>NC_065919.1:10939450-11569867 GCF_024586455.1 Bactrocera neohumeralis | reverse complement strand
CTGCATTTGAAAACAATATCTACTTAGCACATAAATACATTAGTAAATATGTATAAGACACTACAGAATTGTAAGAAGCTACTAATACCAGCAAAAGACTGTAATCAAAGTGAATGCTTTCAATTGACAAGCAGACAAGCGCATTGGTGAAAACAGCCGTGACATTAGCGGTAAATTCGTAGCTGCATTTATTAGTTCATGTGTATGTATGTATGTATGTGTAGAAAGAATGCATTAGAATGCATATTGGCGATGTAAGTTGAAATTGCATATGTTGATATGCATATATGTATGTATATATGTATGTATATAATTTTTGCTTGCGCCAACAATGTTGCAAATCAGCGACGACCAACTGCTTGACTGACACTCACTCGCTCAACGAGTAGCTGCAAATCGTCAAAACGGCACCGCCGGTGCTGCCGCTACAGTTAACCTACTTTTCAGTGCAAAGCAACGACAGCAAGGCGCTTTTTTCCAATAACGCCACTTACTGACATACATAAAGACATATTTACATATCTATTATTTAAATATATATGCATGTATGTGTGTACTTATGTAAATATGCAAATATGTGAGTGTATTTTCATTTGCAATTGTCTGATTTTATACCTAAGCAAAAAAGTTAGGTTAGGTTCACATGTAGCGAAGCAAATTTGTTTGCCTGCGGACGTGCGTATGTATGTGTATGTGTTTAAGCATTGCTTTATGTGGGCATTCATATCAGATGTACATACATGGATAAGTGAGCAGTTATATTAACCGAATTCAAAGGAAATGTAGTATCATGCCTACACACACATATGTACATACAAACAGAAAAAAATTGTGTGCAGATCTATGCTGATGATGATGATGCCTGTGTTGCATGTAGGTTTGTAGCACAACCAAATGTGCATTTTGTCGCATGTCATTTATTGCAATTCACAACAGGCGGCGGAGGAAGGGAGCGCACAAAAACAACAAAATCAAAAAAGCAGATGTCATTTCCTCATTACTCGTCTGCGGCTGCTGTGACAGTTATGCATAGTTGCGGTATGTGGTATACCCATGATTGTACTTGCGCTACAGCTGGTGAAGGCGGGACGTGGAAATGCAAGAGAAATACAACCAAGTAAAATAATCACACACATACATACACACAGGTATGCTTGTTTGTGCTGGGGAAAGTCATTATTATAAGAACATGCTTCGTAAGAAGCCCAAAAAAAAATTAAAAAAAATGCGAGTAGTAAATAATATGTTGGAAGCAAGAAGTAGTGCCATTGTTAAGAATTCCGCCATTCAACAATCGAGTGGCTTAACAATGCTTGCGTTGGTTGGTTAGCTGGTTGGCTCAGGTGTTGCGGGGAACGCTGCATACATACATACATACGTACCTACATCCGCTGAGCATGTAGTTCCGGCTTAAAATATTTTTCATTATTTTTTTTTATGGTATTTTTTATTTTCTTTTTATTTTTGTTATTTTATTTTTTGTTATTTCCTTTTTATTTTCTTTCTGTTTTTTATTTTTCTTATTTTTTTTATTTTTCTTATTTTTTTTAACTTTGTTTTTGTTATTTTTTTTATCCATATATCAACAGCGTGTACATACAATGTGCGCGTAGAAATTCCACGAAAGCGGCCAATCAACTCTGTGTGTACTACCAGCCTTAATAAGGAACAGTTGTATGTAAAAAAAAAATAGAAAAAAATTATAGCCGACATAATGCGGCAGCGCAAGCATACGATCGAGAAAACTTATACTTAATATAACTGTCATGCACTAGCGTTGCATACATGCATATAAACATAAGTACATGAGAAGTGTTTTTTTATTTACTGAAATGTTGAAACCCATCACGTTAGCTTCCGCAGTTGTGAGAATTTTTAACTGTAATAAATTTTTATTTTTTCCTGGGTTATATGTAAGCATGGCATATATTTTGCCATATATTCCGACATTTTTTAACTGATCAAAATTGAACCGGACTGGCAAAAATGCATTTTATACAAATCTTCATTACTGCCTTGAAAATTAACTCCATTTGAGTCAGTAAAAGCTTGCAAATGTTATTTTAACTGATCAAAATTGAACCGGACTGACAAAAAAAATTACATTTTTGGGATATTTTTATCAAATTTTCTTCTTTATTGCTTTTGAAAATGTTAAATCCAATTTTCTAGCACTTTTTATAAGTTTCTTTTCGTCTCATTTTTGTCAATCACCAGTAATGTTGCATTTGATGAATGTTGCAATGTTGTCAATCTGCGCTTTTGCGATTGTTACGCCACGTCGTTTTTGCAAAAGATTTAGGTAGCCATACCCGTTTTATAACCAAAACATTAACCAATTGCTACTACATATCGCTAAAGATTTAGGTAGACATAACCGCTTCATACCCAAAACGTTAACCAATATATGTTTAGTCGAGCCATAAGAGATTTTGGTATCTTCTTCTAACTCTCTGCTCCCAAAACGACATTTTTCAAGCACTGTTTGTCCCACTTTTTCGATTTTAACAAAGTGGAGGAGAGATCGTCTCGCATGAGGCAAGTTTTCGCTGACTTCAAGACCTTCACTGAATGCTTGGTGCTACTCGAATGCTTGTGTGCATGATAAAGTAGACTCTTCTAGTAATTTTCAATGATTAGGTAGCCTTATTTCTATAGAAAACACAAAACTCATTCAATTTTATCGATGGTAAAAATCTCCAGGCGAACCTTTACTTCATTTTCACTTTAGAAACTTCACAGTTCTTGTTCTCTCCGTTTTTTTATTCATTCATATAGAGTTCAAGCTTAACACGAACATTAAAAATGGTTGAAAAAACTTGGTTACCTTTTTGCTCTCGCGCGTGATTTTATTTATGGACCAGTCTGTGCCATCTGACCAGTTTAAATATACTTTTTTCCTCTCAAATTTGTGCCACCCTAAAGTACGAGCAGGTATGTATGCTGAGAATAACGCATAGCCATATTATGAGTTTTTTTTTACTATACTTCGTGCCCTTAGTTCCGTTTCACCTTTTGTTTGCTGTACTATTTGTGACGGCCCTTTGATGTTTTTGCCATTTGCTTACTTCATAATTCCATAATTACGTTCTAACACATATCCATGGCAAATTCGGCTTATAGAAATAATTCATTACAGGTTTATTGCTAAGAAAACTTCAAGCAGGAAGTTACTTATAGCAGCACAGGGCACATACGAGTAATTGTAGATTGACACGACAACAGGGTGGCAGCATTATTGAATTATGTAGAATTTTTTTAACTAGAGAACTGCCGAAAAATGCAATTGTAGCTGCGTTTAAAGGATAATACTGGGTTTTTATGGCATTTTCCAAACAAATAAGAAAAAAAATTTGAAAAAAGTTTTACCATAATTTTTTATTGATATTTAAAGATTATAAAAAAAAAAGTTTTTAAAGACTAAACCTTTTTTTAAATTACATTTTTTTAAATTTTTAAAGACTAAACTTTTTTTTTTTAAATTACATTTTTTTAATAACAATTTTTCAAAAATCAAAATTTAATAACAGTTTTTTTTTTAATTTCTAGTGCAGAATATCCCCTCAATTTAATATATGTGAATATATTACAATACAAAATACATGACAATATGACAAATAAACAAATAAAATCTCTCCTGTGTGAAAATGAATTTCTTTAATTCCGTTAATACATGCTCTGCAGTGTTTTGTAGCTTGAGTTGGTTTTAATCATAAAGAAAAACTACAAGCGCCCTCTTTGAGCTGTAATATGTTGCCGAAATGGAATTACAAAAATCTTTATTTGATTTTCTCAAGCCCTCTTAAATAAGTTTGTTTGCTTGTGTCGCAGAAAAAACCGAAAAAAAAACAAAACAAAGCATAAATAAGAACTGTATGCAGTAAGCAAACAAAAGTCAACGACTACAGTTGGGAAGTGGCACACATCAATAGCGCGCTACGCCTGTCAAGTGGCTATTAACCTTGCCACCACGAACGACATGACCCACCCTTAAGCACAAACAATGCAAGAAGTTGGCACCAACAACACTACAGCTACTTGTCTTAACGTATGATATCCATATACATACATGTATGTATGTACATATTTGGGTTTCCAGCCGCTCATGTGTTGCATGCATGCATGGTTGCCATAGAATTTTGGCTTGTGTGCTGCCTATCACAGACATATAAACAAGCTGGCATCAGTTTACACCCAACTTTGCTTTAATTAATGCGTATAAATATCGAAAAACAAAGGCAACAACAACTATGTAAAATATATGTATTTTTATTCAACATCCGTTTAGAATATCTTATGGATTTTCACTGCGTCAGCTTTGGTTTGTTGCATAGTACATTTCGAAATAGAAACAATTTTTAGAGATTTTTTTATAATAAAACTTCATCACGAAAAATTTTTAGAGAACTTTTTTGTATTCAAATTTCAGCATAAAAATTTTTTTAAGTATTTTTTTTTATTAAAATTTCATCATGAATTTTTAGGGACTTTTTGTGTTTTTAAATTTCATCATCAAATATTTTTAGAATTTAGAAAAATTTTAGCATAAAAAGTTTTAGAGAATTTTTTTATTAAAATTTTACTATGAAAAATGTTCAGAGATTTGGTTTTTAAACTTCATCATGAAAAATGTGTAGGGATTTTTTTTTATTAAAATTTCGTTCTAAAAAAAATTTAAGAAATTTGAAATTTTTTTTTATTAAAACTCCATCATGAAAATTTTTTTAAAGATTATGTTTTTTTACTATAATTTCATCATGAAAATTTTTTAGGGACTTTTTTTGTTTTCAAATTTCCTCATGAAAAATTTTTAGAATTTTTTTAAATAAATATTTTATCATAAAAATTTTTTTGAGAAATTTTTTTTATTAAAATTTCATCATGAACAATTTTTAGAGAATTTTTTTTTATTATAACTTCACCATGAAAAATTTTTAGAGAATTTTTTTTATTAAAATTTCACCATGAAAAAAATTTAGAAATTTGGTTTTTAAACTTCATCTTGAAAATTTTTTAGAGAATTTTTTGTTTTATAAAATTTTCATTCTTAAAAAATTGTAGAATTTTTTTTATTAAAATTTTATTCCAAAAAAATTGTAGAATTTTGTTTTAATAAAATTTCATCATGAAAATTTTTTAAAGATTATTTTTTTATTATAAATTCTTGATGATAATTTTTTAAAGATTATTTTTTTTTTATTATAAATTCATAATGATAGTTTTTTAAAGATTATTTTTATATTATAAATTCATGATGAAAATTTTAATAAGGGACTTTTTTGCTTTTAAATTTCATCATGAAAAATTTAAAAAATTTTTTTTTATAAAATTTTTTTTTATTTTTTTTAAAATTTTTTTTTATTAAATTTTTTTTTTATTAAAATTTCATAATGAAAAAATCGTATTAGTGACACTACAAAACGCCTAACTACTTCAAACTTTTCACTATCAATATTTTCAACGAACGTGTTCGCAGCTCTTCTCCGCTTCTAAACTCATTCTTTAGCTGCCAAACCTTTCAATATCTTGGCACATCTTCCTTTGCTTATTCGCCCATAAGTTGAATGCCGTTTATTGTCACACTTCGCAGTTAATTAATTTTTGCTGGCTCTGTGTAAAAATTTGGCAGCAATTTATGCACATGCATGTGGCCAGCGCCAAGAACTGTGCTACACACATTTGCTATAAATGGCCAACCAAAAGCGGCAGCTTAATTATGTATCTTTGTTAGTGCAGAGTGGTTAGTTTGCGACTTTATCTTAACTGGGGCAAGATAATTGCAATAATCTCTGACTTTTGGCTAGCTCAGTCACGTGATTCAATTTACGTTATATCTTTACAAATGGTGGTCACATGCGCACGTAGCTGTCGCCAATTTCCGTTCTGCTGGGGTGTGTAAATGCAGAAAAAATATCCACAAGCATTTGCCAATTTTACTGAAATTTCGTCTAGTCTCCTGCTCCATTTGCCAAGTACATACATACATTCATGTATATATTTGGCTGTGTAGGTGCCTCTTTCGGTCATCGATGCCATTTACAAACCACTCACCGCAGCGTTTCCGCTTTTGTATTATTCGCAGATTTCCCTTGTCATGTAATGTTTGGTTACTTTTGTTGCACCATCTGTTGTTTGCCGCCTTTTGGCTGCTGTGACCGCACGAAGTCATTAGAACTCGTTCGTGCGCATTGTCTTAATGGTTTTGTTAGCAGATTCTTCTTACAGTTGCCACAGCAAACTTAATTGTGTGTTTGGATATTTATGAGCATGTGGAGGTATGTATATATGTATGTATGTAAAATATGTAGTATTTGGTGACAATAAACTGCAAAAAATGTCTCCAGTTTTTCTAATTACAAAAATGCGAAAAAAGTTAAGTTATTTAAGGAATATTGAAAAAATCGGAGAAATTGAAAAAAATAACTACAAAACAAAAACAACAGAATGTAAAAAACAAAAACCTTTTGCAGTTGGAAATTTATAGCGTAAATGAATAGAAAATGATTTCTATTCTTATTTTGATTGGCCAGTTTGTATGACAGCTATATGCTATAATAGTCTGATCTGAAAATATTGCTTGGAGCTAGTTAGTGCTGCTTCGTACATTAGCCTGTGCAAAGTTTCGTGAAAATATCTTGCTAAATAAACAAGTTTTCCATAAAAGAACTTGATTTAGTTCAGTGAGTTTGTATGGCGGCTATATGTTATGTAAATCCGATCTGCAAAAAGTCTTTGCATGTTGTAGCATTGTTACAGAAAATAAGCCATGCCAAATTTCGTGAATATATCTCATCAAATAAAAAAGTTTTCCATACAAGGACTTGATATGGATTCGTGAGTTTGTATGGCAGCTATATGCTATAGTAATCCGATTTGAACAATTTGCCTGGAGATCAGAGTCTTGCCATGGAAAATACTCTGTGTGAACTTTTGTCAAAATATCTCGTCAAATAAAAAAGTTTTCCATACAAAGACTAAATTTTGTTCGGTCAGTTTGTATGGCAGCTATGGAGTATGGTGATACGATAATGATCAGTTCCCAAAATGAGAAGTTTCTTGCATAGAAAACGAACTATGCACAATTTCACATCGATATCTCATAAACTAAAATACTAGTTTCCTTCTGGGACCCTGTATAACCTGTGCATGTTATTATTATTAGTCTTTCGGAAAAAGGATTAAGACATATTACATATGCGAGTATACAATCACATAGTCTGCTTAAAGGGCGCGAAACAAATTTTATTATCGAAAACCTTACATACATACATATATTCCAGCATGTCATTCGTTCCCTACATTCGCAGAACTAAACTCCAATGCCTTCAGCAACACTAATGCATTTTGGCGCTGCTCTCAACGCCGCTGCTGCTGCTACTACTGTTGCGTAGCAAGCAACTCAGCAGCTTACATCCTGAATATTTTTCTGCACTATGTCTTCCAACAATGACTAAAATCCGTTTTACATATGTTGCAGGAAATCTCTTAGCTCCAAAGCATGCCAACCCAGAGCGTTTCACTAGTTTTGCTTCACTCCAAACAAGCTCACGCACTCGTACATACGTAGTTCCTGGAATTTACATCCTTACGATTATTTGCCATTACAGAAATGTCTGCGTGATTTTTTATTATCTTGCTGCTTCTACTATTTTTGTTGTTGTTTTATATGTTTTTTTTATTATTATTTTTTATTACATTTTACTATATGTTTTCATAAGCTTATTTACATACTATATCTATGTGTGTGTGTATGTGATGCCGCCGTCATTCTAGCGTTTCAATGCAAGAATTTTTGTCGTGGGAATTTTTCCTACTGCATTTAGCCCCTCACCGCTGCCTCAGCCACAGCGGCAAACATATGTACGCATTATAACGGGTATTATGTTACACAGGCGCCGTAATTCACTTTGACAGCCATGCCACATTTATTTAGTAAAATTTGTTCTCGAATAGCAGCAACATTGAAGTGTCTATCTATGCACCAGTGCATATAACAATGAAATATGCGGCAACTTGCTAGCTCGGCATCAAAAGCTTGCATTTCCTGCCTTCATATGCGTTTAAATTTATCATGCACTTGGGGTATTCACTACATATGTACATACAAACATAAATTTTTATTGCTACTTGTAGGCAGCTCCAATGCAACGCTTGCCTGCCAATATGCCTCGGAAGAGAGCGCCATCCCACATTAATAATAATAATAACAAGAATTTGCTAATATTTTGCCAAAATTTTGTGATTGCCTTCCTTCCGGTTGCTGTGTGTTTTTGTTTAAATTTGGCTGCAAACAATTGCATAAAATATTTGAAAAAAATAAAAAAAAAAACAAAATAAATAAAGAAAAAATAAAAAATAGAAAAAAATTATAATAATTTAAAAATTTAAATAATTTAATTAAAATTAAAATAATTAAAAATTTAAATTAATTAAAAAAATTAGAATAATTAAAAAATAAAACAAAAAAATTTAAAAGTTTAAAATATAAAATAAAAATTTAAAATTAATTAAAAAAATAAAAAAATAAAATAAAATAAAAATAAAAAAAATAAAACAAATTTAAAAAACATTAAAAAAAATAAAAATCTATCTAAAAATAATGTAATAAGAAAAACTAAAAAAAATTAAAATAAAATTAAAAAACTTAAAAAATTAAAAAAAAAAAATTTAAATAAAAATAAAAATTTTAAAAATACAGAGAAAAAAATATTAAAAAAATTGAGAACCAAAAAATAAAACCAATAAAAATAAAATAAAAATAAGGGGCTTTTGAACTCCAACACAAATAATTTTAATGCATTCCTTACCCCAAATTAAACGGAGAAGTTCAAAGTGAAAAAAGCAATTAAACAAAGCACGAACAAAATATAACTGAAACATTTTAGGCACATTCTCGGCTCGTTAGCCATTGTTTTATTAAGCGTAACGCTTACTCTTAACCGTTAAGTGATTTTTCATGAATTTTTTTAACATAAAGTTTCAAACTATCGCCTCATTAACTGCTAAGTTTTTCTTTTGCCTTTTCGAGTTACCTTACTTTAGGCAGTAAAAGTATAACTTTTGGTAATTGCAATTCTCATGTTTTATATTACAGTTGTTATAAACATTTGAAACAATTTTGTTGGAATCGTTAACTCGACGTTGGACTTAAAAATAAATTGAAAATCAAGTTTTTGTATGGAAAACTTTTCTATTTTCTGAGATATCTTCATGAAATTTGGCACAAAGAAATATCCATAGCAGCATTACAATCTCAGAATAATTTGTTCGGATCGAACCACTATAGCATATAGCTGTCGTACAAACTGATCGAAAAAAATCAAGCATTTGTATGGAAACGTTTTTTATTTTGTGAGATATCTTCATGAAATTTGGCACAAATGATTATCCACGGCAGCAGTGCAGTCTCTGAATAATTTGTTCAAATCGAACCATTTTAGCATATAGTTGCCGTATAAACTGATCGAACAAAATCAAGCACTTGTATGGAAAACTTTTTTACTTTGTGAGATATCTCCATGAACTTTGGCAAGAATTATTGCCTGAGGCAATAATACAATCTCCTAAGAAATTGTTCTGATCGAACCACTATAGCATATAGCTGTCATACAAACAGATCGCTAAAAATCAAGTTCTTGTATGAAATCTTGTGGCTTTTTATAGTTCTCTGCTACCATTTTAATATTTTCGTATAGATTACTACAAACATTTTTATTACACAAAGTGCTCTATTCCTTTCAATTCTACTAATATATTTTTTAAACCTTAAATTTAATGTTGAGCGTCTGCCCAATGCTTCAACGCCAAGTCGCCAGCTTATTCATCTTGACCATAACACCAAGACAAATCGTGTTGCAGTGCGGACAAAACATATATTTTAGTAGCACATTTTGCTGTTGTATATTTATTTAAGTGTATTACATTTTTGTTTTTGTTGTGCTTGGCATTTCTTTTTCGCGCTGTTTTCGTTTCGCTCGCTGTCAATATTCACTTAAAAACCATCAATTTTCAAGTTTTATTACTAGAACGAAAGCAGCAAAAGCGCTATGAAACAGCAAAAGACGTTAAATGCAGCTGCAGAAAGCAAAAAATGGAAGAAAACAAATGAAAAATGTCGAAACAAAGAAGCCACTGAAAGGAAGAGCGTAAATTTCTTGACACTTCAGCGTTAGAATGGCTTAGAAAAAAGCATAAAAAGCACAAAAATAATAAATAAATAAAAAATAAAGTGAAAATAAAAATATAAAAACAAAAATTGCCGGGCTCTTTTGTGCTTTCTTGTTAAAATCGCTGCCTCATACTACCCACTGACTCGTCCGCCTTGGACGCAAACACACTAGCACTCTAGCTCTAGCTTAGCTTGGTCTACAAGCATATGTGCGCTATTGTTCTTAGTCAATTCGGATAACCATGAAAGCGTTAAATTCCCTTGACAGCAATAAAATTGCATTTTGCAGTAGGCAAATGGTCGAGGCAAGGCGTGGCGTGGCGGTGGCACAAATCAGGCATACTGCGCATTGTGGTTTAGTTGCTAAACAATTCTTTGCTTGCCACATAGACTTTTTCGATTTTGTTTTTGTAATACCACAAGAGTTTGCTGCATTAAAGGGTAAAATTAAAACCTCCACTGGGAGCGCGTGTGTATCACTCAAAGTGACAGGCACAATAGTAGCAACAAAGACAGCTGAGATAAAGTGCTGCAGCAGGAACTGCAACATCATTAAATAGATTGCAACATGTCGCATATGTTGGACATTGCTGAAAGGCATACTTAAGGGGATAAGAACTTGTGCACAACTGTTGGATTATCTATCCAACAGATGAATACCAATATTGTTGCTATCAGATCGATATACTATTTTTCACGGTTGCAAAGCGCTTGTGCCACAAACTTGAAAACTAGCAACCAATATACCGGCAACTAATTCGCTGGCTTATAACCTATACGAAATATAATAAATCTCAAGCATTGAGTAATCTATAATTGCAGTTAGCGCGTCTTGAACTATAGCTTGGATGAGCTGAGCCGATTTAACCACATAAATGCGAACTAGTCCCTTAGTTTTTGAGATATCGACCTGAAAATTGACATATGCCATTTTTTCTCCCAGAAGCTGCTAATTTGTCGGAATCGCCGAAATCGGACCACTATAGCATATAGCTGTCATACAAACTGACTAATCCGAAGCAAGTTTTTGTATGAAAAACTTGTTTATTTGATAAGGTATCTTCATGAAATTTGGTAGAGATTATTATCGAAGACAACGTTACAATCTCTGAATATTTTGTTGAGATCGGTCCGCTTTAGCATATGGCTGTCAAACAAACTGACCGAACAAAATCAAGTTCGTGTATGGAAAACTTTTTTATTTGATAAGATATCATCATGTAGTTTGGCATAGATTATTGTCTAAAGCATTGCTACAATCTCCGAACAAATTGTTTAGATCGGACCACTATAGCATATAGCTGCCATATAAACCGACCCATCAAAATTAAGTCTTTGTATGGAAAATTTTTTTATCTGGCAAAGTATCTTCATGAAAATCGATACAGATTAATATCCAAGGCAAAACTATAATCTCTGAATATAATGTAGAGATCGGTCGGCTAAAGCCTATAGCTGTCATACAAACTGACCGAACAACATTAAGTTTGTGTATGGAAAACTTTTTTATTTGATAATCTATCTTCACAAAATTTTGCATATTTTATTGTTTCTAGCAACGCCAAAATCTCCAAAGATATTGTTCCGATCGGACCACTATAGCATATTGCTGCCATACAAACTGGTTGTTCGGAATCAAGTACTTGTATGGAAAACTTTTTTATTTGACAAGTTAACTTAACCAAATTTGACACGAACGATTGTCTAAGATAATGCTACAATATCCGAGCAAATTTTTCAGTTTGAAAAGCTATAACATATAGCTATCATACAACTTGATCCATCAAAATAATGATAATAGATAATGAACTCTTTCAAGCCTGTTATGCTAAAAGAAAGATATCAGAATAGCATTCCATTATAGTCTCGGTGCATCCGCAGTTAACGGCACTTTCTTGTTTTCCATTCAATTTATTGAGGAACTCAACATTTGACATTTTTCTATTCATCAGTAAGCGGATGCTGCATAATTATTATGTGATTTATTATACTCTGTATCTACTTGCATATGTACATATGTATGTGTGCGGCTGTTATGTGGAAAGCAAATACAGCCAACCGCAAAAAATATTGTGTATCGTTGACAACAACAAACCTCAACAGCCAAACACTGCCTGGAAATGCTAAAACAAACATATCAGACAAAGCCAGGATGGGCGGTGCTATACATAACGTGATTGCTGAAATTGTAGCGATAAGCTCCCAGCTACACAACAGAATTGGCTTGAAATGTGGGCGCATTTGTGGGCGAGTGCTAGAGAGTACCCACTGCTGACAGGCAAGAAAGCGTATCAATAGAGTGTTTGAAAATTGAAATTACGCACATGTTATCCACGGCTCAGTGCCGTCACTGCTCACCAGCTGCCTTTGGCTTGCTGCAGCAGCTAATCTTGCAAGTCAACCGCTAGATAGTTTATCAATTTCTCAAGCATAGACAGGCGTTAGTGCTTGTGATGATCATACGCAGCTGCTGCTCAGCTTGTTAGCGCCTTTGCTATCCTTTGCACGGACAGCGCTTCACTTGGCTGTCACTGTTGGTGAGCTGACAGTTTGCTGCTTCCTTTATTTAATTTTTTTCGGGCTTTGCAAAAACCACAGCTTATCTGCTGCATATATCAGCAACAGCAAATGCAGCAGTCATCGTTGCCGTTGTGGTTTTTCCATGAGAGAGGGCGTCACAGCAAACAGCTAGTCGCAGTGTTGGGTAGTTTGAAATTTGATATTTATTTATATTTCTCTTGTTTGGCATAAAAATATGTTTCGAACCCCTGAGCTTTTTTCGATATTTTGCGCTCATAAAATTCTAGTGTTATCAGTGGATGTCACAAACACGCTTCTTAGAAGGGTTGACTCGTTTCATGGCATGCTTACCAAATGCATATTTTTGCCACAAAGTTGCTTGCAGCACTTAAAGAGAATTCTGATATATTTATTTTAAAGCTGTTTTATGGCCTCACAGTTCTATCTAGGTTGTGACTAAGCATATCAGTTCTGCATTTGGCAACTCTTCTTCAACTGCCACTCCCACTTCCTACCACTATGCGCCGCCTCTATTTCCTTTGATAGTTTTTATTTGTGCTGTGTAAATAACTCGCATTCAATTAGTTCCACTAATCTGCTGCCAGTCAGTCGCGCTAAACCCTTTCAGTTTCTGTTCTCCTTTTTCCTTCTCTTCCATTTATACACTTCTTATCATGCCCGCACCGCTGTCATGCTGTTAACGCCGCATCGCTGTGCGCCCTCAACACTCCCCTTTGCCTGTCACTTGGTTATGCGTGTTTGACACGTGTTGCCAGTCGCACGTGATTACTTTCCTTGCTATGCTCCCTGAAGAGTAGCGCTCACGCTTCTATGCATTTTTCACACACACATACACACGCTCATCCCTGATCGCTTACGGGAGAAAAGTGTGCGCATATGTAAATAATTAAGCGAAGGGATTGATTTAGCGGGATTTTCCCCATCAAGTGGTTTGTTAAGCACATTTTTACAGTTATACATACATATAAATATATATTTGTGTGTGTTGTGTGTCATGTGCAGTGCAGTGGACTTGACACAGGGTGACATGAAAGGAGTGGAGTGGCATAATGTTGTTGACACAAGAAATTAAATTGACATTAGAAATGCTTATGCGGGTTTGGCAAAATATACCGTTGCGTAAGGGTCTGTCAGGCATTGTTTTTTACGCACGTTGATGGAGGGTTTGATAAGTAATGAGTGATGGTAGTGAAATACGGGTTTGTGTATATGAATTCTTAATTTCGCGCATTAATTTGAGAGGCAAGAGTTTCGAATTCGTATGTAACAGGTTCGGCCTACCATAGTAAAAACATTTTTTCGGCAAAATTCGTTTTTGTTCAACATAGTTCCCTTGAAGGACGATACACTGATTATAGCGACCGTCCAACTTTTTGATACCATTTTGGTAGTACGATTTGTCCTTTGCTTCGAAATAAGCTAAAGTTTCGGCGTTCACCTCTTCATTCGACAAAAATTTCTGCCCAGCGAGCATTCGTAGAAGATCTGAGAACAGGCAATAGTCGCTGGTGGCCAGAACTGAAAAATACGTTGCATGTGGATGCTATTCGAAGCCCAATTCATGGATTTTTGCCAACGCTTTCAGTGACTTGTGGCTCTTTGCATTGTCTTGGCGAAACAGCACTTTCTTTTCCTTCCGCCTTTCTTCGATTTGTCCTTCAAACGGTCGCTATGTAATAATCGCTGTTGATGGTCTTTCCTTCGTTTAAGGTAGTCAATAAAAATTATTCCATACACAACCCGAAATACAGACGCCATAACCTTGCCAGCCGACTGTTGCGTTTTTCCATGCTTTGGAGCGGGTTCATCGTGTGTGTTCACCACTCGGGACTTTCGAGGCACTTCGGAGTGAAATGATGGAACCATGTTTTATCTATTATCACATTTTGACCCAAAAGTCCGGTTTATTACTGCTTAACATCTCCAAACACTGCTCATAAGCATCAACTTGTCGCTGTTTTTGGTCAAGAGTGAGCTCGCGCGGCACCCACTTTGCACAGAGCTTTCTCACACCCAAATATTCGTGAATGATATGAATCACACGTTCAGTTGATACCTTTAGAGTGCCTGCTATCTCGTACAACTTCACTTTACGGTCATACAAAATTACTTTGTGGACTTTTTTCCTGTTTTCGTCGGTAACAACCTCTTTTGGCGTCCACTGTGTTCACCGTCTCCAGTGCTCTTTCACCGTCTTTGCTGGTGGACTGGAGATATAAGACTGCAACGACATCTATTGACAAAATACGAAATGACTTTTTCGACTACCCAATATTTCTACTAGCGCCATCTATGTGTCAGGCTGGTAACTTTTGAATTGTTATTTTAAGATTTTTATGTTTCTAACTTTCCATTTTTTGATTCAAAATTCTAAAAGTGTAAAGAAGTTATATATTTTTATTTTTAAAATCTATTTGCTCTTTCAATCCATCTTCTTATTCTTGCGTGTGTCGGTCTGTGCCGTGAACACAAAACTTCGCCTCTCCATCCATCAGTGTGATTATTTAATAATATAATTGAACATAGGCCAGCGCCGCAATAATTTCAACCGAGCCGCGAGTTACAGCACAACTCAACTACAGTTCGAAGCGCCGCTCAATCGTCATCACCGTACCGTCAGCGTCTTGTTTGACCGCCCACCACACCAAACCCACCAAGAACATTATCTTCAGCGCTTTTGCTTTGTGCACCGCCTCGCATGTGGCGCCTTTGTTTGCTGCCAGCAAGCGCCTCAAAAATTACAAGCACGCCCACCACTACTAAAATAAGACCAAAATGTGCGGGGGCATGTGCGCGCGGCAACGTTGTTTAACGAAAATTTAAATGCTTCGCCGCATGCCACGTTCAGGCAAAGGCGCTGTGGCAGTCTCTTAACATCTTTTATCCTACAGCTACTCGTTGTACTGCGGGTAGTTCCTGCATCCTTGCAAACACGACGCGCCTACACTCGCCGCAGCGCTCCCCTTTTGTCACTAGCCGCCCAAAAATGTGGTCGCTACTCGCTTGCTTGCCTGCCTGCCTCTTATGCTTTAGCATCATTTTTCCATATTTTCCGGCTTGTAAAATTTATGCGCTTGTAATTCCCGATATCATTTACGGTTTCGGTTTCGGTTAGCGGGCGGCAGCATTGTATGCTCTATTCAACCAAATGTACATATGTATGTGAGAGTGTGTGTGTTTCATTTGTGCGGTAGTTGTTGCAGGCGTGTCAGCATGTTACCCACAAGCTGGCTGACAAGCTTACAAGGAAGCAATTTTGTATGGGACTTCATTACCCGTGAAAGTGCTGTTTGTAAATTTTGCATGAACGAGCATTTGCCGCTCGCTCAGGGTCTTTGCCTCAGTTTACATTTGAAATATGCTGTTAGCATGAATATTGAGTGTTGAAACTTTTCTAAGGTTAAATAACTACAAATTGTGCCCAATGAGTGGCAGCAATCTTCACGGATTACATTGACTTTATGCATTATGCATGTGGAATATCTAATGTGTGGCGCTACTATGCGGCACCTCGGTGTTTGTGTGTACTTTTGGGTACTTTTTTAGTGGTACGACTTGAATGTGTATGGTATATGGCAGTCGAAGTGTAATTAGTGGACTTTAAATTTTTTTTATATTAATTTCGTGGTATCTTTAAACTGTGTATGTAAGCAGCTTTCTAATCTTTACAGCTAATATTAAATATAAATCTTTCAACACTTGCAACTAACCAAAACTTTCTCTTAAAAAATCCTAAACTCAACGTCCTGCAGTGTTATTTTCACAAAGCGAATAATTTTCAAAAATATAGTAAAAGTTAATTAGCTGCTTACTTGACGAAAAATTCCTTAATAGAAAGTTTGGGTTGGCTTCGAAGTCATTAAGAAAATCCAATCACCGTGTTATTTAACAAAGTGGGCGTGGCTAATGAATGGTAAGCAGATTTTAAATGAAAGTCAAAAACGGCACTGCTTGAAACTGTCGATAATTATTTACATGCTGCACCGATCAAACCCGCTTCATCCATGCCCGAATCAGAGCCACAGTTTTTGAGATATCGAGCAGAAATTTTGCATCCAGTTCTTATATGGAAAACTTTTGTATTTTAAAAGATGTCTATAATCGATAAGGTATTACAATTTCCGAACAAATTGCTCCGATCGGACCACTATAGCTTACTATAGCTGCCATACAATCAAAATTAAGTTCTTGTATGGAAAACTTTTGTATTTGACAAGATATCTTCACGAAATTTTGTACAGATTATTATACAAAGCATCTCTATAATCCACGAAGAAATTGTTCAGATCGAACTACTACAGCATATAGCCACCATAGAAACTGTTCAATCAAAATCAAGTTCTTATATGGAAGACTTTTGTAATTGAAGAGATATCTTTATGAAGTTTGGCATGATTATTATCCAGAGTATACCCACTAACTCCAAAGAATTTGTTCAGATCGAGCTACTATAGCTTATAGCTGTCATATAACTGAACGATCAGAATAAGTTCTTATATGAAAACGTTCAGAATCAAACTCTTATATGGAAAACTTTTCCTTTACATTATAGATATCAATCAATCGAAAGTTTTGGCATGGCTTTTTGTATTTTATCTTCCAAAATTTTAATTAACTCCGAAGAAATTGTTCAGATCGAGCTACTATAGCTTATAGCTGTCATATAATTTGAACGATCAAAATCAAGTTCTTATATGGAAAACTTTTGTAGTTGAAGAGATATCTTCACAAAATTTGACGTAGATTATTATCCAACGTAACGATACAATCTCCGAAGAAATTGTTCAGATCGAGCTACTATAGCTTATAGCTGCCATACAAACTGAACGTTCTAAATCAAATTCTTATATGAAAAACTTTTGTTTTTGACAAGATATCTTTATGAAATTTGGTACAGATAATCATCCAAGGCAACACTACTTTCTCCTTAGAAATTGTTCGGATCGGACTACTACAGCATATAGCTGCCATACAGCTGACCAATCCAACACATGTAGTATATGAAACCTTTAAACCTTCATACCGCTGGCTTAAGGCTTAATTTATAGAATGACTGTTGTTACACTTAATATTTACGTGATCTTCTTAATATGTAAGTAATGCGCTAATCAGGCGTGGCATCATGCGACAAATCGCGCCACACATTATTATATACAATCGCGCTGCCATAAAAATCCACATTTTCCTTGTGACAAAACATTTGTCGCAAACGTTTCAGCGCATCACTGTGAACCATTGCATTTCGAAACGCTTATTACATATTGCCACATTTATGTGTCGCCATCGCGCCAACAACAATAACTGCTCTAATTAGTGAAGCATTCGCTACAGCGGCTTACTCATAACGATCGAAAGCAAAGCAGATCAATGCAGTGGAAAAGGCGTGAAAACCCGCCGCTGTGCTTTAACCCACTGTCCAACGCTAATTACGCTACATACAGACATACTTATATAACATACATTTTTATATACATTTTCAACTACAGCACACATTGATGAAAGTGGCACATCCACAAATATTTGCCGCTGTTGCTGAGCCGGCTTTTAGTGTGCGCAGCTCCAAATGCCACATGCCGTGGCCACACATTAGCACTGCAGTGTGAAAGGCGGCAACAGCAACAGGGCAAATAAGGCCAAAGAAAAATCAAAATGGGATTTCTGCAGTTCCATACATACACGTATGTATGTATATATGTATATATGTGTGTGGGTATGTATTTGTGTGCCACCGAAAGCGCGCTGGAATTCCGTCAATGCGGCAAGCAGTGAAAAGGACATCAATTTTATCGCCTTTGTAACATTTTTTGCAGCTATTTTATTTCTGCGCTGCGCTCGTTCTGAACAATAAAGAATTTATGCACACGCAGATTAATAAATCATAGAGTCCAGTAAACAAAAGCTCGTGGCACTGCATGCATATGGATATTTTTGGCCTCTGACTATTGAAAGGCCACCCGTTAGGCGGCGCACCGAAGGACCCTTAGAGCCATTCTTTTGAATATTTGTCAGTTGTCAGTGTACATCATCTGCATACTATATGCATGTACGTATGTGCGTGTGTGTGAGTGTGTGCGTATTTTCGGGCTGTCAGCAACATCAATGAAAACTTCATTGCCCAGCGTTCTGCTACATTTTTATTATGCTTTTCACCAATGCTTTTTTTTTTGTTTTTGCTTTTCGTTGTGTCATGCGTGTGTGTGTGCGCTGTGGTTGGAGGTCAACGTTGTAACGAAAGGAAAATGGTGCCCCAACAATAGCTCGAAAATGGTGGACTGTTATGTGTGTGTATGCTGTGGGTTGGTAATTTTCGTCATTGTTGTTGTTGTAGCTTTTGCACGCATTCCGGCGCTTATGTAGTGCAACGCGCGCCGATTTACAACATTGTATCTGGCATTTGTTGCGGTTTTACGAAGATAGCTGCACGTGTGGGCAAGTGTGAGTGTATGTGTGTGTGAGTATATGTGTGTGCCTGCGTGTGTGTGGTTCTTTTCTGATTACAGCGACCATGTGAAATTACCACATCTGATGGTTTGTGGCCACCGCCTGTCAACGTGTATGCCGAATTTGTGACCAACAAAAAACCAACAACACAAACAAAAAATATGAAAATGATAAAAATTAATTTTAGCGACAGAATTGCAATCGAAAATATGTAAAAAATTTGCATTTCCATATCACAAAAATATCACATAAGCTGAAAATGCGCTAGGCAACCCTAGTACATATGTGAGTCAGCTGAGCGCATTTTGCACTTTAATTATTTTATGTAAATTTTGTAATGCTTTTAGGCATTCATTTTACAAAAAAAATACTAAAGTATACATATTCGGTAGCAACTTCATCAGCTTATATTTACAGTTGACTGCTTCACTTGTATACAATTTTCTACCTCGGATTGCCAACAGCCATGGTTTTTGAGGCGAAGAAACTTCATTATAGTCACAATATTATATGGAAATTCTGCACCAAGTGCATTTAAGGGCATACAAAATCAACACTTGTCTATCAACATGTGTCTAGAAATTGTGTCAAACCATTCATGCAACAAATATGTAAAAAATTTATGCAACTTACGGCCTTTGACACCTTTGCAGGTCAAGTGGTTGCCGTAATATTTCATAGCAGCTGAAAAGTTGCATTTCATCCATATGGGGATGGGTGTGTAAAGTGAAAAATATCCATAAAGTCGTCGTGATGTTAAATGCAGTAACTTTTTTGCATATACAGTGATGAGCCTGACTATCAGTAGTTTTTTCGTGTTGATTTTTTTTGCACAATCTGAGAAAACTCATAAAACTTCCTAAGTAAATTTCTTTTTTCGTGAGTAGTTCTACACACAGAGCCCAAAAATCTCGGTGAGATCATCAAAAAGCAGCCGCAGATAGCATCGAGTCCATGTCAGGCGTGGTTGGATGAGCTGATCGTAGCTTCCTGCATCGTATTGGTCTCAATTGATATTTCTATAATCTGCTTCTGTAGTTCGTTCTGTAGCTGAAACTAATGTACCTGTGATTAGAAAATGAGTGATCGGCTAGAACTCTTCATTCCTAGCTCATGGAAGCGATTTTCTGGTGATAGTTCTAAAAGTTAGCGTAACGTCAAGTCATGCCCCTCTGCTAGCAGTCACAAAAGTGAGAAAGTTTCCCTGTATTACAAATAGCAATGTTCTCTTCGTCTTAATTGGCGTAGACACCGCTTACGCGATTATAGCCGAGTTAACAACAGCGCCAGTCGTTTCTTTTTTTCGCTACGTGGCACCAATTGGATATTCCAAGCGAAGCCAGGTCCTTCTCCACTTGGTCCTTCAAACGGAGTGGAGGTCTTCCTCTTCCTCTGCTTCCCCCGGCGGGTACTGCGTCGAATACTTTCAGTGCTGGAGTGTTTTCATCCATCCGGACAACATGACCTAGCCAGCGGAGTCGCTCTCGCTATATATAAAATCTGAAACTGAATCAACTCGTGCATTTGTGTCGAGCTTCGCCAGTTGGTGTGCCTAAAATTGAGATCCAAACCTATTATTACTCCGGTTCTTCTTCGCTTTGCCTACGCTAGAGTTCTCCTCCGCTTTGCCTCTGTCATAGCACTCCTCAGTAGGTCCGGAGCTGGCTCCAACTCGTCGGCACTGTCTTTCAGCCTAGCACTGACTGAAATTGTGTAAAATAAAAACATTAAGTTCGTTGGTAGCCAACAAACAAGCTTTGGTTCTACACGTATTACTTGCCTCCAGAAGCTTGTGACTTTGTGTCCTTAATTTAGAGATGCCACGACTCTTGGATAAGGACATTGTTGGCTTCGTCCCTTCTTAGACGAAGCAAGAGATCGGCGGAGGTCGCCTTTGCGTGCTGGATATGAATTTGAAAGATCTTCACCAAACTCTTCTCTAGCAGTACGAGTTTCGCATCATTATCATTTCCTTCCCGATTCTTTTCGAAAAAGCGTTCGAGACTGAAGATGAATCCATCAACTCCACTTTAGTCAACTCATTCTGCTCCTCCGAACCCACTGGAGGCAGCGGTTTATCCGCCCTTGCTTGTGTCGGGGGTATTCTGAGGTCCACCCGCTCGAAGCCATTCTCTAGCAGTGCGAGTTCCGCATCATCGTCATTTCCGTTCCTCTTCGAATAAGCGCTCGAGACTGAAGATGGATCCATCAACTCCACTTTAGTCAACTCACTCTGCTTCTCCGAACCCATTAGCGGCAGCGGTTTATCCACCTTGGCTTGCGTCGGGAGTATCGTGAGGACTACCCTCTCGAAGCCATAGCTTATGGCTCCTGCGGGGAGCAAAAAAGTTCTCTGCAGCCTAATTATGTTCCAGTCTTGGTTGGGAAGAGATGGATTACAATAACGCAACATCTCCTCGATTTCTGGCGGTGTGGAGGGTTCGGCTGGAACCCAGAAACGAGCACTAGACCGCATCAGGGAGATATTATGCATTCAATAAAAAAATTGGAAAAAATTTTAAAAAGCCCAGTCTCCCCTTATATTAGCTTTCATTTCCTACTCCCCACTGTTCACAATACATTTTTTCATAAATACCTTCATACGTATTCATATACCAGTAATTATATAAGCATATAAAGGTATACATATATGCCCGACTCCGTTGTCGATTTTCAAGTGCGCGTATGAAGCGCGAACACTCGAAAGCATCATGTGCAGTGCGTGCTCGAGAATGCGTAAAAGGGTTTTAAATTTTTTATATCAACACACACGTAAAATTTTCACATTACAAACAGGACGCCAAACGCGCACAACTACACATATTTATATTTATGTATACGCCTACATACATATATGAATATATGCATGTGTGTGTATGCGTTTTGTATGGCGAATACTGTAACTCGGAATTAAGCGGCTGGGTAGGCAGCGACCCATGTCACACGCCAGCTTCTCACGTATCAGCATAATGCCTGCGCGTGCACATAGGCAGAGGAAGTGGTATTACGCTTTTACGACACACGGCGCAGGAAGCTTGTATGTGTGGGGCCATGGCTTCAATATTACTTTCAATTTGTTGATGGAGTGTATGTTTCTGATGAGCATACACATTTTTATGCCATCTTTTGGTGGTGTCATTAAAATGTCTTAGAGGAACGTGCTGATAAATCGACGAGTCTTTCGCGCAAGAGAATATTGGGACCGCAGGTGTACTACTAAGGGCATAAAATAGTAAGACTTAAAATTTCATAACTTTAAAATTCTTAATTTATTCTTCAAAATCTAAGTTGACAAACTCAAAATATTCCCGCTTGGTGACAATACACTTGTGCCGATATTGGACCAAATTGTGAATCTAAACCATCTTCGAATCTCCTTTAACGCACACAAAAATTTTCAACAAAATCGGTGCAGTCGTTTAAGAGGAGTTTAGTGACATACACACGCACACAGGATATACATATATTTCCTGTAAGATATATCGTCACCTAAAATGTAAAATAACATATCATCAAAAAAATCGAAATTGAGTTTTTTATTGCTCATGATTCACTACATCTTATTAACATATTAGTAGCATACAATTTTCAACTTCCGCTGTCAGGTATAACCCATTTATAACCATTCTTCTATAACCAAAAGTAAAATTTTGTTTCTATTAGTGGTTTCTATTATATAATTTTTCCTAGGCCTGTAATCGTATGAAAAGTGATGTTACGTTATTTTGAGTTTTAGGTGACGATATATCTTTCAAGTTACTGCTGCTGCTAACACATTTTATCATCCGATTGTTTTCCAAATATTGCGTATACGCACTGTTGCACCCCTCAGCAAATTCAGCCATTCGCATTTGTTATGAAATATACGTAATATTTACATAGATATTGTATTTTTTCTCTCTATATATATAAAGGGTGTCCCAAAAATTAACGCAATATTGGAATTAAATACAGGGTGTCACAAAATTAACACGCAATTTTTAAATTTGCCGCCTTTTATATAGTAAAGTGTTGACAAACATGAAAAAAAATCGACAAATCGACAGCAAACAGTTTAGGCTTAGTAGAAATGGAGCGCTATGCGATCGTAAAACGTGTATTCATTCATCTAATTCAAATATAATAAAAGCTTATCAGTAAGAGTTCGAAATTTTCCTTCGAAATATGATCGGTATAGTGTTTTAACTTCGTCAACTATGCAGATTAATTTAAATGGAGGCAAATTTAAAACTTGCGTTAATTTTCTGACACCCTGTACCAGCAAGTTGGCGTATTTAATTGAAATTTAATTCAATATCTGCAAAGTGCTTTTGATCGTGTTGCACCTTTTAACCTTTTTTTATATATTTTTATTATCTGCTGCCTCACTGACTGGTGCGTTCGTTTTGTTTAAAGGGTTACAGTTCTACCTTGCCTGTACTTGTGCACTTTAGAGTAGCTATTCATTAACTTTTTTCTCACTTAATCGGCCAGTCAGCGTGCATACTCAGTTTTCGGGTTAAAAAACGTCGTTATTTACCTGAATTTTTTTTTGTTAATTTATTCTGTTAGCCCTTGCCATTTATTTATTTTGATATATTGCAGCATTTCACACGTTACAAAAACAAAAAAAAAATACTTCAATCACTTTTTTGCATTACACGCGATGGCTTAACCCCCTGAGTGTCGCAATATAATTTGTTGTCCAGAATTTTTATTTTTTTTATTTTATTTTATTTTTTTACTGACACTGTTTCGAGTTTTTATTTCAATTCGCATTTTTACAAATTAAATTTCGTTTGATATGTAATCTGCGGCGTATACCGGTAACTTTTAATGTTTGCTGGCAGCCATGCCATCGTTTTTTTATTTGTTTTTTGTTTACCTGCCTTCAGTTACAGATTTAATGCGTCTGGCTGGCATTTCAATCGGATTTTGTTTACTTAGTGGCGCTGTGCATGCACCTTTCGCCATGTTTAATTGTTACATTGATTTGTTTGTTTTTTATTTTATACTATGTGGCGCGTGTGCGTGTGAGTTTGTGCAGAAAAATATCTATTGTTTATGTATTAATTATAAATATAAGTGAATTTAATTGGGATTTTTCTACTTGAGTGCTCAAATGGCGCGCATTGGTTGTTGGTTAATTCGCTCTTTGATTTGTGTATATAAACAAAAGTATATTTTTTATTTATTCACACTGTTTTTGTACCCCGAAGAGGGTATGTTGAGTTTGCCACGATATTTGTAATGCCCAAACAGAAAACGTCAGAGAGCTGAAATTTCGCACAAGCATTTTTCTCCTGAAGCAGCTGTTCGGCATCAAGTGCTTGTATGGAATATTTTGCATCTAAGAAGAGTTGTTGTTGTGTTTGTAGCGGTCGAAAACATTTCTGAAACAATTTCGAGAAATGGTGCCGGACTGACATTCCTTGACCGGTTAAAAATCCGGATTCGTCGTGGAAACGGCTGAGCAGAGTATCATAGGTTCGTTAACTTTTTTATTTGTTATATACAGATTGATATACCATTTTTTATAGAGAAATTACCGTTATATATACTGTCTTTCTTTAATCATTATACTTTTTATATATTTATTGTATTTTGAAAAAACTCGCTCTAATCACATTTTTTCTTTATGCTTTATCTTTGCAGGTAGGTGACAATGTATGTACACAACTCTCAGACATTTGAATAAACCATTCCTAAGCCGTAAGCGAAATTTGAAATTACTCAAAAACTCATGACTATTTTGCGCGCAAAATGTCTAAAAAATATATATTTTTTTTATTACTTTCGACTCGTGTGGGTATTTTTCGCCCAAACTAATTAACTGCAGCGCACTAATTACCTGAAAAATCCGCTGAGCTGCCAAATAACTAAATGTTTTTGTATTTATTTAGTATGTGTTATTGAAATAACACAACGCCAAGCAATAATTTTGAATGTAGTTATTGCTTTATTTGTTGCACACAAAATTTATAAGTGCTGTGTGCTTATAAAATGTATACTAAATAAATAGCTAAAAGCGAGGGAGAGCAACTTCCTTCTAAAAAAAGACTAACCACGCTGATAGCTGATAGCAGGGCGACTTCACTGTTAAATATCAATAAATTTGCGTTAGTATCAAGATTTGATTTTGTATCAAGACTTGATATTTTTTTGGTCACCGTGACTCTTCGATTGCCGCAGCGGTTTAATGGTAACACACCTTTTGGTTACCCTGTAAAGTACGCGCATTATTTCTCTAGTTTGTGTTATTTGTTTACGTGGAATTTTGGCATTTTAGGTACCTTTTCATGCCTTGCCAACAATTTATTTCATATCTGCAAATAATTGTTTTAAAGTATCAAAAAAAAAGTATTGCAAAATTATTGCTAAAGTAGTATTCATGTTTACTAATTATTTTTCATTGCTGGCAATGTTTATAATTATGAACATTTATACATTCCTCCGGCATTGAAGTGTGGGGAATTGTGAAAAATTACTCAACTTTTGTTTAAAAATTTGATGCTGCTCTATTAAGTTAAATTTAAAGTAATGCCAATTAATGTTTCTGAAATATTTGGTAAATTTTATGGTTCATTAACTAGCAGAGTTTCTTAAATTGCATATAAATACAAATAAACGTATTGGAAGCAATCCAAATGGTTTAGGTGGCAAATGCTTTATGGCAAACTTCTACCCCGAACAGGCGCTGTTTGTTTATAGGCGAGCTAGTCCCTAAGTTTTTGAGATATCGAGCTGAAATTTTGCACACGTCGTTTTTTAAGCAAAAAGCTGTCCATTTGGCGGAAACAGCGATGTCGGATTACTTGAGGGTATAGCTGCCATATAAACTGATCGACCAAGCTCTAGTTCTTGTATGAAAAACTTTTTTGTTTGACGAGATATTTCGAAGAAATTTGATGCAGTTGAATTTCTAGCGCAAAGCTGTAATATATGAATAAATTTTTTATATCGGACTACCATTGCATATAGCTGCCATATAAATTAACCTACAAAACTAACACACTTGTTGAAAAACTTTTTTATTTCACGAGATATTTTCAAGAAAATTGCCATGGACTATTGCCATAGGTTATAATACAATCTCCAAAGAAATTGTGCAAATCGGCCGACTATAGCATATAGCTGTCATATAAACTGACTGACCAAGCTCAAGTTCTTCTATGAAAAGACTTTTTGTTTGATGAGATATCGTCACGAAATTTGGTACATATTAATTTCTAGAGCAAAGCTATAATATATAAAGAAATTTTTTATATCGGACCATTATAGCTTATAGCTGTCATACAAACTGAGCGGCCAAACTCAAGTCCTTGTATGGAAAACTCTTTTATTTGTTAAGGTATCTGCATAAAATTTGCCACATATTATTATCCAAGGCAACGATACAATCTCTGAAGAAATGCTTCAGATCGAACTACTATAGCATCTAGCTGTCGTGCAAACTGACTGACCAAGCTCAGGTGCTTCTATGAAAAACTTTTTTGTTTGATGAAATATCGTCACGAAATTGATTTTTTTTTTTTTGTTTTAATTTTCATGTAACTTGGCTTCATATCAAATAACCCTTTAAAACGATATTTTTTTACTTTAATTATTTACTTTTTATTTTTTCTTTGTATTTAAGACACTAGAAATAACCAAACATTTAAAAGATCTACAAAACTACTCAAGTTTTTTCTCGACTTTTCAACCTTTAGTTTTACCTTTTAGCGCTAATTTTTAATAGTTATTCTGAAATCGAAACGTTCAGCTCTCAAACCTGTCGAACTAAGTTAATTGCTTAACTCTAATGATTTGCTAATTTAAATTTATGCACCGAAATATGTACATATATAAATAATATTATATAAATCTGAAATGCTCACGCAAACGTGTGTTTCTGCGATTCTGCTATACATATACATACACATAATAGCCGATTGCCTCAGTTTTTAACGACTTGGCTAATTCTATAAAACTTGCTTTTTCTTTGTTCGCTAAGAAGCTCATCCGATGAAACTATAAAAAAGCAGCTTAAAAATATTTAGATCGAATTAAGCGATACGCCGCAGTGCTAAAGAGCACAAAATGGCATACAAATGATTTAAAAAAATAAAATAAACTGTGCAGCAAAAAAAGGCCAAAAAAATTGCGAACTTCCAGCGCATTGCTTACTGCAGTGTGCTTTATTAATTGCTTGCCGTAGATTTATGCATTTCGCGAGAAATTCATGGCAACTGAAAAATTACCAAATTTATCTAACTTCTCGGTTAGACCCAATAAAAAATTAGCTGTCCATCAATAATGGCACATAACCGAAACAAAACAATACAATTCAACAAATGGTATTATTCACATTGTTATTTCTAAAATTCAGCTGTGTCGGTATATAACGAGTGAGTAATATCACTATGCGCAATCAAGCGTCGCGATCATTTCAGATCTTGCCGTGTCGTTCAGTGACATGACAACGCTCAAACTTAAATAGTTGTACTGCAAACGTTGAAAACAAGAAATTTGGAAATTCATTATTCTTTCATGTGTTCGAGCATATTTTTTTTAACTTTTTTATGCTGTCGCGTTGTTTTGTAAATTTTTTTATGTTTTCAACTTCGATTTTTTTGTTTTTGACTATTGTTTCGTAGATTTTTGTTTATTTTTTTCTCTTTTTTTCTTCTAATTTTTTTTTGCAATTCCTTTATGTTTCAAGTTTTTTTTTAGCTATTTTTTCGTTTTTTATGTTTTTGTTAAATTTTTTTATATTTTCTTTTACAATTTTAAAAATTTTTTTATATACTTTTATTATTTTTTTTTTTTTTATTTTTTTTTATTTTTTTATTTTTTTTAATTTTTTTTTATTTTTTTATTTTTTTTATTGCTTTTATTTTTTATATTATATTGTTTTAATAGTTTGTTTTAATATTTTTTTTTAATTTATTTTTAATATTTTTTATTTTTATTTTTTAATTTTTATTTTTATTTTTTTTTTTTATTTTTTTATATTATATTGTTTTAATATATTTTTTATTTTGTTTATTTTTTTTTAATATTTTTTTTTAATTTATTTTTAATATTTTTTTTGTTTTTATATTTATTCCTAATTTTTTTGGTTTTTTCTTTTAACCTTCTTTATCTGACCGCCACTGCTCTTCTTTTAATGACATTTCTCGTTGGCATGTGTTTCGATCGCGTTGTGATTTGCGTTGTAGTTCTAATGCTTGTGCCGCTCATTAGCAGTTCTTCAACAAAACCTTCGAGTCTTCACATTGTTGTTGGCCTATATCGCTCGCTGTTTGAAGTTATGATATTTTTTTCTGACAACCATCCGGTTGTTGCTGTTTTTTGTGCGTTGCGCGGCTTGTTTTATGTCACAATTGGAATTTATGTAAAATCGCATGAGATTTTTTTTTTGAAAATTATGCTGTAAATATTTCACCTGTGCCATATATACAGGTTATTTGTAATGTGGTATATTTATAGTTCATTATGATATTTTTGTTGCCAATGAACTAGTTTGTGACAAAATAGAAGAGCGCGTAGAGCTACGTGAGGTAGAATTAGTAATTTTTCGAGCGTGACGAGCTGAGTCGTTGTAGCCATATATGCGAGTTGGTCCTTCATTTTTGGAGATATCGATCTGAAACTTTGCACACGTCTTTCTCTACCAAAATAAATGCTTATTTGTCGGAACCAACGATATCGTACCACTAAAGCGTTAAGCTGCCATACAAACCGCACGTTCGAATTCAAGTTTCTGTATGGAAAAGTTTTCTTATTTGACAAGATATCTTCATAAAATTAGGTATGTCTTAATTTTCAAGGCAACTGTATAAACTGTGAAGAAATCTTTCAAATCGGACTACTATAGCATATAGCTGTCATACAAACAGACAGGTCAGAATCAAGTTCTTATATGGAAAACTTTTTTAATGTACGAGATATCTTCATGAAATTTGACACGGATTATTGCCTAAAAAAAAGATACAATCTCCGTAGAAATTGTTCAGATCGGACCACTATAGCTTATACCTGCCATACAAACTGAACGATCAAAATCAAGCCGTTGTATGGAAAACTTTCTTAATTTACGAGATATCTTCCGGAAATTCGACGTGGCTTATTATCCGAGGCAACACTGTCATATGTGAATAAATTGTTCAGATCGGGATACTATATCATTTATGTAGCTGCCATACAAACTGATCGATACAAACCGGGATAAGTAAGCCGTTAGTAAATTTATTTTATAACTCAATATATGTCTTTAAGTTTATTACTTGAACCGGACTATAATATTTACATCTCTAATCAGAATTCTTTCAATTATGTACATCAGACAAACGCGCGCCTGATCTCTAATTTATGTATGAGCGGGGCTACAATTTCAACTGCGTCGCATTAACAAAGTTGGCTCGGCAGAAATTCCAGTTTAACCGCTCACCTTTGACAGACAGAAATAGTTGCCGCACATTTAGACTGCTTTATTTATTGCTTTAACTGCCATACTATTAGCCTTCGTAATAGTTCGATCAGGAAAGCTGCGATCAATGTAAGATTATTTAAAAATTTTCTAAAGTGGCTATAGGCGCTAATTGTAAAAGCCTTGTGCGCACCCTATGACATATTTATGACTGAACACACACACTATTACAGATGTACATATATGTACGTACATCTTCTTACAAGCGTATATTTAGCTTGCCTTGCCGCCGTATGCCAACTGTGTGTGGGTGGGTGTGTAGCATATTATCCATTTTATTAGCTCATAAATTCAAATTGCGAGAAATTCATTTTTACTCAACATTATTACTCACAGCACTATTTTCGAAAGCGAGAAAAATGCTCAGGTATTCAAATATAATTTCCACAAATAAACATTTGGTTTCTTTTCAACGCTTCGTGAGTGTCATGAGACTTGCAAGTTTTCGTGTTCATACTATTGACAGAAATAGAATTTAATGGCACCGAAATAGTGTTATTCATATGAAAGTGCCTTCATGGAGAGCATTTCGAAATACAAATTCGAAACACATGTGCTTGGCTTCATACTTACATATCAAATGCACAGACGCACACACGATTTATAGGTGCAAGTGTGCGTGTATTGTTGACTATGTAAATAGTGATAGTAAATAAAAACTAATAAGATAATCAGGAAATTGGATTGTGCAAAATATTTCGGAAATTTGCAAAGATAAAGCACTTAAAGTTCTCATTTGTTTTCCTTAAACAACTTTCATATATTTATACACTGTATAGGGTATATTTTTAAGCCAAAAATTTGCACACGCCTTTTTCTCGCCCAATTTGTTGAAAATGCCGTTATCGCATCTTTTTAGCAGATAGCTGCCGTACAAACTGTTAGATCCAAATTAAGTTCTTGTAGGGAAAACTTTTTCATTTGGCGAGATATATTCACGAAATTTGGCACGTCTTAATCTTCAAGACAACTGTATAATCTGTGGAGAAATCATTTAGATCGGACTACTATAGCATATAGATGTCATACAAACTGCCCAAACAGAGTTATGTTCTTGTATGAGAAACTTTCTTATTTGTTGAGCTATCTTCACAAAATTAGACATAAATTGTTTTCCAAGGCAGCGCTATATTCTCCATAGAAATTGTTCAGATCGGCCCTTTATAACATATAGCTGCCATACAAACTGCCCAAACGGGATTATGTTCTTGTATGTAAAACTTTTTTATTTTATGAGATATTTTCACGAAATTCAGCATGGATTATTATTCAAAGCCACACTACAATCTCCGCAGAAATTGTTCAGATCGGCGCTTTATAGCATATAGCTGTCATACAAGTATTTGTATGGAAAACTTTTTATGTGTGTAGGAATTTATAGCTTCAGTGCAGCCGAAGTTAACTTTGTTTCTTCTTGTTTGTTTTTTTTTTTACTAAAAATTGCAATTCAGCACTCTCTCTCCATCTATGCAAATATTTTGGTATAAAATCTCTACTGCTTTCCAGCACGCTCGCAAGTGCTGTGCTATTAAATTTAAATATTTTCTGCAAAAGCATTAAAAATTTAGTGTCAATATTTACACTTTTACCACAAACACATAAAAATTAAGTAAAAAAGCAGAAAAACTAATAAAACTCTTACCGCATGACTATAAAAGAAAATTCACACACACACATACATACATACATACCAACGAACAGCTGAATATCGACTGCCCGCACTAATAACCGTTGAAGTTTTCTAAGTAAATATAAATTTTATGGCGAACAGCTTAACCCACTTTTCAGCACACGAAAGTGCACGCTTACACATATACAAACATACATACATACCGACATACACACACTGCCCTCTTATATGTATGAACATGTACACGTACGCACCAACACTTGCAGTCGCTTAACGTTCAGTTCGAGTGTCACCATTTTCTAACCGGATTCGAGCGTATAATCTGCAGTCACAGTTTTTCACGCGGATATAAACACGCCGAGATAATCATCTTGCTGTTTCACCAAAAATCTGTTTGCTGTTCATACATGCTTAATGTGACTGCGAACCACCTTAACTGTCAGCCAGAAAGTGTCAAGTAATCGAGCGTTTCAGCTTGCCACAGTGTCACTGGCAAGCAAATATGTATGTGTGGAAAGTTCATTGTAGAACAGTTGTTTGTTATTGTAGAAAAGTATGACACACTATTGGTGAGAGTTTGTCAAATGCATTAGTCACAATTGCTCATAATTATGATGCTGCTGATAATGATAATTTGTTTCCATTTTTTTCGTATAATCCCACAAAAAATGAATAATGCCAAGCTTTGTGTTTTCTGTCGGCTGTCAGCCAAGCAATTTCTTTTATTGTTATCTGTATTTTATATATTTAGAAAGTGTTTATTTTTGTTGTGCTTACCTGTTCTGGCATAAACTCACAGCATTTCTTCCACATTTCGTCTCTCGCGTCTGCGACAGTGCTGAAAATTCGTTAAGAATTGACATACAAATTACCAACGATTTGGCAGGCGTTCAAAAAAATTAACTGAAAAAGTAATTGCTTCAGAGATGAATGACAGCTGAAGTGCGGTAAGAGGTGGCGCAGTGGCTGACAACTGCAGCAGCGTACATGAAAATAAATTAATTTGACTATGAAACATGTCATCATAATGTGTTTATTTTATTTATTTATTGTGTGGCATTGCTGGGTCACAATTGCATTTATTGCCACAATAATATTCGAGCATTCTGTTGTCACACATTTGTAAAATAATTATAGAAGAAATAAATCTCTTGTCATATGAGTGATTAATACATACATTTAATAATTATACAACTTAGATTCTTATGCTAATATTAACAAGCCATAATCTGATTTTGAAATTAGTTTTCACTTAAAATTGCCGATAACAAATTACACAGGCGTAGTGCGATTTCGATCTATTCAAAAATGTTCTGATACACTAAAAATTAACTAAAATAAGCTAAAAAAAAATAATAAAAAGTAGGAACTAATTAAGAAATCTGTGTCATATCAAACTAACTTCATACTAACCGGTAACTAACTGGTAACTAACACTAAATAAACTAAAAAAATAATTAAAAAAGTAGAAGTTATTTAAGAAATTCGAGTTTTATCAAACTAACTGCATACTAACCGGTAACTAACTGGTAACTAACTCATTTTAAATTCATACTAACCGGTAAATAACTGGTAACTAACACTAAATAAACTAAAATAATAAAAAAGTAGAAGCTATTTAAGAAATTCGAGTTATATCAAACTAACCGGTTACTAACTGGTAACTACCTCTAAATATTTTCTTCTTTTTGTATACAATTTAAATACGATTTATTTTAAATAAGCTAAAAAATAATTAAAAAAGTAGAAACTAATTAAGAAATTCGAGTTATAATAAACTAACTTACAACTAACTAGTGACTAACAGGTAACTAACACTAAATAATTTTGTCTTTTTAGTACAATATAAATACGTTTTTTTTATTATTTAAAACATTTTATGAAATTATATGTTCCCTATTGTGATTCAATACTTTTTGTCAGCTTTCGTGCAAGATATTGATGCTGCGCTCATGAAATTTTTGATCCTTGCAAGCAAAAAAAGTGGTCCAAATGGTTTTTGACTACCAGATTTACGATGAAGATTCTCCAATCCCAAAAATTTTGCAGAGGCCGGAACAAAAAATAGTCTAAACTTGTCAAGTTTGGATAATTTGACAGATGTGGCTTCATTTACCATTCAAGCTGCAAAAGCGTTTACCGAGTCAGCAAACAAACATGTATGAGGTCTCGCATTATCCTGCTGGAACCCTAAAGCCTTTCTATTGATCAATACTGACTTCTTCGGTGTGAGTGGCATCACTAAATTTGTCCAGCTGATCACAGTATAGTTGTCGACCAAAAGCTCAACATAAACAACCCCTCTGAAATCCCACCAAACAGACTACATAACCTTTGTTTGGTGCCTAACGGCCTTCGAAGTGGTTTCAGTTGCTTCATACTTTTTAGATCATGATCTCTTGCACTTTACATTCTTGTGAGGAACCTAATATTCGTCACTGGTAACAATGCGCTTCAAAAATGGATCACTTCTTTGCCGCTTGCTAAGCAAATCACAGTCGTTAATGCGTTGAAGCCAACTTCGTTCTATAAAAATATGAGGAACCCATGTTTTAAGCTTTGAAATTCACTGTACACGTTTCGTATGCTTGTGAACCTTTTGAGTTGTTATTCGACGATTTCCATTGGCCAATGTCTTTATTCGCTTTTTATTCATATCGTCTTCAAGGGGCCTGTCCTGGTGCATTCTCAAGATCAAAATTGCCCGTACGTGGTTAATTATACTCCCTAAAATACGTCTGCAATATTTTCAACGTTTCAGCGGTCTTGGTTATATTGGAAACAAAAAATTTCAAGAAAAACGCGTAAATTTTTTTGTTCATGGTAAAGGTTTATCCATTTCGAGGTTTCCTTCTTTTCTAAAGAAAAAAAAAAACACAGAAACTTCAAATTTAATGGAGAATGTTTATTATCATTCGAACATTTTTTGGCATTGATTTTTTTAAGATTATCTGTTTCAAATGTTGGTAATATTGGTAGCGGCTACGTCTCAGATGGTGCATCCTTTGACTCAAATTTTTGATGCCTCGTTCAAACATTTCGACTGGTAACTGGCGAATGTCACGAGTGTTGTTTTGCTCAAGGTCTGAAGCGGTATTGTCCGCCTAGACTTTAGACTTTACATATTCACACAGGAAATATTCTAACGGTGTGATATTACACGATCTTGGTGGCCAATCGATCGGCTCAAAACGTGAGATTATCTGCTCACCGAAGTGTTCTCTCAATAATTATTGATTGATGCGATGTGTGTGAAGTGGCGCCGTCTTGTTGAAACTAAATGTCGCAGATATCGTGCTCATGGCGCGGTAACGATAGGTCGCTATTGACGGTTTCGTTTTAACCGGCATAATTTTGGAAGAAATGTGAACTAATGGTTCCACCGACCCACAAATCGCACCTAAACGCGTTTTTTCTGGATGAAATGGCAGCTCTTGAAAAGGCTACTGGAAACGGTACCTCTAGTTGGATCACTTGTTAAAATTTGCTATGCCATGTAGTAGTCCGACTCAAATTTGATCAGATGGCAAGTATGCATATCTGCAACCAAAGCTTCAAAGCACTGAATTATAAAGTATGAAAACAATAAAAAAGGTCGGAGAAGTTGTTTGTTAACTTTACGAATTAGTCGAATTTAAATAATATATTTTTCCTAGAGTTGTTCTAGGTCTCGAACAAAGCGAAAAAGTATATGTGTGAAAGGAAAGAAGTGATCTAACCACAATAACAAAACACAAAAACAAACAAAGTGTCTACAGAAGCATATAAAGTGAAAGAAGTCAAAATTAGAAAAAAATAACTCCTCACTAAAATGTAAGCAGAAAATGAATAGAAAAGAGAAAGAATAATTAAACATAAATATGCATAAAAGAGAGAAAAGTGCTATCGCCAGAGTTTACGGTAAGCAAGTGCGTTCACCTTTGTCTAACTAAATTATGTAGCCAACAACAAATGGCAGTAGAGACTGGTAGTTAGCAGTCGAGGGAAAGGCAGCGCCTGAAATATGCGAATTAAGAAAAGTTAACAACTGAACAATAGATAATTTAAACAAAAACATTTATAGCGTTTGCGAGCGATTTTTGCGATTTTCGCGATTTTATTAGAAATTGCTTGGCTTTTGCCAGAAAATTGCTGCCAATTTGCGAAATTATGAAAAGTGCTTTTACCATCACTTCGGCCGGTTGCGTTTAATGTGGCATAAAGCTACGAGTCAAGTGGATCGAGTATGCACAGAAGTGGCCGTATTTGCGCCGGCTCTCGGGCATTACATCATGACTTAAATTTAATTAGCAACATTTGGGCGCAGCGCTTACGCAATTTCTACTTATTTTTCTTTTGCTTATGTTTCTTACCGCCACTGGTTTGTTAATTAAAAATAAACAGCGAAATACCGTTACTCAGGCAATCGCAGGACGGTGGCGCGGTGCGCACCTCAACTTTTCTACTTGAAGAAGCGCTTGAGTAGTCTTCTGCTTGATTTCTTCGCTCAGTGCCTTCGACTGCCGAAGTATTGGAGTACTGTGTATGTTTTTTGTTTTTCTTTTTATGGATCCAATTATGTGTGTGTATATTTTGCCATTATGCTGTCACTGTCTTCTTCATTTCAATTGTGTTTTGCTTTCTTTGCTTCAATGCCTTTGCATTCTGTATTTTTTGCTTTTATTTTATTCGATTCTTTTACTTTGTTTGTCTTTGGTTTTTTAACCAATTTCATTCTTATAGAATGTCCAGTTATGCATTTCAATTTAACCGTTATTCATACATAATTCTACGCACGTTCTTATTTACCAACATTTCACATCTGTTAACAGTTATTTGTGAGCACTTTACATTTTACAGTTATCAATCGTGTTTCTCGATTATCATCGTTCGCGTCCAGATTTAACGTTTGAACGCATTTTTAACGTGTCTCAGTTTCTTGCATCTCGCTTATTTACACCCATCTGTTCTTGGTGCTCATTGTGATGCAGTGCGTGATTATATAACTGTTAATTTTGTACAGCCAAAGTCACGCCATACTTATACTGCTCTACTTTCATGAGCAAAATATCTGATACATTTTCGAATTATGACTAAACATTTTCAAAATTCCACTAGAACTGTTAAAATCGCTTGATACGGAGTATGTGTACGCAATTTTCTTGAGTTAAACCTCTGCTTTGATATTGCTATAGGGTGATCCATTTCGAGGTTCACTAATTTTTTAAAGAAAAAACACAGAAACTTCAAATTTAAGGCATAATATAAACATTCATTCGAAGAATCATTCTTTGGCATTTATTTTTTGAAATTTTTTTTTTTTTCATTTTCAAATGTTGCCCGCGGCTACGTCTCAGATGGTTTATATGTTGAGTCCCATTTTCGATGACTCGTACGAGCATTTCGACTGGTAACTGGCGAATTTCACGCGTTATGTTTGCTCCAAGGCCTGAATCTAAGCGAGATTGTGCACGTAGACTTTAGATTTTTCATATCCCCACAGGAAAAAGTCTAACAGTGTGACATTACACGATCTTGGTGTCCAAACGTCCGGCAAAAACGTGCAATTATCAGCTCACCGAAATGTTCTCTCAATAAATCCATTGATTGATGTGATATATGGGAAGTAGCGCCGTCTTGTCTTTGTTGAAACCCAATGAGCGAGAAGTGGGCTTCATTGCAGAATTAAATTGGCTCGAAAATGTCGGATTTTCTTGGAACTTTTCAAGAGCCGAAAGAGCGAAGCGATGTTGAGCGGCTTCGGTTCTTGCACAAGCTGAATTTTGTATGCTATCAACTAGCATCACCCATTACATATATGGAAATGCTAGAATTTCCCACACTTCCCTTGCACATTTTTGAATTAAAGGTAAGGCACAATTAACTGTCTGTAAACTAGACAAGTGTCCGATGGCATTCCGTAGTGGAGTAAGCAATTTATTTATTCATGTTTTTATCAAACGTTTCCGATTGAAATTGTATACTTAATTGAGCGCCGTTCAAGCGTGTAATTACAAATCAATTAACGCGTATCTACAAAGCATTGCAACTCAATTAACTTTTAGTGACGCTTTTATTATTATTTTATATATTGTTTGTTGTAATTTAATTGTCGCTCGCTTTGAAATAAATACAGCAGAACACACACCTACTGGTGCCATACATTTAAAACATACATACATACAAATATATACATACATACATATATCATACAAGCATATTTAGCTTACAACAATTTAAATCGTGTAATATAATTGTTAGTTGGTTTTTTTTTTTTTTTTGCTTTGTTTGACAACAACAATGATGTACACGTTTACTGCAGGCTTCAGGTGTCAATGCTCTATCACGCTGTGTGACACATATAACTGTGTGTAGTAACGAAGTAGACGTCGAGTGGAAGAACTTTTCAAAGCTTGAAATGCCAGCAATACGTAAAAGTTGAACCTGCTTTGTGAGCGTTGAGCTCAATGAAGCGTCACAAGCAAAAGCACTCACTTGCCTTTGTAGCAGTGTTTGTGTGTGCTGAAGTATGCGAGTAGGTGTAATACAACTTTAATTGTCTGCTTACTGTTAGTTACTTAATTATTTACGAACATTCCCGCTGAATAATTTATTTCACAGACTGACAGCAACGGCACGACAGTCTATTGACCGCTTGGACAGAGAAATTAACTGTCAGTGCAGGACCTGCAGGTGTTATGGCGTAATGGCAGATTACTCTTGCACGACGATTATTGTAGTTTAAGTATTTTTTGAACTGAATTGTGCTTAGAATTTATGCTTGGGTCTCGAACTCAAAGTTACACGATGTACCAATCACGTACATACACTGGCGGACATAATTATTCACACATCACTGAGTTTTCCACAAAAACGGTTGTATCTTTTAAATAATAAAAACTAGGTTATAGTTTTGTTCTAAGGAAATCTTTATTCATATCTCTGGTATTTAAAAATAACATTAATTTTACAAATTAATTTTCTATATTAAAAAAACTAAAAAAATTGCATATTACTTCATTTATATGAGGGACAAAATTATTCACACACTTTTGTTTAACAAGAAAACTTATAATATAATAAAAAAATTAATATTTGGTGGGTATACCCTTTTGTTTCAATACATCTTTAAGTCTATTTTGCATAGAGTAAACTAATTTTTTTGTCACACTGGGCTCTATATTTTGCCATTCTTGTTGAAGTTTCCTTTAGTTGAGATTTAATTTTTTCTTACTCACACGCCTTTCATCCCACAAATGCTCTATGGGATTTAGGTCTGGAGACTGTGGAGGAGTCGGAAGAATATGAGGCACATTGTATATGATCCACATACGCACGTCATGAGCAGTGTGTTTGGGGTCATTGTCCTGTTGGAAATAAAAGTGTTCCCCAAGGTTAAGCTTTTGCGCGCTTTCTTTTAAGTTATTTTTTAGTATATTCAAGTAAACTTTTTTATCCATTATTTCTTCAATGAAAACGAGATTTCCGACACCCGCCGCTGACAAAACCCCATACCAAGACCCCACCACCCCCGTGTTTTACTGTGCTTATCGTATTATTTTTCTCAAGCTCAGTATTGGGTTTTCTCCAGACCCGTATCCTGCCATCTGACTGAAAAGTGTTAAATTTACTTTCACCGCTAAATAAAACGTTGCTCCAGAACTCAGATGGTTTATTTTTGTATGCTTTTGCGAAGTCCACCCTCTTTTTTTTTATTAGCCTTGCTGACGAGAGGTTTTTTCGCGCTATACGTGAACTGTAGCCAGCACGATGCAAGGTCCTGCGTACTGTTTTTGCGTGAATATGTTTCCCAATTTCTTCACGAACTTCTGCTGCCACCTGCGTAGAAGTAATTTTGGGATTCTTTTTAACTTTTCTTCAGTTGCCGTTCTTCAGCGTTGGTCAATACGGGGTCTATATGAGCACGACTCTGAAGGTCTTCTTCTCCTTTAAAGCGCTTTATGATGCTGTAAATAGTATATCTGCTTCTATTTACAAGTTTACTAATTTCGGCACTTGACTTATTTTGTTTATGTAAATTTAAAATTATTTTTCTTTCCTCGACGGTAGTTTCTTTTAATTTACGACCCATTTTCAATATCGACAACTCACTTGCACAAATAACAATACCGAATGTCGGAAATTCAATGTAAAATTACAAATTTCGAGTGTAGCATTCATTTTTGCTTCCGTTAGATTTTATTTTTTTAAATGGAATGACTTTGAGTTGTGTGAATAATTTTGCCCCTCACATAAACGAAGTAAAATGCAATTTTTGCAGATTTATTTAAAAGGGAAAGTTAATATGTAAAACTAATGTTATTTTTAAATACCAGAGATATTAATAAAGATTTCTTTAGAACAAAACTACAACCTAGCTTTTATAATTTAAAAGATACAACCGTTTTAGTGGTAAACTCATGTGTGAATAATTATGTCCGCCAGTGTATGTATGTATGTTGCCTTTTATACTTTGGGCATTGGCTACGCTATTAATTTGCAATCTGGGAACTCACAACTTTAACGTAAAATTTGACATTTTTGATGTTACACATACGCATTTGTGTTGTTTACAGTTACTTAAAATATTCATCTAGCCAACAAATTCAATTAAATCGCAAACAGTTTCGTGCGTTTATTTTTACAATTTTCGACGTGGATTTGCACAGCAACAGTGCATCGATGATGCTAATTCAATTTGTTGGTCATGAAGCTCGTTCAAGAAGCAGTGTGGAGATCTTAAATTGCATATAGCGTACAAAATACAGCCTGTGCAGCAAATAAAGCCGTTCGATCTTCTCAAGCGTTATCATTTCGCACTATGGGCTCTTGAAAAGGCATCACTGGCTATTGTTTTTTATGTTGGGGTCATTTACAGCGTTGGTTGGGTGATTCGCTCGCGAAGTTGGTCTTAAATAAGTCTGCTTCATGAATTTATTAAAGAAACTTAAGAATAAAATTTCGGAATCATTGGTGATCAGTTGTCAGCTATTCCAGAAAAATATATTAATTTATAGTGAAGAAATATATTTGTATTACGACCGACCCACGACCGCCAGTAGCGGACCCTTCTAAACCTTTCGACCTGTTTTTTCTTTATTCAAGCCATCAGTCACCTGACTTACCTGAAAATTGTAGCTTTTCCTAGTTTTTGAGTTTTGTTGACATTTTTTTTTATTTTGAGATTTAAAATGTTCAACAATATTGCTGAAGCGTGTATGCCATGTACATTGTTTATCGGCATGTTGGCATAAATAATGCAGAAAGTATGCAAAATGAAAAAAACAAAAACAAAGCAAACAACAGCGTACATGTTGCAATGCATAAATCATTAAACACGCCTCCAAAACAAGCTGCTCTTGCGCTGGACTCTAGGTCAAGGTCATCCCACGCGCCGCCTCGCTGCCGAACCTTAGTCTCATTTAAATATGCGCTGTCAGCAGCAACAATAAATCGACTCACCAGCTAAACAGCAATTTCAAGCAAAGTCATAAGCAAATCATAAATTGGAACACTTCCGCAAAAAAATGCAGAGAAAATAACAAAAAAGCAGTGACAACTCAAGCAAGTGCGCGGCCAACAATAATAAGCGACGCTTCATTTTTGAGGTTTTTTTTTGCTGGTTTGTGTGTGTTTGTTCGAAAGATGTCGTTGAAATTTGACTTTATACATAATTAATGAATTTTTAAAAGCGTTTAAATGTATACGAAGACGTCACAGCAGCCGATATTCAGTTGTTAAAAGACGTTGCCGCGCTAGACTTGTTCAGCCGACGTTTCTTGTTTCTAGCTAATTGATTCAGAGTTATCAACCAAGATATTGGTAATGCGAGCAGATGCGGTATTTTGCTGCTAAGCGCTGATTGCTTTGGGTCGCCAGTGGCGTGCAAGGGCGCTTAAAGCCGACTACTAATGTCTGGCTTAAATTATAAAATTTACTGAGTTTTATATTGATATTTTTTTTATACCCTGAACGGAGTATTTTAAATTTGCCACGAAGTTTGTAAAACCCAACGCATTCACTTTTGGTATATCGATTTGAAATTTTGCCGATACCATAGTATATAGCTGTCATGCAATCTCCCCGATCGAAATTGAGTTCTTGTTTGTAAAAGTTTTTTGTTTCACAAGATATCACCACGAAATTTGGCAAAGATTATTATATAAGGCAGCGCTACAATCTCTGAAGAAATTGTTCAGATCCGACTACTATAGCGTATAGCTTACGTACAACCTGATCGTTCAAAATCATATTCTTGTATGGAAAACTTTTTTATTTTACAAGATATCTTTACAAAATTCGGTATAGTTTTCTTGTCCTCGACACAGCTGCAATCACCGAACAAATTGTCAGATCGGACGACCATAGCATATAGTTGCCCTACAAAGTGACAAATCAACATGAAGTTCTTGTATGAAATAATTTTCTTATTTCATAAGATATCTTCACTAAATTTGGCACATTATCTTGTCCTCGGCACAGTTGCAATCTCTGTGGAAATTGTCCAGATCGGACTACTATAGCATATAGCTGCCATACAAACTGACCAATAAGAATCAGGATAAAGTTCAATTAATACCATCTTATGCTATAAGAAACTCACCTCTGAAGGGTATTCAACTTCAGAGCAGCCGAAGTTTACGTCTTATCTTCTTTTTAACTGCATAAACTGCCGTTTTTAATTATCACATTACTTTATATTCACTGCTCTTATTTTTTATTTGCGAACTGCGAAGATTTGATTGCATTAATTAATATTGCAATTTTTGTTTTTGGAAAGAATACGTAGATATGTAAAGAACTTACGGTACTTGTTGGCGAGCACGTTTGCGCTTTTCGCACACTTCAGGCTTGTATTGCCAGTGGCACAATTCCATGGATTAAGAAGCAGCTGCTAGAAACAGGCGCAGCGCTTGAAAGTCAAGTATACGACAGCGCGACCGCGTTCCAGTTTTGCCACACAATCGCATACAAAACGTTAAATTAAATACAAAAAAGGCGCAAAGTTGCAACAAACAATGGCTGTGGCGAGAACTGTGGACGTTGTGAAAGTAGCGACAGCGGCGGCGGCAGCAGCAACGGCAAAATGCAAATTAAATTTCACAAACTTTTTTCTATGTTTTTTTTTGCAGCTACGTGACAGCGTCGCGTCGCGACATATAAAGGCTAGGTGCATGCAAGTGCAACTCATGTACCGCTTGGCTATATAATATGGCGGCGTGTCGCACAAAATAGCGCTTAAAAGGGCGCGTAATGGGAACGCGACGGCCAACAAGTAAAAAATAAATAAAAGGGGCACAGCGCACAAATTTGCACAATGGGAAATGAGAAACTGTAATATGTACTATGTATGTATAGTATGTAAGCAACACACAGTTAACTCCAGCATATACAAATGCAAGCAAACGCCGAGAGCAAACTAAGCGCGAAAGCGTTGCCAGCATGTTGGTGCCACAAACAGCTTCAGTCAGACAATAAAGGCTTCGCGTACAACAAGTATTATCATTAATTTTGTTCAGTATGCGCGGTGTTGTTGTTGTTGTAGTTTTTTAAGTTTTTGCATTTCACTCTTGCACTTCAGATTGCAGCGGCGCGCCGCACTTAAACTTGGCCAAGTGGTATTTACTGAGCGCAACATAGCAAAATAACGGTGCTGCTGGCTGCCGTTGTTCTTCTAGCTTAGCGTTCAAGCAAGCAGCAGCTCACTTTTCCAGTTTCACTTCGAGTCGCTAGCCATAAGTAGTAGCAAGAACTGCCTACACTCTTGTTGTGCCCCGCTCGGCATAGTTCTTGTTGCCTTTCGCCGCGTTGCTGTGTGTGAAATGTGTACATAAACCGTTATATAATCGGTCAACATAACGGTACTTTCTATTTACACATAAAATGCAACACCACGCAAACGAGCTTCAATAGCGTTAAAGCTTACAATGCCAACGCCAACATATAATACCTACATAGACATACAATAGGGTCATAGGCTGGCAGAGAAGCGGGTGGTAGTGGCGGCTTGGTAGCATTGGCAGCGCCGCGGTCTTTTCGCCGCCATTAACCGTGGCATATATACCTATGCCCATTGACAACAATGACAACGTCGCTGTTGATTGTTGATGGTACGGTATTCTTGTCGCCGTTCTTGGCGAATGTGGTGTAAGAGAAAGGCCAAAAAAGTCATCAAGTCAAGCTGCAATTGAAGCACATTGACTTTTGTGTTGGTTGTGGAGCGCACGAAGTAAGCAAAATACAATTCACTCTGAGTTTAGAAGAAATTAGTGGTGAGACGCAAATCAAGAAAAATTGTCGAAGACTGGTGATCGATTGCTTTTGCATTGTTGAGTTATATAAAACGTGTGTGGCGCTTGGGAACTGTGTTAAAAATTTTATATAACGGAGAATATTTTAGCCTGAATGTTAAACTTCGTTTTTGCATGGTTTAAGTTAGTCTCTTTTTTTTTTGATTTGTCTTGAAAAAAAACTAACGCCATGTCTATTAAGTGATGTTTGTAATAACCAGAAAAAAAACGTTGGGAACCCCATAAAATGTAAGTAATCGTGACGAATCGATTTAGCCATGTCGGTATCTTTGGTCTCTCTGTTTTCTTTTCTCTCTGCTATATCGAACTGAAAATTTGCACACATACTTTTTCTGCCAAACAGCTGATTATTTAACGGAATTAGCGTTATCGGACCACTATAGCATATATGTATCTGCCATATAAACTGAACCATCAAACTCAAGTTCTTATCTGGAAAACTTCTTTATTTGAGAAAATATCTTGACGAAATTAAACATGGATTTTTTTTAAGGTGCTACCATAATCGCCGCAGAAAGTGTTGAGATCGGACCACTATAGCGTATAGCTGTCATCGAAACTGAACGATTAAAACCAAGATCTTGTATGGAAAACTTTTTTATTTGATGAGATATCTTGACGAAATTTGACATGGATTATTGCCTAAGGCGACTTCATATCCTATGAAGAAATCTTTCATATCAAACCATTATAGCGTATAGCTACCATATATACTAACCGATCACACTCAAATTCTTACAGATAAAACTTTTTTATTTGACAAGATATCTTTATGAAATTTAGCACGAATTATTTTTCAAAGCGCCTCCATAATCTCCGAGGAAATCGTTGAGATCGGACCACTATAGCGTATAGCTGCCATATAAACGGAACCAACAAACTCAAGTTCTTATACAGAAAAAAATTTTATTTGACAAGATATCTTTATGAAATTTAGCACGAATTATTTTTCAAAGCGCCTCCATGATCTCCGAAGAAATCGTTGAGATCGGACCACTATAGCGTATAGCTGCCATATAAACGGAACCATCAAACTCAAGTTCTTATACAGAAAAAATTTTTATTTGACAATATATCTTTATGAAACTTAGCACGAATTATTTTTCAAAGCGCCTCCATGATCTCCGAAGAAATCGTTGAGATCGGACCACTATAGCGTATAGCTGCCATATAAACGGAACCATCAAACTCAAGTTCTTATACAGAAAATATTTTTATTTGACAAGATATCTTTATGAAACTTAGCACGAATTATTTTTCAAAGCGCCTCCATAAAGTTGAAAGTGTGTCTGATTGACATGAATTTTACATTTGGTTATCCAAAGTTTATATTTTTGCCATAAAAAATTGAATTTCCCTAGTTTCCCAATTAATGCTCTTAGTCGGTGTGGATTTTCTCTTGCATCTTTAATGCCGATTTCTTCAACTTTTCCTGCAAGAACGTTTTGTCTCTGTCTGTAAACAATATCTCTCCTGCCTGACATAGATTTTGTTAAATTTTGATACGAAATTCTCTGCACTGTTTCACCCTGCAACCGTACTTCCTACTCATCTTCGCTTCGTTCTGTTACTTTTATGCAATTTAACGCCATTTGTAGCGTAATATAAAGGTATGAAAAATGCGTTGATGATGACAACTACAACCACTGTGTGTGCACCTAACAACAATGGCAACAATAATGCGACAATAACTGCATTAACGACATCAAGCGAAAAGATGTTGCCACCCATGTTGACATTGATTGATGATGATTAATAATGTTGCTGTATTTTTATTGCTTTTTATTTCTGTCGCTTGTCACATCACGCAGTTAACAATAATGGCACACACACACATACACACCCGATGGCTCTCACTTCCTTCCTTTCGCCATATATTCCTTAAACAGGATGAAATGAATTTGCGGTTTCATTTCCACGCTTAAGTTGCGCTTTGCAACCTTTATGCGCCGTGCACGCACACATACATACATACATATAGTATATGCTATAAATATGCTTTTGGTTTATTGAAAAGTTCTTTGTGGCAAAGTGTTGATTGAAAATTCATTTTTCAGAAATTTATTACCTCAAGATAAATAACGTTCAGTATTTTGCATGGAAATTTCGCAGGAGCAACCCTGCGCTTTCATAAATTTGTGTACTACGTAAATATGTATGTAGGTATGCTTGAGCTGTTCACGTTGTCGTTTAACGTTAATGTTACCGTTCACATCTACGGTGTTTGTATGTATTGTTCTTGCCACACTTTGTTTCACCTGTCACATTAGCGCATACTTTGCGGCAATAACGGTATAATGGATTGAAATATCATGGCTGATATTTTTCTTTCTAAGCAGGCGAAGGTGCAGAAATTTATTATTCAAAGGAATACTTGCCGCAACAACAAAAACATCACAAAAGAAAACAATGTATTGGCTAGTCGAAAAAGTCTTTTCGTATTTCTAATCAAACCTCAACTTATTTTTTGTTTCATTTATAATGAACAGAAAAAGTAATATTTTGGTCGACCACTTTTTGCCATTTTCCGCTGAAGACATTATTCGATCAGTGTGAAACCTTCATCAATGTTAATCTTTCACATCGAAATTTCCAGAACGGAGCGAGCGAACAATTATTGTGCTACACGAACTGATACAGCATCGTCTCCGTAAATTGCACAAATTTTATTGGTGGCTTGCGTGGCATTCTTCCCTTTTTTATACAAAAATTTCAAAATATACCGAGTTTCTTCATTATTTTCACTCATTTTTGAACAGCTGTAACTTTTTTTCAACTTCCCCGAATTAAATTTTTTTTTTGGTTAAATGAAGCTTAAAATCTCAACTTTCCAACACTATATGGTATGACACAATGTGATTGTTAGCACGGAGATATACGACTGCAACGACATCTATTGACAAAATACGAAAAGACTTTTTCGACTACCCAATATGTCCAAACAACCAGCAATCACAACTTCACCTAGAGCTTAAATGCTTGAAAAAATGCATAATTTTTCAAAAATATGTCTATCAAGTAGGTCTGGCACAAATTGCTAACTTTCCTGTGCGTATTAATGTGGTGATTTGAGTTAAAGTGTCGCCAACTATGATTTCATCAATAATTACCAGCAGCCTGTTAGTGGGCAACGTGCGGTTTTACATTTAAGTGCTGCTTGCTAATACTATAATTATGACGCCTACTTTCATAATGCTATAAAAAAGTTTAAACATCGTCATAACAAAATATGTAATTATATATTATATTTAATTCGATAATTATAGCACAGCGAAAATTCATATAATAATTATCATCTCCAATGTCTCGATATGTTTACATAAACACAACCGTACATATGTATGCATATATTTATAGTGCTGTGCGAAAACAGCTATTAATATCCTTTAAAAATTTCTCTCTTGCTTGATGAACATGTGACACTTGGTTGCGCACGAGCGCACTTTAACATCGCAAACACGATTCAAATGAGTTTTGGACGCTTTCATGCTTGAGGCAACTGGGCTGTGTGTGTGTGTAGAAGGAGAGTTCGTCGCTTGGTTGTCTGTAGTCTAAACGACTGCTACTCATTGGTAACACCGCAGTCTACGGATCTCTATCCGCACTTCAACAAATTATTATTATCTCTTAGTAAGCAGGTGAGCCAGGTGAGTGCCTAACTGCTAAGGTTTTGCTGTTTGGCTTGTGAAAGCTAAAATTGTTGTATTTGCATGACCTTAACAGTGTTTATTAGGTTTACCACGAAGTTTGGAATACTGAAAAGGAAGGGTAAGATTTCGTGGAAACAGTTCGGACCTCTATCGCATATAGCCTTCATACGAACTGACCTATCAAAATGAAATCTTTGTAGGGAAAACTTTTTTTGACCAAAATATTTCAGGAAATTTGGCATGAATTATTTTCTAGAGCAACGCTACAATATCTGTAGAATTTTTTTAAATCGGACCACTATAGCATAGAGCTGTCATACAAACTGTTTGATCTGAATCCAGTCTTTGTATGAAAAACTTCTTTATTTGAAAACATATCTTCACGAAATTTGGCATAGACTATTTTCTAGAGAAAAGCTACAATATCTGTAGACATTTTTCAGATTGGACCACTATAGCATAGAGCTGCCATACAAAGTGACCTATCAAAATGAAGTTCATGTCGGGAAAACTTTTATATTTGACCAAAATATTTCACGAAATTTTGCATTGATTTTTGTCCAAAGCAATAGTCCAATCTCCAAACAAATTGTTCGGATCGGATCACTATAGCATATGGCTGTCATACAAACTGAACGATGAAACTCAAGTCCTGGTATTGGAAAAACTTTTATTTGTCAAAGCAGCTTCATGAAATTTGGTATAGATTATTATCCAAGGTAGCGCTATAAGCTCCAAAGAAATTGTCCAGATCGGACCACTATAGCATAGAGCTGCCATACAAAGTGACCTATCAAAATGAAGTCCATGCAGGGAAAACTTTTGTATTTGACCAAAATATTTCACGAAATTTTGCATCGATTTTTGTCCAAAGCAATAGTCCAATCTCCAAACAAATTGTTCGGATCGGATCACTATAGCATATAGAGCTGTCATGCAAACTCGATCGATCTCAAGTTCTTGTGTGGTAAATTTTTTTAAATGAAAAATTAAAATTTTAAAGCATTAATAAAGATCAGATTTAATAAGCATAAATTTAATCATATTTTGCTAATATCAATTTGTCCGCCGCTCTAACACACCACTTGCTTATTTCATTAAAAACATAACATAAGCATATTGTGATTTATAAAATTTCATCATAACATAAAGTCATAAATACAACCATACATTTCCCCCTATGTAGTAAACTCTAGTAAAGTTATGCACTCAACACTCTCATCTCCGACTAACCGCTCAACTGCAGATTATTACTACTTAACCAACCCCAGGCGATAATGGCCGTATGCCAGCAACAGCATCATAATGCCCGTACTCCTAACTGACTGGCAGGTTGAAGCTATGACCGCTGCAGCATGCACTACTTATCAACCACTGTTAATGGACGTTTTTGCTTTCGCACTTAAAATTTTATTTCCATGTAAAATCTTGGTCTGCTCATAAACACCCCATTGCAATGCTGTTGCATTGGCTTTGGTGCCATGTTGATCGCATATTCTCAACCATTCGTCTATCCGACAAGTTGGCATCATCGCAGCATGCCAACCATCCATCAGCTCAACGGCTACCATTGATTTTTGTCGACCACCTCGTCACTCAGTTGTCAAACGCATGCCACCACCCCCACTCGCATTATTGTGTCCACCAACTATACTCTTCACCCAATTGAGTGAGCTCTCTTGCTCTTGCAATGGCAAGTTTATAGTTCTTTTCAGTTAAGTTCGGTCTGCACTTCTCGCTCGTATTATACAAGTGTGTAATGGTCAACCTTCGGAACATACGCTAGCCATTCGCTTGCAATGCGTTCTTATGACTTGAAGATGCTCTTGATAATAATGCTACTGATATCAATCACTCCTTCGCTGGCAGCGCAGATTGTACGTGTGCATGTGTATGTGAGTTTGGTATTTTCACTTCTTCACTTAATTAATTCTACTATTTAGCGAATTTCGTCATCCATCGGTGGTTGTCATTTTAACGTTGTCCTTCGCCGGCTCTACTTACTTTTCGTTTCGCTTTTGCAATTAATTTTTGAATGTTGATTCAATTATGGCTCTGTTGCTTGCTTTTGCTCGATGGCCACCCACGGCAAGCAAGTATAATTAATTTATCTGACTCACTTGTGGACGTCATTTCTCAGTGCGATTCTTGAAAATGGCAACATTTTGGCTGTTTGTATGTTTGTAGCAATAAGAGACTTGAGTATCTGAAAATCACTTATCAACGCGCGCAATTTGTTGTACGCCAAATTGGATTTTGCTCATTTCAATTGTCTCATTTTGCTATTCTTAATTAAATTACATCTAGTTGGCAGTAAGTTGATTTCGGATACTAAGGTGGATCGCAATCCATATAATGAAGTATTAAACTTTTATTAATGACGTGGTATTAGCCAGATATGCGGGAGATGAAGTTTGACTAGCCAAATTTCTAATTTAAAATAAAACGAAATAAAATATTACATTAAAGGGAAAAATATATGTATATATTCGCGTCAGTATAAAATTGAGCAATTGTATGAGAATATCTTTTATAATAGTCGATGCCGAGTTTCGTGACGATATCTCGTCATATATAAGAGTTTTCTATACAAGAACTTGATTTTGATCGGTCAGTTTGTATGACAGCTATATGCTGTAGTGGTTGATCGGAACAATTTATTCGGAGATTGTAGACCTGTTCTCGATAATAACTCGGGTCTAATTTGGTCAAGATATCTCGTCAAATTAAAAAGTTTCTCATACAAGAACTTGATTTTGGCAGTTCAGTTTGTATGACAGCTGTATGCCATAGTGGCCCGATCTGAACAGTTTCTTCGGAGAATATTGCGTTGCCTCGTTTAATAATATATGCCAAATTTCGTGATGATATATTTTCAAATAGAAAAGTTTTTCATACAAGGACTTTGTTGCCAATCATTCAGTTTGTAGGACATACATACATACATACATACATATGCTACAGTGTACCGATATGGTCTATTTTAACGAATCAGCGGCTGCTTAAGCAGAAAATGTCGTGTGCAAAATTTCAGGTGGTATATACCCACGAACGGACAAACAGCCGAAAATGTCTTAAAATAAAAAAAAAAAATTTTAAAAATAATTTTTAAAAAGAAATTTTTAAATAATTTTTGTTTGAAAACTAGTTTTTTTAACATTTTTTTTAACATTTTTTTTTTTGAAAAATATTTTTTAAAAAGAATTTTTTAAATAAATTTTTTTTAAATAATTTTTTTAATAATTTTTTTTTTAATTTTTTTTTTAATATTTTTTTTTTTTGAAAAGTATGTTTTTTGAAAGGAATTTTTTTATATTTTTTTTTGTTGAAAAATATTTTTAAAAAAGAATTTTTTAAATAACATTTTTTTTTTAATAATTTTTTTAATAGTTTCGTTTTTTTAATTTTTTTTTTCGAAAAGTATGTTTTTTGAAAAGATTTTTTTTTAAATAAATAATTTTTTTTAAATAATTTTTTTCAAATAATTTTTTTTAAATAATTTTTTTTTAAATAATGTGTTTTTTTTTATTTTTTTTAAATAATTTTTTTATTTAAATAATTTTTTTATATACATAAATACTTTTTTTATTTAAATATTTTTTTTTTAAGTAATTTTTTTTTTAAGAAATTTTGTTTGAAAAATTATTTTTTTTTTTAATAAATTTTTAATTCAACTGTATGAAGAATTTTTTAATATAAAACCAAACCACGGCATCAGTTCCATGAAACACTCTCTCTCAAATTCCAAAGTGATATTATATTTTCGTAAGCTAAGTAAGCACAGATTATGTGTAAATACAGCTTCTATAAATAAGTTGATAATACATTTTTACGGCATATACCTCGTTCAGCTGGATTGCTATGACATCCTCTTTGATACACTACGAAGCGTTAGGGTTTTTCCGCAGCCCCTGAAGTCACCATGAATATATAAACATTGCCTTATGAGCGTAGCATTGCACATATACAATAAGTGTGTTTGTATCTATAGAATTTAGAATATAAATTATTTAAAGCATCAACATGGAGGAACGGCAGCTCATAAAATTCAAATTTGCGCTTGCCCACACCACACACATGCAGATAGCCAACAAATCCAACAAACCAACAAAACACGCGGCATACACAACCCTTGTAAACAACAACAGCAACAACATTGCACACAAGCACATTAGCGGCAACGAGTTAAGGCGCAGAAAAAGCGATAAGCCCAGAATGCCAGGATACAGCGCAAATATACATACATACATGTGTATGTGTTGGTGTGTAATGTGCTATATAAATATGGTCGCCGTGCATTTGTGTCTGCACGCAGGTGTGCATGATATACACATGTATTTAGCTAAGCCTGCTTAGCACACACACACATGCAGCGGTCTCGTACATATATATTTATGAGCATGTTTGTGAGCGCCTGTATGAAGAAAGGTGAGCACAATGAATGATTCCAGGTATTTATGTTATGCGCTGGCGAAAAGGGGTGTTGTGCAGCTACTTAAGCGCACTCACACACACAAGCGCACATTTAAAAACACATTATTCGTAAATTTATATCGAGTTTGCTATCGCTCATTATGATGTCCTCTATAGGTAGAAAATGTTGATATCTTTTCTAATTCGCTTGTACGTGTGCGTTTTGATTATGTGCTTCTATACGGCTAGCTACACTAATGCCCAACGCCTTGCCACATCCCAACAGCCTATTGAAATATTCATGCGCGTTTTTGCATTGCGACCTCCATGTCTACATATAAATTAGGCATTGCGTCGCAAACTTTTATGCAAAACAGAGTTGCGCTGTTGTTCAATTTACATAATATTACCTGTGCTGTGCTGGATGCGGATTTTGTTCATTGGAAATGTGAAATTAAACATATGGCGTTGGAAGTAAATTTAAAAAAAATATACATAATTGCTTTTGTAACGAAATGTTAGCAGTAAAGTAATTAGTAATCAATTTTTTCTGTTGAATTTTTTAGTAAAAATATTTTAGAGATGTAAATGCATATAAATTACTCAGACAACATATTTTACAAATTTAAACCATTCGTTGCTATATAAGTTTATATTACCAATTATTATTAATTTCTTTAGATAAAAAAGTATTTATTATACAGTAATGTAATAAGTTGCAGTGTTTGGTATGTCAACGGAAGAATCATGATGCGAGTCATATTTTTCAATTTATAATTTTTATTTAAAGCAATATTTGCAGTGTTGAAATTTGAATAAAATAAAAAAAACCGAGAAAATGCACTGCAGCTGCAGTTTTTTTCGCTAATGCATTTCTTATAGCATGAAGGAGTACAAAAAGATGTTTTTCTTGATTTTGATGGGCCAAGTTGTATGACAGCTATATGGTATATTAGTCTGTTCAGAACAATTTTTTAAGTTAGTTTGTATGGCAGCAGATTATAACATTGGTTATCTGGAATTTCGATAATTAGTTTGTATGGCAGCTATATGGTATATTGGTCTGATCAGAACAATTTCTTCGGAAGTTATAGGGCTGTCTTAGGTAATAATCTGTACCAAATTTCATGAAGATATCTCTTCAAATGCAAAAGTTATCCATACAAGAATTTGATTTCGATAGGTTAGTTTGTATGGCAGCTATATGGTATATTGGTCTGATCAGAACAATTTCTTCGGAGGTTATAGTGCTGTCTTAGATAATAATCTGTACCAAATTTCGTGAAGATAGCTCTTCAAATACAAAGATTTTCTATACAGGAACTTGATTTTTATGGGGGCCTATATATGAATTTTAAGTTTGCACCAATATTCTGTCCATCATCAGCTGCTTTGTGTCATCAAGTTCCTTTTTTCGTAAACCACCAATCTGTCACAGCGTTCTACATCATCGAGCGGTGGATACGTGCGCTCAAATGACTTACGCGAAAATGGATTTAGCAAAGCGCGTCACGTTGCCTTGAGCCTTGCGTTAACGCACTCGCAGCGGCAAGTATTTTACGCGGAGAAGAGAGCGGTAACCATATTTGTTTTGTAAAGAGCATATTTTCAGCACCGCCAAAAGAACACCAACAACCACGCAACACACATACACGCACACACAAACACTCATCGATCCTACGCCTGCTTGTCTGCGCGCTTATTTGTTTGAGCAAAGAGTTATTTGCTGCCAAGCAATTTGCATATTAATTATTTAAGAGAATTTTGATTAAAAAACATACATATCTACACGACGCGCATGCACACGTGTATGATGTTTGTTAACAAGTCACCAAGTTTGTTGTGTCAGCGGCTGACGGGTTAACTGTGTACGTGGCGCGACAAGCTGACCGACTGACTGATTTGTTGGCTTTTCGTACACGTTTTTGGCTGTTGCCCTCTTTCGACGACTTAAAGCCCATTTTTGGGCATTCGCAGGATATTTCTCGTTATTTTAATATGCATTTCGTTATATGCACAGCGACCTCTTTAGTTATTTATGTTTGTAAAACGAGCGGAAGGTCCTTTCATGTTCATGCTGTGGACAAATATGCTTACATATTTGTTTATTCATGTGTGCGCTTAGTACTTTCCAACTGTGGATATGGATTGCCTAAAAACGCACCAAGACGAATTGTGCAGCATTTGCGTAAAATGATTGCTCTTTTTATATTCTGAAACGTCAGAGTCCCTATAATATATATATTTATATACAGATATATTTCATCAGCATGATGAGTTAAGGCGATTTTGTCTGTCCGTTTTTGAGATATCGATATGAAAATTTGCACATATGCCATCCACACCGAAAGAAGCTGCTCGCTTGTCGAAATTGCTTATATGGGACCATTATAGCTTATAGCTGTCATACAAACTGACCAATCAGAATAGAGTTATTGTTTGGAAAACTTTTGTATTTGCAGAGATATTTTCACGAAATTTGACGTGGTAATGCTATAATCTTTCGTTTAGATCGGACTAATATATTGTCAGACCAATAAATATATAGTTCTTGTATGGAAAACTTTTTTTAATTGCAGAGATATTTTCACGAAATTTGACGTATATTATTATTCGAAGTAATGCTATAATTTTCGCAAAAATCCTTCAGATCGGACTAATATAGCATATAGCTGTCATATAAACTGACCAATAAGAATATGGTTCTTGTATGGAAAACTTTTTTATTTGTTGAGATATTTTCACGAAATTTGCCATTGATTATTGTCCCAGACAAAGCCTCAATCTCCAAAGATTTTGTTCAGATCGGACTACTATAAAATATAGCTGTCATACAAACTGACCGTTTCAAATCGAGAAAAATAACAATGTATACCCTTTTATGCATAAGAAGTGCACATATGAAGTGTATTATAGCTTGAGTTTAACGTTCTTTCATTTTATTTATAAAAATCCATATACAAGTTAGAAATAATTTATTTCACTGGCTTATGTGTACTCCTTAAATATTAGAATTTTGCCAAAAAAAATCTTCTTTTATTTGTTCTGACATTTTCTTAACACGATTTGACACTGGCGGCCTATCTGGTGGCTTTTCAAGTTTTTTTTAATGCTGTGAAGCTTCGAAATTTAAAAAATTTAAATATTAATCGAAAGTTTTGCCTTTGTAAACAGCCAACGCCACTGCATGCATCGTAATTATTTTTAGCACTGTTCATTCATTTTCTCTTCTTTCACCAAAAACAAAAAAAAATCATGGTTTGCATAAGTTATAAACAAGCATCCTTGCCACATTAACACATTGACTGCCTGCCTGCCGTCCCTGCAGCTCATCTAAATTTTATTTATGTACTTATGTATGTATGTATGTCTGCCTCTAGTTATCATCTAGTTAGTGCAATAATATTATCATAGACATGCAAATGTCTCGCAAGATAATCTATGCAAAATCCATGCAACCCATTTCAAAACTCTCCTTCCTGCTGAAGCTGCATGACAGCTCCTTTGCCACCACTCCAAACTCGGCGTTTTCCTGCTCAGTTCGTCGTTAATTTGAAAACTCTATCGCCTTTCGCAGTCTCACTCTCCCGTTCGCTGTTTGTCAGCTGTCAGACAAGCACACATTGAAGTTGAAAGGTGTCAACTTTGTGGACTTGCTATGCTCACAGCATAATCTAATGCTAAGCAGTCTGTTGGCGCCTACATTGGCGACGCTGTGCTAACGCTTATGCCTTCTCCTTGTTTGTTGTTGTGCGTCTATTGCTTTGACTGTCAGTTTGTCGCTTATGAGACAGCTCATAATATGCGTTTCTGTTTTTGCGCTTCTTTTTTTTTTGGTGTTGTTGCATTTTGATTTTATGACCGCTGTCAGTCAGTCATTTTCCCGATCGCAGAGTATCCGATTATAGCTCTTGTGTCTACATCTTCATCTGTGTCACAGGCACTGCTGTCATAAATAATTAAAAGTCTTGCTACAACACTAAATTTCTACAACAATTATTGTGGTGGTACAACAACTACAGCGAATGTTGAAGAGACTTTTTCTTTCACTTTATGGAAAATTGGTGAAATTATTAGGTTTTTAACTTCGCGGTGTCAGTGCCGTCGCTTGTCCAATTTTAACGTTGGATTTTTTGAGTAATGTTATATTTATGACTTTTCGGTTTAAAAAAAATATTTAAATTCAACCAGAAATTTAAACACACATAAAAACATTATACATGTATATACACACATACCAACCGATTTACAAAAATAAAATTTCTAATGATTTAATTTCTTTCCTTACAGGTAAGTTCTCAGTTCCGAATATCTTATGGAAGTGGCACAGCCCTTAGAGAAAAAAATCGTAACTATAAAAATATGTATGTATATACATACAATATAAATTAAGGGCGAAGTTCTGCCAGATAATCTCAATTTAGAGTTTAACTTTATGCATCCACTTGCAATTCAGAAAAAATCACACTTTTTTAATTTAAAATTTTTTTTAAAATTTTTTTTTAAATTTTTTTAAATTTTTTTTTAGATTTTTTTTCTTTTTTAGATTTTTTTTTTATTTTTTTTTTTTTTTAAATTTTTTTTTTAAATTTTTTTTTTTTTCTTTTTTTTTTTTTTTTTTTTTAAATTTTTTTTTTTTTTTAAATTTTTTTTAAATTTTTTTTAAATTTTTTTTTAATTTTTTTTTATTTTTTTTTTAATTTTTTTTATAAATTTTTGTTTGAAGAGGCAGCTTTAGACTACTGCCAGAAGCCTTTGAAAATGATAAAAAGAAAACAAATAACATTACAGTAGCAAAAATCAAGCGGAAACGTCATAGAAATGCAAGGAAATGGCATTAACGGGCGATCTGTGGTCGAGAAAAAGAAGAGAAGAAGTGGCCTGGTCGAATTTTTAAGAGCTAAGAATGGTTTTTCACGATTTCCGGTAAAACCAGCAGTCTTATAGAAAAATGTTATATGGCAATGTTGTAGGTAATGGAAAGATCTATAACTTTTGCATAAATACTTTTTCACATAACCTCAAAATTCATGTGAAAATTGTAAATTAACAAATTTTAGGGTTTTTTGGTTTCTTTCACGAAATTTGGTGTTAACTTGCCTTCTTTTGTCCTAACTCACAGTATTTTTTAACTTACAGTGTTGCAGTTATATAATATAGGCAGCTGTAATCCAACATTATTAAAAAAATTGTGAAAAAGATTCGGAATTTCCAAAATTTGCTCTTCCATGTAAAACTACATTTTCTGGCTAAAACCTGAGTTGAGTTCAACAAATTTTCTAAGCCGCTTTGCGACCATCAGTTCAAATTACAGTCAAAGTTCGTTGTTGCGCATATATGTAAATGCAAAATGAAAATTATTACAGTTAATTTGCGTATGATATGCTTTCTATAACATACACTTTTCCATTTAAATGTAAACGAGCTGCTCTTTAGAATTCAATGCATTTTTCGAAACTCCATTATGCAAAATTCCAATGAAAAACATAATAAACTCAGTTTGTGTACATTTTACACCTGCTGAACAAATAACAATAAGCAACAATAATTGTTACTTGCGCTTTCGAGTAGGCTTTATAATACAATATGTGTATGGTTACCGACAACACAGAGTGACTAATATTTTCCAAAAACAGCCGTACTTGTTTTTGCTATCCAAGTGCAAGTGTTTGTTTTTATGTAAGTGCGTGCTTATGTCCATAATATTTAATTATTTTTGGCGCGCATATTTTCGAAAATGTTGAAAATTCTGCGCAGAAAGACAGCAAATACCATTTTTTAAACCCTGAGCGCGATATATTAAATTAGCCATGTACCTTTATAAGATTAGTTCCAAGATTTTTGAGATATCGCTCCAAAATTTTGCACACATCCTTTTTTCCCCAAGAAGCTATTCATTTGTCGAAATCAACGATATCGGACGACTATAGCATAAAGCTGCCGCACAAACTGAACGACTAAAATCAGGTGCTTGTATGAAAAAAATTTGTGTCTGATAAGGTATCTTCACGAAATTTGGCATGGATTATTTTCCAAAGAAACGCTAAAATACCTGAAGAAATTTTCTTAATCCGACTACTATAGCATATAGTTGCCATACAAAATGAAGCATTAAATTTATGTCCTTGTATAGAAAAATTTTGTATTTGACGAGATATCTGCCAGAAATTTGCTACGGATTATTGCCTAAGTATATGGTGCAAGCTCCGAAGAAATTGTTCAGATCGGATCATCAAAGCATATATCTGCCATACAAACTGAACGATCTGAATACAATCTTTGTATGGGAAACTTTTTTATTTGACGAGATATCTACACAAAATTTAGCATAGGTTATTACTTCCTATATTTCTACATTCTCCGAAGAAATCGCTTCGATCGGGCCACTATAGCATATAGTTGCCATACAAACTGACCAATCAAAATTAAAAGAAATAGCATTTACATTCATTTATCATACACCTTTTTGCTACAAAAATGTACCTGTTGAGGGTATTAAATCTTCGCTGCAACAGTAGTTAACTTTTTTGTTTTTATTTTGTTGGTGTTACTGTTTTTATAGTGCATGAACACCGTATAGTACATGCTACTCATATTTTTGATGCATTTATGGCATGCATTATTAGAATTTTCCACTTGAAAGCATAGTTAAAAACAACTACGTTTGTTTTTTTAAAGTTCTAACTTTTATAATAAAATATACATAACAAAATTTGCAGTTAGATTAGTGTTGCAGATCAAATTCAACACCCGAAACTCTTTCATTTGCATACCAAATTCCAACACAAGCACTTCATGTTCTATTGGCGCTTGATTGGCTCGCTGGCTGTCTGTCCACCACACTATTCACTGCTAGTCGTTCGTCAGACGCTCGCTATAACTAACTAGCCATCAGCTAATGCTTGCTTTGTGGCTGCGTAATATATTTGCTGTTTGTCTGCGTATTCACCCGCTGGCGGATTAATTTTTGTGCTTGTGAAAATATACAGGTGTGGCAGAATATTTTTAAAAGCACAAAAATAATAGCAAAAACAGCCAAAAATATAGCACATTTGAAATGAAAAATAATAATAATAAGAGACTACTTAAATACAGCGTACGATTTACACACACATACATGCATACCACACATACCCGATAAAATATCTGTGTGTGCATTTGTGTGTTTCAGCAGCGCAGTCGTTGTTAAATTGAAAATTTCGAAAAAATATTTCCCGCAGCAATAAAAAACACAACAACAACAGCAACAACGTCAGCAGCAACAATGTGCTCACAGTTGCACACGTAAAATATTAAAAATAAAATTTCAGCTTTCGTAAATATCTACGTGAATAAAAGTGATGAAAATGATTTCAAAGCGAATAATATTTATAAATAGATCAAGGTGTTGATTATTCAGCGATTTATGCCGAGCCAACAAATGCTATGTGGCAAAAGCTAAAGGTGTTGCTGCTGTTGCTTTCGGTTTTGCGTTGTTTTTCAAGAGGAAAGGGGGGTGAAACAAATCAGAAATACGCATTTCAATTTGATTTTAGTTTCAATATTTTTATAGGTGGAAATTGCTTGCAGTCATATACTACTTTTTTAATTTTTTGCTGATATTATGGTTTCTCTTATTTATCACTTTTTTGACTTTAAGGGGTTATATACAATTGGAAGGCCGAAAAAAGTGAATTTTCAAGCATTTTTTCTGAGAAAACTTTTAAATGTATTGATCCAAAAACTTTTACACATATTATGGCATCTTTAACTGCTTTTTAAGACTAAGTATTAGTAAAAATATTGATTTGGAAAAGAACTACAGCTGATCTTCGGGAGCTCCTCTTAAAAAAGACGTTTTGCGGTGACCACTATATCTCTGAACTGGATCCTCTGAAATTAAAGTCAAATAAATTTCGTTAAAGTAATGTTAAATCTAGTAATTAATTGGAGTAATAAGCAAAATAAAATTTTTTGACCAAATGACAGTTCCTTTAAAAAAAACTCGATTTTTGACCAAAATTCCGGCCTTAAAATGTTTATAAAAAAAAAACTATTTACCGTTGAGAAAAAATCTTCGTTTAATTACCAAAAAATTATTTAAAAAGCTCGTGTTAAAATTTCAGACTAATCGGTTAGCCGTTTTGTTTAAAGTTTGGCATTATTTCCAAAAACTCTGAAACGCCTTTTCAGATTTGCGTATAACTTCGAAACGATATGAAACTATTCACCGACACGATATGAAACTTTCTGTATGTATTCTTAAGTACATATATGTATGTACATAAAGAAAATAAAATAAAAGAAATTGATTTTTTGAAAATTCTAACTTTATAGAACCCCTTAATAAACGATGATTAATTTTGAAAAAATTTTTATTACTATCCATTGTTCTCGTAGCCGATTTCCATAACTACTTCTGTAAAAAGTTTCTGGCGTTGAGCAAGATCTTTCTACTTAAAATTAACACAAACCCGAAAACAAAACGAAGGACTACTCAAAACCTAGATTTTTGGCAACAAAATGACTTACCGAAAATATACTTTCTTTCTTTTTGAAAAAAATTGCTTTTCACGTTTAAAACTCGAAATTATATGCAGAAATCTTAGTCGTTCGTTTATTGCGTCTCGAATATATCTAAGAAGGTCGTCTGAAAAGTCTATTGTTCCGTCTTTAGCGAGAAAGTTTGTTCACCGACTCTACAGTTAAGTCAAAAAACTTTTATAAGTAGGCTCATATCTCGGAAAGTATTTGCGAAAACAATAGTCTTCGACTATTTTCGATTATTCGAGTTATATACAAAACAAAAAAATAAAACTTCGGAAATGGATATAAGTCTTCAATCTCATTACATAGTTTTTAATTGTCTTTCTATTTCTTCGGTAGCTCAATCATGAATTTTATCTTCTTCAACTTAATATTAAATGAGTCCTATTCATAGTTAGATTAAGCTTGCTTTATCATGATTAAAATGACAATTAGTAGTTTCTTTCTAATAGCTTTTTCGTACAGCCAAATTAATTGAGTACATAAAGATTATATAATTGAAAAAGCAGTTTTACCTTATGCACAGCTGGCTACTCGATTAACTATAGGCTCGATTAACGAAAGGCTCAATTAGCGATCAGCTGTTCAATTTGCTTGTGCCCTTAATTGTTCAGTTTTTGTAATGATTTCAATTCATCTACAGATTGCTATTTTATCAATGACCAAGTGTACAGCCGGGACAGCAACCCTCAGACTTAAACACAGTAAAATTTATAGCATGGACAACAACCCATAGGGTTAACCACACTCAAATTTACAGCATGGACAACAACCCGCAGAGTTGCGTTCCAGCTTCCACTCGATTTGTAATCGTTTACGATTAATGTATTAAAATAAATTTTGTATTTCTTATGGTAAATCGATCTAAATTAGCGGTTTAGTTGAACAAATGCTGGTTAATTTATCAATTAACTCCTGTGTGAAAAGGCTATAAGTGTAGACCATTTGCTAATTTACTTAATTAGGAGGCTCACTTAGGTTATTAGCACTACTATGATCAGCAGAAGTACCCACATCAATAAAGTAATCAGCCAAGCTGATTCATATTCATACTCGGAACTGAATGCCTTGCTGACTATACTTCTAATTTAGGGTAATTTAAAAATATCCCATTTTTAGACCACTCACTAAGCAAAAATAACTTTCAATTCATCCAATGCCGTCTGGATGATATACGACCTGGGTATTTCCGCAGCTGCTAACCCACTAAAATCGCCGCGCTAATATGCCTGCATTTGCTTAGTTCGCCCTAACAACCGATTTGGAACCCCTGCCAAAACAACTGCTATGTATTTGTGTGGTGCGCGCTTAATTTAATTAAAACGCCATCAATGGGTAACCAACAATGCGAGACATGCGGCTTGTGGAGGGAGCTGCTTGCAAAGGTCAATTTATTTGTCAATGTGCCGCACAGACAAACAACCACAATTGAACATATTAATAAAAAACACACATTTATAAATGGATGTGTGTATATGTGTGTACATATGTACATGTATATTTATTTATATATGCTTGTATTCATTTGCTTGTATGCCTGTAGTGCAACAAAATACGTAGAAGCGCTGAAACTACGCGCCGGCAATCAGCATAAATGCTTTTAAATGGATTATTGCCGTGATTATTCTTTTTATTGCTTTTTGGGATTCCCTCCCGCCACTGCTTGCTCTACATACTGCGCTTTCCCAGAAACTTTATTTAATAAATGCTCGAAATTTTAGTTTCGGGTGTTGATTGTGCAATTTATTGCGCTCGATTGCGCGTCAGGTGAACTTACTCGCCGACAGGCTACCTGGCTGGCTGGCTGGTAATGAAAAAGTAGAAGGTTTTATGCCCAAAAAATGTATTTGGGGACGAAATTCAAATGCAGTGGTGCGCAAAGTAGAGCTGCCACCTATTTATACAAATATGCGACCAATTGCATACTTTCTGTTTGAAATATTTTTCTGCATGTTTTCGTTGCAGTTCGTTATAAAATAGTGTGGCAAAATATGCAAAAGTTGGCTAGTCAAACATTTTTGCTTTCATTTTGCAAAAAAAAAATCGATTTTTTAAATTTATTATTTATCACTGCATGTCGCTTTAAATGTTTACACAATTTAGCAAATATTAGCTGCAGTTGCTGACAAATTGCACAGCAACAATATTAACACATGTGTAAGTACTGGAGTCGGCATGCGGTGCGGATGAGCAACTGAAACTTTTGTAAGCAAGCAAATCACGTTTAAATTACTTATATAACGGGAAGTAAATTAAAGTAGTTCAAATGCACTAATAACAAGTACAAAACTTTAGCTTCGGTTGCAACCAAGATATAATACCCTTCAGAAATACAATCGATTTCTTACAAGAAGTTGGTTTTGTTCGTTCACTTTGTATGACAGCTATATGCAATAGTTGTACGATCTGAATAATTTCTTCGGAGTTTACACCGCTAGCTTAGACAATAGTATGTGCCAAATTTCATAATGATAACTCGTCAAATAAAAAAGTTTTTTATACACAGACTTCATTTTGAGCGCTCAGTTTGTATGGCAGCTATATGCTATAGTGGTCTGATCTAAATAATCTCTTCGGAGTTTACACCGTTAGTTTAGACAATAATATGTGCCAAATTTTGTATTGATAACTCGTCAACTACAAAAGTTTTCCATACAAATACTAAATTCTGAACGTTCACTTTGTATGGCAGCTAAATGATATAGTGATCCGATTTGAATAATTTCTTCGCAGATTGCACGGTTGCCTTGAATAATAATAAGCACTAAATTTCGTGTAGATATCTTGTGAAATACAAAAGTTTTTCATACAAGAGCTTGATTTTGATTGGTCAGTTTGTATGGTAGCTATATGCTATAGTAGTGCGATATCGGCGGTTCCGACAACTGAGCAGCTTCGTGGGAAGAAAAGAACATGTGCAAAGTTTCAGCCCGATATCTTAAAAACTGAGGTCATGAGGACATGGCTAAATCAACTCATGCGTCAGGGTCTTACAAAACTTCGTGGCGAACTTCATACATGTTACTCAGGGTAACACAAACCAATGAATGCTTATTTGTGTGCGATGTGTAAAGATTCGAAAGATAGATATTTATTTAAAGACAACTAAAGCTTGTTATTCAATTTAATGAAATAATATATACAAAGATATTTTTAATTAAGAATTTCACTAGGCTTTTTGTGTGCTATTTGTATTATAAAGCAAACGTGTCATTTGCATTTGGATTTAATTTTTCATTTCTTAATAACAAAATGAACTCACAAAGCAAAATCTCCACTCAATAACTGCATACTGGAAAATAAATAGATATGTACGTTAGGGTGGTGCAGGAAATGTTTTGTCTGAGATTTTTCAATTCGCATCTTATCTTTGAATATCTGATTCTTCAATTTCATTTTGACTCAAATCACATCTTTAAGGCAACTCTATTGTCTCCAAACGGCATGTGCTGACGAAATCATGCAATTCAACTTCTCGTAGACCGCCCTAATACTTTAATATATTATCGTCTCTCATATGCACTTGTTTGCTTATCTTGCACTCACAACAACAGATGATGCTATGATAATTTTTAATTAAGTCACTGCTGTTTTTATCACTGCTGCAACGCAACAACAAGAGAGTGCATCAATCATTTGCATGCAAGACGAGTTGCAAAGAACAACAGCGCAATAAGTCTGAAATTGCAAATATATGTATATGTATATATATGTGTGTGAGTGTGCCTCTAAGGAAGAGTAACATTTGACTTTGATAGATATTTTGTGCATGCGCGACCTTTGTAAGTCAGAGTTTACATAATTTTGTTTATTTAATATCCTTATATAAATTACATATATAATATGAAGTTTAAGCTGGTTATAATTTGAGTAAAATAGACAGCTTTTTTGACCACGTGTACGTGTGTGTGTGTATTCAAGTTTTTGTATGCACTCTTTTAAGCTTGTTTTTCATGCATTTTCTACTCATTTTTGTTGCTCTGCTAAAGGTTTCAAGAAAAATGCTGATCACTTTGTATGACAGCTATATGCTATAGTAGTCCGATCTAAACGATTTGTTCGGAGATCGTAGCATTCTTTTAGATAATAGTCTGTGCTGAATTTCGTGCAGATAGTTTGTCAAATAAAAAAGTTTTCCATACAATGATTTGATTTTGATTGGACAGTTTATATGGCAGCCGTATGCTATATGGGTCCAATCCGAACGATTTGTTGGGATAGAGTACCGTTGTCTTGGAGAATAATCTATGCCAAATTTCGTGAAGATATCTTGTGAGATGAAAAAGTTTTCCACACAAAGGCTTGATTTTGATCGGACAGTTTGTGTGGCAGCTATATGCTATAGTGGTTCGTTCTAAACGATTTGTACGCAGTTTGCTGCATAGGCTTAGGCAATATTCTGTACAAAATTTTGTGAAGAAATCTTTTATAGTAAAAAAGTTTTCCGTACAATAATAGTTTGTACATAACTACTGTATAAAAGTACAGCTTTTAGGGTTTGCTGGGAAACTTTCACCAATATGAAATACGTTTACTCGTATACTCATGTATATATAGTATATTCTTGTATACTCCATTACTCATGAGTTTTTCATTCAAATTTAATAATGCAAATTTATATACATTCATATTCATCTCTCATTGGACCGTTGCTGCACTTTGTGCCCAACGATCACCCCGAAACAAGTAAAATTATTTCATATTTCCTCTTACAACAGCATATATGTACGGAGTATGTTTTGATAGCAGCCTAGCCTGTGCGGGTGACAAAACGTAATAAAAGTCAATTAAACTCAATCAAATTTCATTTAGATCGAGGCCAGTCAGGGTGATTACTTGCTAGTGTACTTACTTCATAATGGATGTGTTTTTGAGATGCGCGCCGTAGGCTTCTTGGCATTCATACACGGTTGGTGCATGTTGTCAAAAGTTGCCTATATGTTAATATGTATATATGTGTATATGTATGTGTGTATGCGTCTGTTTAATTTAATAATATTTTCCGCGCGCCTGTAATTGCCTGCACTTCTGAGAATACTCGTAAGAGTAGCTGTGCGTAATTTCCATGCATTGCCGTATGAAGTGATGAGGGTTCCAGCTGGTTTATAAATTCCGTTCAAGTATACCTTGTCATGTATATGTGTGTATTTATATATGGGTATTTAGCGTTTAAGTTTAATTAATGTAATGTTAATTATTGCTAACAGATTTATCAGATTTATGGGTATGGTCAAATAAATTTTGCTTGTTATTATGAGCTATTGATTTAATACATTAGCCAGTTAGTCAATTCATAAATTTGCGATCACTATTTGATGTTGCTTTCACTAAAAAAGCGATTATTATGACATTAGCCTTATGGAAAAGCACTAAACCCCTAACTAAACTGGGTTGAGTTGAGTTGAATTGAGTCAAATCTAGTTGAGTTGGGTGGAATTAAATCGAATATAGTTGAGTTGAATTGAGCTGAGTCGAGTTGAATTGATTTGAGTTGAGTTGAGTTGAGTTGAGTTGAGTTGAATTGATTTGAGTTGAGTTGAGTTGAGTTGAGGTGATTTGAGTTGAGTTGAGTTGTGTTGAGGTGATTTGGGTTCAATTAAATCGAATCTAGTTGAGTTGAATTGTATTGAGTCGTGTTGAGTTGAGTTGGGTTGAGTTGGGTTTTGAATCGAATTTGGTTGAGTTGAATCTAGTTGAGTTGAGTTGTATTTGGATGTGTTGAGTTGAGTTTGGTTGAATTGAATCGAATCTAGTTGACTTAAATTGAGTTGAGTTGGGTTGAATTGAACGAAATCTAGTTGAGTTGAATTGAATGAATTGTATTGAACTGAATTGTGCTGATCTGATTTGAGTTGAGTTGAATTGAGTCGAATCTAGTTGAGTTGAGTTGATTTCCGTTGAATTGTCGAATTGAGTGTAGTTGAGTTTTCTTGTATTTTATTGGTCTCTAATATGTATTGCTAAACAGCTGTTTCCAACTGGTTATTTACATAGATATACATACATACATATATTCACCAAGACGCTGCACACCTTTTGAAGTATAGAAAAATTCAACATCTCTATGATTTTTCTTAATGAAATGGTTATTGAACAGATTTATGTATATTTTAAAGCATTAAATTAAGGATTTGTGACAAACTGCAACATTGATTTGTGGAAACTGGCAAATATACATACATTTGAGCACATATTCTTTATACCAGCAAAGGTTATATGTTTTTTTTTTGTTCGACCATTTTTCTTTATCTTCTTTTTTTTCTTTTATTTTTATTTATTTTTTTTCTAAACCGAACTTATTCCATTAGTAGGTAATATACGATTTAAATGTGCCTTTTTATTGCCTTTTCTACACACGGACTGTCTACACACCAACCAAACCCCTTAAGCTCTTAAAGATGACATTTTGATCTCTTTTGATTTCCCATGAGGCTGTGAGCGCTGTCTATGCACAGGGTTATGGTGTCGACTGTCAGCTGGCGGCACAGGCACACACACTTGTCGGAAGTAGCTGAAATTCGGCAGCAAAGTTATATTTCATTGCGTTCGCGGCAGACAGTGTCCTAGCTTCAAGTTTTGTCACTCCCAATGGCGGTGTCATTGTATATGGCGTGTGTGACAACTGATTTCCCGTGCCCTATGCGCGCTATTCATGGCTCTAATGTTGGTATGGATTTGCGTTGATTGCATTCTCAGTTTCGTCATCATAAACATGTGGTTGGCTGCTGGCATGTTTTGGGCCTTTATTGCTTCTTTATATGGCGTTGTTGTGTGCGGCTTCAATCTGTCACTCAGGACGCTGCTATCAAGCGCAGATGCCAGCACCGTTATTACACCCTACAGACACAACAACGCACACACAGACATAAGTTCAACGCAAAAATAATGACTTGTTTTGTTGGCGCGTTCTGTGTTATTTTGCGTTTGCTATTTTACTAGACTTGATGAGCCGATACAGCTACATAGCACATACAATTGTATGTAAATATGTAGCTCCGTATAAACTCGAATTTGTACGATTTTTGCTGATTCAGATAGATTTTAGGAGACACCTAGATTTGCTGCGCTAACACTACATTTGGCGCGTTGCAATTCGTCTCATATATGGAGGAATATTAGACACTCTGCTGCTGGCTCACATGTCGCATTTTATTGTACGCGCCAAAAGGCAAGCGCGCGCCTACAACCACACCTTCGTACAGCCGTTTCGTGGCAGATATGTGCACAATTTTGCACTCGTATGCGCTCAAAGGTATGCGCTTTTCGTGTAGGTGTGTGTGTGCTCGCATATCCTGACAGCAAATGCTTGCCTTTCTACTCTCAAATCGCGAAGATTTTTAATAATTGTTTCGGCGCTGTTTGTTGAGGCAATAACGTCAAATTTGTTCTGAGCTTGAAAGGCGATATGGGTGTCGCCTTCAGTTCCGTATTTTCCAGCATTTTTTATTTGGCGCAGAATTCTGTGTGCCTCTCCATTTTGACTGATTGTTGTGCGTCTATGCTGGCGATTATATGTCGGCAGCAGTTCGTCTGCGTGTACGCGAGGTTGCAATCCCTGCAGTATTTTCAAAATTGAGTTATTTATAGTGAAATCTTACGGAAGCGATTAGTGTGTGTGTGTGGGTGAAAAAAATCATACAAATGTAAAGAAAAGGATATTAAATTTCCGTTGAAATATTCGCGTTGACTTGCGATATATATTTACTTGTAGACAACTACGCACCGCTGTGCAAAGATTTTATCGAAATTTTTTATATTTTATTATAGTATTATAGTATTATTCTTTAAATAAATCGTATGTGCCATAAAGTTGTGAAACTATCAGCGCCTGTAAGCAAACCCAATCAGATTAGGTTTTCACAAGTTTGGATTTCAATAGTAACTTTCCGTTGAGAATAACCTCCAATCGTGATTAGGGAAGAGGCTTAGTAGCGGAGAATGATACTATCTCGATCTGTGTCCAAAATGGACTGCAGAGTATAGACGGGAGTATACTCAAATGATCTTGATATCTCCTCCCTCCCTCTAGCCGTGTACCAAACTTCCTAGCTATCTACGCAAGCACACTCTAAGCTATATGACGAGTCAACAAAACTGCCGCTTTAAATTTACTTTTTGACAGATATTAAAGTGGAATAGAAATTATATTTTTAAAAATTTTCTTTCTCAAAAGCTTTGTGCATACGCTGTCTAAATTTATAACCGATTCTATTGTTTTCGTTTAACAACTAACTGTTGTTTATATCTATATACTATATGTATGTATATATGTGGCCGATTGTGGAAATAATAACTACGCTCTCTCATCGTGCAAACAAACCAACTTGTGTAGTTGAGGTGCGAAAAAACACTTCAATTAGCAGATATCGAATGTGGCGAACACAACAAATAAAAGAGTCAAAAGAAAAAACAAGCGCAAACAATCTCGAAATTTTAACGAAAAAAAGCACTTTTGTAATGAAAACATGTCGTCGAGCGTGTATACTCACACATGGTTTAGACAAAAAACTCAAATCGCCAGTGAAGTGTGATTTAGTGAAGCACTTATTTACAAGCGGCGGCATTGTTCAACGACTTCAAAAGAGAATGTGACACTAATTTTTTTCTTCAAATTTTTGACACTCATTTTTGGGTGTGGGGTTTTGACAAGTGTTTCCACAACGCTTCGTCATACCTTTATTATGCCGATGAATATTTGTGCATAGACATAAATGAAGTGGTGGACAAATAAATTGGATTTGTGTACAATATTTAAACTTTTATTAAAATATTAAAGTTTTTTCAACAACTTTCAAGTTTTATTGAGCGTCTGTAGAGAAATGAAAAGATATGTCTGTTTTTACATACGCGAACTAGTACCAAAGTTTTTGAGATATCATGCCGAAATTTTACAGACCTCATTTTCTGTATAAGAAGCTGCTCATTTGTCAAATTTGGCGATATCTGTTCGCTATATCATATAGCTGTCATACAAATTGAACGTTCAAAATAAAGTCTTTGTATGGAAAACTCTTTTATTTGACAAGGTATCATACCGAAATTTGGCATGGATTGTTGTTAAAGACAGCGCTATTATTCCCAAACAAATTGTTCAGATCGGACCACTATAGAATTTAGCTGCCACACAAAGTGATCGTATAGGATTCAGTTCTTATAAAGAAAACGTTTTTGTTTAGCAAGATATCTTCACGGAATTTGGCACGGATTATTGTCCCAGATAGCGCTATAATTTCCGAACAAATTGCTTAGATCGCACTACTATAGCATATAGCTGTCATACAAACTGATCGAGCATAATTAAGTTCTCATAAGAAAAACTTTTTTGTTTAATAAGATATATTCACGATATTTGGCATATATGATTGTCCATGGTAGCGCCTCAATCTGCGCTAAAATTACTCAGTTCGGACTACTATAGCATATAGCTGCTATACGAACTGACCAAGCAAAATCAAGATAAATATCTTTTTCTACGCTTTTATGCTATAAAAAATGCAGCTCTGAAGGCTATTATAGCTTTAAACTTATATTATTGTTTTATACACAGATATATGTATATAATAGTTTGTTTATGATTATTTAATTTATTTTTTTTTACTCTAAATAACCGAAGAGCTTTCTAGTTTTATTTAAGTAATTAATTAAACTGTTTTAGCTGTGCATTTTATTTCATCATTTATTACGTATTTTTGTTTATTTATTACATATTTTTGTTTATTTATTACATTTTTTAGTTATTTATTTTCATCCACCGATTTAGTGTTGGTTTAGCCAAACGTCACTCTTCATAAATATTTTTTAGTTACTCATACGCCATGTAGACCTTGAAACGCTGCCGCTGTATTTCGCTCTCACGAAGATAACAATAAAATGTCATTATTTTATGATGTTAGCATATACACTTGACAACAGTTTTGCTCTGAGTACATGTGTGTGTGTGTGTGTGCGACAATGTAATATTACCATAGCTTTGCTGTTATTTATTTTTTAATTGTACGAGCGTGAGCAAACAAGCGTTAGCGCATATTTGTTGAAAAAATGCGGTGTAGTAAACCTTTATTTACCAAACAAATATTGTTATGTGGCTCTGGGTAATTCCGCTAATTTTTTCGTTCATAAATTTGAAATTTTTGTCAGTTGCCGCAAACCAACAAAGCCTTATCATTGTTTGACGAACTTTTTTCGCATTAACAACATTTAACAACGTCGCCAATGACGCGATTGTGTTACAGACGAAAAACTTGCTGCGCTTCCCTTCAAATGCGTTGGATGGGAGTACGCTTATTTTATTATTTGCGCGGCAGTGATGCGATTAACAAGTTAGCAGGTAAGCTTTACATTACCTTTAGTTCAAACGAAGCTGAAAGTCGTAGTGCGACTGCAATTTGCTTATGAAAATTGTTGTTTGTGCAACTTGTCGCATTAGAAAAAGTACAGAGTAAAACTAGGTGCTAGTTTGTTTAAGTAGGGAACAACAACGAGGCCCCTGCGTAGGCGGTCAAACGTCACTTAGCTGTCAGTCGGGCAACTTCAGTTATTCAGTTTGTTTGGCAAATAGATTTTCTGCGCGCAAGCAAATGTTTCTTATCTCTTAATGTGCAAATAGCAGTCGTGTGCAGTTGCCTATGCAGCCATGTATGTACATATGTGTGTATGTGTATTATACATACCTTGTTCTCAAACTATTTTCTTTACCTGCACCTGATTTGCCAACGAGCTTATCAACTTATTCGTTGTTTGCTGTACTATGTGAAAGAATTTTATTTTTCACTTTATGCACACATTTTTCTGCGCTTCGCTGCTGCTACAAGCACAAGCGTTGCGAAGCTCCGGTTGCAGCATATTTTCCTACATACTTGAGTATGCCATTCATGCATTTTTTTGTTTTTTCGTTTTTACTCTTGCAAACACGAGTTTTTATGCTCAAAAGAAATCTTTCGTCAGATTTATTAAAGCTCTGTTTCATCACGAGTTTACAAGCCAATGAAAGAGTGAGTTTTCAAATTCCTGAAATGAAAGTTTGCTAAGAAAATAAAGTCACAAATGCAAGCGACAAGACAAAAATCGCAAATAGGTGACTTTGATGTAGAAAATTTAAGGTGTGGCAGCCTAAAAAAATTAATTGGTGATTAAAAAAAAAAATAATAAAAACAAAATTAAACAGAAAAAATCGATTGAAATATTTATTTTAAAAATATATCTCACAATTTTTTAAGAAAGTTAATCAAATATTTTTTCAGTTACAAGCGATCTCTCCCCCGACAGAGATAAAAAAGAAAGACCATCTACTGTTGCAGTGTTTACTGCCTTTTTTGAGAATGGAACCAAAAAAAAATGTTTTCTAAAAGAGATTCTCGGAACGAAGTTTGAAAAAAAAAAACAAATTGACAAATTCTACATTTAAAAAAAATATTTGAATTTTTTTGATAAGTTTCAAAAAACTGGCAGGTCACTGTGTAGATAACTATATGGTATATGCAGAACATGCAGCAAATTTTGCTTGTGATGGCGTTGTCTGGTAATCACTGCAGCAAATTCGTCTAAAATTTGTTTTAAGAAAAACGCCTTCAAAGAAAATTCGATAGAGCTGATTGAACTAGGTGTTTAGAATTTAAGGCTGTAATTCCAAAACTATTTGAGATTTTGTTTTAGAATCTTAGTTTATTATTTTTAAAGGTTTTGCCCAACGAATTATGATTTTCGGTGCAACCGAAGTTTTAATAGCCTTCAGAAAACGAAGTTTTTCATATACGAACTTGATTTTGATCGGTCAGTTTGTATGGCAACTTTATGGTATAGTAGTTCGATCTGAGCATTTTTTTCGGAGATTGTACCGTGCACATAGGCAAAAGTCTATGAAAAATTTCGTGACGATATCTCTTCATATGAAAAAGTTTTCTATACAAGACCTTGCTTTTCATCGATCTGATTGTATGGCAGCTAATTGCTATAGTAGTCCGATCTAAACAATATATTCAGAGATTATAGCGTAGCTTTGGGTAATAATTTGTGTCAGATTTCGTGACGATATCTCTTCATATGAAAAAGTTTTCTATACAAGACCTTGATTTTCAACGATCTGATTGTATGGCAGCTATATGCTATAGTAGTCCGATCTAAACAATATATACAGAGATTATAGCGTAGCTTTGGGTAATAATTTGTGCCAGATTTCGTGACGATATCTCGTCACATGGAAAAGTTTTCTATACAAGACCTTGATTTTCATCGATCTGATTGTATGGCAGCTATATGCCATAATGATCCAATGTCGGCGCGTCCGACAAGTTGCAAATTTCTTAGTGAGGAAAGAACGTGTACAAAATTTCAGAGCGATATCTCAAAAACTCGCGTTTATTTTGATCAAAAATTACAGATATTACAACAACTTTTATTGTTTATATGTGTCGCTGGGTGTATAATGACTTCTCAAGTCTTGTGTAATTTAGCTAACTTTAACTAAAAATCCGCCCGTGTTTTTTATAATTAGCTAAATATTAAAAACTGTGCTATTTGGTAACTCAACATTTACGCAAGTGCATTGTCATACTGAAAATAATTAAAATTTTCCCACACTTGTGCCCACCCAAAATGTTAAACGCTGCGTTTAAGGGCCGCGCAAGCAACAACAACTGCACTTACATGTGTCATAGCCGCGAATTTCATGCTTAATTTAATGCAACGTTTAACAACTGCTAAAACCGCCTAACAATTGTTTCAACATATTAAGAGCGGGATGTACAAAGCTAACATGTAAACATTTGCACAAACAAAAAAATTAAAAAAAAATTAAAAAAGAACAAAAAAATAAAAAAATAAGTCAAACACAACACAATGCAGCAGCAGTCAACGCTGGCAAACAATGGCAATGGTTGACGGGCAAGCAAGCGAACTGCCGAGGCGCAGTTCAGAGCGACCGCCGGGGCGTATGAGAAATGAAAAAGTGGCACAACAAAATCAACTGAACGTTTATAATTAATCATACTCACTTTGCGCTAAACTCTTATTTTCGTACATACAAACTTGTGAATGGGTGAGTAAGTGCCGCACGCGCTTCACTGCAGCAGCTACTGTAACTGCCTGCCTGCTATTAGCTGCCAACTAATATTTGCCCATGCCGCATAGTCATACGCCAATCATACGAGCGCAAACATAGTCATAGCTGTTTAAATATGTACATCTGTAAGTATGTATGTTTATTAGCAGCTGTGTTGTCATTGTGATTTGCGCCTTGCTTTGGCTGCAGATGATACATGCTGCACAGATCTTAGCACGCGCAACTCTTGCCACTTGCCACTTGTGTCTAGTGATTAGTCTTTAGTGTTTATCGTGCAGCTAATTAAATAATTACTTATTCTTGGCGCTCATGCGGTATTTACAGTCAAATTTATATTTAGTTTCACTTCTTGCATATTTCGTTTGCTTTGTTCTTTGTACTGAGGACTTTATCTTGTTTTTGATCGGTTAGTTTGTTTGGTAGTTATATGTTTTCGTGTTGCGTTCATTATGTTTGGATATTGTTGCGCTATCTTGGAAAATAATCTTTGTCAAATTTCGTGCAGATATCTTGTGAAATAAAAAAGGTTTTTTTATCGAAAAAGTGTTCAGTTTGTATGGCAGCTATTTGCTATAGTGGTCCGATTCGAATAATTTCTTAGGAGATGGTAGTGTGGTCTTGGGCAATAATCTGTATAAAATTTCTTTAAGATAGCTTGTCAACTGAAAAAGTTTTCCATACAAGAACTTCATTTTGATCATTCAGTTTATATGACAGCTATATGTTGTTGTTGTCCGATCTTAATAGTTTCTTTGGAGATGGCAGCATTGTCTTGAACAGTAAACCATGCTAAATTTCGTGGAGATATCTCGTCAAATAAAAAAGTTTTTCCTATATGAATTTCATTCCGATCTTTCAGTTTGTGTGGTAGCTATATGATATTGTTGTCCGATTTGAACAGTTTCTTCGTCAAATAAAAAAGTTTTCCATACAAGAACATCATTTATCATTCAGTTTATATGGCAGCTATATGCTACATCTGACCGATATCACCAGTTCCGACAAGTAAGCAGCTGCTTTCGGAGAAAAAGAAGTCTGCAAAGTTTCAGATCGATATCTCAACAACTGAGGGAGTAGTTCGCGTATATATAAACACTGACGGCCATGGTGAAATAGACTCACCTTGCCATGCTGATTATTTATTATACATTTATTATATAATACGATATAAATTTATAGGATCTCCGACGTTTTTTTCAGTGTGTTACAAACTTGCAAACAAACTTAAGACCGAGCGAAATTTTAATTTTAAAATTCCCATTATTTTTTGAACACACCTCGTACAAGCAAATTCAGTTGTCTCAAGGTGGATTATCTAATACCTGCACACTTAAACCATATAGCAGCACAAAATCAAAATAAAATCAACAAACGTTTGATAAATGTATTAGAAAATCCAATATTTTCCCACCCCACTTGAGACTTTTCTGATTGATCACCTCATATTTATAAATAAAATGGCTTGGAAAATATGTCCTTTAAACAAAACATTATTTTAATAATTATATAGTCGCCCAATCAGCACCGCGTCACACCTGAGTTTCAACACATCTAACGAAGCAGCGCGAATTGGCAAGAATTACGGCTGCTTTAACGAATCTGAATTCGTACATATTTATATGTGCGTATTTATTTATGCAAGCACACATACATGAGTATGCAATGTGCCCATAATGAATAGTTGAATAGTGCAATTGGCCGAGCTGAGCAAGTGTAGAGCTGTGCGACAGGTGCACTGCCCAGCCAAGCAGTGACGGTGCTACGTCTGTCGTCGGTTTGACGCTAATTTTGGGCGAATTTAAAGACATTATATTATTTTACGTGTGAAGACCTTAACGAGTGCATATTTTTATTTTAGGCGTGCAAACGCTTTATTGCAGTTTTAGCTTTCATATTTTGTTTATTTAAGCGTTGAGTTAGACAGTTGGTATAGTTTAGAGAATATGAATAACGTTGATTTTGATGTTAATTTTTTTATAAATTTTATTTTTATTTTTTATTTTTTTATTTTAAATTATTAGGTCTACAACTTTGCTTCCGCCGTTTTTTTGTAAATTTAAGGCTTTATTGTATAAAAACGGTTACAAAAATGTTATTCAAAATATTGGCCGTCGCTAGCTACTACTTTTGACCATCTTTCTGGCAGCATGCGTATTCCGTGACGAAAGAACTCCTCATCTTTCGAGTCGATCCAAGTATCAATCCAATTTTTGACTTCTTCATAAGAACTGAGGTGCTCGTTAGCTAGACCGTGTGCCATCGATCGGAACAAGTGGTAGTCAGATGGAGCAACGTCTGGAAAATACGGCGGGTGGGGTAAGATCTCCCATTTCAGCGTCTCCAAATATTTTTTAACCACCTTTGCGACGTGAGGCCGAGCATTGTCATGCTGGAGAATGACTTTATCGTGTCTTTCCTCGTACTGTGGCCGTTTTTCTTTTAGTGCTCGGCTCAAACGCGCCAATTGCGTTCGGTATCGATCTCCGGTGATGGTTTCACTTGGCTTTATCAGCTCATAATATATCACCCCCAGCTGGTCCCACCAAATTCAGAGCATGACCTTGGCGCCGTGAATATTCGGTTTTGCCGTCGACGTGGAGGCATGTCCAGGCTTTCCCCATGACTTTCTTCGCTTAGGATTATCGTAGTGGACCAATTTTTCGTCGCCAGTTACAATGCGACATAAAAATCCCTTTCGCTTGTGCCTTTGAAGCAGCGGTTCACATGCAATCTCTTGGTTTCAAGTCGTAAGGAACCCAGTTTCCTTGTTTCTGAATCCTCCCCATGGCTTTGAGGCGTTTTGATACGGCTTGCTGTGTTACTTGCAACGATTCGGCCAATTCTTCTTGGATTCGAAACGCATCTTGGTCGAGTAATGCTTCCAATTCAGCATCTTCGAAAATCTTCCTTCCACCACCATGCCGGTCTTCGACTTCATAATCACCATTCTTAAAACGCTGAAACCATTCGCGATATGTTCTTTCACTTAGGACAGCCTCACCGTACGTATCCGAAAGCATTCGATGAGCCTCAGCCGCACTTTTCTTGGAATTAAAAAAGAAAAGCGAAATTTCTCGCAATTGTCGAGAAATGGGCTCAAAATGTGACATTTTCAGTTGAGAATAAATTTTGGATGCAAACGATTTAATCGAGCAGTGCTTGACCCTAGGGACATCTATTGGAAAACGGCGGAAGCAAAGTTGTAGACCTTTTTTATTTATATTTTTAATTTAATTTTTTTTTTTATTTTTTATTTTAACTTATTTGTTTTTATATACATTTTGATTTTTTTATTCTTTTACTTTATTTTATATTTTACTATTTATTTTTTTGTTTTGTTCAATATTTTTGTTTTAATTTTTATTTATTATTTATTTAATTTTTTTTGTTATTTTTTCACTTTTGGTTTTTTTATAAAAATTTATTTTTATTTTTTTATTTTATATTAACATTTATAGTTCTCTTTATATGTATGTACATACATTTATGTATATTATTATTATTATGTTTATTTTTATCAATTTTTGTTTCATTTAATTTTAATTTATATTTTTTATTGAATTTTTTTGTTTCTTTATTATATTTATATATATTATTATTGTATATTATATTTTTATTTTATTTTTAATATTTATTATATTTTTTTAGTATTTTTTCACTTTTACTTTTTTTATAAATGTTTTTTTTTTTTAATTTTAACATTTATAGTTCTGATTCTCATAAATACTACTGTTGTTATGCTTCTTTTTTTAATTAATTTTTTTTTGATTTTTTTACTTTTACTTTTTTAAACTTTTATTTTTATTTCTTTAGTTTTTTAGTTTATTTAATTTTTTATATAAGTTTATATTTTTAATTTAATATTTTTTTGTAATTTTTTACTTTTTTTACTTCTTTTATTTTTTTTATATTTATTTATTTTAAATATTTTTTTTATACATAATATAATATTTTTTATTTGTTTTTTATATACATATGTATGTATGTATATGTAATTTTTTTTAAATTTTTTTTCACATGAGACTTTACACCGCATTGCTAGAACAGTAGTGTTGCCAAAATTGATTTTTAGTTGTTGTTATTTTTGCATAATTCTGAACTGACTGACACATTCACTTTGTTTTCAAGGTTTGCTATCCAAATCATATTGAATTAATAGTTTAAAATTCTATGCGTAAACGTAGAACAACAATTAATTAAAAATACGAATAATAAATAGCAGAAATTTATTATTATTAAGCAAGGTAAATGATGTCGATGAAAAACATTACAAAAAAAGGAAAAAAGTACAGAATATTATGTTGTGCCCAAACAGATTTCCTTTTTTTTTTTTAACTATTGTTAGTAATTTTGTAATCACAAAAGCAACAAACTGCTGAAACTCACTTGCAAAAAAAATACAAATTTATGCTAATTCGTCCTGCATACCATTGACTGAGCTATTTATAAAAAATGTTTATCGTTTGTTTGCTTAAATAATTCACATTTAGTCTAATAATTTAATTATAAATACTCTTGTGAAAGTTTTTTGTCAAATACTCTCATCAATTATTTTTATTCTGTTTATGTACGTCATAAAAAGCGTTGTGTATTTGCACAGCTTGAGTTGATTATAATTTAATTGTGTATACAAATAAAACTAGCAAATTAATTATATTCATTTACATGACATGCAAGCAAAAATAATGCATGACAATTAGTATTTGAAGCGGTTTTAAACTGTAAAACAAATAAGTGATTTATGGCGAATTTGAATTAAAAAAAATTGTTGTAAAAAAAGAAATTAAAAAATAAATAAAATTTAGAAAATAATAAAAAAAATAAAAAAAAATAAAAAAAAATGAAAAAAAAAAAATTAAAAAAAAAAAAAATTTAAAAAAAAAAAAAAAAAAAAAAAAATTTAAAAAATAATAAAAAAAATTTAAAAAAAAATAAAATTAAAAAAAAAAAAAAATTAATTTAAAATAAAAAATCGATAACTAATTAAGTAACTAAAACGGCTGCATAGAAGCTATAATACCCTAAACAGGCGCATTTGTTCTAGCATTAAAGCGTACGAAGGTATTAGTTTGTATAGCAGCTACATAGAATATAGTGGTCCGATATAAAAATTTCTGGAAATATTGTAGCGTTGCTCTAAAACATAATCTATGCAAAATTTCGTGAAGATGTCTTGGCAATTAAAAAAGTTTTCCATACAAGAACTATATTTTGATCATCAGTTTGTATGATAGCTATAGGCTGTAGTAGTCTAATATCAGCGGTTTCGATAAATAAGCAGCTCCTTTAAGCGAAAAGAAACTGTACAGAATTTCAGATCGATAACTCGATAACTGGGTGGCTATTTGACGTAATTTATAACATATTGAGGGTATAAAAATTACTTTCCTTTTATTTTTTCTTCTAAACTGCTGCTCCTTTACATTATATTAATTCATAATTTCAGATATATTATGATTTAATTTGATTTATGGTAATCTTTTTAGTTTGTGGGTATTTTTTTTCTTTAAAAATTATATTAATTTCACCAAATTAGCGTATAGATTTTAATTGCACTTTGCTTAAATGAATAATAAGCTAATTAGGCACTTAATTAAACTGCAATAAGCCTATTAAATAGCATTTATTAGTTTGAAATACTGCGGGTCTCATACTAGTTTTGTTGGTTTTTTTCAACAAAATAAATCACTTAACTAATCAGCGACCTAATAATAATGCCATGACAATCCCAAACTACAAAAGGTCGAAAATAACTCCGCCAGACCCACCAATCCACGTATTAGTTTATAATAACAAGCCTTCGGGGTTTAGGTGGAATGACGCAAATTAAGTTGTGACACAATGCAGCGACCGAAAACCTCAAATTAAAGCTGACAAGCGCCTCAATAGCCGCAACACCCACATCATGGCACTGTTGCAGAATTGCTCACGCACACACACACACATATACATATGTATATATATGGAAACACATATACAAAATTTATAAATTTTCCGGTCGGATTATTTAATTCAATGCGCACAGTTTGTCATATCGCACCGCAAACCAATGTCAGTGGCAGCTGTGCCGACTGCCTATCAAATATGGTCGGTTGCATGCCACAAATCCGCAATGCAATGCTGTTTGCGCCACCGGCTCCACTTACATACATGCATAGTACCTACGAAAATAAATATTTAATTATTTAGAACCCGCGAGTTGACGCGGAGCAATTGAAATTCGCACTGACAACAACAACAACGCGTCGCAAAGCAGGTGAAATGTGCGTGTGTTTGTTGCTGTTTAGAAAATAATAAAAATATGAAACTTTCACATTTCTTTCTTGTGCGTCGCCTTCATTCTTTCGGCCACTTAAATGTGATTTTAAATTAGACACGAAATAAATGGCACAAATTCTTGCCGCATGCAACTGCATAGGCGGCGCAGCAAATAGAGTTGCGCGGCAATAGAATAGAATTCATAAAAAACAAAAACAAAAAAAAAAACAACGCAAATAAAGCAAATATGTCGCTGAAAAATATTTCAACAAATGCAACTATTTCTGTTGCCGTTATTTGTTTTTGTGAGGCCGAAATTCCGTTACAGGTACTTTGCGTTGCCAACTGCATGCTGACAACGCCTAACAGCAACAACAACAGCAGCGCTGCATTTTAGCAGCTGTCATAATTTATGATAATTATGATTGCTCACATCTGTGTCTGTCTGTGTGTGTGTGTGTGACTTTTTGGCGGCGTCTGCCACAATGCGCCTCTGTAATGCACCACAAACCGCTTGTCGAACATAAAACCACTCGTAAGTGCAAACATTGCCAATACGCTCACCCCACCGCTGGCGTGCGCTCTGCCGCTTCTAAGTGTGGACGCTTAATGCCATCTTCATCAATTTCGCATAAACACCGTCGTAAGGGCATCTCGTGCTTCTGCGTTGTGCTGCCTGCGTCGCCAACACCTTCGGCTGCGAGCGTTTGTGCGTAAAATATGTGGGGCATATGTGGTGAATTTCATAGTCGCGTCATTATTTATGTGTTAGCCACATACATATGTACATACATATATGAAACTTGTGTTTGGCCACATTTATTATACACGCCAAATGGCAACCACATATGTAAGAGTTGTCACAATAGGCGTTGGCTAAGGCGGTGCTATTGCTGGACAGATTGTATGCCCACTAAATCCAAATATGTTCTTGGAAATCAAAAGAATGGAGTTACATTTATAGTTCTCTTAAGTAGACGAGTTGTTTAATGTCAAAAAGGAAATAAATAATTGAGTTAAAAAAATAATAAAAAAAAAATTTAAATAATAAAAAAAAAAATAAATAAAAGACTACAAAAAATTAATAAATAAAAAAAAATAATGATTTAAAAAAAGAAAAGAATTAAACAATAAAAAAAAAACAAATACATAAAAATTAACAATAAATAAATAAATTAAATTGCATTTAAAATAATAACCAAATAAAAAAAAAAAAAAAAATAATGAAAAATAATAAGAAATTAATTAAAAAATCAAAAAAGTAAATAAATTAACAAAAATATAAAAATAAACAATTAAAAAAAAATAATAAAAAAATGAATGAAAAAACCAAATAAATTTAAAAAAAATATTTTTTTTTTTGTTTGCATATAAAATAAATTAACAAAAACATAAAAATAAACAATTAAAAAAAAATAATAAAAAAATGAATGAAAAAACCAAATAAATGAAAAAAAATATAAATACATAAATAAGTAAAAAATTAATAAATGTGGAAAATTTCCTAGAAATATAATTAAAAAATAAAAAAATGAAAAGTAAACAAAAATAAATTCATAAATTAATAAAAAAGAATTTAACAAAATAAATTGATAAAAAAAATTAAAAAAATAAATAAAAACATTAAAAAACACTAAAAATGAGAAAAAGAGATTCACGAGGAATTATCAAGTCGAAATTGTGAGTATTGCAAAAGGTGCCAAGTGGGCTTATGCTCTAACCAACAAGTCCATAGACATTCTAGTGGACAGCCAAGTGGCAATTAAGACTATCCTCAGCGCATATACTAAATCTCATTGCGTACGGTTATGTCAGCAGGCAAAAACTAGACCTCTGGTATCAACAGGGTAACCGATCATATAGGAATAGACGGAGATGAAAAGGCAGATGTACTGGCCTGGCCCGTTACTTTGGAGTAGTGTTGATGGTGGACAGACCTAAAATTTCTACTTCTAGACAAAATGGAGCTTAGTAACTTTGTAAAGTCCTCAACTCTTAAGATTCCACCCCCAGAAAATTGGAAAAGTGAATTTGGAGGAATGCAGAGCATGCGCGGAAGATGATGAGACGGTGGAAATTACCTTAATGAATGCACAGTCTTTAGACGCATGAAAAGGGACATATTCCACGACACCCAATACTCCAACTTAAAAAACAAGAAAAATATTCAGTTTTCTTCTTTTTTACCAATTCCACTGAGTTGCTGGATAAGGCTTCATTTGGTTAGCACCCGGGAGCCCAATGGTTATAACGATGGCCTAAATGTGTCCGCATACTAAATGGAGGAGTAGTGTACACACTTTTCGCCACTCAAAACACGAGCTCTATGCAACTTAGGTGGTCAAAGCAACTCTGAATGCTAGAGAACATTTCAGTAGATTTTTATTATAACGGCACTCGCTCCTTGACTTGCACAACCCACAGATCACAGCTGCTTTATTTGATTACATTTCAACACTTTGCTGTGCCTTTTCCATAGCCATCAGGATCACCCAGGCAAGCATTCCATCGCGTTAATAAATGTTTCAACGGCAATAAATGGTATTTCTACCATCTACCGATAATATTATTCACAGAAATGTGTTTTTCAAACATAATTTTCGGTAATGAGCAGCTATTTTTTTGAAAGTTTTTTAATTTCCTCACACAAACGCACACACTCTATAAATTCAGAATTCTGTTATTTTATTGCGGTTTTGAAAATAGTATTATCTTTTTTTTTTGTTTTCAATAAATATTATGATATTTATATAACGTAAACAGCTTCAAGATCATGATGTTGTTATTGAAATATTGAAGGCAATTGAATATTGTAGGCAATTAGTTTTAACATTAGGTGCAAAAAAATTTTTTTCAAAATTAAAAAAAAAAATTAAAATTATGGAAAATATTTTGTATATATTGAAAAATGTGTAAAAAAGAGCATGTGAATTTCAATTAAAAAGAAAAGTCTTCTGTTATACGAAAAGTACTTGTAACCAAACGATCTTTAGAAAAACTGATTTTTCCTCATAAACGATTTTCAATATTTTTTGGAAAATCAAATTTAAAGCTGCGCATATGTATTATAGCTCGTTGATTTATAAACTCGAACTATAGCAAATAAATAGCGCTTAATAAACTAAAAGTTATTATACAATCAAATATGTACTATTGCCTACATCTAGGCGCAAGTTGCAATATTATACCAAACTAAGCTTTTAAATAAAATACAATTTTTTTTTTTGTTTTTTAATATGAGAAAATACTGAAACTATTGCACTTTTGTTTAGTTGCTTTGATGCTCTAATCTATTTAATCAACTGCGTGCTTCCATGCCTTTATATTGATCTCCATACCACTATTACGTTTGTATGCAAGAAATACTCGCTTTCACACAATTCTGCGGTTTTTAATTAATTGTGCAAAAATGCTTAAATGCCACACACACCTACTTATACACATTTCTCACCACTCACGCCAATTATCATTGAACAGCCATCATTCGCACCAGCTCTTACGCAAGCCACACTAGTGTTTGTTGTAGGAAATTAAACTACTTTTATCTGCGCCAATGCGGTTTCTATACTACATAAACAAATTTAATTAAAATTCCACAATTCACACATCTTCTAATAAATGCTTTATTTTCTAACCTTAAGTGTCCGCGCTCTCCGACTGGGCAATTCGTTTAAGTGTGTTTACACTATGCGAGAGCGCTACTTTACGCTTTCGCATTCCCAAATCGATGTGCGCTGCTCCGCCGCTCGTATTAAATACTTGCGAGTTGTTGTTGTTGTAATTTTTCCGTTGCAGTCAGTCGGTCGATTCATAGACGGCGCCGCCGCCATGTGCGATTGAATTTATTTATAATTTTTTAATGTTATTGAGGACTCATTTGGCAATTCGCCCATACAACAACAATGCTAGTTTGATAAACTGCAAGTGTATGGAATTGTGCGCAAATTTGTATTTTCATTAAATTCTTATAATGAAACGGCCATAAAGCACATAAAGAAGTGGTGGCTGACCTGTCGGCATGGCAGCTCGCTTTCTGGTATGCAGAAATTAGCGCAGCACAAGGCAAGAGCATGAAGTAGACACAGCAAGTGGCAAGCGTAGCCATATTGAAAATTTATTAATCAGCAGCTAATTATGTAGGGATGTGTTTGTTGTATTTTCTTATTATATTTATTTTTGTTTATTTTTTAATAATTTTTTTTTTTTTTTTATTTTTTTATATTATATTTTTTTATATATAGTACATACATATGTATATATATTTTTTTTGTTTATAATTTTTTTTGTTATACTATTATGATTTTATTTTATTATTATTATTTTTTTTTTGAATTTTTTATTATTTTTATGTTTTTATTTTTATTTTTTCTTATGTTTTCAAGCTTTTCAAGGAAAACGGTTTTATTGAATTGCTTGTGCGCTGCCGCGAAAGATGAATTATTTTTACCTTTCAGCGGAAATTGTTTTAATTCAGCCAAAATAAACAAAAATCAATCTGAAAAGATGAGTCATCTTTTAAAATGAGCTCATAAAGTATAAGAAATTGTGGAAGTTGTTTCTCAAAGGTTTTCGGTGTGTGTGAGTTGCAGTGATCAAATCTAGTTTAATTTAAACGAATTTTTCTTTAAAAGATATTTAAACAAGAACAAAATAATTGCATAGGTAGGTTAGTCAAATATTATTATAACGGGGTTTGAAATAGTGAAGCTACGAAAGTAGACCGATAAGGACAACAAACGATTCCATTTAAAAAAGGAAATTTCTTAAAAAAAGGTTTAGTTTTTTATATGAAAAAAAAAATACGCAATAAGTAATTTTTTCAAATTAAATTAAAAAACAAGAATATGAAAAGGAAATAATAAAAAAAAACTAAATTAAAAAAAATAGCAAAATTATTAGTTTTTTAATATTGCTTATTTTTCATTAACTTTTTTTTCATTTAAGTTTTTTTTTTACATTAGTTCTTAATTTAAAGAAAACCCATTTTTTTTTATTTGGTTATCTAAAGTTTTAAAAATGTATCGTTCTATAATTATAGTTTTTGTTTTCGATTTCATATAAAAAAATTGTAAAATTAATATGAAAAAGTATTAATTTTTTATTGTTAATTTATTTTTTTATTTTTAATATATTTTTATTTTATTTTTTTTTATGTTTTCGTTTTTTTTTTTAATTTTTTTGTTTTTTTTTTTAATTTATTTTTAAATTTATTTTTGTGTTTTTTTTATTTTTTTTTTGTGTTTTTTAATTTGTTTTTTTAATTTTACATATTTTTATTTTTTTTATATGCATGTTATTATTTTTTAATTAAAAAAAGTTTATTTTGTAAATTTTCTTAGTTATTTAAAATTATTAAAATATTTCCATATTTAAGAGTTATTTTTTAGTTTTCATATAAAAAAACGAATGTTGTTCTTGTATTTTATATTTCTTATTGCTTTTATATATTTATTTTTTACTGTTTTTAATTTATTTTTTTCCTTATTTTATTTATAATTTACTTTTTTATTTATTTTTTTATTTTTAATTAATTTTTAATAATTTTATATATTTTGATTATTATTTTTATTTTTAATATGTGTATTACTATTTTTTTATTAAAAAAGTTTATTTTGTAAATATTTTTAGTTATTTAAAATTACTGGAATATTTCCGTATTTAAGGAATAATTTTTTCAGATTTCGTAAAAAAAAACGAATTTTGTTATTGTATTTTATATTTCTTATTTCTTTTATTTATTTATTTTTTATTGTTTTAAATTTATTTTTATTATTATTTTATTTTTTATGTTTTTATTTATTTGATTTGTTTTTTAATTTTCCTTTTTTTATTGTTTTTTGTAATTTTTGTTTTTAACTTTTTTAGTTATTTTTTTCTGATTACCTTTATTATATTTTTTTATATATAGTACATTAATTTTTATATTATATTATTTTTTTCTAATTTTTTTAGTAAAGTAAAACTAATTTTTATTGCTAATATCTTATTTAAATGAATAATTGCGCTTTCTAATTTTCAGTATTAAAAAAAAAAATGTTTTATACTGTTTTATACTTAAATCAAATTTTCTTTTTTTTAATTTTTAATACTAAAATAAAATTATAAATAATTATATTACAATTTTTTTTTCCTAATTTTTTTATTTAAGTAAAATTATTTTTTTTAATATGAAATTTTTTTTTCAGTATTAAAAAATATATTTTCTAATATTTGATACATAAAGGAAATATTTTTTCTAGTTTTCAATATTAAAAGAAATTCTAATATTGTATACTTAAATAAAAATATGTTTTTTTTTTTAATTTTTAATACTAAAATAAATTGAAAAAAAAATTAATGCGAAGCAAGTTGTTTAAGTACATTGCCTACCAAAACTGGTTTTTCATTTAAGCGTGTTTTGCACGCTTTGTGTTTATTGAAGTTGATGAAGACGAACATACTTATGTGTTGTTGTAAGTGGTCATCTAGCGCTTGATTAAAGACTTTTTAACGACCTAACGGCAATATTGTCTGGTACCAGCAGTTCCACAGCTGCGTTAGCTAATCCATTTTTTATAACAAAATTTTGCTATATTTATAAATTGGCTTAAAGTATCGCACGCTTTGCGTTAACCAAAAACAAAATACAAAAAACGAGGTTGTATTAATTTCAATTTCTGCCTCCGGCCTAGGCCAGCATTGTCAATTCGAAAATTTGCATAATGTGATGTCGCTGTGATAATTTGCCAAATGATAATGACGCCTATACACTCAAACACGCACATATTATATGTTAACAAACAGACAGACAGAGACTGTATATATGTACGTAAGTGTCAAATGGAAAAGATAAAAGCAATAAAATTAAAAATTGATTATGCATGCATGCCTTGATTCGTTTTAAAGGTCTCTAAGCCTGTAATGTCGTGTGAGTGATACTTTTTCAGCAAATAGGCTGTAGATGAAATGAAGGCGTAGAACTAAATGAATTGTTGCTACCAAATACAAAACGAAGCTGCCAATACAAGCAGTTATTCTAATGAACGATTGAAGGTAGCAGTATACTATAAATATACATATACATATATGGTAGATACGTTAATGGACTTAATAAGCGTGTTATACCCACTGTAAGCATGCCTCTAAGCCGGACGTTTGCGTTACATTTTGCCGACGACCACCCTTAATGTAAGGTGTGCTTACAACCCACTAATTTTATTTCCAATTGTTATTGACATCTCGCATTTTGCCTTACAGTCTTCATTACTGCTCACATTTTGCCTTAGAACATGTCAATTATGTAGATATCCAGCTGTGTGAAGACTAAGCAGATCTAATTCAACTGGAATGAATTTCGCATATTAAGTACTTTCTAAATCAATTTCGTTAAAATTGGATATGTTGCACACTTATACATATACACACATATGTACATATGCATTTTTTGCAGATTCTTATTATTTTTTTCTACTTCCTTTCATTCTTTTGCGCTTAAGCCGCGCAGCTGTATGTGAGGGATTACAGTACGTGACCCGCTAAAGTTGCACGCTTTTCAATTTTGTATATATCATTGTCTGAATTTTAATTAATGAATTTTTGTTTGCAAAACAGAACACGAATGGAAGTATTGAAATTTATGCTATGTCACATGCAAAACAAAAAATTAGCATAAATTGCAGCTAAATCGTATGAAATTGCTTCGATTTTTTTCGTTTTCTTAAACAGTTTGTATGACAGCTATAGGCTATAGTGGTTCGATCTAAGAAATTTTTACGGAGATTGTGGCATTGTCTTAGATAATAATCTTTGTCAAATTTCGTCAATATATCTCGTCAATTAAAATAGTTTTCATACAAACACTTGATTTAATTGGTTAGTTTGTATGGAAGCTATATGTTATAGTGGTCCGATCTAAGAAAATTTATACGTAGATTGTGGCAATATTTTCGATAATAATTCCTGCCAAATTTCGTCAATATATCTCGTTAAATAAAAAAGTTTTCCATACAAAAACTCGGTTTGAATTAGTCAGTTTGTATGACAGCTATAGGCTATAGTGCTTGGATCTATGATATTTCCACAGAGATTATGGCATTGTCTTAGATAATAATCTGTGCCAATTTTCGTCAATTTTTCTCGTCAATTAAAATAGTTTTCCATACAAACACTTGATTTTGATACTTCAGTTTGTATGACAGCTATATGCTATAACGATCCGATAACGGCGGTTCCGACAAATGAGCAGCTTTATAGGGAGAAAAGTGTGTATGTAAAATTTCAGTTTGATATCTCAAAAACTGAGGGAATACTACAGACATACAGACAGAGGAGGCGGCTAAATCGACACAGATCGTGACGTTGATCATTAATATATGTATATACATATATATTTTATAAGATTTCTAATGTTTTCTTCTCGATGTACAAACTTATTATAGCGACATTTACTCACTCACATCAATTTCTCTAAGAGTCCCATGTGATAACGCCGCCGCGCTGCTTCAAACGTGCTTTCCGCGCCTTAATATCTCCCGCTTGGCGCTGGATTTCAGCTGCAGCAGAGATCAACAGAATTCTTAGCACGTCTTCGTTGGTTATTCTAATTTCATGACTTAATATACTTGAGGCGCTTCGGTGGGCGAGCCGTTACGAAAGCGGCGAAAACGAAGTTTAGATATACACGTATTTCGGCCACTTCATTGTCTAGGCGCGCAAGCGAAATCTCAATGCTGATGTACCAGCAAACTTGTGCCAAATATAATTAGGTTTGCTTCTATACTTAATGTTGAAGAAGAAGAGAAAGTGTTTATATACACAGTGTTCCTTTTTTACTACATTCCTGGTTCTCCTCACGTTTGCGCCGGAGTGTGTGGCACGTTTGTATACCGCTCGAATTCCTCTTGGTACACATTATCATCGCCAGGCTGCACTTCTGTACAAAATTCCACAAAGTTTTTCATTTATAGCATATTTTCATACTTTGCGACGGCAAAAGGGCTTTTGCAATTCGCTGGGCCGTCTAAGCGAGTTCAGTGAAAAGTTGTAAAACAAGCCCTAACCACAATCACAACTCTACCGCACATGCGATGTCATGTCTGCTCTGCAAGAAATTGACCGACAACTGCTCCATCTTCGTCAATACATTTACATACGTGAATATATACTGCAAATGCTCCTACATTCAGTACATGTTTCATCGTCCGAACTCCATCATTTGCTACCGTAAACTACAATTTCCTCATCATCTCACATTTTTCGTGCCTTTTACGGCTATTATCCTGCATTCTTGCACAAACATTCCCAAGTTCTTCTTTCTTGCGCGCATCTCTCGCCAACCCAACTCAACTCGTCATTTCTGTTATTTGTCACGACATGGAATTCCTAATTTTATTACAGCAGCAAACATGGCGAATGGGCCGTTGTGGTGGCAAACCATGCCGTTGAGTCTGTCAGCTGGTGCCAGCGTGGCATACTTATGCATCCTCCTAACCCCACATCGGCCACTGGGCGTGTGTAGCAGCTCATCCCTCCATCCATTCATGCAAATTTCATACAAATGCCAAGTGAGAAGCATTTTTATGCGTTTAGTAAATTGAAATGTGAGCGACGTGCTAGCATACGCATACATTGCTACACATACCTACATAATATTTATATACATATATGTATGTGTATGTTAGTATGCGTAGTATACTCTTTTCCGCAGCTAGCTTGTCATCATGTCCATGCTTCTAATTTCCTTATCTGCTCATTTCATAGTTGACAAAAGCTTTCGAACAACTGTTGAGTGCTGGCTATTGTTGCTGTAAAGCGATATGTTTGCTTGGTAAGTCTGCCTCAAACCCCAAATTAGCTTTTTCATCCTTTCGCCGTAGTGTGGTGCGTGTGCAAGTCAGTGAAGTCAGTAAGTTTTTACCTCATTGTGAGTTGTGTTGTCAGTTTCCGTACTTGATTGTTCGCCATTAGTTTGCGGCATATGTATGCGTGTGGGTGTTTGTAATTGTCAAGCATTTAATTAATTTTTCGTCACCACACTCATTATCTACCAGTATTTGTACGCATATGCCTTTTGGTTCCATTAGACTATCAAGCCATTTTATATGGCTTCTGATGATGGTGTTGATAAGGCGTTCCTCTTTCGGAATTGCACATGAAATGTATTTGCTAAAGCTAGATGATGAAAGCGCTTCATACTTGAAAGTTTTTCTTAGAAGTGAAGTTGTTTTTCATTTGTAAGTGTCTTGTTCAAAAGTATAATTTCCGTGTCTTGTCTCTTTCGGCACTGAGATGTCTGACAAATAAACAATATCGATAATTACAGATTGTTTAAAGGTTTTTGATGAAACTTCAAAGCTCGGCTGTAGAAAAATCTATAAAATAAATATATATATATATGCATATGTATATATATATATATATATATTCCAAACTCGGAATGTTTTACTTAAAAATCTGGCAACCTGGTAGACTTGGCTAAACACTTTTTAAATTAGCAGATAAGATTAAAAATGAAATTATTATTATTGATCGTCTATTACTTTTAGCTAATCGATATATTTTTTTCTGTCTCTTTTTAGGTAAGTTACTTAAACTCTGATTGATGTAATGTAACGGTAAGTGCGCTAAATATTCCACTTACCCAAGGACTCTCGGCAATCTTATATCCACGTAATTACTTCTTGCTGCTGGTTATATTCACTTGCGCATTTCAAAAAATAGATTTTTTTGGTATTATATTAATGTGAGGGTTTTCATATCGGAATGGTAATATACATATATACACTTTTGAATTAAAACAAAAACCGATTTTTTGGTTTTTATATCGAAGGTAAACGCTTGGGAATTTCAAAAAATCGATTTTTTCGATCTTTGCTATATATCGAATGTAGGGTTTTTATATCGGAAGGACTTTGTTCACTGGCGAATTTCAAAAAACCGATATTTTTGTGAATTTCAATTAATCGATTGTCGAATTCAAATAATCGATATTTTTGGTTTTTATATTGAGTGGAGTATTTTTTATATATCGAAAAGGTAATTTACACTTGTGATGTAAAAAACCGATTTTTTGGGGTTTTTATCGGTTCACTTGTGAATTTCAAAATATCGATTTTTTTTCATTTTTATATGGAATGTGAGGTTTTTATATTGAAAATTTTATACTCACTTCTGATTTTCAGAAAATCGATGTTTTTTATATCGAATGAGTTATGTCCACTGGTGAATTAAGAAAATCAATATTTTTGGGTTTTTCATTTAAAATTGTTATACTCACTTGTGAATTTCAATTAATCGTTTGTGAATAAAAAAAAATCGATTTTTATATCAATTGTTGGTTTTTTATATCTTATGGCTAATGTCCCGTGGTGAATTTCAAAAAATCGATATATTCGTCAACTTCAAATAATCGATTGTGAATTTCAAAAAATCGATTTTTTTTTAGTTTTTATATTGAAGGTCTCGTTTTTATATTAAAAATGCTATACTGACTTGTACATATCAAAAAATCGATTTTTTCGGTTTTTATATCGAATGTAGGGTTTTTATATCGAATGGGTTATGTCTACTAGTGAATTTATAAACGATTTTTTCAGTTTTTATAGTTTACGCGAAACACTGCTTTCAGCGTCAGTTAGAAAAATTTTTGCGAAAAGTCTGGTTCATCTTGAAATTTTGACCCAAATATAATTTCGGCTTTTTACGTCACTTTCATAAATTATTTTTTTCCGGGAAGCCGCTTTTTTGTCAAAAATAAAAATTTTTACCAGTTCTGCGAGCATTATAATATGTAAATCCAATGTTATAATAATACAGTTTGTGGGGCTTTGGGTTTGAAATCTTCCTCACCTTACCGACAGATACTTTATTCCGTAGGTTCTCCTGGAGATTGGCTACGCCGAGGCCGAGCTCAAGGCATTAAAAAATTTTCATAGTGAATCACTGATTATTAAAGTACATGCATTCATTTCTTTAAATATAAAATTTTTATATTTTTTATTTGTTATTATAAAATAATATATGTAATATGCCTCTAACATACTAGTTCACAAGCAGTGAGGTTTTTTTCTGTCATTTCTATTTTAAGTAGATATTTTTTTTTTTCTGATTCATCAAGGGATTGGGTTTTACTTAAGTGAATAAATGGGCTGAAATGGCCTTCAATTTATTTTTAAACTTTGTATACTCTGTATATACCCGAGCTAAAACTTGTGGTTTAGTGACTGTTACATGTGGGGTTGGGAGCCCTTTTCAATTTTTTAACTTTATTTTGAAACATTCTTCTAATGAAAAGCATAATCATTGTCTTTCTAACCAAAACGCATTTTTGTTTCATTTCTCACCAAATATATTTACTGTTTTATATTTTATCGTGAATTCATTTTAAGTGCTTTATGCATTATGTTGTTATTCTGACGAATCCAATTATGATAAAACTTATTGTTTGCTTTTTACATACATATGTACATGCGTGTGTACATATGTTATTTTTAATTGAATATGTTTTTGCTCACTCATATGACGATAAAGGGCACAACTTGAATTGTAACATTTCCGTTGTGGCACTGATTGCGGCCGGCACTTCAGAGGCGAGCAAAAAAAACATGAAAGAGTACATACATAAGTGCATTGTAGATAACTGAAAAAATTATTGTGTAAATAAGTCGTGAACAAGTGGCAATTTCCATTTTGCTGATAAAACCATTCAATATGTACGGAAACATGTTCCCAACCCACAGTCAGCACAATAAGTGGGAATACTCATATATATATATATATATATATACATATATGTATAGAAGTGTGAATAGTTTATAAGGTTCTCAAGCTGATGAGCGATTAATTGAACGAAATCATCATATTACAGCAAATTTCTTCTTGTTTTTGGATAGCCACCACCCTTTAACGGGTTCTGATTGATTGATATTTGTATATGAGCTCTCAGTTTTCCGAAATTATTTTTGTACAAATATGCACATATTTAAAATGTTCATTAAAATTAAATATATTGGGTAGTTAGTAACACACTGACCTTATAAAATATTGATGTAAATAATCAGCGTGTTGAACCGACTCGACTTCATCATGCCCGTCTTTCTGTCTGTATATACGCACTGTAGGACTAGCAGTTTCTGAGATATCGACCTGAACTTTCGCACACGTTCTTTTCTGCTCACAAAGCTGCTCCGATGTCGGAACCGCCGATATTGGACCATTATAGCATATAGCTGCCATACAAACTGATCGATCAAAATCCAGTCCTTGTATGGAAAATGTTTTTCTTTGACGAGATTTCTTCACAAAATTTGGTATGTATTATTTACCAAAGAAACTATAAAAAGTCCGTAGAAATTTTTCAGATCGGCTCATTATAGCACATAGCTGCCATACAAACTGAACGATCACATTCAAATGCTTGTATGGCAAATCCTTTTATTTGCCGAGATATCTTAACGAAATTTGGCACGTATTATTGTTCAAAATAATGCTACCATCTGTGAAGAAATAGATCAGATCGGACCACTATACATAGCATATAGCTGCCATACAAACTGGGCGTTCAAAGGCAAACTCTTCTCTGGAAACTTTTTTTTAATTTGTGAAGCGTGTCTAGCTGAAGTTAACGTCTGTGTCTTTTGTTTGTGTAAAAATAAAATAATTTAATTTTTTCAGTTGTTAATTCTATATTGCATATAAAGAACTTGACTTTTTTATTACGTTCACTGTACAATTCTGCTAACTTTCCTGCTGTTAGAGCTCTTACAATACTTTCACAAGCCAAGGCGATTTCTTTTAAAGCCATGTGTGGCTGTAGTGTAAGGTCCGAGTAGAAGTAGGCGTGTTCATTACATATTCTGCAGTTACTGAGGCGTGATTTTAGATTGTCCCAAAAGTTTTGCTTTTCTCTTGTACAAATTCAATTTTATGTCCACCGGAAACTTTGCTGACTGCATTTCTCCGACACTTCGCGCACATTATTTGTGCAACATCATTTGTAGATATACATATGTACTTGTACCGTGTTATATACGTTTATACCTTAAAGTTCGTATTTGTATAATCATGTGCACGCATCACACATCAAGTTGATTTCAACCCAACAAATCTACAGGAAAACCCAAAATTAGTATTTTTTTAAATTATGCACCCTTACCTGAAGATGTGGTTCAAACGCATTAAGGTAGAATGATTTTTCAAATTGCCTGCAAAACATGTAGATGTGTAGAGCTTCACTTTATAGTCATCCAAAATTATTTTGTGGACTTTTTTGATGATTTCGTCGGTAACAACCTCTTCTGGGCGTCCACCGTCTTCGGTGCTCATTTCATCGCCTCTAAGCTTAACATACCCATCCTTGATGGTTGATTTTTCTGAGGCAGTGTACGGAAACTCGTCATCAAGCCAAGTTTTTGCTTCAACTGTATTTTTTCCCTTCAAAAGGAACTATTTTATCAAAACGCTAGACTTCCTTTTTAACCATTTTCTTCTCAATAGGAAAAGTTGCTTCACTCATAATTCATAAACTATTGGGCCGACAGCCGTCAAATTTATATACATACGTGCTCTTTTGAAGGTTAGGGCTAACTGAAACTCATATAAACTAAATTCTAGTAGTGCCATCTATGCGTCAGAGCGGAGACTTTTCAATTGAGCTGTCATTTTTCTTCCTTCTTAAGTCACGAATATACACAATTCTCTTTTGCATTGCTCACTGGGTTACTAAAGTCAACTAATAAAGTATTCAGCCGGATGTGCGGCACTCTGGTCCATGTGTGTTTTAAATTTGCTCAATGTATTGGTGTATTTGCTTTGGGCGACGACATTTGCTCTGTTTTACAAAAGAAGTGGCGTGGAACAAAAAACCGGCAAAAGAAAAAGGAAAATTAAATTTCCTGTTATTGGCTCAAAGGTAGCAAGCAAAATGGCATTGACAGTAATTTAAAGGAACTACAACTATAAACAACAACAGCTAAAAATGAAATTCGAATACAAAAATGTTGAAACTTTAAATATTGCAAATTAAATTTGCCAATGAAATGTCGAAAAAAAGGCGAAATTCGACATTTCGGTCAACACATGTCTAACAAAGCAAACGCACACATACACAGAGACACACAGGCACACATACATATACATATTAGGCGCGTGCTGGTATAAATTTGTGAAAATTTCCGCTCAGGCGTGAGTTGAGCCGTTTTGTTCTATGCGAAAAATGTCAAAATGTGTCTTTTTTCGAAGAAGGGTAAAAGGCCTGCGTTTGTATGGGTTTGTGCTGGCAAAAACATTAGAGTTTGAAAAAAAGATAGCAACTCCCTATGGAAACCCATGTCAACGAAATTGTGATGAATTAACATTTGCTATGATATCTGCTCTCTCGCTCGAAAACAGCGAGGCGGTGCAAAAGAGTGGCAGTTAACTCACTCACATGACACGTTGACGGACGAACTACACACAACTACATACTTCTGCATATAGACATGCAAGTGAAACATGTATACATGCAAGTGAAACATATATATATACATACAAGTTAACCAGAAATGTATGTGTGCGCTTGTGTTGAATTGAATGCTACAGGCCAGGCAGTGTAATCCATCACTTTAGAACTAGCATATAGGCGCCGTCGGTGCTGTTCGGCGGTGTGGCTGCTGAATTGATGTACTCGCAACCAACCAAAGGGGTGTGGAGCGTGTTGCTTTGTCTTATTTGGTCTTCCCTTTATTGACAGCAACCAGCGAATGTTTTTTGCGCCAAAATCGTGCATAACAAATACTGAGCTGAGCACGAGTACGCGCTTTTTATTGTAGAATTTTTTTTTTTTTTTTGCTGTTTTGTGTGTAGTTTGATCATGGTAGTGACAGACGGCATTGCTGCTATACGGAAATTAAAAATAAATTTCTTCCAGAGCGACATAGGAAAAAGTGTTGCACGTTTCTTTTGCCCTAACCGTCGAAAAAAATGGCATTTTGCAAAAATAAAATTCAAATATTTGAAAAGTGTGCGTCTTCGGTGACTGAGATGCGTTCGGTGCGTTTGTAGTGCAGGCAGTTTGCGCACTTCCTCCATTGTTGTAGTACCTCTATAGGCAAGAATTCGCTGTGATAAAGGCAAATCTGTCGTGTAGATTCTACACAGCGTTTGTGTTGTTTTGATTTTTCCATAGAAGCTGGTAAAAAATAGTAGAAAAATATGCTTCACCATTTCACCACGCTTTTTCCGCTGTAGTGCGCTTTTACCAACCGTTATTGTGCTGTGCGTCGTGGAAAAAAATCATGTTTTGCACGGCACATCGCCGCGTGATATCAAATCAAAACGCTTGCACCTTTCATGCGACGTTGCTGGGACACCCGCCGCCCTGCATGCTCACGCGCCACACCAAACCCAACCCGTCACACACACACACCCACTCAACAATTGGAGGAAAACTGTCAACGCCGCTACCAATGTCGCGTCCATGTGCTGCTAAGCCAACAGCTTTAGCTGGTTTTAGGCATGGCCACGGGTGGGCGGGCGGTACGCGTACAGGCAGGCTTGCTGTGCAGCATTTGTTCGCTTCGTCGGTTGCCCTGACGAATCGTTTTTCAATCGATTCCCAATGTAAATACAATTGATTTCGCATTTGATTTGATTTTTATTATTGCAGCGATTTCTTCCACCTCTCGCCACTCCCGGCTGTTGGGTAACGTTTTTTGTGTGCTCGCTTGTTTGAGTGACACCAAATTGAAAATAGTTGTGTGTGTGTGTGCGGGAAATTGCGCGTTTTAAAATTTCAGCACAATATGAGGAAAGAAATATGCATGCATGAGTCGCTTTTTATTTGAATATTTCATAGATTAATATTGATACAATTTTTTTTCACTTATTTTGCTAACTCCATTTGTTATGAATGCGAAATAAATGCATTTTTCGGTAATACAATTCATATGCTGGTATTTATTATTTTTGAGGTTATGTTTTTATGCAAGCGATATGACATTAGGTTATTGAAATGAAATGTTTTGCAAACAGCGAAAAATACTGAAAGAAAAATAATCATAATTATAATAAAAATGCAAAAAAATATATAACATATTGTACAATTTTTGTAGGATCAGACATGAAATTATACATAATAATCTTTTTCTTGGTTTTGGCGAGTCAATTTGTATGGCAGCTATATGCTATCGTTGTTCGATCTAAACAATTTCTATGATGTTTGTAGCGTCGCCTTGGATAATAATGTATGTCGAATTTTATGAAGATACCTTAAAAAATGAGAGAGTTTTCCATACAAGGACTTAAGTTTGAGCGCTAAGTATGTATGACAGCTATATGCTACGGTGATCTGATCTGAAGAATTTCTCTGCAGATTTAAGCGATAATTTAAATAATAACCTGTGCCAAATTTCGCGAAGATACCTTGGCAGATAAAAGAGTTTTCCATACAAGGACTTGAATTTGATAGCTCAGTTTGTATGACAGCTATATGCTATAGTGTTCCGATCTGAACAATTTCTTTGAAGATTGTAGCGTTGGCTTGGGTAATAATGTATGCCGAATTTCGTGGAGATACCTTGTCAAATAAAAGAGTTTTCTATACAAGGACTTGAGTTTGAGCGCTCAGTTTGTATGACAGCTATTGCATATAGTGGTCCTATCCGAACAATTTCTTCAGGGTTTACACCATTTATGTAAACAAGAATTCCTACAAAATTTCGTGAAGATACATTGTCAAGCACACATGTTTTTCTTAAAAGAATATGATTTTTATCGTCAGTTTGTATGGCAGCTATATGCTATAGTGATCCGATATTGGAAATTCCAACAAGTGAGCAGCTTCTTTAAGAAAAAAAGACGTATGCAGAGTTTCCGGTCGATAACTTGAAAACTGTGGGGATTCCTTTTGGGTGTTACAAACTTCGTGATCGATATTCCTATAAAAGCTCATGAGTTGACAACTAACTTATTCGAAATTCTACTAACTGAAAAAAACACCCGGAATTTAATTGCCCGTATTCACTTTATAAAGCATTTCCTTTAGCTCATGTAGAACAATCACTGGCACAATCATACAAGTCATTAGTATGAAGCCACTCCGCCGACCGCCAGTTCGCTGAAAAACCGCAAATGCTTGTCGAGCAAACGAAACCACAACAGAGCTCAGCTAAGCTATGCACACAGTCGTTATACATACATATGCATGTAAGTAAATGCTTTTAAGCTCCCAACGCCGCACCGAGGTCTCCTTTTAGCTGGTGGTCAGTTTTACACACATGTTTGTATTTCGGGTGTTGTATGCATGGAATCACAGCCAAATGTCTACTTATGTAGATATATGTATGTCAGCACATTTATACATATATACATGTACATATGTATATGCCGTGTAAAAATAGCCTTTTTTCCTTCCTTCTATCATTCTATTTCCTTCCACTACATCGTTTTTCTTGTCTTGCTGTTACATTTTTTATGAGTTTTGCGCAAGGATATACTATTTTTAGCGTTTCGCTATACGCTGCTTTTCCTAATGCTTCACTGCGCGTCCCTGGCGTGAAGTTTCCACCTTCCGCTACTCCATTTTCTTCAGTTTTTATTGTTACTACACTTTATATGCGCTACATTTGCACCGCTATGTGGCAATACTTTATTCCCCTGTGGCGTTACAGCGCTGGAGATTCACTAAAAACTGCCACTAATATAATTTCTACATTGGCTGATGGCTGTACCCAACTCAAGTTCCGGCATGCAATTGAACAGATTCTTTTTCTGGACATTGTTGTGTTTTATGTTTGTTGCTGTGTTAGTGCGGATGCGTTGTGATTTCTCGGCTATTCAGAAGTAGAGATTTCTGGTTGTAATCATCTTTTGCATGACAACTGTTTTGTTGTTGCTGCACTTTTGTGTACCCTACCTTGTTCCGTAGAACTAGTTTTCACCACATACAAGCCCATTTCAAACTGAAAAGTCCGTTGATTTGGCCCGCATAGCTAATTATTTGCTATTTTTATTATTTATTGATGAAGCTAAGGCTTAGCCTTCTATAACTTTCTTACAAAATTATCGCTCAATGCGCATGCCAGCATTTTAGTGAGAAATAATGCACTTTTCCACAAACTTTTTTAAGTTGTGTTGTTTAAAATACTTTCTTCCATACTTCTGCTTTGCCACATTCATTTCAATTACGCTTGCATAGCGGTTTTCCGCGATTTTTCTAACTTTCTTTTTTTTTCTTGTTTTGTTTTCCTGCATTGCTAGCGCTTTCTGCTAATGAAGTTCAATGCTCATTTCTGTTGAAGTTTATTGCATTTATTTTCTATTTTCTTTTTTCTGCCATATTTATCGCCATTCTTTCGCGCGTTTTGTTGCTCTTTTGCTGGCTTCATTATTTATTTAGTGCACTTTCGCCAACAATAATAGCAAATTTTAATTGAATTAAGCTTCTAGTCAATTTAGCATGACTTTGGCGCGCCGTAAGTGGTCCGAGTGAGTAATATGATGTAGTATGGTAGCCGACCTGCTGTTCTGACGCAATCTATATATACCTACATATGGGTATATAATGTTCCGTGGCAGCTTACAATTACAGTAGAGTGTGTTTAGCTTGTTTGTGTGTATATAAAAATGTTCTTGTTGGATATCAGCGGCGTAGGCTGAGAAAAATTTTAAAGGAGGTTTTCTGTTTACATTTTGCTTCATGTTAAAAAAGGTGTGTTCGGGAGAATTTGAATGCTTAAAAGCCCCCTATTGGAAGTTGAACTTTTCGTAGTAGATTGTTAAGCGAGTGCATGTAAAGTAAGTTTCTTGTTTGACTTTTATAGAAACAGCTGTTTCTGTAATTTTAAATTTTGAAGTTAGCATTTCAAGTAACTCTGGCTTTAAATACGTTCGGCTGGCATATTACCGGTTTATAAATCCATTTGTTAGCACGTAAGCTAATGCCGAGAGGCTAAAGTTATTATTGCAAACGATTTAGGGCCGTTTTCTCAGCATTATCAGCCATCTATTAGTTAAGTACTGTTTAAAAAAGGATTCTTTAGCGAAGTAAGAAGTTTTGGTTAACTTCACTGACAGATGGCTGCTAACCAAACGTTGAGTTGACGGCCCTTAGTTTAGCAAGATAATTGTGTCGAGTTCTTAATTTTGCCTTTTATTTTTATTTTTAATTTTTTTAAATTTTTTTTGTATGTTTTTTTTATTATTTTTTTTATTTTTTTTATTTTTAAAATTCAGTTTCATTTGGTATCTAAAAATAATGAAGTAATGATCAAACTCTATTCTTAAAATAAACAAAACTGCCTGTTTCTGTCTGTCTGCCTTCGTCGTTGTTGTTACTTCGCTTCAATTTCCACTTTCGCTCTTGCTTCTTCCCCTGCTTGCCATTACTTTGTTGCTACGGACTCTGCTATTTAATGTCCTTTGAAAATTTTTTCTGTTTTTTTATGTCCTGCAATTTACGATTTTCCTTTAAATATTAATTAAGTAATGAGACAAATTTAATTGCTAACTTACAAGCTTCTCGTGCTGCGCAGCAAATTATTTTTTTTTTTGTATTTTATTGTTGGAAGAACATTAAAAATATTATTGTGTTACAACTGTCGTGGCAAACTAAATAATGCACCCTGTACCGGGTATAAAAAATCTGAGAGATTAGCCTTCCAATTGATGTTTCGTAAAAGTTTTGCGCAGTTAAAAGCATACTTTCAGTTATTTTAAAGGGTTAGCATCCGTAATTTGTGCAAAGTTGTCTCTTAAGGTAATAGAATTTAAATTATTGCCAAGTTTTTACATAACATGCTTGTTCGCTGTTTTATTTTATTTTATCCTTTTATTTTTTATATTTTCTTTTATTTTTTATATATCCTTTTTTCCTTTTATATTTTTTTAATCTCTTTTTTTAATTCTCCTTTGTAGTATTTTTTTCTTTCATTTCTGTGAATATATACCTTTTTTACTTATACTCGTAAAACATTTGGAGAAATTTTCCTCACCACCTTTATTCCTTTTTATACTTCTTCTATAATTTTTTTGTTTATCTCTTTTGGCTTTCGCAATATTCTTTATCATATGTCAGGTGCTGAGTTTGTTTCAAAGTCGCCTTCTAGTAAAGCTATGCGACTTTTGTTTGAGCATCCCTTGCGCTATCGGTTTTTTGTGTGTTTTCTACTGTTTGTTCCATGGCTTGTTTACTTTCCGGACGTGTGTTATCATTTGCTTGTGAAAGCAGCGTTCGCAAATACCATTAGCATTTTGCGATTGTGTAGAGTGTTGATAGAAATATTTTTACGCCAGAATTGTCGAGTGTTTTGCTTTTTGCAGTTTTCACTTGCATTGAATTACGCTCAAAAGAAAAAATTAAAAAAAAAAATAAAATTAAAAAAAGCTTTAAAAGTTTAGGAAACTTAAAGTACAATAGCGTTCCTTAAATAAAAAAATAATATATTGGAATTCAAGCTTCGAAGCAGGTTATGTTAGCGCCTAAAACTTTCTGACTTTCTTCAGTGAGTCAGTGCCAATATCGTTAGTCCTAGTGATATCACAATGGGCCTACTAAAAGCCTACTTGCGTCGTTAGACAGCCGCTCCACATACCTACCTGCCAAGCGCCTAAAACTAGGCAAACTAAAATATCTTTCTTTAACTCATGACTATTTTTTAAATATAGTTATTAGTATGAAACATTATAATAATTGTGTCTCACAACAGAATCGCCAGTAATTGCTGGCATTTTTAATTTTTTTAATTCTCGCACTTTACTTTCGCAGCGCATAAAATTATGCAGTTGCAATTTAATGCATGCACCTAAAATTGCGCTAAACTTTTCGCGTTCACACCAATTAGTGTGCCATAAAAGACGACTACAGCGGGGCGGTGCCGAAAGGCGCGAAAGCCAACTTTTATGCGCTGAATAAAAGTGAATTAAGAAATTTGTACGGGAAAGTTGACCCAGCTTTAACATGACGATAATGACAAATCTTGCGTGCTGTGTTGGCCACGCCTCATGCTACAAAGCTATTTAACTTTTTTTTAAGTTTTTTCATTTTTTTTAATTTTTTTTTTTTACTGTTTTCAAGGCTTGCGCTGCACAAAAGGCAACTGTCGACGGCGACAAACTGCAAGCAAGAAATTTCGTAAAATATAATAATTTCCTGCAACACAAAAATGTAGAAGTAAAGTGCAGGCAGCGTGAAGCAACAACCAAGAAAGGGCGTTGCAATTTCTTTGAGAGCGTTCATGAACATTTACTAGCATATAATTAACCTTTTTGTTGGCCCGCCTGGAAAGGCAGGCGAGTTATGGTATGCGGCATTTGTAGCAAGAAATTGCAGCGCACACCAGCACAATGGCGGCACTTTTGCGCCAGCATGAGGTGCGAATTGTCGCATAGCATGTTGTGGCATGCGGTGTGTTGTTGTTGCATGGTCCTCGTTTGTACAACAGCTAGTTATGGCGGCAATGCATTCTGCTTGCAATTTCGCCTCATTTGTCGCCACATTTTTGCTGTTGTTATGTTTTTTTTTGTAGCGCTGATTTTCAACGGTGCTTCAAGTGTTTTTGTAGTTGTGCAAACATACAAATTTAATTGTAAGTGGAAATTTTATTCGCTAATTTTCTCGTGAAAATTTGTTTTAGTTTGTATATGAATATTTTTGCGTGCTAGTTGTTAGTTTAAGGGATTGTATGTATGTATAGCCATTGGTGAGTTTCCAAAAAACGATTTTTTTGTATAAATATTGTTAAGCATTTATATGAAAATATTCGCCGAAAATTTGAAAATTAGGTCGCAAATAGTTTTTTCACAAAATTAGAAAAAAAATAATATAATAAAAAAAAATTAATAAAATAAAAATAAAATTAAACGTTAAAAGAAATTAAAAAAACATATAAAAAAATCACTTATTTGCGTAACGGTGAGAAAGCAAAACAAAAAAAAAGTGAAAAGTAAAAGAATTTAATAAAAATATTTTTACTATTAAAACAAATTAACTAATTTGAAAACATTAAATAAAAAAATTTAATTAAATTAACAAAATATCTCTCATCTGCGTAATAGTAAGAAAAATAAAAAATAAAGAAATAAAAAAAATGTTATATATTAAAAAAAAGTAAAAACATCTAATAAAAAAATTAAATTAAATTAAAAATGATGAGTGATATCTGCGTAATAGCAAGAGGCAAAACAGGAAAAGTAAAATAAAAAAAATAATGAGATAAAAATATAATTGATATTAAAAGAAATTAAAAAAAAAACATTTATACATATAAAAAAATTCAAAGAAATTTTAAAAAATATATAAAAAATCAGTCTTTTGTGTAATGATAAGAAGTCAAATCAAAAAAAAATTAAAAAAAAAAAAATTAAAAAAAAAAAAATATCATTCTTTTGTGTTTTTTCCATTACAAAAAAAAAATTAAAAAATAAATAAAAAAGTCTAACAAAATTACAAAGAAAACAAAACAATAAAAACGAATTTAAAGTAATTAAAAAAATACATTAAAAAAAAGAAAAACGAAATTAAAAAATAAATGAGAAAAAAACTAAATTTAATCGAATTTAAACAATTATGCAATATGTAAATAATATAAATAAATATATAAAAAACTATTATGCAAAGATTTTATAACTTTTCCAATCTACCAAAAAATATATATATTTTTGTTTAACACTTCTAACTTTATTAAAAAACTTAAAAAAAACATCACGCAAACCGAAAAAAAACTTCCATAACTCGCTCCAAAAAGTTAAAATTTTGCCAAATAATCGTAACACGGATAATATATAAAACACTTATGCTGTAACCCTTAAACATTCCAAATAAATTAACAACAAAAGAATGTCCCTTAATTAATTGCAAACAATGTAATTTTACGAAAATATCATTTCATACAAGAATGCAATTCATTGCTGCCATTAATAACGGGTCACTTTAAATGCAAATGTAACATGCAAGTATGCATAAGTATTTTTGCGCTTTCTGGTCTCTATTGACAATGCAGCTGACGTTTAAATAAAATGCAAAAACAAATGTACTATACATTCCGACCAATTAATTATCACATAGTCAATACAATGCGAGCGACGACAGCCAGTCATGCCAGCCGATCAGTATCCGAGCACCGGCCAAAGTTTTGGCATGGCTTCGGAGGGTTGATAAATCCAAACAATTACAAATTTATTGACAACATATAAATAACAAATTGCCGCCTATCAGTTTGCGTTGATGAATAGCGGAATTGTTGCTTATAAATTTTCACTTTGACAAACGCTGCGTTTTTCATTTTTCCTGTAAATATTATAACCAATTAATTCCGAAAAATTTGCAGCTTTTTAAAACGTAAGAAATAATTCGCATTCAATGTTGCTAATGACAATCATCACAGAATGAATTGCGGTGGTGTGCTGAGATTTCCTTTTTGTAATGAAAACGTTGAAAATTTGGAACTAAGCCGCCATTGAGAGCAGCAAGTAACTGAAAATATGAGTCTGAATTACTTACTATATAGTATATATTAGGGTGTTTTTTTTAACTATTAATTTTTTTCAATCCCGTCACGAAACTTTCTTGGAAATACCCTAAAAAAAATTCCTTGAAAATTTGGGATCTTAATATTAACATTAATGACTGGACAAAGGAATGTAAAAATTTTCCATTGAAAATACACGTAAATCGTGATTTTTTATGTTTAAATTTCTATACTTCAGAGGGCTTTTATGGCATCGCTTTGACTTTAGACACATATTCCTCAAAATTGAACACTCTACAATAGTGCCCTTGGCGACAAAGTCGAAACTGATAACGTCGAGGTTGTACGGGGCTCTAAACCTGATTTTTCCACGAAATTCGCATTTTTTTGTATACATATATCTCGTAAATGGCAGGAGCTATGGAAAAATTGTAAAAATAAAACTGTACTATTTTTTTATTTTTAGTTTCAATATTTTTTTAGTTCCAATTTTATTTAATTTTTTTTACTTTTTACTTTTAATTTTTTATTTTATTTTATTTTTTGTTAATTTTAATTCTTTTTTTTTATCAAATTCATTTTTTTATTCCGGTTTAATTTTTTGTTTTAACTTGGATTTGATTTTTTTAATTTTTAATTTTTTTTTTATTTAGCTTTTTTCAAATTTATTTTTTTATTGAGGTAAATTTTTTTTCTAAATTTGAATGTGAATTTGGCATTTTTTAATATTAATTTGTTTTTTAATTTTAAAATTTTAAATTTTTGAATTTTTAATTTAAATATTTTTTAATTTTCATTCTTTATTTAATTTCATTGTTTTGTCTTCAATTAAATTTTTTTTACTAGATTTTTTTATATTTTCTTAATTTTATTTTTTTGCTTTTCTTAAATTTTTTATTTGATTTTCTTAATTTTTAATTTTTTTTAATTTTAGATTTATTTTTTTATTGAGGTATTTTTTTCTAAATTTGAATGTCAATTTGGCATTTTTTAATATTTTTGTTTTTATTTTAAATTTTTGAATTTTTAATTTAAATATTTTTTAATTTTCATTCTTTATTTAATTTCATTGTTTTGTCTTCAATTTAATTTTTCTTTAATTTTAGCTTTTTTCAAATTTATTTTTTTTAATTTTAAAATTTAAAACTTTTGAATTTTTAATTTAAATATTTTTTAATTTTAATTTTTTATTTAATTTAATTGTTTTGTCTTCAATTTAATTTTTTTAATAAAATTTTTGTTATATTTTCTTAATTTTATTTTTTTTTTTTGCTTTACTTAAATTTGATTTTTTTCTCGAAAAAGCAGCTTGATTTTTTATATTTTTTAATAAATTTTTTTATTTTATTATTTTGTTTTTAGATTGTGGTTACATTTTTTATTTAAATTTAAATTTTTAATTTTAGAATTAAAAAACTTTTTGATTTTTTTTTAATTTTTAATTTTATTTTTCAAATTAGTTATTGTATTGTTTTTTATTGATGTTAAATTTTTACTTAAATTTAATTGTGAATTTGGCTCTTTTTAAACTAATTTTTATTTTTAAATTTAATTTTTTTAATTTTTCATTTAACTACTTTTTTAGTCTTAATTTGTTTTTTTAATTATTTTTTTCTTTTCAATTAAATTTTTTTTTTTAATTTTTACTTTATATAGTTTTTTATTTAATTTTTTTGTTAAATTCTTTTTTTATTATAGATTTCTTTAATTTTTTTATATTTTTTTATATAAATTTTAATGTGAATTTTGTTTTTTTTTTTTTATGGTTTTAATTTTTACGTTTTTTCTTTTATTAAAATTTTTTATGTTTTACTTAAATTTTAAATTTTCCCCTAAAAAGCTGCACCGCCTAATACGAGCATATATTTGAAAACTAAATGTAAAATACATAAAAATATAAAGCGCTCATAGCACACAAAAGTGTTCATTTTCTTTACCAAATCCAACCGCTATGATCGTAGCAACAAATTTGTGGTTTATCAAAAAACTGTTGAAATTTTTTTTTAATTTTTTTCACTGTGCAAATACCACTGAAATTTGCAGACAAATGCTCATAAATTCAAAACAATACACACACTTAGACACTCGTCAGCCAATAAAAAACCGGCGCACATTCATTTTTATTAACTAAACATTTTTAAAATAGCGCGCTTTTAGGCGCTGTTTGCCTGTCTACACGTTTAAAAAGGCTTATCGCGGGAGCTCGCAAAATTTATTTGATTGCAATTGTTTATTTCTGTTATTAATTTTATTAGTTTATGCACCGGCAAATGCACCAGTTCAGCGCATTGTAATGGAAAACCAGTTATATACATACAAACACAACCACAATGAGTGTGTGGCAGTGTGCTAGCGACTAGGTAGCAGGCGACTGGCGTTTGTTTACATTAATATGTGCGCGTATTTATTTTACAGTTTTCCGCATTTATGTATTTACCGACTGAGTTTGCGGGAAGAGTTTGCGGAAAAACGTTTGTGGGCGGGAAATTGCATTGGGAGCATATTGCTTTGATTGGCTGATTGCTATGTTAAGTTGTTGGTTTCCTGTTTTACATGCTAAATTATTTATGTTTTTGCGTCTGCTTGTTTGCTATTGCTATTTCAAATGGGATTATAATATTAATTTTTGTTATTTGTTAGTCTTTGCCAATAACTACAAGAACAAATATGTATTTCCAACGAAATGTTATAAAATCGTGCATTAATATTTAACATACATACTTATGTATGTGCTGAGTTGAAAATATTGCTGCATGCCAGAGAGAATTAACACGAAAATAAGTGAGAAATGACCCTTTAGTAAAACAAGTGCTTGAATTTTCAATATTAATGCAAATAATTTATCAGTGGAGGCAGACATGTAAATAAATAAAAGAAAACATTTCTGTGGCTAACTAAAGTTTAACAAATATTGCTTTAACTAGTGCTCACCTGTATTTCTAGCCAAGTCAAGTGCTTGAGAATATTGAACTTAGAAATTTATGTATATGTATGTACATAGCATTGGTTTATTTTCATAAATATCATTCATAAGTCGCTTATTAGGAAGAACTGCAAGTCTTTAAATATCTTTAGGTATTTTTGTTCACAAATTATTTCATGTGAAGACTATTACTTTATATATGTATGTATTACAGCGCGATCTCCAAAAACAAATATTATAAAGTATTTTTCGATTAGTTTTTTTTTTGCCAAACTATGAAATTTCGAAGCTCAAAGTCAATTGATTTTAGTTTGTGGTAAAGATATTCACTACAGAAGTGCAGCAAATAGATGAAAATTCTATTTACTACAACATTAGGGCCTTATATCCACTTGCAGCTAAGAAATAATGCATTTATTAAATTATTACATAAAATAAAAAATTAACAGAAAATATACATTTAGAGAATGTGGTGCACTTTGATAAGCGGCCATTCAAAATTTAAAAAAAAAATGTTTTTGTTTGTTGAAAAATGTTAGTTTCTCTTGCTTCCGCAGTCCATCTTCAGCAGAGTCTTCGAAAAAAGGTGTCTGGAGTTGAGCGGTATTTTTCTACTTAAAATCACTTCAAATCCAAGAAATAAACCAATTTGTTGTTAATAAAATACATGAATAAAGTTAATGTTCGAAGGACTGGCCAAAATTTATATATTTGACAACAAACGGCTCCCACTGAAAAAAAGTCATTTTTTGTGAAAAAAATGTTCACCACCGATTGGCTTATAAAATTAAATTGTTATACAACTCCCTATTTCTTCGGTCATTACCTGACAAATATATTCTAGAAAGTAGCGAACTTCAAGTCGCTCGGTCTAGTCGTTTCGTTGAAATTTTCATTACCGACTTTGAAAACAACGTTTCGTGAAAAACGCGTTTAAAGTTGCTTAAGAATTCATATCGCCAAAACTATTTGCCAGATAAATTTTGAATTTTCTGAGAATATTTTTACATATCGTCCCCTTAAATGCAAATTATTATTATCAAAAAAAATTGAAAATCTTTACCAGATTTAATAATCAATATATAACCATTATATAACAAAAATTCTAATTTTGTTTTACTATTAGTGTATGATAACCAATGTATAACCGTTATATAATATAATAATAATACAGGAATCCTTAGATTATTTTCCTCAATCTAATTGTATTTACTAGGTGCGAAATACATGTGTTTAAGATTAATACTGGTTTGTCAAAAAAGTCTTGCGGTATTTTTATTGAATTTTTTTATTTTATTGAAATTGAAATGAATTTTTGATGACTCATGCCCAGCTCTTGACCGATGCTACGGCTGCTACTATGCCGGTCTCTTTCGACCAATTCAGCGATTTTATCGCAATTTTCGACGACAGGCCTTCCGGAGCGTGGCGCATCTTCGACCACCTCTACACCAGAACGATAACGTTGAAACCATCGTTGTGCGGTGGAAATGGAAACTGTATCGGGTCCATAAACTGCACAAATTTTATTGGCGGCTTGAGATGCATTTTTGCCTTTATCGTAGTAGTACTGTAAAATATGCCGTATTTTCTCTTTATTTTGCTCCATGTTTGCGACGCTATAACTCACGAACGACTTAAAAGAAACGACAATCAATCAAACACGTGTTAGCGCGTGAAATGAGCTTTCCAAAAAGGTATAGCATGACCCGATGCGACGAATAAAACTAGAACTACGCGCTTTCAGCGCCAACTAGCGAAAATACCGCAAGACTTTCTTGACAACCTATTATATATTCTGCATTTTTTTGGAACTCAATATGCCAACAGTTGATAAAAATGTTGCAGGAAACCTATGTGACGCTTAGAATGTAATTTGCGCGCTTTTTTACTCTTACTTTTTTATTATTATTTATCTTTTTTACTTTTTTTAATTTTATTTTTTTTTTGTTTTTACTTTTATTTTTTATCTACACACATATATATATTTTTTCATTTTTTTATTTATATATTTTTATTTATTTACTAATGTTTTTTTATTTTTTTATTTTTAGTATTATATTTCTTTTTATTTTTATAAATTTATTTATTTACATTTTATTTTTATATAATTATGTTTTTTTGTTTTTAATATTTTATTTTTTTATTTTTTTTATTATTTAATCTTTCTAATTTTTTTTGAATACTTTTTTATTTTTTGTCCAGGTAAATTTTTTTTTATTTATTTACTTATATATTTTTTGTATTTATATTTATTCTACTTTTATTTATTTTTATTTTTTTTATTTATTTTTTTTTTTTATTTATTTTTATTTTTTTATTTATTTTTATTTTTTTTTTTTAATAATTTTTTTTTACTTTTATTTATTTTTTTATTTAAATAGTTATATTTGTTTGTTTTTATTTTCTTAAATTTTTTGTTTTTATTATATATTTTTTAATTTTTTTTTATTATTAATATTTTTCAATTAATGTTAGTTATTAGTTTTATCCATTGTCCACTTTAAATAAATTGCTTTTAATAGCAAATGTGGTACTTGTTGAAATTTATTGTTTCCAGTCAATTCCGCTTGTACTACTGCTACTATTTTAGCGCACATAACTGTACGAGTTAGACTAGAAAAATGACAGTGCTTGCTGTGACAGCGCAGAACAACCGAGTTGGGAGTTGTAAGTGCAATCTGTTGCATATATGTATGTGCGTTTATAAGTATATGTGAGTGTATGTACTATGTATGTCATTTCGACAAAAGTTTTCGGTAAAATGGGTTAACGTTGAGAAAATAAGAAAAATGATTTGCTGGTAAACGGAAATTGCGATTTTATGAAAAGGAAATGAAGAGCAAGATATACAAACGTCAAATGGAGAATGGAAAATGTCATTTATAAAATAAGTTTTCACTTTATTGCTTTTTATTTATTTTTCAGCAGCAAAGCTCGGTGCTTTTAATATTTATTTTTTATTTATTTCTTAACTTTTCTATAGAATTTGTTTTCTATAGAATCATATATTGTATAAAATATATATTAAAATTCCACGCAATTGCATAATTTGCGGAAATTCATTGAGTCGTTGTTAATAAAATTTAACATTTTCATACGAAACCTGCAACATTTTCAGCTCATTTGCGCGCAATTAAGGTGAACAAGTTCAATTGACAAATTAGTCACATGAAACCATCAATGAGTGCAGCAGCCAACGCTTCACGCCACTTCCGTTCGAAATTGAATTTTAATTAAACGCAACATTAAGCATCTGTTGCAATTATCTACCTTGTACATATGTGTACATCTGTGCAATACAAATAACTCACATACACATTGCCATGTGCTGGGCAAATAGAAATGCGTCTATATTTAATAATGTATGTGGCAGCGGCGCGTTAATTGGAAAACTGTCAAATGATCAGTCGACAAAATTAAAGCAAAATACCACAAAACACAAACAGCCAAAATTAGATATTTACAAGACATTCGAAAATTCAAAATACAACAACAAATACACGCTTATGTGCGCCAAGCGTTGTTGACCAGCGACCAGCAGGTGCGGCTGACCGGCTGCCTTGTCTGTTGCTGGCGCGATTGTGTCCCTATTAATTTGAATTTTTGTCGCCGCGCTACTCACAAGTTGGCTTCCCAATCTCACATCAGCTACACATTTGTGCTTTTTGCACCATCTTTATTCAATATTTTATATTAAACGGCGTAAATAATATTTTGTATGGGGCTTCATGCGCGCACCAATTTCACTCGAATTGTGTTCTATAGCCTGACCCAGTTGAAGGAAAATGTAAATTCTCGCCTTGCTTTCATAATGAGTTGCGTTGTTAGGTACGTGGTAAATGTGATTTTTTTTCGTGATATTATCTGATTTTTGCGTTTAATATTAAAAACTGTCCAATTAAAATATAACAAACATAATTTTGACATTTGAAGCTCACACGTTGCGCTAATATTTATTGAAGGGCACTTGCACTGCAAGCACTTACCAGCTTATTGCTAATTGGCTAGCGCAAATTATGGCATTCGAAATGCTGAGAAAATGTACATATTTATATATGTGATGTGTGGATATTGCTTCGACATCAAGACAACGAAATATTGCCTAAAATGCGGCACAAACATTGCTAAGCATGAAAGTTGGTTATCATACCTATTACACAGAAAATATTAAAATTAATAATAGCACTACTCATGCATTGTCTATACGACGATCTTGACAGCAGCATGGTGCAGAGTATCAAAACCCAAAGGAACGAGCTACCCCTTGGTGCAAAACCGTAAAAGTCATTTGCAAAACGGTATATTGGAAATACACAGAATTCTTATTGGCACTCGATAGAAGAGACTGTTGGAACTCGATGGGAGCCAGTTTATTTATTTTATGCCCTTGTGATCAGGCACCCAAATGAGTTGCAAATAAGGTGCATTTGTCTGCGAACTAGTAAGTTATTCAGCCGTTCTATGCACTCCTGCATCAAAAGCGATTTAATCTCTTTAGCTGAGATGGCTTTAAGTGTCGCTTGATTATCGCTGATATTTTTGTTTGATATGATGATACTTTCATTGCGATAGTTGTGTTGGCGGTTTTTCTCTGCACATGGACTTGCTATAAGTCTTCTTCAGACCTTTGCTTTGAAAATGCTCAAAAAACGTGGCATAGCTGTGAAAAGTTTGATACCGTGACAGCGTGTGGTGTTTCTTCTCTTAGGCAGGTATTGTCGTCCCAGCAAATGAAGACCGCTGGGCCTGCCTTCAACCAAACTGAAGTTTAATGTCGTCCCAGCGGCCTTCATTTGCTGGGACGACATTACCTGCCTTCAACCAAACTAAAATTTAAGGTTAATGTTTTCAACAAAAAAAAAAAAAAAAAAACACTGAGTAAAACTAGTTTCAAATTGAAAAAAATAAAATTTTTTATAAAATGTACCTTTTGTTTATAAAAAAAAGTAAAAAAAAAATCAACGTATAATATGTCTCATTGGAAAGCTGAGAAAAAATCGTAAAGAATAGAGCGGCTAGTTATTTTTACAATAAAATACCTTTCTTCGTTTAAAAGCACTTTTTTCGAGCGCTGAAGTTTTGAAAATTCAAAAGTCCAAAATTTTTCAAATTGTGGCGAAAAAAATAAGTGTACAATATTTTGCCTTAAAGAACAAAAAAAAAATAAATTGTTTCGCACGACAAGAAAATTTAAATTTTGAATGGAATGATTATTATGATTATCAAAAATATTTTAAGGGATTATTTACAATAAAAAGGCCGAAAATAGCGACAAGAAAATTTAAATTTTGAATGGAATGATTATTATGATTATTAAAAATATTTTAAGGGATTATTTACAATAAAAAGGCCGAAAATAGCGAATTTCCAGAATTTTTTTGAGAAAACTTTAAAATTTATTGATTAAAAATTTTGTACACATATTTTGGTATCTTTTAACTGTATTTTTGGGCTTAATGTTAGTAAAAATATTTATTTAGAAAGGAACTACAGCTGATCTCTGTGAGCTCCTCTCAAAAAAGACGTTTTGCGGTGACCACTACATCTCTGAACTGGATCCTCTGAAATTAGAACACCAAACAGATTTCGTTGAAATAATGTTAAATCTACGGAAATAAACTGAAGACATAAGCAAAAAAGAATTTTTGACAAAATGGCGGTTTCTCAAATAGAAAATCGATTTTTGACCAAAATTTCGTCCTTAAATTGTTTATAAAAAATATTTATCGATGAGAAAAAATTTCTTTTAATTACTAAAAAATATATTTAAGAAACTCTTGTTAAAATTTGACGCTAATCGGTTTAGCTATTTTCGTGTTAATGTTGGTCACCGACTTTGAAAACATCATTTTGAGAAAAACGCTTTTAGAGTTTGGTCCTGTACTTCCAAGCACCCTGAAACGCCTTTTCAAATTTGAGTGTAACTTCGAAAATATCCAACGGAACGATATGAAATTTTCTGTGTGTATTCTTAAATATATGTACATTAAGAAAATAAAATAAAAAGAAATGATATTTTGAAAATTTTAACTGTATATAGTATAACCTCTTAAAGAACCAAAAAAAAAATTGTTTAATGCGAAAAAAATTTAATATAAATTTTGGATGGCATATTTCATATTTTAAAAATACACGGTATCGAAGCAAAAAATATAAATATTTTTCGAGTTACATGCGATCTCCCCCCTAAACACTTAAACTAAAAAAATTTTGATTTGGAAATATTGTTCATACAAGAATCTTATTTTTTTTTTGAAAGGGCTTAGCTCAAAAGCTGTTTGCAATAGCGACTTCCCATTTTAGTATGCCATTTTTAAAGGTATAAGCTATAAAACATAAAAAGAAATTTTTTTTATTTTTTTTTGTTCACACTAGATGTGTGCCTAAACACCAAAAATGGCCAAATTGCAAAAAATTTCGACATTTGAAAAATATGCTAACTATGAAAGAATTAAAAAAACGTTCAAATAAAAATTTTCACTAAAAATCATAAAAGCATTCTTCATGCCTGCCTCCATACTATATTCGTGCTGCGCTGGCTTTGTTGATGCAACAACTAGCAAATAGTAAAATAGACTATGGCAGAAATAGAGCTTGTGCCAACAATTGCTGCTGCGCTGTAATCGAAAAGAAGTGCAAGAAAATTGAAAACAAAGTTTTTAGAACACAAAATAGCAGCAACAACAACAACAAGCGCATTGATTTTTATTGCACAAAACGAGTATGTAATGCATAAAAGGTACAACACGCTGTGCGGCATACACATAAAACTCAACACCTGCAACGGTAACTGAATTTACCGGTGTATTTAACGGTGCGCAAAACGAGTGCGCGACATATTCGGGCGGACAGGCGATAAAAAATGGGGGAGCAAAACACTCGGCGCGCAATAGAGCCGGCACCAATCCTTGGCTTATGCCGCTGCCAAGACAGCGGGGCGTATGAGTTATTAGAATGATTTCTTGCCACACACACGCACACACATACATACACACATGCAACGCTGCAATATGAGCAAATAGAAAAATAACTAGTCAGGCAAACAAACAAATTGTCCAAAAGTGGAAAACAGCACATATGTACATATGTGTGTGTGTGTGTGTGTGTGTGTATGTAAAACAGGACAGGTGAACAGAGGTGAAATAGGAAAATAGACATTCGTTCATTTAAGATTTGTAGTCAACGCGCGCTTGCCAAATGGCTGGACTAAAAAAGGTGTGGCTGTGTTGGTGTTGTGTTTTTCGAAAAAGGATTGAGTTCCTCTCATACAAGCGTAATAACAAAGCACCACATACTGTGCATCAACAAACGTGCACAGTTACACGAATGCAAGCACAAAGTAAGTATGGCAATCATAGTTCCAACGCAGCCGTCGTCGTGTGGCATGTCGTACATAACCTCGACTCCAGCGTTGTGTGTCATATTTCGTAATGGCCATGTTGTCAGCCAACTATTCAGGTTGTCGGAGGTATTCCGTTGCGGTGTAATATACTACACTGTTATACGTATACATACATATGAATAGTAACTTGTCAAAACATGCTGCATATGTGTAAGCGAGTGTGGCGTAAGCGTATGTGACAAGCGGAGTATTATGAAGGATACGCAAAGAGAGCTGAAAAAAAAGTATACAAAAATATAAAAACGAAAAATGTACGCATGAAATGTTAGTGTTCGTCGTTTTCGCACTTTTTTTTTTCTTTTTGGAATTTTGTTTTGGTTTTTTTTTTATGATTTTTTTTTGTTTTCTTCTTGTTTTTGAAATTTATTTCGCAGGTGTGAGTTGTAGTTTCGACGTAAGCCATACACATTCACAATACATTTGTACGAATATGTGCTTTTTTTTGTATGTAAACCTATAAATAAATAATGTGCGTACTATTCGGCTGAAAAATGCTTCGCATGCTCGGAAAATGCTCGAAATTCGCTTAAACAATTCAAACAAACGGTAACTTCACCGATTTTATACCATACACAGGTATATTACTTACAGCAACTATATTTTTAATTAGATCTGAAAATGTAGCGGCCACAGGATTGGCTAGTTTGTATGGTAGCCATATGCTATAGTGATCCGATCTGAACCTTTTCTTCAGAGAATGTAGCAATGTCTTGGTTATCTATCCATATTTAATTTCGTGAAAATCCATTGTCAAATAAAAAAGTTCTTCATACAATTGCTTGAGTTGGATCGGTCAGTTTGTATGACAGCTATATGCTATAGTAGCCCAATCTGAACAATATCTTCAGAGCCTATATCGTTGTTTGAGCTAGTGATCTGTGCCAAATTTGGTGTAAATATCTCGTTAAATAAAGGAGTTGTCCATATAAGGACTTGATTTTGATCCATCAATTTGTATGACAGCTATATGCTGTAGTGGTCCGATCTGAACCGTTTCTTCAGAGAATGTAGCAATGTCTTGGTTATCTATCCATATTTAATTTCGTGAAGATCCATTGTCAAATAAAAAGTTTTTCATACAATGGCTTGAGTTGGACCAGTTGGTCAGTTTGTATGGCAGCTATATGCTATAGTACTCCGATCTGAACAATTTTTTCAGAGCTTATATCGTTGCCTGAGCTAATGATCTGTGCCAAATTTCGTGAAGATCCATTGTTAAATAAAAATGTTTTTCATACAATGGCTTGAGTTGGATCGGTCAGTTTCTACGGCAACTATATGTTATAGTGGTCCGATCTGAACAATTTCTTCATAGCTTATATCATTCTCTGAGTTAATGATCTGTACCAAATTTGGTGAAAATATCTCGTCAAATAAAAGAGTTGTCCATACAAGGACTTGATTTTGATCCTTCAATTTGTATGACAGCTATATGCTATAGTGGTCCGATCTGAACCGTTTCTTCAGGTAATGTAGCAATGTCTTGGTTATCTAACCATATTAAATTTCGTGAAGATCCATTCTTAAATAAAAAAGTTTTCCATACAAGGACTTCATTTTTATCGATTGGTTTGTATGGTAGCTATAAGTTGTTGTAGGCCAATATCAAACGTTCCGACAAATGAGCAGCTTTTTGTCGAAAAACGAACGTCTGTAAAATTTCATATCGATATCTCAAATAATAATATGAATACTTTGTATGTTTCTTTCAAGTTAGGTATTGATTGATGTCGTATGAGCTGTGTGAAAGTTACTAATTTTTTGAGGGTTCTCAATGCGTACACACGAATCTTTTATATTTTTCATTGATGTCTCTCGAATAATGTAACAAAAAGCTTTAATTAGATTAACAATCTCCAATCTAAATCTAATATCTACAACCTGTAACTTATAATATTCCACTTTACTCCGCGTTTTCAGCTTTCGTATGCATTATTAACAAGCTTTCTCCACTTTTATTTAGCTTTTATATAAATTAATTTCTTCTTGCCACAAATAAACTCTAAAAAGTTCGCTTCTACGCTCTGTCACCCAATACATTCAATTCTATTCCAACACTTCCAAGCGTTTGCCCTCACGCTGACGCCGACAAACTGCTGCTGCGGCACGTAAGCATATGTGTCACTGATACCAACACATACGTGTGTTTGTGTGTGTAAGTGAGACATTTGAATAGCGTTCAGCTACATTGGCGTCAACAAATTTAATAGAATTGGCATCGATACGGCTGCCTGACTGGCATCTAAATACATTTGCAGTAAAGACATTTCTTCTGTGCGCCGCTGTTATTCATATCCCTACACCTGACTGGCTGCTTCTCCTCGCTGTATCTACTGCGCCTACTCCCAACTACTCACTCACTCACAGCCTTGGCAATATCAATAACAATATGTGCGCCAAATCGATATATGTTTGAATTTGAATTTGAATTTCGTTAGCGTGTGTGTTGATGCGCCTAAAAATCGGCAAATATTGCTGTTGAGACTACGGCAGCTGAGGGTGGGCGGCTGTGCGGAAGACAACATGCACAACATTTCGTTGCAGGCATCAATTTTAACACCACACACACACAAATACACATATATGCAACGTCTTTTGTGCACACACATTTATATGAGTAAGTAACAGTATATGCCTTGCCTGAGGCATCATGTGTAACACGCCTTTCAAGGCTTCAGTACGTGCTAATATATGTATGTATATGTATGTGTGTGCTTTACTCATGCTTCCTTCCGTTAATGTCGAGAGTTCATGTTCATGTTTGACTGTTTGTCTCACACACATATGACTTTATGAAAATTGATTCGATGCAAATTAAAAACAGCTTTTGTCAATTTCTTCATTTCGTCATTCATCCATACTATCTCTTCTCCTATAATAGCGACATGTGTGCATTTCATTTATCCTCACTTGTAAGTGGACTACCACCCCTCTGTGCCTGTGCACTAGCAATTTTCTTCGCCATTCAGCATTCGTACGACGTGTTCTTCCTTCAGGTGCCACCTTTTGAATGTAAACATGTTCGATTTTGCTGGCTGGCATATTTACATAAAAGCATATGATTGGATTTTGTGTTCTACACATTCTCTGCTCCATTTTTCCCATTGTTATTTTACCTTTATTCTTTTGCTGGCACATTTTAGATATATGCAAATTTTTAATGGATTTTTAAGTAGGCTTGAAATAAAGCAAATCTAATTTGCATAACCGTTAGCTAGCGCTCCTGCAGGTATTATGCTGCTCCCAACATCTCTTCGCTCACTAACAGTTGTAAGACTTGAACTAGACAGCCTTCAGCTTTACATAATTATATTTCTAAAAAATATATTCTAGCCACGCCGCCTTAGTGAAGTGTGATATTGAATTTATATACAGTTATGTGTAGTAGTTTAAGCTGTTAGTTAAGATGAAGAAAATTGTTTACTAATATTTTATGTTTTTTTTTTCTCTTTCTAGGTAAGTTCAACCAGCTCTGCCCTTGGCGTGGATTATGGAAATGCTGCTGTAAGAATGCTTTTTATTTGTTATCTTTTATTGTTTAAGTTACTTTAGTTGTCTAATTATAAATAATTTTTATTTAGTTAGTGCTTATTTATACCCTGAAAAGGATTTATTGAGTTTACCATGTAATTTTTGGCAGCCAGAAAAAATGTCGCAGACCCGATCAAAATGAAGCTCTTGTATGGACAACTTTTTTGTTTGACGAAATAGCGCCACGAAATTTGGCATATATTATTGTCTAAGGCAGCGCTACAATCTCCGAATAAATTTTTCAAATCGGACCGTTATAGCATGTAGCTCGCGTACAAGCTGAACGATCAAAATCAAGTCTTTGTATAGAAAACTTTTTTTGTTTACGAGATATCTTCACGAAATTTGGCACGTATTATTCACTAAGACAACGCTACAATCGCTGAAAAAATTATTGAAATTGGATGAATTTAGCATATAGCTGCCATACAAAGTGAACGATCAAAATGTAGTCCTTGTATGGACAACTTTTTTATTTGAAGAAATATCTTCACAAAATTTGGCACATATTATTGTCTACGGCAACGCTACAATCTCCGAATAAATTTTTCAAATCGGACCGTTATAGCATGTAGCTGCCGTACAAAGTGAACTGTCAAAATCGAGTCCTTGTATGGGCATCTTTTTTATTTAAAGAGATATCTTCATGAAATTTGGCACATATTATTGTCTAAGGTAACGCTACAATCCCTGAAGAAATTATTGAAATTGGGTAATTTTTGCATATACTTTCCATACAAAGTGAACGATCAAACTCAAGTCCTTGTATGCACAACTTTTTTATTTTACGAGATAGCGTCACGAAATGTGGCATATATTATTGCCTATTGTAACGCTACAATCTCCCAATAAATCGTTTAGATCGGATCGCTAAAGCATGTAGCTGCCATACAAAGTGACCTATCAGAATCAAGTTCTTGTGTGAAAACCTTTTTATTTGTGTAGGGTATTATTGCTGTTCACCACGGTAGCACTAAAACATTTCCGTTAATATGTCTTAAGAATTCTAAACTACTAATTTTGCCAGCATTTTAGCTGCCCGGAGACTACTACTGTGTATTCAAGCTTTTATAAATCTTTTATAATTTTTTATTATTGTTACCTTTATTTCCATCTCATTTAAAATTAATTTCATTATAAATTCACTTGTAGAATTAAACGAATAGCGTGTGTATTTACATATATGACTTTAGAAGCTGTTTAAATTTAACAAGAAACATCTAAACTTAGCAAATTTCTCTTAAGGGAGCTATTAATTTTTAGTAACACACCCGAAAGCCCAGAAATTGTTGCATTTGTGTAAAGCGTATAACACGAAGAATATTGAGCGAAAAACTGCCGATATTAAATATGTTTGCACCACTCTATCTTGCGCTGTCTGCTTACTATGCCACCATGCCCCTCAATTTTTTACAGGCATTCCACAGAAAGTGTAATTTATTTTAGCTTAAAACATTGTTGCTCACTTTGCGGAAATGTTAAATTCTTCAACATTGTTTTTGAGCCTACTCATACATAGTATATGGTATATCTATAAAGACTATACTATCTATGTACTGCATGCAAATTCGTAACTCTCCCACAAAATGCCTATCTTTCTTTTTACAACTTTTATGTTCTTGCCAGCTCCTACCTTGTTTTCTAATTTAGCTGCGGCTATGAACTGTCGGCACTGTTCTCTGGTCTCATACCAGCATTTTATCGTTATCTACTTTTGCTGTCTCGGTCATGCGCGCCCACATAACGACCGCATCTAATGGTTTTCATTGTTTTTTTTTTCTTTTTGATAATTTAATGAAGCTCCGAACGGCATGTTAGAGGACTACATAGTTGTCAGTTGAAAAAAGTCTGCATTTGTGGCGCTAGCATATATAGACTGGGCGCACAGACACTTGTTTTAGCTAAAAAAAAATGCTTAGTGTAGGTTGGGCCCTGTACGCGTCAGTATGCCAGCAAGCATAAATTGTTTAGTCTACCTTTTGTAGCCTACCTTTAGGCTGTGCGGCGAGTTGCTTTTAGGCGTTTAACTAGTGCGGCGTTAAATTAAGTGAAATAAAGTGAGCATTTACATGGCGTGCAGCTTAGCATATAAATATATGTATATGTATATTAGTAGTCTTGTGTGTGAGTGAGCGTCCTTAAACAAAGAGAGCTATATTACGGCATAAATGTGTCTGACCGTGCAAAGGTCTCTACTCAGATTTTGTTTTTCATTTTTTTTTGTTTTTTTTCCAGTATATAATGTCGGCTAATATTCTCTCAATTGCGTGCAACTTTGTAATTTATATTCCAGCCAAGCAAGTACCTGTCTTGAGTCAATCACTTTGCGTATAAGACAACAAAGCGCATCACCTCGATTTCATCCATTTGACCAGCAAAACAACAAAAGTGGCAAATTGATTTCGTTATGTGTATTGAAATATTTCCGTTTTCATTCAATCGTCTTGTTTTCAGTCTTGCCTATCTATTCGCACTCTCCTTTGTTCTAGGCTTATCTTATTGCCCTGTCTTTTCCTGCTTGTTTCCTTCCGTCTTTCATTGTTAAGTCGCTTGCTCAGACTGCCCATCTGACTTCCTATACTTCCTGCGCACATCCGTTTGATTGCGCTTTTGTTTTCTATCACTCTCTCTTTCTATATATATATATATATATATATATATATATATATATATACATATATAAGTAGTTATCTCTCACTCTTTTTTCACGATTCGCATTGTTAAGTTGTGCTTTGGTTTTTATATTTATTTCTTCTATTCATGCTTTTACGATTCACGTAATTGTGGTATTAAATGGTTCTTCTGTTGTTTTATATCTCAATGAAGTGTGAAGTGTTTAACGGTGTTTAATTTTCGTTGTTGTGATGAACTGTAATTGGGGCGCACGAAAAACGCGGCATTTGGGAGTAGAACAGGCTATACTAAGTTTGTCACGAAGTTTGTAACAGAAGGAAGCGCCGCAGACCCTATAAAGTTTATATATGTAAATATGTAAATGATCAGTGAGACGAGCTTACGCATGTCTGTCTATAGTCTCTCAGCGCATATATCGATCTGAAATTTCGTATACATTCGTTTTTCCTAAAAAGGCTGCTTATTTGTCAGAACCGCCGCTATCGGACAACTATAGCTTTTAGCTGCCATACAAAGTGCCCAACTCAAAATTAAGTCCTTGTACGGAAAACTTTTTTATTTGACAAGATATCTTCACGAAATTTGGTACAGATAATTCTTTGAGGCAACGCTACAATATCTAAAAAAATGTTGCAGATCGGACGCCTATAGCATATAGCTGTCATACAAGCTTATCAACCAAAATCCAGTTTTTGTATGAAATTTTTTTTTATTTTAAAAGATAACTGCACGAAATTTGGTAAAAATAATTCTTTGAGGCAACGCTACAATATCTAAAAAAATTTTGTGGATCGGACCCTTATAGCATATAGCTGTCATACAAACTAACCAACCAAAATCCAGTTTTTATATGAAGAACTTGATTATTCGCTGCAATCAAGTCAACGATTCTTTTTGTTTTTATTTACAACATTAAAATTATTAATTTCTTAAATATCTGCAGCCATTTACATACATGTACATACGTTATTACGTATTTAGTTAATGTATATTATGTTTATGTAATCTTCATTTCTTTTTTAGCTCTATATCAAATTACTTTTTGGCCTCAAATAGCTAAGCATATTTGTTACTAAACAAATATTTGCTGTCTTATTTTATAATTGTTATTTTTTTTTTTTTTTTTTTTTTTTTTTTTTGTTTTTTGTTTTTTGCTTAGAATTTCCCACAACACTGCGAAGCTTAATTTCTGCTTGCTACTCATCAACCTCCCCTAGGCATGCCAAGGCTTTTAATCCATTAACGAAATTAAAAGAAAACAGAAACGCTATTTGATCACATGCCTTGTTTTGGCGTCTTTGTTTTGTTTACTTACACTTTTTTCACGCTGCCGCATAAACCCAAAACCTGATATACCTACGTACATGAGATTGTGTTTGTGGTGCATTGTTCGCTTCGCATTTTACGCGCACCTCGCTACACTTTGTAGTTTGCGCTATACTCGCTGTATGTGTGTGCGTGTGTGTGTGAGTGTCGTTGTCACATTCGTTTTGCTATTTTTATGTGCATCCTTTGTCTGCTGCCATAATTTCCACTTAACATTACGCAGCCCTTTTACTAAACCGCGCTTACGACCCTAAAATGCTGCTATAAATTTGTGTTTCGTCTGCTTTCATGTTATTTTTATATTTGTCTATTCACTTATTTTGTATAAAACAGCAACTTGCAGTTGTTGTATACAGTCTGCCACGCTCCCATCATACATTTTTGTTGCCGGTTAGCAGTAGCTTGATGGCATGCGCGCACTTTGTTTCAGCTTATAGTCGTTGCGTGCACGGTCCACGGTCCATAGTCAGTTCGCTCACCCCCACCTGTAGTTTGATGTAACTGCTATTGTCCTGTGGCTAATAAATTCACGGATTTAATTGGTGCAAGCGGGCTTAATTGTTTAGGTGGTATGGCATGGTAGCACTGGTGGTCAGCTTAACTTACCAGACAGTCGGCGGTGAAATGTTAAAGGATATTAGCGTTGCTGTGGGGCAGCAGCGAACAACAATTTAATTGAAAGTTATGTTGCTACGCTGCCATAAAGCTTCCAATATGCTTATGTGCGCTGTCTACTTTTGTTGTTGTTATTCTTGTTGTTGGCGTTGCTGGTGTTGTTTACAGGAAAATACTAGCGCGCAGCTGTTTGCAGCTGCTAATTGAATTTAATACTGCTGCAGCTGCTATCTGTGTGGTTGTATGTATAAGTATAGTATTAGATATACATTTTTATATTTATTGGTTGAACGCCTTAAGCTATGCTACGAGCTGCTGTTGTTCAGTTGTGTTATCATAATATTATCTTGAGTTTTGCTGTAGCAGGGTTATACGAGTGTTTGCTTGGAAACATTTGTACTAATAACAAAAGAAAACTTGCGCGTATGCGCCTAAAATTATGCATTGCTTAACTATTTTTTATCATGTAACGCCATAAAAGGTTAGAAGCAGTGTTGTCTCTGACTTCAAAAATTTGTTTTGGATAAAGTACAGGTATCCAAACAAAAAACATCCGTGTATGCGCCTAAAATTATGCTATCATAGCTATTTTTCGTATATAACGCTTTAAAAGGTTAGAAGCAGTGCTGTATCTGACTTCTAGCATTTGTTTAGGAAATAATGAAGGTATGCAAAGCAGCCTGCACAACTTTTTCAAATGCAAATGTTATATAATTTTTTATTTTGGTTTGAAAGTGAAATTAATTTTTTTTTCATGTTTCAGTAGTAGACTGTTGCAAAATACTTTGAAAAAGCTTCATAGTAGGTTGAAAATCATTGAAAATGAAGTATTTATTTGGGTTTTTCACTTTAATTTTGTAATTCTTTCGAATTTTCGAAATTTGCTGTAAACTGGCCTTTTTACATATTCATTCACCTCAAATGCAAAACAACGTATCATCAAAAAAATTGAAATTTAGCTTCCGCTGTCAGATATAACCAATATGTAACCATTAAATAACCCATATATAACTACTTTATAACCCATATATAACCACTTTATAACCAATATATAACCCTTTTATAACCAAAACTCAAATTTTGTTTTAATATGAGTGGTTTCTATTCATCGGTTTTCCTTTGCCTGTAAACTTATGAAAAGTGATGTTACGTTATTTTGCATTTTAGGTGACGATATACACTGTATTTTTGTATTTTAAGTATTAGGGAGGTAATCTTATTTCTTCTCAAAATTTAAAAAAAAAAATCCTAATTATCAATACAAATGTCTCACTTCGTATTTTTTGGCTGTTATCAAAGCTGTGCACCTTAAAAATCAAAACAGTACAATTTAACTAAATTTTATAGTCTTATCTAGTCAAGCATGCAGCTAGTTATATACGAGTAAGTACTTAAAACTTAATAAATATATATGTTTTTGTTTGTGTACGTAAATGTACATGCTGCTCAGAAACTCAATTTCCGTCATACGCTTCCGGTTATAAATTAACTTTTACTCAAGTTGCCACACAGACGACGCTGCAGCCTGCACTTAAGAACAATCCACACTTTTTGCCCTTGCTTGAAGATAAATAATCAAGTTAGTTTCTCAACTACACAGAGTCGCTTTTAAAGTGTAGCTTTTCAAAATACTCCCACTGTACCGTTTTCATACAACTTTTGTACGCACTGCTGCGAAGCGCTTTAAAAGCTTAGCAAAAATACTTAAAGTCAAATTGGCCTAGCGCTGTTGCTGCTTGCAGATCTGGCATTTTATTAAATTTTATTTTATTATTTCAGCACTCAAACGTTTAGTTTGGCTGACATTGACTGACACCAAGCCAGCGAGACAACGCAAAGAGCTGCTAGTTTCGTTGTCAGAACAAAGCAAGCGACACGCTGCCACCATCCCCGGCTGCGTCAACGTCGTCGGCTTCTTTACGTATGTCAGCGCGTTATTTCTGTACAGTCGCGCTTCGAATGTCTGGCGCATGTCTCTGCGCAAAGCCAATCAAGCTGCTTGTCTGTCACAGAATGCGTCATTTAGCTAAGCAGCCAATTGCAGACCTCACCAACTTGTCTTGCGTTAAGTTCGTCACACACACACACATACACGTGCACTGTGCACTTCCGCCACATTCTTGCTGCTGTTTCTGACACTTCAATTGCTATCACTGCGCTTTCCATCTTACTGTCACTAGAGTCAGCGTGCTAGCTATCATCCACTGAAGCTAAGTTGGAAGCAGTCTGCCTTTGTGCGCTTTGTTTCTTTGTGCATTTGCTTACAGGCTTAAAGAGCAAGTATTGAGTAAGCTCTTCCAGACTTTTATGAATAAATAAATATCTGCGTGTTTGTCTGTGCTGCAGTGGCTTAATTCTGCGCACAGTGTTGCTTTGCTTCTAACTGTTGCATGCACTGCAGATTACGGTCTTCGGCGTTTCCATTTCTATTTCTATTTTTATGGCATCCCAAGCTCGCTGTCACTTATTTAGCGCGCTCGTTCATCATATTGAGTTGACATTAGCATATCTACTTTGTGGCATATAACCTATTTATACCATAAACACGGTATATTCAGTTTGTTAAGATGTTTGTGATAACCAGTAGATAACGTCAGCGATTCTATCCTTGTATGTCTGCATATACGCGAACTAGTCCGTCAGTTTTTGAGATATCACTCTGAAATTTTGCACACATCCTTTTCTTGCCAAACAACTGTAAATTTGTCTGTTTCGCCGATATCGATTCACTCTAGCTTATAGCTGCCATACAAACTGAAGGATTGAAATCAAGTGCTTGTATGAGAAACTTTTTTATTTGACAAAATATTTTTAAGAAATTCTGCACAGATTATTATCGAAGGCAATGTAACAATATTCTAAAGAATTTTCTAAATCGAACGACTATATCACATAGCTGCCATACAAACTGATCGATCAAAATCAGGTTGGTGTGTGCAGAACTTTTTTATTTGACAAGATATCTTCATAAAATTTGGCACAGTTAATTTTCCTATGCAGAGCTATAATCTGCGAACAAATTATACAAATCGGACCACTTTAGCATATAGCTGCTATAGAAATGTATGGATCGAAATCAAGTTCTTGTAAGGAAAACTTTTTTATTTGACAAAATATCGTGCTTTTTGATAAGGCAATACTACAATCTCCGAACAAATTGTTCAAATCGGACCACTATAGCATATAGCTGTCATATAAACTGTTTGATCAAAATCATTTCATAAATTTGAAATTCAGTTATATATTTAGCAACTTGTTCGTAATACTTTTAAACTGAACTGCAATTTCACCCTATGTACTTTACTTTACAGGCATGCATTTACATATACACATACGCCGCCACACACTACTTTCATTTACTTCAAACACAAATATTTGCCTAGATATTTGCACAAGCATGCCTTTGTCGTAATAAAGCAAAAAAGAAAACGTCATAAAAAGCACAAAGCAACAGAAATTTCCTACATACCATACTTTGTAGGCAGAAATTTCGGTTTGCCGCTTTGCGTCTCACAAAGCAGTAGAGCACGCTTCAAACAGTGTATTTGAAGTTTCAAAATTTAAATATAAATTTATATAAATTTTAATTATTTTCCCTTACTGTGCTTGTCAGCCAGTTATACGAGCAGTAGTAGTGCTTGTCTAAAGCATAAAAATGTATACCTTTTATCTCCATATACGGTATAAATATTTGTTTAATATGCCTTAGTAATGCCGTATTTCTGCATATATGCTAAATTGTTGTTCATAAAACAGAGATTTATTTAACTTTTCAGTAACCTTCTGTAACTTTCACTTTCGAAACATTTTTAATTTCATTTTAATGTGCATAGGTTTCCGCACAAAAATTGTTTTAACTTCGTTTTTCTGTTGTATACAACATGTTGTTATATGAATTGTGTGTAGGTACAAACATTTCTTTTTGTTGTTTACAATTTCATGCGTGTTTATGCTTATTAGGGTGCGCGTTACAACTAAATCAACTAATATAGATTTTTTTCGATCTTGCAGACGCTCCCAAAAGTTTAGTTTTCGGTTCTAAAAAGTTGTCAACGTAAACAAGCGCTTGTTTGCCTTTTAAACTGCTTAAATACTTTTTTCTTATTTTTTACCTGCATATAACATTGGAATTTTTGATATTTAGCACTAAAACAATGAACCTACAACCTTGAAAATGTGATATTCTGATAAAAAAATTCTCCACGCTGAAAAAAGATTGAAAGGACTTTTTTCATAAAACCATTCCTCTGAAAGTTATATGCAGTTACAGCTATACAATACATGAAGTCTAGTGAGCGTACTTGTACATACAAGAGCATTTATGCATGCTATATGTTGCTCATACGCCAGGGTGTATCGTATTATTACAGTGCATTTGATGCATAACTTTAACTGCGTGTAACTTTTAAAGTAATGTTTCTATGAAAAAATCAATGAGAACCATTTTGTAGCGCGTTCAATTTTATATTAAAATGTCGCTTTTTGAAAGTTGTGCTCTTTACCGCTTAATGTAAAATATCCAAAAATCAAAAGATATCTGAATTCGGCACGAATTAGTTTGAAAAAAATATTTTTGAGCACAGCAACTGTTACTTGTTCACTTATTTTCCAAAATATAATCAACTTTAAAGATAACGCAAACCCTAATGTACGTACGTACATACATATGTACAAGCTTTCACCCATCTTTTGCCGTGGCAGCGCTTTGCCTTCATACTTTTCAATGAAATATTTTGCTTGTTTTTATTTGTTATGCACTTTATGCAACATCAGCAACAAAACTTTTTTAATAACACATACTAATTGTTGTTGTTCTTGTGCTTGTTGCATGTAAATATATAAGTATATATTTGTTGTTGTTCTTGTGCTTGTTACAAGTAAATACATACATATGTAAGTATATACCCGCAAACAGATGTTGTACGCTTTGCAAACAACCAGTTGCCTGTCTTAAGTGGCAGTCACTCACCGCGCGTCGTGCGGCAAGAATACAATAGAGCAACAACAACAACAACAACAATAGTTTACAAACTGCGCGCAGTCTAAAGAAAGGCCAAGTTATACGGCACTTGTAAATTATGTTGCTCATACGCCATGGTGCCCGCACTGTATTCATGTGTTTCAACTAATACATACAAGTTTAAACTGTTGCAAAATGCGCCACTCATAGGCTTGCAGTTAAGTTAGGTGAATTGCTCCTGCTACGCTACGCTAGCGCCCCCCGTGCAGTTTTGCTGCAACGCCTTACTCACTGCTGCCCGCCATTGTTGCAGTTTTAGTGATAATGGCGATTTGTTTTTCGGGTTATTTGCCTGTAAATTGTTTGCATGCGAGTTTGGTTGCATTGTATTTTGTTGCAAATGCTTTTGTTTGCTGAACCCTCTAAGCATTTTGTTGTCTACCACTCGCTGTGGCAGAGTTGTGCGCGTCTACCCAATCATACAAATGTAGCTACGTAGGTAGCACTTCAGCGCCTTGCGTTCATTTACCCAATTTTACACACACACACATATATACACTTACACATGCATCTGCTGAAGCATGGTACTCGTGTATGCTGTCATTTTATATTTCGTACAACTTTATGTTGTTTTAGTACTGCCTACGGCACATTGCTGTTGTTGCGTTCGTTGTTATGTTTGTTGTTGTTATATGTTTTATGTTGTTGTTGTTGTTGTTGTGCAGGGGGCGCCGAACTCACTAAAAATGCTCTTTGAACTTTGTATGCGCTTTTAACTAGCGTTGACCTTTTGTTTTTGTATATTTTCTACATCAACATATTTACCTCACCAACCTCGCTGCTACCCACCCAACCGTTTGTTGTATGTGTTGTTGTTAATTGAAATTTGAGCAATTTTAGCAGCATTTTTAGTTTTAATGGCCTGTTGTTTTACTCATATGTACTTGTGTGTGTGTATGCTTTGCTCATTTGTTGTAAACATTTCGAGTTCGAGTAAGGTTAGAGAGTTGTTTATATTATAAATATTACGAAAGTAGTTATTAACGAAGTTTTCAAAGCGCCTGTGTGGGCGAACATTTTAGCTACAGTTCAGTACAGCATTAAGCTGTTGTTCAATTAAGGCAAATCTAATTTTCACCAGACATGTGTTTTTGTAGTTCACAGTAAATGCCAACTAATGAATATTTTAGATTTTTATTATGATTCTGATTTTTTTGGATACTGCCAAAAGACATGATGGTCAAGCCGGTTTTGTTATGGGCTTTGTGGGACTGACAGAGAATTATCTACTATAAGCTGCTCTTCTGCGTCCAAACTCATAATTCGGACAATTGGACCGTCTGAGGAAGGTAACCGGCCAGATTCGGCAGCTGTGTGTAATACATTAGAAAAGAAATTTTGTTCCATCACAGCAACTGTTGGCCACTCCCATCGGCAATAACTCACCAGCAGCGCCGGGAGCTTAGTTGGAAGGTTTTCATACATCCACATTAAAGTCCCGACCTGCCACCAATTGACTATTATCTGTTCTTGTTTATAGCGCATGATTTCATCGGTGAAAGAGAGCTTCAAATGAAGCTTGTGAAAAACGGCGGTCCCAGTTTTTTTGTCTCTAGAGCTGAGAGTGACATTTTGAGATTCGTATTGCGAAAAAATTATTGGTTTAGTGGACCGAGCGGGTTCCTTTTTACTATGCTAAATAAAACATTTAATTTAATGCAAAAATAATGTATTTCCTTTTAGTAGACCTCTTGTTATGTCTTCATATTTTTATAATCTGAACCGGGCATATTAAGTTTGCCATGATGTTTGTAATACTTAAAATGAAACGGCGGAGGCCCTATAAGGTATATACAATGCGCACATCCTTTACTCACCAAGAAGCTGCGTTTTGATCAGAACCGCCGATATCGGACCACTATAGCTTATAGCTGCCATACAAACTGAACTTTGGGAATCATGCCCTTGTAAGGAAAACTTTTTCATTCAACGAGATATCTTCAAGAAATTTTGCATGGATCATTGTCCAATGTAATGCTAAAATCTGCGAAAAGATTGTTCAGTTTTGACTACTATAGCGTGTAGCTGTCATACAAAGTGAACGATCAATATCAAGCGCTTGTATGGAAAACTTTCTCTTTCAGCGAGATATATTCATGAAATTTGGTATGCATGATTATCCAAGGCAATGATGCAATCTGCGAATAAATTATTCAGATCGGGCCACTATAGCATATAGCTGGCGTACAAACAGAGCGCTCAGAATTAAGTGTTTGTAGGGAAAATCTTTTTATTTGACAAGATATCCTGACGAAATTTGGCACAGGTTATTGCCTAAGGCAATGGTGTAATCTCCGAAGAAATTTATAAGATCGGTTCACTATAACATATAGCTGCCATACAAACTGATCGCTGGCAGTGAAGTCCTTGTATGAAAAACTTTTTGATTTGAAGCGATATCTTCACCAAATTCGGTATGGTTTATTACCTAAGGCAATGATGTAATCTCCGAGAAAATTGTTCATATCGGATCACTATAGCATATAGGTGTCATACAATTTTTTATTACTTTCAATTCAATTCAAAACTGTAATTGTATGAAAGGCTTGTGTTTGCTGTTCATAATTATAAGACGAAATATTATTGAAAAAATAAAATTAACAAAATTTTATTATTGATACCGCCGTACTTATAAATGTACATAATCTGCTACTTCAATTTCAACTTCATTCTATAACAATTTATATAATTCCAAAGTGCCCTGCCGGCGACTTAATTCAATTTATAGCAATTTATCTGTTGAAATTAATTTTAATAACCGCTAAAAGCAAAAGCGCTGATTTGTTGTTGGTTGCATGCCGCCGAAACTTTGGCACCGCATTCATTTTACTCCCACCACCCCCCTACGCGTCTGTATTCTCCCTACTCTATTACTCGAGCGGTATTCGGACGCTTTTAGAGCTCATTAAGTTTGTTATTCTGTGTTAGAATGCGATAAAATCATGGACTCGCTCTCGTGCACGGACCAACTTTCACTGAAACTGCAATAACTTAACACACACACACACATATATTTAGAGTATTTCATGCAACAATGCTATGCAGTAGTGCAGTTAGTGTACACAGATTTTCAGGAAAGGATTAGGATTAGTATGCTATGCGTAGCTGGTAAGCATTGCATAAGTGCACATTTGAAGAATATATACGTAAACAGATTTATACATAGTTTTAAGCCAAGCGTCCTTAGTCTGGCATAGTAGCCACTGTAAACTGTTGCCATGTATTTGTTGTTGCTACGTTTTAATAGTTTTTAATCTCTTTGCCCCCACCGCCTACCGCAGTGTTTAGGCGGCGAGACTGTGTTGCCTCGTTTCAGGCATGCATGCATACCGCCATTTTTGCCTGCACGCACGCGCACATATACACATTGTAAATATGTGTATGTACATATGTGTGTATGCATGCATGTTGCGCACAAAAGCGCAAGCGAGCATACTTGCATTCCCGTACATCCGTTTCCGTTCGACGGTTGTGTGTGTACGTTTGTGTGTTTCATGGTTGCCCGCAACTCAACTGCATTAAGTTTCCATGAGCGGGTTGTAATGTATGGAATTTTATGATTCACGAAAGCATTCCGACTGCGGTCCAACAAACCACTGTATAGCTGTGCATTGCAAGCATTACTTCATTATCCCCTCTGCTAAATATACATATACATCTACATATATGTGTGTATGTGTATATGTGCAAGTACATTATCATTTGCAGATGATCAACTGGAATTGTTCCGTTATTGCCGTGGCGCAAGCATTAGCAAGCGACCACAGTCATTTCAAAACACATTATCTCATTTGTAGCCTCTCCCTGACTTGCTATAAAGCTTGGCTTCCAGCCTGTAACATATCTCGCTCACTTCTACTGCTTACTCTAGTCGTAATCCTTTTAATCCTTAACCTCATCAACAATTTGAACTGACATTAAATATAATTGCAATTTACTAGGGTTTCGTTCCTTCCTCAAAATTTGCTCATACCCACCAACTACACATATATTTGTACATGCCGCTTGCTATTGTCGTTCCGTAGCTCTTACATTTGTATGGCAATTGGTGCACGACTCGTAACATGTTGCTTTGCATATGTATGTGAAATTTGCAACAAATACTTCCGTTATATACATATGTATACCCCATACGGTGCAGCCACCAATGCGCCTTGTAAATACGATTAAATGCTCGAATGATTGTCAATCTTTCATTACCCAAATCACTCGATATGCCATGTCACTGCCGAATGTTAGTAGAAGATAGCAAAAACAAAAAAAAAAAATCCTGCACCGACACATTTGTTTGTTTGGCTGTCCGCCTACCGGATGCTCCATTACGTTGCACAGCAAGTGCTTTTGGCTGTAATCTAGTCTAAGCTCACATCAGTCTCCATCAGTAAAGCGGAAATTTTAAATACCCTGCTGCTGCAGTTGTTTGTTTTAGTTTTCGCTTGCCGTTTTGTAAATTTTCATTTTCGTTTTTACATTGTTTTGCCGTCATTTTCTTCCGCCTCATCATTCAGCCATTTCATCGTAGTGATACGTTCGCATTGTGGTCGCATAAATATGCTGCATTTGTTGTGTATCCTGTCGCGTAGCTCCATCAAGCTGTTTTGTCTTCTGTCTATTCTGTCATCCCACCCGTTGCTCCAGCATTTTGTTTGGCATTTATTGCTTACAACTTCCTGTCGGTTGTCGCTCTGCTCCTCTTTTTTCTTTTTTTCATCGTTTTCATTGTTTTACTTCGCCTACCAGCCACTTCAATTTTGATTAGTGTAGCTTACCCTAAGCGTTGTCCTTTTCGTGCTTCTAACCCTTCTGTCACACCAACAATGTTGCTGGTTTTCGGTGGTTTGGACGGTAGTGCAAAGCTTTTCGGTTGAGCTGCTGGAAATATTGTTTTGTAAAGTGGATTAAATTTTGTGGTCACTGGAAGCGTTGTGGTATTGCTTTGACTTTGTAAGTCACATTTTGATAAAAAATTTGGTGGAATTAGATCATCAAGCTGCAGTGGTTTATAATGGAGTACTTTTCAGCAAACTTGTATCTGACCAGTATCCGTTTGTCTAATCAGGTTTACTCTTGCTCTCACTTTCAAATTGAAAACGGCTGTGAAAGGTCTACAACTCTGAACTTCAGCAAAAGTCGCATATTGTACGCTGTAAATTAATTAAATATCTTACGGCGATCATAAAAGCTGCTTTGAATTGAAAAATTGGCAACATGGCACGGACAAAATTAGAAAATTGACAACATGGAGACGTCCGGAATAGTTAACGGATTCGACATGATGATTATTTGTGGCGTTGTCCCTTACTTAACCACAGGATATCTATATTCATTCAAATTAATCAGTATTTTTCAAGTAAAAAACCGCAATGTTGCCACTTTTCAAGCGTTGACTTTCTGAATATTCTTTAGCTTTATTTAAGTGTTTGTGCTGTGATTAGCTAATGTTGCTTTTCAAATGATGACTTCCTGTGGCTTTTTTAGTTTATCGACAATTTTGTGCAACTTGTTGATATTTTTTTAAATTTGTTTTTGTTTTTAAACATTTGTGCGTCAGTACGGAAGCCATAAGTTTGTTTTGACCTTGACTATGTCGCACAAATATGCTACTACACTTTTCAAGCGTCACCATCCTGTTGTCGCACACCGGACGTAACATTCCACAATTTCCTCCACTCCACTTTTGCGGTGCTTCGCTTCCGGCACGCCCACACACACAATAATATCAGCAAAGTTCACGGTCAGTTCCTTATTTTCATGAACGTCACACCATAGGAACTCTCTTTATTTGCAACTTTGCTGCACAGCGAACACCTTGTGGTCCTGCTTCCTTATTGCGTCAACATTATATTGACCATATTTTATAATAACCAACTGTATGGGTTTACCAGCTAGCGACCTCAAACTGTTCAAGGTGCGCCACAACACCACACCACCGACGCAACATTGTGTACAGTCGACATCCACGACTCGTCCATTAATCCATTAGTCCTCGTTGCAGCTACCACATCCTGTCGAGCGCGTTCTCAACCGTTGCGCCTCCCAGCCACAAGTGATGATTTCCGAATGCGTATTACATTATGCACGATTTCCAGCAGCATTTTCATTGCGGTCATTGTCGGACCGGTTGTTGGTTCACATGTTAACCAACACACACACACATGCGACATGCGACAGAGGGTGACATGTCTCTTCACCATCACATTTCTCCAGCATGTACACGCTATGACTATGACTACAGCTTATGTTGTAGTCTACTGTCCTTCATCCTGCATCCAGCGGAGCTCTGCTGGCTTAGTTCTGCGTGTGTGTGCTTGCTTGGTGTGGACGGGATCAACTAACAGTCAATAAGGTTCAATGGTTACAAAGCAAACAATAGCCAACAATCATGCTCACACCCTTGGGCTCGCAACAATTGCAGACAATTTCACTTCATATTCACATTCGAATCCATGGCAACAACACATGTTCATCACTGTGGTGTTATTTGTTTGTGTTGCATCACACTCTGTATGAGCTGATTGATGTTTGTGTACGCTAAACTTCTATTTTTGTTCCTGTCGCATTTTGCTCTGTTGATTTGAAACGTTTTATTTCTTTTCTTCCACTTTGTGATATCTTTTCATTTGTTATGCCGATTTTAGTGCGATTTTTACTTTCTTTCAAATGGAGTTGTAATTGAATTTAAATTAAATGAAAAATTTTACTAGCAGAGCAAGTGGGGCGATGCATTAACTTTTGTTGTTGCGGAGAACAGTGTGCTCTTGTGCTTGATTGTTATGATTGTATATTTTTTCACTGCTTTGCGAGTCTGTAACGACTGTCACTTCGATTCGTAAGTCAGAATTGTTTTCAGCTTTTGAAGTAAAATACGTAATGTACATACAACCAGATACATAACCGATACATAACCGCCATGCATACAAATAACCAGATATATAACCTGTTTTTTCGATATTCGATTACAGTTATAATAAAAACACGTTATGTACATACAACCAGATACATAACCAATACATAACCGCTATACAACCAGTTACATAACCCATTACTATAACTTGTTTTTTTCGATATTCGATTACAGTTGTTATAAAAACACGTTATGTACATACAACCAGATACATAACCGCTATACAACCAGTTACATAACCCATTAATATAACCGATATATATATATACATATACATAATTGGTTAAATGTTTCGAAAATTTGCGTAACAGTCGAGCACTTGCAAAGTTTGCATTTGAGTAAGCCTGTCACTCCTACAAGTGTAGTGTATGCACGTTGCCTTGCATAGTCCACACTTCCCACGCAAACTGCTGAGTAATGGTATTTCATGCTGCACGTTTGTACTTATATAGCTGCTGTAGATTAGCTTAAAACTATGCAACATGGAAATCTGATTCTTTATTGAATGCTCCTTGCTACACAGCAACTAAACAAACTTCTGCTCTCGGCTATTCTGCAGCTAAATATGGTGAATGGAGCGCCAATGGGCATCAATTTCATGTGAAATTTGCTTTCAATTTCGGTTAGTCTGCGCAGGCATTTGGCAGAATTCTTCGAATTGATGCTACCGTTATCGAAAGTTTATGGATTTCGATGTGCTTAATTGCTCATTTGCCTGAAATGTTTGTATGTTTGTTCCACAGCAGCGCTCAGAATTGTTAAATATTTTCATTTCCTCATAATATCTAGCTAAACAGCTACTAAGGTAATCGTGCACTGCGCTGATCATTTCGACAACGTCTAACTGTTCGATCAGCTTTTACTGTGTGGTTGTTGCTCTATGCAATATGTTCGAAATTGTTTGCAATTCAATACCGCATTACTCTTCAGTGTTACTACGGTCTGCAGTTGTGGCCAGCAGCATATGCCACACCTACTTGCTGCTTCGGTCAGCGGCAGTCCATTGCACATATGGTTGTGTGCTCCTGTTGCATATTTTTCTGCTACCGTCGTACTCGTTGCATCAACATCATTTTGTTGCATCTACATCATTGTCACGTTCATCATTACCATCATCAACAACATCGCTTTCGCCATTTTGTGGTTTCCTATTTATGATTTCTGCTGTGTATTTTTGTGTGCGCCCATGCGCCTTACTGTATGCCACTGTATGCAATCCTGCATTCCTTTTGTAAGTTGCAAATGACTATCAACGTATCGTCATAGCTGATGCCGTCATTTGTTGGCAAACGTGTTTTTGGTTAATTTTGGGGTTACGGCTGGGTGCACATATCCACATGGGTACCACAGTTTTTGTACACTACTTGTTGGCGCTCGTTTTTGCGTTTGAGTTTAAGTGCAACATTTTCAGTTGCTAAAAATGCATACAGACATTTGCGTAGTAACGCTGTGAGCTGCTATTAGCTTTATTGCTGTGCTGAAAATTTTCAATCAGTTAGTAGTCTAAGTAGCGATTATGCATTTTAAGCTACTAAAGTTTCTGATTTTTGAGTAGAAACGTAGCAAGAGCGTGCTGCGTATGAGAGACGTAGGATAAGCATGCATTTTTCTATATATTTTTATATCTTTTTTTTATATTTTTTAATATTTTATAATACCTTCCTTTCGCCTAAATGCTTTAATGATATACCACATATGTCATTTGTACTCTTTATTCCTTTTTATTTTATCTTTTTTTTTGTTTTTTGTCATATCATCTCCATCAACATTTTTCTTGTTCCTTTGCATTTCCCCTCCCAGCCTGCGGTTTGCGGCCTTTGTTGCGGTTGCCACGCCATTTCTGCGTCTTATAATTTTTCCTCCCCTACCTCTAACCCTTCTCATTGTGGTTTTTATTGTGCTCTCTTATGCCGTAAGTATTTGCAGCTTTATTGTGTGTCGGTTTTATTGTCTCTCGACGTTTTTGCATTCTCTGTTTTATGATTATCAAAAGCTGTCACGTTAAGTGACATTTGCCATATTTATTTTTACATGCAAATATTTTTTATTCACATATTTTTTCAAACTCCTATATACATGTGTATATATAGTACATAAGCCATTGTTAGCCGCAAGGATCATATGTAGGGTTGATTTTTAGACAATGGCATTCGTTTTCATTCATTTCAGTTTGCTGAATCGCTGAGATTATTATTTCTACTTAAAAACGAAAGAATGGCAAACAAAAAGAAAGTAAAAGTATTCTTAACTCTTAACTTATCTCTCATTATGCACATGATTTAAATGCCTCGATGGGGGACATCATCCATGTCGTTAGCAGAAATATTGTTATGCAGCAAAGCATATGCGTTTCGAAATTAAAAATTCTGGTGACGTCACGTATCCGGTGCTTATTTTGCTGCTATTTGTATGTGTCCTTACTAATTGCTCTCTTTCAGCTTGTAACTAAAATGCAAAAAAAAAACGTATTATCAAAAAAATCGAAATTGAGTTTTTTGGTGCTTACAATTCACTACATCAGCTTCCGCTGTCGGATATAACCAATATATAACCGTTTTATAACCCATACATAACCATTTTATAACCAATATGTAACCACTTTATAACCAATAGATAACCATTTTATAACCAAAACTCAAATTTTGTTTCAATATGAGTGGTTTCTATTATATCATATTGTTTTTCCGTATCATCAAAAAAAATCGAAATTGAGTTTTTTAGTGCTTCCAATTCACTACATCAGTTTCAGCTGTCAGATTTAACCAATATATAACCACTTTATAACCAATATATTATTAAAACAAAACTAAAATCTTGTTTCAACATGTGTGGTTTATATTATAGTAAGCTGATATAAGCAATATATAACTATTTTATAACCAATACAATAACCAATATGTAACCACTTTATAACCAATATATGTATAACCATTTTATAACCGAAACTCAAATTTTTTTGTTCAATTTGAGTGGTTTCTATTATACAGTTTTCCCTTCGCCTGTAAACTTATGAAAAATTATGTTACGTTATTTTGCATTTTAGGTGAAGATATACATATACATACATTTTTTTCAAGTTCGTTTTTAGTTAGTTTAAACCGCTTGGAAATTTCAATGTCTGCTGCCAATAATGCCATCAAAGCATTAAACTATATATTTTCATATTTCCAGCATTTTCTATGCCTTTCTATATTATAATATATCAATAAATCTTCTACCACGCCCCCTCTATTCTCACTTTTCGATGTCAGTTCTGAAAATTTGAAGTTATTAATCAAATCCCTGTGTCGCATAACCTTTGCCGCTTTTTATCTACAATCCACATGTGACCATCAAACTCAATAAATTCGCCAATGTATTATCGTTGCAGCCCATTAAACTCAAGGCACAGCGACAGACGCTAAAATGAGCACAGCTATATGTTTTCATAATGCGGTACTATATTCTTTTCATACATATATACATATATATTGGTTATATTACTGTGTATTTCGGTTATATTCATAGGTGTATACCTACATATTTATGCTATAATATCCTTTCTGACTGTTTATTTATTTATCTGCTTTTTTATGCAATCTTCGCTGACTTCTTCTTGCTCACTGCGTTATTTGATTTGCTGCTACCTTATGCGTAGCTGTGCGCCGCCCCGTCGTGTAGTGTCTGATTGCGAACAAATCGTTCACTTGTCGCTTTGGCCTTATAAAAATATGCAACCCGTTGTTATCCTTTTGGTGCTTACAACAGCAACGTATAGTATCTCCACGCCATTTTAGCTCATAAATATTCATGTAAGTTCTCGTGGCGCTCGCATGTCTATGTGTATGCCTTGTGTGTGTTATACAAAACAAAAGCGGCAAGCGCGCGGTAGGATTTCACTCACGTCAGCATTTCACCTCATTTCATTCATAATCTATTATTCATAAGATTGTTTCTTATGCTTCGCTGACTTGCCTTAGCTTAACTGCGCGAACTGTGTGCGTCACCATATGAGGCAACGAGGGAGCGCATTTATTTTTATTGCAACAAATTCAGTTTCATATTCCATGCTGCCAGTGGCACTTCTAACTTAACTTTCGTGCATTGAACCATTACTTAGTGCTTTGTAAAACTTTGTCTAACCGTAGCTCCAGCTATATTTATAAACTCAACAGGGTAAGACAAGCTGAGTCAATTTAGCCATGCTCTTCGGTCTGTATATGCGGAAATTTGACTTTCAGTTTTTGAGATATCGATCTGAAATTTTGCACGCGTTCTTTTCTCCTCACAAAGCTGTTCATAAGTCGGAACTGCGAATATCGGACCACTATAGCATATAGTTGTCATACAAACTGAACGATCAAAATCGAGTTCTTGTATGGAAAACTTGTTTATTTGACAAGATATCTTTCTGAAATTCGGTGAGGAGTACCGCATAAAAGACGACTACAATCCCTCAATTGTGTGGATCGGGCCACTATAGCGTGTATAGCTGCCATACAAACTGAATGATCATAACTAAGCTCTTGTATGAAAAACTTTTTTATTTGTTGAGATATCATCACGAAAATTGGCATGCATAATTGTCCAAAGAAACTTCACAATATCTGAAAAAATTGTTCAGATTTGACTACTATAACGTATAGCTGTCTTACGCACTGAACTTTCAAAATTCAGTTGTTGTAAGAAAAACTCTTTTATTTGGCGAGATATCATCACGAAATTTGGCATAGCTAATTTTGGTAGACAACACTACAGTTCCCCAACATATTATTTGTATCGCACAACTATAGCATATAGCTGCCATACAAACCGAATGATCAAAATCGAGTTTTTGTATGAAAGTTTTTTTTTTTTTTTTTGACGAGATATTATCACGAAATTTGGCATGCATTATTGTCCAACGTATGTTTACAATATCTGTAGAAATTGTTCAGTTCGGACCACTATGGCATATAGCTGCCATACAAATTCAACAATCAAAATAATTTATTTTTAGTTATTTGTTAGCTGCCGTAGTACACGTTTTTTCTTGTTTTAAACTGCAATTACGCAACACTTGTATATGTCAAATATGATTTTGAACTGCTGCTGAAGCATTCAAAATTCGTTTTCGCCTAATTTTACGGCTCCTTTATCACAACTAGTCTTGTAAGCTTTACATAAATTCCCGTAAATGCTCATACATAGCTATAGAGAACAGCACCGATAAACTCCGTTTCACAAGCAGGAATATGATCCCAGCACAAGCTGTAGCTTGCTCCTTGCTCTCTGTATAAGAATATGTAGATAACAATACAACTGATTAAGCATTAAATACCTGCAAGTGACAGCATGAATGACTTGAATGAGTATTCGGGCTGCTTGGCTGAGTAAAGTGGGTGCGTGCTTGTGTGCGTGCGCATATAAATTTCTCTTACTGTCGACTAAATATAAAATGAAACATGAAATAAATAAATGGCGTATAACTTAAGATGAGGCTTTGTTGCCAACAAACGCAAAGAGTAGCGGTTGTCCCTATGCGTTGCTAACAAACAACAACAGTGGGGGATTGGTTGCGAAGCAACAGGAGCAAGAAATAAAAAGACAAAAATAAGAAACATTGCACGCCTCGCTAGATTAAAATTTGCTGGGCAACGACCAGCATGAAAGAAATACCAACAATACAGACGCAAAACCACCATTTCATTTTGGTAGACAAATGATTGTAGTTGTTGCGCACAGATTTTGTATGCCGCTGATACTCATATGTGCGCTATGTCCTACTGCTTCAGCTGTTTTTTTTTTCTGAAAACCGAAACTCTTTTTTTATGCGCGTATTTTCCTCCCTTTACTGAACGGCTGCACTGCCTCAGGTCTCTGCTGAAATAGTTGTTTATTGTTATTGTTGTGGTTTGGTTATTTGCTTGCCGTATCCTGTTGTGCTCGGCTTTGTAGGCAGCTTTCTCTTAAAGCAGTACTTCTGGACGGTATAAGTAAAGCGCTGTAGCGTGTGTGCTATCTTCTTTTGAGTTGTGTGTGAGCGTTCATATACATACCTACGTGTATATTTGTGTGTGTTATGTAATGTGCATGAACTCGCCTGCAGATTTTTGATTTTTATGCCATTTAATAACAAGGAAAGTTGAGATAAGATCTCGTATGTTGTCAATAAATAGCTTTGCGTACACTGAACCAGCGCTACATGTATGAGAGATTATTAAAGGAAAATTGTGCGCTATTTGTATTTGTAGGTATGTAAACATGTGTTTATACACCCTTATTAAGCCAACACACCCTAACAATTTTATGTTTAGAAAACATATTTTCTTTGTGTTAATATATCTTTTTGATGTACTGCAGAGCCATCAAATTGTTGTATAATTTTTTCCATGTCCATCTTGATTTAATTTTGGGTATGCCGTTTCATGTTTTTTTTTGCAATTATTTTATGTATGTGGGGAAGTTGTCCTTTGCCTGAAATTTCAGTTGCACCCTTGTAATCAATATTTATTGAACCGTGTTATAAGAAAAGGATACTTACGTATTTATTTTTGCTACTCTGCAGTAGTACATGCGCATTCGCGTTTGTAGCTCACGTGTGACGCATTGATTTCTTGTTTAACGTCTGTATGTACGCGAACTACTCACACAGTTTTTGAGATATTGTTCTGAAATTATGCACACCTCCTTTTCTACCCAAGAAGCTGCTCATTTAGCGAAATCAACGATTTTGAATTACTATAACATATAGCTGCCATACAAACTGAACGATCGAAATCGAGTTTTTGTATGGGAAACTTTTTTATTTGAAGCGGTATCTACAAGAAATTTGGCAGGAATTAATGTCTAGAACAATGATGCAATCTTCTAAGAAATTGTTCAGATCGGACCACTATAACATATAGCTGCCATACAAATTGAACGATCGAAATCGAGTTTTTGTATGGGAAACTTTTTTATTTGAAGCGGTATCTGCAAGAAATTTGGCAGGAATTAATGTCTAGAACAATGATGTAATCTTCTAAGAAATTGTTCAGATCGAACCACTATAACATGTAGCTGCCATACAAATTGAACGATCGAAATCGAGTTTTTATATGGGAAACTTTTTTATTTGAAGCGGTATCTTCAAGAAATTTATCAGGAATTATTGCCTAAGACAGTGATACAATCTCCTAAGAAATTTTTCAGATCGGGCCACTATAGCATATAGCTGTCATAAAAACCAACCGGTCAAAATCAATTTTTTTCATAAAAAAAAGATGGTGTGAAGAGTATTCTAGCTTTGGTGCAATCGAAATTAAAGTTTTGTTCTTATTTTCTCTTCCGTTTCTTATTATAAAACAGTAAACTGAGCTAGTGAATATTTAAAATCTGTATATAATTCATTTTTTGTTGACTTAAAGCACTCACACGAAATTTAAATTTAATAAGTTATATGTACATATGTAAAATCATGCAATTTTATTTATTCATATAACATATATTTATTAATAACGATGCAACTCTTTTGTACACAACGTCTTTTTATTAAAAAAATTCTATTTAAGCCCACTTATTTCTCATACTTACAATGTCATCAAGAGTGTTAATCTTCCACTTGAGAAGCCTATCGAAGCATGCATAATGATCACTATGTCGCTGGTGTATTAATAAGCACCCACCCAACCTCAACATGCATTATTATCGCCTTTTCCACTCCCGCTCCCATTCCCACTCCTTCTCCCCCTCATCATATCTCTTTCATTCACACTTCTCTCTTTTTGGCGAGCACATAAAGCCATGTCGAAGCACTTGTCAGACAATTCAATGCCAGCTACATATGTAGTAGGCCAAAGCGCGCATTGCCTCACTCTCCACTCCCCACTTTCCTTTGCCGTCCTGCTGCTGTTGGTCGCTTTTGTTCGCTTGGGCTGGCTTGTGCTTTGCGGTTCGCGTAATCATTAGCTCCATCTACTTGCATTCGTGTAATCATCGTCACCATAATTTACAATGTGCTATCCTTCGTCCAAGCGCGCCCGCCTCGCCTCGAGAGATACAACGACGCTCTATTCTTGGCGTGGGCCATCTGCTGTGCATTTAATGATTTATGTCATTTTGTGCTCCTCAAGATCCGCAAAATGTTGTTCTCGTTAGCCGTCGTTATCCGTTTGGCCCACGCCCTGCTTATTGCGTTGCTATTGAGCCATATTTTTGTGCTTGTTGTTGTCATACTTATTTTTCGTTAAAATGAGCATGTCTGTGGCATAAAAAATAAATTATCTCGCCTTGTCTATTTATTCTCGTTCGCCGATTTATTGTCACTCTCTTTTCAATTCGTTGCGGTTTTCTTTATTTGCCTTTTTATGCACTTGATTTTTACAGTTTTATTAGCTTATATAAAACTTGTAAGCGTCTCATTTATATTTATTTGTTTAACTGCTTCGAAAAGTGGATTGAGCAGCAGATTCTGGTAGAGGCTTGGCATATGAAATATTTAAATAAAATTTTGCATAAATATTATAAAAATTATAGCAAGTGTGTCTTCTAGCATCAAATCTCAAGAGGATAACTGTGAAATAGTAAATTTTAGAGCAGGAAAAAATAATTTTCTTCTCTTAATTTGCGGGCATTACGCGTACTTTATTGCTTCTCCCAACCGATTTTTGCATTTTCGTGTTCATCTGCCCGTTACGGGCTTTAATTCTTCAAAACCTCATTCTGCCATACATATCTCTTGCACTCATACTTGTCGTTTGCTGCTTCATTCTGCGTTTAACGCGAGTTTCGTGCGCTGTTTTGTGTACGCGCGCGGTTACCAAGCGCTTGTTTCCTGTTTCCTTTTGCAACCCAACATGGCTTCCTTTTGTATTTGGCTCTTTGTACATCATACACCAGCTCATGCCACTTATTGCATACTTATAGGCCGTTGTTTGGCCGCTTGTCTGTCGCTTATACCCCCCCTTCTTGCATTTCCACGCGTATTCTACCCCTCCATCTGGCATCACCATCTCTCATTTCCACTGTGCCCGTGGATTTTGTGTGCAATTATAGCCGCTCATCCTGACGACCACCGACAAACCAACCGCTAAACGATTACGTAGAGGATGTCACAGCGGAAGACAACAGCGCGCAACGTCAACTGTGCAAAATACAACTCAAAAATCCGCTTCCGCTTTCGGGCATTTGCAGTTTTTCGTCAACTAGAATGCAACTGCTGCTTGCTTTCGCGACGTTGCGCCCACTGATAATACTCGACTGTCGGCTGCAGGTCTTCGGTGGGTTTCGTATCTCTGTGTTGTTGCTTTTGCGCTGCTGCTGGCATTCCTTATACTTTGAACGGCTGTCGCTTTTATCAATGCTCTTGCGGAGTTGTGGACGGCTTTGTGTTGTCGTTCGCAGTTTTTGGTGGCGCCAGCATTGCCTTCTTTCTCTGCTTTGCCTTTATGGTTGCTATCGTAGTTTTAAAATTTAAAAGGAGTTTGCATATTGCTGCCATACAAACAGAACGAACAAATTTTTGTCCTTGTATGGAAAACTTTTTTATTTGACAAGATATCTTCACGAAATTTTGCATGGAGTATTTTCCAAGGTAACGCTAGAATACCTGAAAAAATTTTCTAAATCCGACTACTATAGCATATAGATGCCATGCAAACTGAACGAACCAGTTTATGTAATTGTATGGAAAACTTTTTCATTTGACGAGACATCTTCTCGAAATTTGGCATATATTATTTTCTAATGCAACGCTAGGATACCTAAAGAAATTTTTTGAATCCGACTACTACAGCATATAGCTGTCATACAAACTGAACAATCTCAATTAAGTGCTTGTATGAAAAACTTTTGTATTTTACGAGATATCTTCACGAAATCTGGCATGGATTATTTTCTGATGCAACGCTAGGATACCTGAAGAAATTTTTTGAATCCGACTACTATAGCATATAGCTGTCATACAAACTGAACAATCTCAATTAAGTGCTTATATGAAAAACTTTTTTATTTGACGAGATACATATCTTGATGAAATTGAGCATGGATTATTTCCTAAGACAATGGCACAATCTTCATAGAAATTGTCTAGATCGGTTCACTATAGCATATAGCTGGCATACAAACTGACTGATCAAAATCCAGTTCTTGTAGGCATCCTTTATATTTGTGAAGGGTTAGCAAACGAACTTAACATTTTTTGTTGTTTTTATATAATTTATTGTATATTAATAACATTTTCTTAGGTTGATTTCAAGTTAGTCTTGATACATTTGCAAATGTCCAACATTTTAGCAACTGAAATGAATTCATTTTCCACGAATTTCCATTACAAATGATATCCTCGCTGCATTTCATCTCAAAACAAATCCGTGATTATTTGTTTAAAAACTATGCAGCTTTAATTAAACTCTTATCTTTAGCAATATATCTAAGCTACAAGTTACAGCCACGGTTACGTCATAACTCTTCCATATCATCTGCAAATCAAATATTTTACCAAAACTGCAATACTAAAAAAACTCTACTGCAATCCAATATGCATATTTAGTTTTGTACACTGCCAGCACTAGCTTCTTCTCTCTCCCTGTCGGCAATAGTTTGCATTTGCACGACGCTTGTATAGCAGCACTTTTGCATAAAACATAAAGTCTTGTAGTTTTTATCTGGCATGCTGCTGCGCCTAAATGTATGCATCAAGGTTTGATGAGACGTTCGCCTGCATATACTTCAGTATACTTTCGCAGTTTCAGCTTTTGCTGCTGTACATGTGTAATGCGCAGGCAAATCTCGTTATGAATTTTTAAGTAATTTCACTTTCCTCTTCGTATATTTAGAATGTTTTGCGTCTACATGCCAGCGCCTGCACGCCGCCTGCCACCCATTTCATTACTCTGTCTTCGCTATATCTTATAATTTATTTTCTTGATGTTGCTTTAATATATTTTTTGTTGTTTTTTTTCTTGCCATTGCCATTCTGCTGCACTGTAAACTAATTTGAAATGTGGTTTTGGCGGTATTTGCCTGCTTTCGCCGTCGCCACGGCAGTCTCAAGAAGTGGCTGTAGATGAGCACTGTGTGTTCGAGTGCGACGGGGGTGCGCGCACAAGGAGTGGCCGCAGGCGCAGGTGTGGTTGCTGTGGCATATTCGCCTTGTGGCGGTGTACAAGCTGTTGCTTGGTTGCCTTTTGCAGCTGTTGTAGCTTGTTGCGGTGGCAGCCAGCGTCAGCCACCTACAAAATATTTTCCGCTACTTCAGTATGCTTAATAAAAATTTAATATATATTTTGCGTAAAATGCGCAAGGACTTCCAATAAGACAGTTCATGGCGCCGAGTTGAGATGGGAACGGTACGATGTGGGCGTGCGAGGTGCAAAGGGTGGCTGGCGGCGTAGAAAAAGCTTGCAAAATTGTGGAAATTTAATTTCAAATAATAATATATAAAATTAAATACTGTAATTTTACATATTTACTTTTCATTAGGTCGTTATGCCCTGCTGCTGCTCACCTGCTTCTTACCTTCTTCTTACGTAGCGCGACAGGTACACAGCGTTGGCTTGCTGCGCTTGCTTAATACATTTTTGTGCGCCATGAAATTTTCAGTCTTAAATAAATAGTAAATGAGCATCTTATAGCTAGTATGCATGTATGTATGTGTGTATGCATATATGTGCAGTATAAATCACACAAAACTAAGGTCCTTTAAGAGCATTGCTTATAATCATTTGTGACACTGTAATTTGCCACTACCGCTCTGCCACAAAATACTCCTTATTTGTCGCAAATTAGCTGAAATTGCGTTGCCATCACAGCCCTTGCCACAGCAACCGCATGCAATCACGCCACATCTGCATGTACACAAGCTACCAACCGTAAGCTGTTTACAATGTCTCATTAAAATTTTCCGACGTCACCACAATCGGCAGTCATCATAATGTGCAACAGTTGTACGTCTGCTTATTTGCAACCGCAAATGCATGTCTGTACGTGCGCCCACATGCCCGCCTACACCTAGCACTTTCACGCCCACATAACTCGCAAACGCCTTTATATTCGCTACTTCAACTCAATTAACACTTCATGTAATTTGCGCCGATTAGCAAATAATTAACACCAAAGCTTCGCAAATATCTACATACATCTGCACACCGCAGCGCCCACCAGCGTGCCGAATTCGCAATAGGTCCACTAACTGTACAGTTAAGCCAAACCAATATCTCTCAAGTCACATGCCGCTGCCCGCAGCTCTTTGATAGTTGAGACGTAACTGCATGTTGCAACAATGCTTGCCACATTGCAAGTAATTGCAAAAAATAGTTTGATGTTTTTTCTACAGAAATTTCCTTAAACTCTATAATTATTTTTGTAACACTAAAGGGCATTTCATGTCGCAAAGTTCTTGTAAATGAAACGTTTTCATTTTGACAAAATAACTTCACTAAATTTGGAACAGAGTATTGTCGAAGCCAGCGCTATAATCTCCGAACGAAATCAATGCAAAGAAGAATATTTTTTCGTATCAAAAGTTTAAAAAGCAATAACGGCTATAAAAAGGGCACTTGTGAAGGGTATTATTCTAACTAAACGATTTTCTTGTTTTTAATTTTTCAACACGCTTTCTTGCACTTCATTTTCATAATTCAGTACTTGTTATGACGTTCTCGTTCTACAGTGTTTCAAGTCACGTCTGCTTTTCCTAACCTTCTCCACCCTCTACCATCGTTTTGACACTTCATTGCCATGTTTTCTTTGGCTCAAAACAGCGAATGTAGCCATGTATGTATGTTCATGTCTCTTACGGTCTGCTGCACTTAATTCAATACAGAATATTTGCCTTGAGCGGTCCTCAGTTTGTGCGCTGCTATTCGGTGTTTGTCCATCCTTTAGCAAACATAATTACAATATTTCTTTTGCTTTGCGATGCTGTTGCAAGCGACAATTTATCTACCTGTTGGCAGTCATTTCTAGTTGCGTTAAGCTATGAAATTTCTTAATTTTTGTCGAAAAACGTTGGTGTAAAATTTAAAATTTTTTTTTTATTTTTTTGTCCAAAAATTTTTTTATTTGAAACTAAAATTAAAAAAATATAATAATTAAAAAATTAAAAAAAAATTAAATTGAAGAAGAAATAAATGAACTGAAAAAAATAAAAAAAATGATAAAATTATAAATTAAAAATAAAAAAAATGATACAAAAAAACATCAAAAAAAAATAAAAACTATTAAAAAAATTAACAAATTTTACATAAAACAAAATTGAAAAAATTAAAAAAAAATAAAACAAAATTAAAAAAAAACTGAAACAAAATTAAAAAAGTAAAGGGGTATAAATTAAAAAAGTAAAAAAAAATTTACAAAAAATAGTAATTGAAAAACGAAAAGTTGTTGATTGCCTTCATTAACTAATAAAAAAATATAATTAAAAATAAAACAAAGTTATAAAAAAAATTATTAATTAAAAAAAATAAAAAAAAAGAGAATCATTTCAAAAAATTAACTAATTAAAAAAAATTAAAGCAAAATTAAACAAAATATAGTTAAAAAACAAATAAAAATTGAAAGAAATTAAAATATTGAAAAATAGAAAAATTAAAAATAAAATAAAATTTAAAATTAAACAGACTAAAAATAAAAATGGCAATTAAACTAAAAAATTAAAAAAAAAGAATTAACAACATTTAGAGAAATAAGAGATTCAATTAAAAAAATTAACTAATTAAAACAAAATTAATTTAAAAAATATAGCTAAAACAAATAAATTAAAAATAAATAAATAAATTAATTAAAATGTTGAAAGATAGAAAAAATTTAAAATATTAAAGAAAAACTAACTAACAAGACAAAAATTTAAAATAAATTTTTTATTTAATTTTTTTTATTTTTTTTAATTTTTTTTTTAATTTTTTTTTTAAATTTAAAATTTTTAAAAAATTTAAAATAAAATAAAAAAAATTTATTTAAAATAAAAAAAAATTTATTTAAAATTTTTGTCTTGTCAGTTAGTTTTTCTTTAATATTTTAAATTAAAAAAAAATATTAAAAAATGAAAAAAAATAAACAAAATAAATTAATTATTCATTAATTAATAAATAAAAAAAAATTAACAAAATTATAGTAAAAAAAAATTGATAAGAATTAAGAGATTGAAAAAGTTTAAATAAAATGCAAAAATTAAAAATGTAAAAAAGAAGTTATAATTAAACAAATATATAAAAAAATATTAAAAAAAATATTTAAAAAAAATAAATAAAAAATAGTAGACGCTGAAAAAGGAAAAATTGTTAGTTGTCGGCTTTCAAAAAAATTAAAAAGTGAAAAAAATAGTAGTTACAAAATAAATTAAAAATTAATAAATAAAATAAAAATTCAAAATTAGAAAATTGTAAAATATTAAAAAAACAATAGTTAACGCTTAAAAATCAAAAAGTATAAATTATCTTCATTAAAAATTGTTTGAAATGCCCGTAAGGACAATTTGGCTACCTTTTTTGTTGTACTTGCGGTTTTAAATGCATTTTTGGCGTATTGAGAACTGCTTTAAACGCAGCTGCTGCTATACTCCACTTTCTTACAATTATTCAAATACATATATGTAAATAAGTATGTACGCTTAAATATTTGTATAGAAATCACTGTGCTTCCTCTCATAAGTGTCCAACCGCCATGTTCTCGTTATGTTTTGCCCTCAACAAAGAAAATGTCATTTGTGACCACCCCATAACTTCGTTTACTTGTGTTTGTTTACACGTTTTCTTGTAATAATCCTCTACGAAATCAGCTAACTGTACTTAGGGAAAATCATTATGAAAATTACCAATATTTACTTTTCAAATGACATGCCACAAATGAATGAAAATCCCTTGTCAAGTTCGCTCGATGATAAAATATGAGCACAACTGTCAAGTTGACAGCTGAAAATATTGCGCAATAAACAACTTTCTTGCATACGCCCACACATGTGTGTCTCACTGTGATGTGGGTGTGAATGCGCCGCATAAGGGTTGGCCGCATTTTGTATAACAGGTGGCATAAACACTTCTCACTTTTACAACAAATACTTTTCTTCTACCACGGCACCACCGTTTGGTGGTGTCATCGATTCGAGCGTTTGACGACACTTTTGTGTGCAATTTCTTTAAAAGCTTCAATATAATCTTACAAATGTTCGAAAAAGTTTCGATTTGAAGAAAATGAACCTGCAACGTAGAAAATAAATATAAAATGCAAATAAAAAATGTTTTCTTATTTACAAAAAATTCTCTGCGCCAAAGCCCAAACCCCAAATCGACCGCTGGGACATGCTGTACACACGCCGTTCGAGGTGTTTTGTCAACTAGGCGGTCGCGCCAATTTCCGAAGTGGCTTTGCTGACACTAACCCATTTCTTAAACTGTCACATAAGCATACAATGATTACCAATATATTGGTCTTTAGAGATTTTCAGTGAGAGCACATGCATAAAAGCGGTAGCAAGCAGAAAGGTTAGGTTGATTGGTTAGCATCAGGTGGCAACAGCGTTCAATATGTACTTGGTTTTGTGGATGCTGATATTTATACCTCTGCGGCCAGTTACACATTAAACCGACTTTACAGGCATTGCAGAAGCATATTTATATTTTGTATTTTTTTCTTTGTCAAGTTAGAGTTTTAGCTGCTCAAAAAGCGTATATTTTGCCTCACGACTTTATATGTTGCTTCTTCTTGTCTGTCAAGCGCTGCTTCTATAAGCAAGCGACTTGTTGCCTGTCTTCATTGGTTTCAAGTAGTATCAATGCACTCCTCCCTTGTTGCGTTCATCTGCAGTGCCTCACTTGTATTTCCTTGCTCATTTTATGCTCCTTTTACACTGTCTCTCTGACATGCGGTATTGGTGGCGGAGCAACGAATAAAATCTGCCTAAAAGTTTGTTGCTTGGTTACAAGTGGCCCAATCTCCACAAATCCGCCAGCGATCAACGTCCTTCAGAAAGTGGCAAATAAAATAAAGTGTCACTTATTATTGCTCAGCCTAGCATAAGCTGTTGATTACTACCATATTAAGAACGCACGAATAACTTTGGTGCACCACCAGAGCACTGGCTCAGCAGCCAACCGACCGAGTAGTCGAGCTACCCACCGACCGACCGACCGACCGTTGGACAATATAGTAACTTAAGCCCCTGCATATAAATGCGCTTAGTGGAGATACTCACTCGCTAAGTGTTAGTGAGAGTGTTGTGCAACAAAAGGGTTAAAAATGAAATAAGAAATAAGTGTATTACGAAAGGCTGCTGCGTGCGGGGGTCCACACCAAGGGACACCATATTCATATGTGCTTCATGTGTGGTTGCATGTGTTGCCACTACCTTCGTCTTGTGTATCACGAAAGTGGTGTGCATGTAGCCATGAAAATGTCAGCAACTAGAATGGCAATAAACAGTGTTTGCTGCTCGGCCCTCATCTTATATTTTGTTGCAGCTGCTGGGAATCACATAACCGCACACAGCGCACTGTGCTTTGGTGTATACCACACTGTTTTTTGTTTTCTATTTTATTTTTGTTTTCTCTTTTGTTTTTGTTTTCTCTATTATTTTTGTTTGCTACTTCTAATTCCTGCCACTTCTGGCGCTCCTTAGTGTGCCACAACTTTTGCTACTTTTTTGATATAGTTCCGTAAATATATTTTTCTTTCAACAACGAATGCTCTCTTGCAGGCGCCTTCGTGCAGCTTTTACACTCTCAGACACATTTTAAACCTTTCATAATTTTCCGACACATGTCAATGGTGGAAGTAGTAACTTTGGCACTTCACCACAAGGTCACACGGTCCCACATGCATATATGTACATACATACATATAGGTTGATCAGAGCGTAGTAAATAAGTAATATAATGAAAGTTAGTAACTGAAAAGGCGCAAAGCAAGTAAGAAGTGGAAACTTAAAGAACAAAAAAGGACTTGAGTTGTGAAAGAGTATGTTACATAAAGCACCTACATACATTCAATGAAGTCACTTTCGCCAGCTACGTTACCGTTAGTCACTGGCACACTTCCTCAAGTGCCCGCGCTCGTAACGGCGTGTTGTTGCATTGCTTTCTTCTGTGGGTTTTTGAGTTTTCACTTCTTTGTGAATGCACCGGTGTCTCATGTTATGCGGATTTGTTGCTCTTTTGAAGCGACTTTACTTTGGTTCTCACTTATATCTTGTTAATTAGCATATTTATTTTAACATATTTTTTTTTTAATTTTTTGACATTTATAGAAATTTTTTTTAGCAGCTGATCACAACGGAAATTTAAAATATTTAGCATAAGGAACATAGTAAATCATTTCGTACCCAAAAATATGTTATTTGTATTCTAGTAGGTGCTTGTATGAAGTGTTACCTAAGCAACATCGTACGTTCTCATTTTATAAAACAAAAAATAATAATAAAATATTATGTATTTATAAGATTAATTAATAAATTACTTGAAAATATATTTTTGAGATTAGGCACTAATTTTCTTTTATATTTTCTATTTTTTCAGGTAAGTGATGATGTGCTAACGCTAGCTTTGAATCAGAATCAAGTAAGACTGCTTTTGTTTTTTATTATACTATTTTATTTTTATTGCAATACAATTGTCAAAACTCTTTTTTTCATAAACTATCGACTCTGGTTGTCGACTTGAAAAGAAACCCATACCAAATTCCTTGAACATATCTCGCCAAATAAAAAAGTTTTTCATATAAGCATATGAATTTCATTATTCATTTTGTATGACAGCTATATGCTATAATGGTTCGATCTAGAGGATTTCTTTGGAGAATTATTTTTTTTCAGGTTGGTAGTACTGTCAGTCACATTTATGTTAAATTTCATGTCAAAATATTTATTAGTGTTTGAGATACGTGTCATTTTGTGAGCTGCTAAAAGTGACTTTTTCGTTTTTTGCGATGTCGAAATTTGTTCTGCAAAGAATTTGCATTAAATTTTGTTTACGGAATCAATTTTCTGCGGAGGATACGTTGAGGATGATGCAGAAAGCCTTTGGTGATGATGGTTGTGTCTAAAAAAAATGTTTACAAGTGGTATAGTGAGTTCCAAGCCGGCCGTGAACGTGTCGAAGACGAAGAGCGTCCAGGGCGACCATCAAGCTCCAAATCTCGACTCAACGGACGAAGCTCACGTTCAACAAATCAAATAGAGGAGATTCAAGCCGCAGCGTAGACGGAACTGAAGGCCATCCCGGAAAGTGACTACAACCAGTGTTTCGAAACAGTCATATTTGAAAATCCGTTGGCATAGCTGCATTGCATCGGGAGGGGATTACTTTGAAGGGGATGAAATTGATTTGGAAGAATAATTAAAGAATTTTCAAAATAAATACAATGTCAATGTAGGTATATGAGTTTGATCGTTCAGTTTGTATGGCAACTATATCTTATGGTAGTCAGATATCGGCGGTTTCGAAAAAAAACAAAAACAATTTGTGTATTGTATAAATATTTGAGCTACTCAAGAATACTAGTTATATATAGTCACTGCCAACAGCTCATTTTTGCACTATTTGGTACGATAGGGCGTATACGTAACATTTTTGTGATAAAAATTTTCTGAGCAGTAGCTGGAGTAAGCTTTGAAGAGATATTAGTTCAATTATATGCTTGAATAGCAAATATATACTCGAAAAACTAACACTTGGCAGTCAATAAAATCTTAATTTTTGTTATTAAATTTTCCGAAAATTTTCATATTTATTCTAGTATTGTTGTAATTCAATTAATTTAAAACCAAAAACACTTATTAGTGTATAATGAAACGAAATTAAGCCTTGACGCACAGTTTGTACGATTTAATTAAAATCTAATAAATGTTTTGTCAGCTAACTGTAAATTGAACACTTAAGTTTTTGTGCTTCGCTTGAAACCACTAATGGAAGCAAAACCCAAAATAAATGGAAATAATTATATTAACGTTTGTTTATGCCTAATATGCATATACGCGTATTTGTATGCAATTTAATTGGTTGTTGCCGCAAATTAAGGAATATTGCAAATAAATTGAAACTTTATTAATATTTTGTGTTTGTATCCTGATTTGATGGAATTTATATGTACATATGTATGTGTAAATATTTCCTTTAAATTTATGTACAACAATGGCCACTCCCTGTACGTTGCACGTAAAATACATAGCTCTATTAAAACTGTCAGCGTCATGCGAATATTATAAATAATATTCTCTTCATTAACTCACCAGACTGCTTGCGTGAAAATCATCACAAAAATCTATTTTATTTAGAATTTACTATGATTAAAATTTAAACAAACATGTGTGTGTGTATATCGAATTGTTTAATTACTTATTGACTATGCGCAAAGTGCCTGGTGCAGTTGTGCTTATTTGCATGAAAGCATACTCTTCGTTTTACAACGTGCTTAGCATATTTATTATTGTAAATGTGTATGCTTGAATGGGCATAATAAAATCTAGTAATGAAAATGAAACTTGTAATAATATTGGCATATAAAGCGTTTTGTTAGCATTGAGTGCCACTTTTTGACATCATTTCTTAATTTGTTTTCAAACTAATCTGGCAACGTTGTCAAGCATTGCTTACAATTACATTGGGTAAAAAATACGCTCACGCTTTTAAAATAGTACAATTGCAATATGTGTCGGGCATACATAAAAAACACAAACTGATTGAGTCATGCACGCATAGCCAACTTCACTCATAGTAACACATATTAATGAAAATATAAACTCAACAGCTAACTGCCTCAAGGCAAATCAAAATCTTTTTAAAGTGGCAATTAACCATTTAATACTTATGTCAATTACAAGCCGTTTAATATGGATTATTTTAATTTTTATCTCTCTAAAGATTTCACCAGCTAATGCTCAGCAACTTTTTCCTCACAAAAATGTTACGTATACGCCCTAGAGCACCATATATTGCAATAATGAGCTACTAGCTGTGGCTGTATAAACTAGTATGCTTGATTAGCTCAAATATTTATACAATATAGAATTTGTTTTTTTTTTTTTTTTTGGGAGCCGTCGATATTCAAAAAACCGTGTTACTTATATTATCTTTAAATATAATAAAAAACTATTGAATCAATATATTTATTAATAAAAATACGATCAAATAGAAAAAAAAATACTGAAAATAAAATAATATAATTTAAAAAAAAATTAATCGGTTTTATCCTGAAAACTTCTTTATATGACGACAGTATTTGTCTGACCTAAAATTTGGATTTTGCTTCCTCGGAAAATGGCATGTTATTTTCGATTGCAGCTGAGTGGATCGGATGTTAAAAGCAGTCTGTTCAATGTCTGAAGAAATTGCGCAGGTTGAAGCGGTTATTGTAAATAGAAAACATGCGGCGTAAATACCATTTGGCATAAAAACCACTTTTGACCGGTTTTTTATTTAGACATCAAATACCCCTTAGTGCGTCGATATTCGTGTTACTATAGCATATAGCTGTCATATAAACTGAACGATCAAATTTATTAGTCTTATCCTTACTTCGAAAACTTCTTTATATGACGAGGTATTTGCACAAAATTTGGCATGTGTTATTTTCTAAGTCAACATCTCAATGTCTGAAGAAATTATTAGATCAGACCAGTATAACATATAGCTGCCATACAAAATGAACGATGAAGTTCATATCCTTGTATGCAAAAATTCTCTATTTGGCGTGATATTTTTTTAAAATTTGGGATGGGTTATTTTCTAAGTCAACGCTACGATATCTGAAGAAATTATTTAGATCAGACCACTATAGCATGTAGCTGCCATACAAACTGAACGACCAAAATCACGTTCTTGTATGAAAAACTTTTCTATTTGGCGAGATATCTTCACGAAATTTGGCTTGAATTATTTTCCGAAACAACGTTACGATATCCCAAGAAATCGTTCAGATCGAATCAATATAGCTTATAGCTACCATACAAAAAACTGATCATTCAAGAATAAGTTCTTGCATGAATAACTTTTTTTTGGTGGAAAGTTATTCCAGCTTCGGTGTAGCCTAAACTTTATTTGTATGTGTAACTCTTTGCGCTTTAAAATAAAATACAATATTTTACAAATGCTAAGTAAACAAAAAACTTAATGATAATCTAACGCTCATCGCTAAAAACAATGTAAATCAAATTCTACAAATCAAATGTAAAACCATCGGTACAAAATTGTAGTCCGCCATTGCAATTTCCCATAGTGGCGACAAACTCACTCACTTAATGCATAATGTGTGTTTACTTTTGACAGCAGCAGCAATATGAGCGTGCCAAATAGAAACCGTCATTTCAACTGATGCAACCAAAACTCTTAGTGGACGAAGGACTCAGCGACTCCTAGCCACATACAGAAGTTGTTATTGTTTTCAGAATACATTGCCAATAATGTAGCGCTTTCATTTGTGCAACAGCGTTCTGAAATGTGCTTCATATCGGCTGCGGTTGCATGATTATGTGGCAACATCTGACAAATACACTGTTCATTATACTTCATTTCTAATACGAAGGCATTCGCGGCGATATATCGGGTTGTGCTGCTAAAGAGTGTTGCCGTCCGCTGTTTAGCAGTGCTGGAAGTGTGTTATACAGCAGTATGTTTCTAAACAGATAGTGAGTTGCATGACAGGCCGCGCAGTTGTGCCACTGAAATAAACAAATTTGAGCGACGCTGAGGTATCTGTCAATGTTCAGACTTTTGACACTTGATATGGCATGAGATTGGAAAGTTTGAGCCTTTGAATACGTACTCGTAATATCAGCAATTTTTCAGTGAATGCACATATCGCCATGCATGCACACATATACATATTTATGCATATTTTAAACGCAAATTTCTTTTTGATAAAATATTTTCTGAACTTTATAACAATGCATGTATTTATGTATAAAAAATTCGACTCACTTCTCAATCGCCTGGTGAATATTAAACCTGCTTTGTAGGCTACATCGTCGAAGTAGTATTTCTGTGACCTCCTGCATTCGCGTAGATAATTTACATATTCTGTGCGATAAATTTAGTGAGCACTACGATTAGACGTGAAAAGCAGAACAACAAAAAATATGCAACCGCCATATGGCGCTCTCGTCCGTTTGCACCAGTTCGTTGTGCGTGAAGAGAGCTATTCCATGTGATGCTTGATGAGATTGCATTGGATGTCAAGCGAGGACAATGAAGTATTAATGGCTTGCACAGATGGTGATAATTTCAAGCGTCGACATTGAAGTGTTGACGACCAAAGCAGCAAATGAAACGAGCTGTTGCGCTGCTAAGCTAAGCTAAGTGCTCATCAATTAGGAGGGGCACGACTGGACTTTTTCCCATTGCAAAATTGTTTTGTTTTTTCTTTGCAGCGGGAATACTAGATAAAATGTATCGTACATAAAAATAAAAAAAAAAAGGAAAAAAAAGGAAAAACATCAACCGATGCTAAAATACACTTCACAAATACAAAAGTTTCCTAACAAAAACTTCATTTTGTTCGGTCAGTTGTAGGACAGCTATAAGTTATACTGATCCGATCTGCGCGGATATTGTAGCGTCGCCCTTGATTGTATTCTTTGCCAAATTTCGTGAAGATATCTCATAAAATGGAAAAGTTTGCCATGCAATAACTTAAATTTTATCGGTCGATATGACAGCTATATGCTATAGTGGCTCAATCTGAACAATTTATCGAAGCTTATAACATTGCCTTGGATGTTAACTTATGTCAAATTTCATGAAGTTACTTTGACAAATAAAAGAGTTTTCTATGCATGAACTTGAGTTTGAGCGGCCAGTTGTATGACAGCTATATGCTATAATAGTTCGATCTGAACAATTTCTTGTGAGATTACGCTATATCATTAGGCAATAATTAATTTAAAATTTCGTGAAGATATCTCAGCAAATGCAAAAGTATTTCATACAAATTCTTCACTCACATCGTTCATTTTGTATGGCAGCTATATGTTATAGTTATCCGATCTGAACCATTTCAGCGGAGATTGCAGAGATGCCTTGGATAATAATCCACGTCAAATATCGTGAAGATATCTCATCAAATACAGTAGTTTTTCATACAAAGACTTGATTTTAATCAATCAGTTTGTATGGCAGCTTTTCTTCTATGTTAGTTTCTTTTTTATAGGTTTTAAACTTTAAAAGCTTTCTCACTGCAACTTCATCAACATCTATTGCTATCAGGCGTGTTTCAGGCAAATTTCGGCAATTTTTTTCCTCCTGACCTAAAGCACAAATACACATAATGCAGTTAAACTACAAAATTTTATTGCTACTATTTCTACCGCCACTCACAGTTCTGCTGTAATGTTGCACATTTTTCGCGCCCCATTAGCGAACGTTTCCACCATTACACCGTCAATGAGTTGTGTCTAAATATTTGTATATACACATATGTACATATATCTACTGGGTGTCTGTGTGTGCGGTAAGCATATTTTCCGATTTCATGATCAGCTCATAATGTGTGGTTGCCGCATTGAAATCTGCTTTGAAAGGCTAAAATGACTGTTGATATGTTGGTGTGCAGCAACAACGAAAATTACAAAAAAAAAAACTCGTTTATTCGCATCGATTGTTCAGTTCCCACAGCATTTCATGGCACATCATGGCTATATAAATTAATGCATGTATATGTGTGTTTGTGTGCGAGTGTGTGTCAACAAGCGTTTCGTCATATTGGATGCAGCATGCGTACGCCTCGCATGCGATACCACTGCGGCATATGCAAATGAGTTGTTTGCTTCGTTGGAAATTTATATGCGCACTAGGCTTATGGTCAACAACAACCCATCACCAGGGGCAGCAACGCAACCGTTAGCATTGGCAACTAATACATCCTACTACGATGAGTGATGCTTGCGCCGGCACATCAACACACCACAAGCGCTCATACATACATAAATGTACACTCAACTGCAATATGTTGCATGTGGCACACGGTTAGCCAGCTGTTGCAAAGTCCATGACTGTAGCTGCATAATCTGCGACTCATTTGCATTATCGCATCTAACCAATTTTGTCCCGCTCTTTAAATTGCAGCTACCCTACTGCCCGGCAACATCAACGCCGCCAATATATAACGCTGTTTATCATTACTTTGAGCTTGCTGTGTTTGTTGTTGCTGCTTTTGCTTGCATATATGGCAATTTTTCATCGTGCTGATAAAATATGCAAAGTCTCCCCTTTCAACAAGATGCACACGGCCCACCACTACGCCCATCAATTGCCTGCTCATTTCGCCTAGTTTCACTGCATTCGCTTGGCAACAGCTGAGCGTGCCCCGAAAAGCATGCTACTACATTCATTCAGGTTTGTTGGCTGCTCTGCTGTGTGTATGTGTGGTTGTGTTTGCTTGCTGTTGGCTTTGGCTTTGGTTACAGTGTTGGCGTTAGTTGGTAATTTTAAGTTGTTATTGTTGCTGTTATCGCTGATGCGATTAATGCATTTGCGTCCAACGCTATAATCTGGTTTCGTGTTTGCCTCTCTAATGGTCTGCACTAATACCTCATTTTTTATTTGACACTTATTTAGGGTGATATTTTTATGTTTAACCTGAATTTTGTATGAATGGCAAGTGTAGGGTGATATTTTGAATAATTTGAAAGAGCTGAAAAGTACATAGGCTGATACGTTGGTGGTTCTACTAATATTAAATCCATCTATTTTAGGCTGCTCTTATCTTTAAAGGCTGCCTTTAAAAGATAGTGTACGAATTTAAGAGCTGTCGAACTAATATCTTATACGAAATCACATTTTGTGCGAAGCAACTTGTGTTAGTTTACAAAAAATGAATCAAAAGTTATTTCGTGTGTTAATAAAGCATTGATTTTTGGGCGAAAACACTGTTGAAGCCAAGTTTTGTATTGCTTAATATTACATGGACTCTGCACTATGGAAATCAATCGTTGAAAAGGGGTTTGTTATGTTTGAATGAGACGAAATGAGCAACGAGAACGATGAAGATAGTGGAAGCCTAAAAAGGCTATTACCGAAGAAAACATCAGAAAAGTCTACAAAATAGCTTTGGATGAGCGTAAAGTGAAGTTGTTCGAAATAGTTAAGATTCTCAAAATATGAACTGAACGTGCACATCATATCATTAACGAATATTTGGTTATGAGAAAGCTCTGTGCAAATTGGGTACCGCGGAGCTCACTTTTGACCAAAAAAACAAAACGAAGAGTTCATAAGTCGGAGCAGTGTTCGGAGATGTTCGATTGTAAAGAAATTCTGAAATATTTGGGAAAAAATTGTTTAACTCGGCGATAGCGATACCATTTCCGGTAACTCCTCAGAAAAAAGATGCGCCCTCGTTGGCAGGATAACTCTACAGGATCATCTAAAGTGAAAAGCATAATCAAATAGTTAAAACCTTAAGTTAGTACTTGAACGAAGGAATAAAGACAGAAAATTTGATTTTGGGCCGATATTTTTTCAAAAATATGAAAATTTCGGTGAAAATTTGCCGTAATTTATTTTGTTCAAATAGTTGTAATCAGAATAAATCTTTCGTTCAAGTCTTTAAGAACTGTATCTCAAAAATCTGTGTAAAATTTCATGAAGATCGGTTGAGTAGTTCTCGAGAAATCTGGCAACCGACTTCAAAAAACAGTTTCGAGAAAAACGCATTTATTGACGACGCACTTAGTGTAGCCTATCCTCGAGCGCACAAGTTCTCAAGGCTGTATCTTGGAAGCTATTCATCGGATCAACTTGAAAATTTGGGACAATATTCTAGTAGAATTTAATATGACTATAAAAAGGTCAATTTTTTGAACCCCTTAAGGCAAGTGTTTTATAAAAATGGTATGAAAAAAGTTTTGACCACTATAATCGTTGCATTAACCTCGAAGATAACTGTATTGTGTAATAAAATCAAATTGTATCTGAAAAACTTTTTTTTCATATTAGCTTACGACTTTTCAGCCCACCTGTTATGTCCCATTAAATTATTTTGAAATTATTTTCCCTTAAATTTATTTAATTCTGCTGTTCTCAACTTATTTGTGTTCAAATATTTGGCAAATATGTTGACGAGTAAACTTGTATAATGCAAGCAGCAAACTACTCATGTAAACTTCTATCTTCAATCTTGCGAAATATGCAAAATTAGTTGTCATTTTCATAAACAATAGCGCTGTTTGAGCATAAATATTCCAAATTTAAAGCATTTGACAGCCAAAGTCGTTTGTGGAAAGTAAAATAATTTAATTGCAGACCTTCATACTTGTCAATGCCATAAACTGTCTTTAACTGATTTCACAGAAATACTTTAAATAAATAATTTGCTGTAGAAATACTAGCATACACATATCTACATACATACAATATAATGGGTTGTCAAAAAAGTCTTGCGGTATTTTTATCGATTTTTTTTTTTTATTGAAATTGAAATGAATTTTTGATGACTCATGCCCAGCTCTTGACCGATGCTACGGCTGCTACTATGCCGGTCTCTTTCGACCAATTCAGCGATTTTATCGCAATTTTCGACGACAGGCCTTCCGGAGCGTGGCGCATCTTCGACCACCTCTACACCAGAACGAAAACGTTGAAACCATCGTTGTGCGGTGGAAATGGAAACTATATTGCGTCCATAAACTGCACAAATTTTATTAGCGACTTGATATGCATTTCTACCTTTATCGTAGTAGTACTGTAAAATATGCCGTATTTTCTCTTTATTTTGCTCCATGTTTGAGACACTATAAAACACGTGTTAGCGCGTGAAATGAGCTTTCCAAAAAGGTATAGCATGACCCGATGCGACGAATAAAACTAGAACTACGCGCTTTCAGCGCCAACTAGCGAAAATACCGCACGACTTTTTTGACAACCTATTATACAGACATATATGTAATTATAATATTGAATACGCGCTGCATGTTTGTGGCATTTGAAAAATGTATGCAACACAAGTGTCATGCTTTGAAGCAATCTCACAAAATAATTACATAATATGTAAATTAAATTAAATTGTTTAATTACAAAAATGTCAGCAACTCATGCTAAAAATAGCAATAAATAATGTGTAAAGAAAGAGCACGAAAGAATAATTTTTTACTTTCAAAAATTTATGCAGTACTTTAAATTAATTTTAAGTTTTTACAGTATATATCGGCACCTAAAATGCAAAACAACGTATCATCACAAAAATCGAAATTGAGTTTTTTAGTGCTTACAATTTACTACATCAGCTTCCGCTGTCGATATAACCAATATATAACCATATTATAACCTATATATAACCATTTCATAACCAATATATAACCATTTTATAACCTATATATAACCATTTATAACCATTTCATAACCAATATATAACCAATATATAACCATTTCATAACCATATATATAACCATATTCATAACCAATATATAACCATTTTATAACCAATATATAACCATTTCATAAACAATACCAATATATATAACCATTTTATAACCAAAACTCAAATTTTGTTTCAATATAAGTGGCTTCTATTACATCGTTTTTCTTGCGCCTGTAAACTTATGAAACGTGATGTTACGTTATTTAGCATTTGAGGTGACGATAAACACATATTTTTTTTTGTGAATCCCAAAAACCTAGAAGTGCACTTTAAACATTTCCATATGGAATGCAAAAATATATGTATAAACGCCCCAAAGTATGCAATGTGCCTGAATGTAAGCTGTCCGTGCAATTGCACTTGACCTTTTTTCCCGTGTGCAGCAACCCGCTTCTCGCCGACCCATTCTTATTGTTGTAATTTGTCATGCAAACACTTGCGCGCTTATTGTGTTGTTGTATGTAAGTTTTGTTGTTGCCGCTGTTGTTATTGTTGTTCAGCATCATTTGCAATTAAAATACAACAACATTGCCAACAGCAACAGCAACAGCTGCAGCAACAGCGACAATGACATGTAATTGCTTGCAACAATACACAATTACAAGTAATGGCGCGAGGGGAACAGCAGTGCCAGCACACACACAAACATATCTGCACATACCATTACAACAAAATGTATCTATGTATGTAGTTGTTATGCTCGCTTGCACTTTAATAGAATTATCATTTGGGCACATTCACGTCCGTTCCTTTGTATTTAATATGCAGACAAGCGCTCACACACAAACACACACACGGCACACATTATATAGTGCCCTCCTTTCTCCTTTCAGATACACCATACACTTGTCAAAATGTCAAACTATTCTAGTTGTGTCGCTGAGTTGTGTGATCTGCTGCTCTCGTGCATATTGAAATTTATCGGCGTGTATCAGCCCGTTTCAGGTCAAAGGTGACAGTCGCATTGGGAGCGTTAATTGCTCTATTCGTTGCTAATTGTCTGCTTGCTTTTGTTATTTTTGTAATTACCGCTGTGCATATTTGAATTTGACTATAACAATTGGCGTTAGATTGAGGTCAGTACATAGGCCAGTTATGCCTAATAGGCCAACAAAAACAACATAAGCATATGCAATTGTATGGCGATATAATCAGTTTCACATGTGAACAAATAATTTTGTTCGTGTGCATGTGAATATATGACTTGACTAGCACACACGTAAACTTGAAGCTGAAAAATATGACAGAAGGTATAATTTTTGCTGCCTGGGAATGGCAGAATCAAGAAACATTTGATGGATTAAAACAAAAAAATCTTAAAGTATTTGTTACGTCAATTTTTGAATCAAAAAACATCTTATCAATTTTTAATACCGCTTTTGAGATTTAAAATTAAATTACTCATTTCTAATTCGTATTATTGTGAAATTGAGAATTTAGTTCACAAAAATTTGAGTACCGATTTTGAGATATAATTTAATTCTCCATTTTTAGTTCCGATATTTGGATTAAAGCATTAAATTTCAAAATCTTAATTCAGGTTTAGGAATAAAAAAATAAATTTCCAACTTTTTGATTGCGATTTTGGGATAAGAGAATTTAATTTCCAATTTTTGATTTTGATTTTGACATTAAAAACGTAAATTTCCAAATTTTTGATTCCGATTTCGAGAATATAAAATTAAATTTCCAATTTTCGATTTTGATTTTGAGATTAAAAACATAAATTTCCAAATTTTTGATTCCGATTCCGAGAATATAAAATTTAAGTTCCATTTTTTTATTTTGATTTTGAGATTAAAAAATAAATTTCCAACTTTTTGATTCCGATTTTGGCATTAAAGAATTTAATTACCAATTTTTGATTCCGATTCCGAGAATATAAAATTTAAATTCCATTTTTTTATTTTGACTTCGAGATTAAAAAAATAAATTTCCAACTTTTTGATTCCGATTTTGGGATTAAACAATTTAATTTTAAATTTTTTATTTTGATTTTGAGACTAAAAAAATAAATTCTTCACTTTTAATTCAGATTTTGAAATTAAAAATTAAATTTTCAATCTTAATTTCGCTTTTAGTACTAAAGAATTAAGTTTCCAAATATTTATTTCGATTTTTGTGTTAAAAATTAAGTTTTCAATTTGTGATTCGGATGTTGAGATTAAACTATTAAATTTCCAAAACTTAGTTCTCATTTTAGGATTTTGATTTTGATTTGAGATTAAATAATTCAATTTCCAAGTAATAATTCCGATTTTGGTATCAAAAAAAAAAAAATTTCAAATATTGATTTCAATTTTGTATTATAGAATTTAATTTCCAATTCCAAAAATAAATTTCCAATTTTTGATTTGGATTTTGAGATTGAAGAATTAGATTTCTAAATCTTAGTTCCGATTTTGAGACTAAGAAAATAAATCTCTAATTTTTAATTCGGATTATTTTGGGATTAAAATCGGATTCACAAAAATTTTGGAATGAAAATTGAATTTACGATTTTTATTTGCGATTACCAGTTGCAAATAGCAACAATAATTACCATAATCCTTTCACGCATACATACATATATATATATATACTTACGTTGCCATGACCTTACATGACCACCAAATAAATAAATATGTATTTATGTACAGGTAAACAAAGTGGTGTGTTGTTATTTCCATTTTAATAAATAAATAAATACAAGTTAACATAATCGAATTGGAATTTGAATTTAATTACAACAAATACACATGCATTTACAGCATTGCTTTCGACATGTAAACCGCAGGCGTAAATGGAAAATGGAAAGTGCGTACATTTTGCTTGCGTTAGTATGTGTGTGTGTGTGCTTGTGTTTAAATTTTCTAAATATTTGTTTGTGGAGACGCCTTCACTTTTTGTTTGTCACAACTGCTGTTTGCGTTTATTTTCACATTTAATTCTTTCCACGCGGTTTTGTGGCATGTCGCGCTGATAAATTTTAATTATTTACATTTGCATTTTAAACTCGTAACTGTGAGTTGTTTTCAGTTATAAATAATGATTATAAATTTTTTTTTTGAATTAATAATACATTAGTGATTGGTTTCATAGCCTGAAGTGACTGGCGTTCGCTGTTGAAATGTGAATTGTGAGTTCATTTGTGTCAGAGCGCACTATTCAACTGGAAAATGTGGCATGTTAATTTAGTGAAACCTTATAGTTTAGCATTTAAAAAAATCATAACTAAAATAGTCTGTAATTTACCACTAATTGATACAGATTATATGTCGCTCGCTCTGCTACGATAGGCGAAAAATGGAAATAAAAATAGTTTGAAAAAAAAAAGTTAAAAAAAGTGAAAAAATTAAAAAAAAATTAAAAATAAAATAAATAAAAATAAAAAATATAAAAAAAGAATAGAAATCACTAATTACTTTGATTTTCGGAAATTATTTAACTGTTGAAATAAATTTGCAGATTTATGCGTAGAGTCCACCTACCCTGGCATACAAACAGAATATTATTTTTTACAAGACTGATCTCTAGTGTTAATGAAACCATTTTTGGCATCTACATGTGTATGTACTAATGTATATTTTTCTACAACTGAACATTTTTTATATGTATGTATATACTTGCATACATTATATCACCATCTAGAACATGCCACTTGTAATAGTGACTTTCTCTACACTCAAAGCAAATATAAACAGTTTTCACCGCTTTGCTCTACATAAACAGCTTCTTTTTTTCCTGATTCTAGTCCTTTTCTCATTTTAGAATTTCTCCTTCTAGTTAAAACCAGCAATCACTTTCCGTTTTTTCGTGCAACATTCCACTTCGACCTTCCTTTGTTTTCGCTCTCTACTCACTTACACTCTGACCAAAAACGCAAGTGTGGTCCTTGCATATTTATAAATCTGTAAATATGCAGCTTTCAAGTCAGGGAAGAGTGAGAATGCCAGTCTCGCCACAGCTTTCGCTTTTCCTGCAGTCTCTTTCATTTGCATTTTTCTAGTCTTTACCGTTTACCTCTTGTTATTTGTAAATTGAATATGCAATCGTTGACTCTTCTGCTAACCATTGCATTACTTTACCTTTGTTGTTGTTACATTTTCTTTAAACTATTATTTTTTTGTGCGTCAGCTGCCGATACCGTGCCTTTTTCATATAATTTCGTTTGATTATTCTCCTTATACTAGCATAATGTATGCCTTTGAAAAAAGTTATAAAAAACTTTTATTATTTAAAAAAAATTTTAATATTTAAAAAAGTTTTTAAAATTAAAAAACTTTGTAATAGAAACGGTGAAATTAGTGGCGGCATTGTGCTGTATTGAGTATTGTGTTACGCAATGCTCAGTCGGTTGCAGTTCGATTGTTTTTAGTACGACTTTTATTAAATTTTATGCCTCACTGCCCGCCGTTAATTTGAGTTCGTTGAGCTTTGCTAGTTTCCGCACTTTCTGCTTTTAAAAGTAAAGTACTAATTTTGTTGTTGCTTATCAACAGCAATTATCCCTATGGCGTACACAATAATTTTGAAGCGCTTATTTGACCCACGACAAACAAACAATTGACCACAGTAAACTATCATTAAATTGTGCTCTGCTATCAAGTGGATGTCCAGTTGATGGCGATTTTTCTGTGATTTTGTTTAGCCATGATTTTTATGAGGATTTTATAAAATTATATGCCTCAAATAAACGGTTATATGAACATTTTGTACCGGAAAAAAAAATGTTTCAGTGTATTTCAAACAAAAAAAAATATATCAGAATAAAAAAAAACAATAAAAAATTTTTTCAGTGTATTTCAAAAAAAAAATTATATCAGACTAAAAAAAACAATAAAAAATTTTTTCTGTGTATTCTTTTTTACATTTTTATGATTTAAATTTTTTTAAAATATTTTTTTTATTTTTTTTTTTTTTTTAATTTTTTTATTTTTTTTTTTAATTTTTTTTTTTTTTTTTTATTTTTTTTTTTTTTTTTTTTTTTTTTTTTTTTTTTTAATTTTTTTATTTTTTTTTTATTTTTTTTTCGTTATTTTATTTTTTTTCATTTCTTAATCAATATTTTTTTTGCATTTGGAAAAACTGCAATTTTACGCGTGAACTTGGTCGATAATGGTGGTGCCATTAGTTATTTTTGACTTGTGTTAGTAATATATCATATATCATATTGACACACATTAGAGATGTCCGATATTTTTGAATATAATCGGGTATGCGGGAAATGTTCTACGGATAATTTTGAACAACTTTGCCAAGAGAACAAGGATTTAAAACAGTTTTAGAGCCAGAGGTCTTTGATTTTTCCCTTTGCTGATTTTGTGTATATTACTTAACACAAGTTCCGGAGTAGAATGCTGATTTTCAGATCGATTTGGAGGTCTGTCGGCTGAAGTTTGTATAATGGGCAGTGTGAGAATATTGCAGTCTCGCTGCTTTCGTAATAGGCCTCCTAAAGATCCAGGTGCATGGACAGACAGCAGCTCTACCAACATACCCACATAAGCATAAGCTGCTTTTTATGCAATCCTTCTCGAGCAAAACCAAAAGCTAATCGTTGAAGTAAAAGTTTCAACAAAGAAAAATTCAAATAGAAAAAAATATATATACATTTTTTTACTTGATATGATTTATAAATCGGAAAATTGTGAGCACACAAAATCAAATCGGATTTGCGCGCACGTGCTTATGGCAGTCGTGCATAACAACGACAACATGAGTAGCACTTAACAGTAAATGTGGTGGTGGCATTGTGCAACGCTTTGCTTGCCACACAGCTTAACTAACATAATGCCGCTACAAACGCCATCACCACTCAATCAAAAGCACTCAATTCTTCCAGAATTTGCATGCAACAAACGGTAGTGGATTTGATTTTCAGTTTACCTAGTAAAATATAACATTTTATTAATTTTTATTTTTATTTTTATTTTTGTAATAACTTTCCTCTTCCTTCCGAAATAAAGATTTCTTGCACTGCTCGGCAATATAAAAAATTTACGATTCACCATTCTATTTTATATATTCTATACATTGAGTTACTTATATATATATTTTTTTTTTTGAGTTTTCCTTTCTTTGGTCCATTTTTCATTTAAGTTTCGCTTGCTTTGATCTACTTAGAGGCAACTCAATATATACTCGTGCATATACTGGTTTTTCTATTTTATCATATATCCGCTTTCACTATTTGTTTCTATCAACTGCTTTTAAGCATTCTTTTAACATTTTGCGGCGTCGCGCCTAAATGTATACTTGCATAAAAGCGCTGTTGGTATGCAACATGACTTTATACTTTGCAGACAAGCTGGCATTGTTTTCGTAAAGAGTAAAAGTAGGTCAAAAGTAAGCGAGCTATTCATTTAGGAGTGGCTTAAACTAGCTCTACCATCTAGAGTCGCTTCAGAAAAACTTAAAAAAGAAACTATAACATTAATTTGATATTCCAAAAGCCATCAAATTGACTTTCATAGAAAGCAATTGCCGCTCTTTATAGCGTTGACAGCTTTGGCGACCTTGATATTTTCACGAAAACGGTAACTGCTTGCCGAAGAAGTTCTGGAACAATGTCTTTGACAACGGTGTGGTTGACGCACAAAGCGTTGACAGCGCAAGTTGTGCCGCCGTGCGATACAAAGTGCTGCCAACTGTCGTTGATTTTTCAACATCATCGCAAACATGATTATCAAACGGATATTTTTAATGTCCACGCAGTTTCTAGGAACACACTGCTGTGCTGAAGCAGCGTAATAACCATAATACCTGGAATGGAATGTGTGCAAAGCTCCATAAACAAGAGCGAAATTTAGCCGAAAGCAATTTACACGCTGCATTTGACAGTGAAGCCGCTAGCCGCGTTCCTAGAAAAAAAGAAAAAATTAAATACGAGGATTAATGAGGCAAATGCGGTTTCGCTGCAAAAAGAAAAAAACGTAATTTTTAATTGCCCCAAAGTATGCAACGTGCCGACAGTTTTGTAGATTTGAAAAAGCTTGTGAAAGCGGATTTTAGTTGTTAATTTGACATTACAACTCATAGCAACCAAACTTGCTCAGAACACCTCTATAGAAAATGTAAAAATATGTGTAATCCGATCTGTTGAAAACTACTAAAAATACAATAACTCACTAAATAAATGCGTCAGAAACATTAAAATTTAGGTCCAAAATGGGACGATGGGCGTAGCAACCATCACCTACCTTTAGAAACTCTGGACCTGCTCGATCAATTTCAACCAAATTCGGTATTTAGCATAACCCCGACATTCCTTTGTTACGGTGCAAAAATGGGTAATATCGGACCACAAATGCGCCTAAATTCCATTTAAAACTTTCACTTTCCAGTACACATACATATCAATAATGAATAAATATATCATGATAAATCTTTGCACGAATAGTGCATTTGAGATCAAATCGAACCAACATTTTTCAAGCCCCTAGCTACTGAATATATGGACCCAGTGCTTATAGTTGACTTACTCTTACCAAAAAAATCGGTCAATTTGTGAGATATATAATTGAAACTCAGAGAGAATGCTTTCCTAATAGAAGTGTGTCTGTGTGCTGCAAATGAGTTGAATCGGGTCACTAATTCCCTTAGTCCCCATATACCTAATATAAAGGTTTTCGAAATTCCGGATGCCTTTATACCGCATATATCGGCCAACATGGAAGTTATGTTGATAAAATTTAGAGAACATGTTTTTGTAGTAACGATGCAGCTTTGTGTTTTGAATAAATAAAATCGGCTGACAACTTGCCCTAGGTCCCATATAATTAACAAGCCTTATGCACCTGAAGGTATTACCCCGGCCTTAATCCTTTCAAATTGCAAGAGTATGAAATTTTCGTTTAAACCCGCAAGTAGCTCTTCCTTATTTGTTTTACTTTTATTGTTTATCCTTTAAAGTCATGCGTTTGCGTAAGACATTCTTTTGCTTAGCATTTACTTGACCTTCACTTGTGCCAAGAAATCGTTGCGTCGCAAACAATACACAGTAAGACGCCCACAAAGTAGCGAAGCGCTTGCATACTTTACTTCAGTAATTTTTATATTACAATATTGTGCTATTTTTACTTACGACCCTGAAACATTGCCAAGTTACAAGTTAAGGAAAGATTTTCCGTGGATTTTCTTTTTTTTTTATTAAAACACAGTAAATACGCAAACGTTTGTATATTTTCTAAAGAGCGAATAATGAAAATGCGTATATATGTATATATTTATGTATATACCATATATGTATATGTATAGTATATAGTATGTTCTACATACGTCGTAACCTAAAATGCAAAATAACGTAACATCACTTTTAATAAGTTTACAAGTAAAGGAGAAACCACTCATATTGAAACAAAATTTGAGTTTTGGTTATAAAATGGTTATATATTGGTTATAAAATGCTTATATATCGGTTATATATTAGTTATATTGGACAGCGGAAACTTAAAAGTTTATGATAAATATATGCAATAGTTTGCAGTGAATCGTAATCAATAAAAAACACATTTTAGAAAATTTTTGATGATACTTTGTTTTGCCATTTAAGTGACGATATATGTACGTATGGTTATGTACATATATGTTTGCATATCGAACCATTGCAGATATATTATGCGCTTATATATCTAACCATTAAAATCTGTATGAGCACTTAACAGCACTCAAATCCATTAATTTTTTATGCAACTCGGCAACTTTTTAATTTTCGCGCAATTGAGCATAGTTTTAATACAAAATATATACTCAAGCTTAAGTATTAATTGCACTGTAATCTTCGACTATAACTTTCTTAGTCTTTCCTATTAAAACTACTTAACTTTTTTATTGCCTTTTTAAATGCATTTTTACTGATTTTGCAATTTCTCTCATTATCTCTTTTCAGGTAAGTGTGCTCAATCAAGCGTAACAGCTCTTATTTGTAAGCCATTTCATTGTAAGTATCTTTATTGAATTAGAGAAGCTCATCGTCCACTAATAAATGTGTATATTTCAAAAAAAAAAGTCAGCGAACTGCAAAAATTTAAGGGAAATTACTTTCTCGTCGTTCGTCTGCTGGCAATAGACGCCCAAAAGCAGACTTTAACACATGCGCCATGCAATAATTGACCACGCCATTTTGTGCTGCTGACCTTTATGCTCTAGAAAGTTGGCGACCATAATTAAAATGTCCACAACAGCGTTGGGAAGCAGTGAGCTAAGGTCGCGTTCCATACAAAGAATGCGCGCGATTTCGTATGAAATAGCGAAATAAAACATAAAAAAAGCTACGCAGCAAATGAAATAACTCAGCACTATTTTATATTGACTTCAAAAGCACTACTACCCGCGGGAAGCATTTATTTTTTAATTTCTTTGTAAAAATTTAAAGTTAATTTATGCAAAAATTCTTGCTGGGTGTGCTGCATGCGTTGTGCTTAAAAGTATGGCCGTCTATTTTCAGGTGGTTTAATTTATTTTTAGTATGCGCTTGTGTGCTGTTGGTCACGCATGAACTCAAGCGACGCCGCAACATGAAAATGCCATTTCCTATATCGTATTTCATTGGTCATTCCCAGTTGTTTTGCTTGGCATTACCGTGTTGGTTACGCTGGTGACCGTTACACGTAGCACAAACACACACAAGCACGCTCGACAGACACGCATTTGTGAATTTTGTGTAACATTTTATTTCATATAAATTTTGGTTCAATTTTTTTTCTGCTTGTTTTTGCAATTTTGTGCGCTCTAAAAGCATTTCCGGTGAGTTAGCGTTTTTATGCCAAAGACTCATGCTTATTCAATTTTGAGTGATTTAGTGGTTTAAATATACATACACATACATATACATATGTGTGTGTATATTTTTAGCTTCATAACTTGTATATTATTTTTTTAAAATATTTGTTTTTTTTATGTATCTTTTTTAATTTTTTATTTTTTATAATTTTTTTTTTAATTTTTTTTTTATTTTTTTTTTTTTTTTTTTTTTTTTTTTTTTTTTACATTTTTATTTTTTTTATATATTTTTTCATTTTTTTTTATATTTTATATTTTTATTTTTTTAATTTTTTTTCTTTTAAAAAGGTTTATTTTTTTACTTGAACTATTAGTATGCTACATGTTGTTCACCTTTAGAGCAGCTTAGCCGCCTAAAAGCAGGCATTGTGGCATAGATTTTTGTTCTCTTGATAGCATTGCTGACGTTTTTGTGTTCAATTTTTATTGAAACTAGGCGGCAATGCGGTGCGGTTAAATGCAAACGTAATAACTTATTTTCATATTTAGTTTGAAATTTTAATGCTTTGTTGTCAAGGTCGCATGTGTGGTGAAAATTGGCTACACGGAGTCACACAATCTGACAACAGTTCAGACCAACATATGAGTTTTTTTTAATAAGAATAATTGATTTATAAAAAAAAAAATATTATTTTCATTGCTGCACCATGGACGTTGTCATATGCCATACTTATATACCATATATACATACATACATATGTATGTATGTAGTATGTATACCCTAATGTCAAATTTTCTTTCCTTGCAGGGGCACTTGTTTATTTGACAAGATATCGTCCTGAAATCTGGTGCAGATTATTAAACTTGGCAACGCCATAAACTGCGCTACAAATTGTATAGACCGGACCACTATAGCATATAGCTGTCATACAAACTGACCGAACCACCTCGAATCTTTGTAGAGAAAACAATTTTATTTGACAAGTTATCTTCACGAAATTTTGCACAGATTGTTATCTCAAACATCGCTGACATCTCCCAAGAAATTGCTCAAATCGGTCTACTATAGCATATAGCTGCCATACAAACTGATAGGTCAAAATCATGTCCTTGTATGGAAAACTTTTTCATTTTACGAGATATCTTCACAAAATTTGGCATATATTATAGTCCAAAGCATCTTTACAATATCTGAAGAAAACGTTCATATCACACCACTATAGCATATAGCTGCCATGTAAACTAACCGATCCATACTAAACATTTTTTTGTTTTCTTTTTTATGCAATAAAAACCCAGCTGTGAGGTGTATTATAGCTTCACTGCAGCCAAATTTAAAGTTTTTTCTTGTTTATTATTTTTTATTTCACACCTTCCCGTCTCGCTTTGACTACATTTTCTCCCCCTTTGTCTAGCTCACACTTTGGGTGTGAAACTGCACTTTAGGCCATTTTACTAGAATTCAAGGCAAACAAGTAAAAAATCACTGCAAGCGACAAATGGGAACAATCAAATATACAACAACAGCAACACACAACAACATGTTAACAGTTTTGGCGCCAGCATTTGTTGCCGCTGACAACTTTTCTGTTGCACCGTGCAAATAACAGCACGCGACACTCTGAAACAAAAACAAGTAAGGCAAATATGTTGTGGCAGCCAAGTAAAAATTGTGCGGCCTTAAAAAATCACAACCAGCGACGAAATTGTCGCTATACATGCTGTTGACCCCCGGCCACACCGCGTCGCCCACAACAGTTGGTGCTGAAAGTGCCAAAATGCGTTGAAAAGTTTCGCGTTACGCCGATTCACTTTACAGCCTGGTGACAATTTGTAAAAGCATGAATTTCGAAAGAAATTATGAAAAAATCCAAAGTAAAATAGAGAAGAACAGCCACCACAAGTGGCTGGCAGCTGTGTGCGCCAAATTTAATCTTTATTTGGTAGCGGGCGACTAGCGTGGAGGAACACTTGTGTTGCTTTTGATTTTATATTGTTGTTGTTACGCGGTTTCATCGTAACTTTACATATATGTATATATTTGATTTACATATATATATATATAAATCATATATATATTTTATATTTGTATATGTGTGTGTAAGTCTGCTGGCTTGTTGTGCATGCTCTCTCGCTTCCTTCGCAGCAATCCAACTTTTGGTTGGCAATGTTCACTACAGCACCTTTCTCTTGAAACTTTCAGATTTAATAAATAGCACTTCAGTTTTTGTTTTTGCCTGTTGTGTTCTTTGCTACTCAGTTACAAAATAGAGTTGTAGCATGCAACGACTTCAGTAGGCTAATTCGCAAATAAAAAATGATTAACGAGAGAGCGTGGTGCTATGACAAGGAAAGAATATTTTCCTCATATTTTTTACTTTTTAACATTTTTTTTTTTGTATTTTTTAATTGTATTTTAAGGAAAAAGAAAAGTAATAGACAAGAAAAGATATTCTTTTATATCCTTGTATGGAAAACTTTTTTATTCGGCCAGATATCTTTTCGAAATTTGGCAGGAATGCTTGCCTAAAGCAACGCCACAAACTCCAAAGAAATTGTTCAGATCGAATCACTATAACATATGGCTGTCATACAAACTGAGTTATCAAAATCAAGTTCTTGTATGGAAAACTTTTGTATTCGAGCAGATAGCTTCAGGAATTCGGGCATAGAATAACCTCAAAAGCAACCCTATAATATCTCAAACAAAAGTTTCAGATCGGACCACCCTAACATATGCCGGCCATACAAAATCTTCTTTGATAAAATTTTTTATACGTGAAGGATTATTATTCCAGCTGCACTGCAATCGAATTTATTGTTTTTTTTCTTGTTTTTATTATCTCTTATTAAATATTGCTTAATAAATTTATCGCAAAAATTTCTGAAAGGCAAAACAAATTGTTCCTTTTTTCTGTTCCAAATGTAGGACACCACAAATATTTTCTTACAGTTTGGCTTTTTGATTCAGCGTAAGCGCACGCACACACCTACACTTCAATGCGGCGCTTTTCACCTCATAACAACCGCTTCGACTCACTGGGCAAGCCAACCGTGTGGCATTATCGCCCACCTGCAACGCTCAGGTTACCGATTTGCATATATTAAGGCGCGCATATTACTCACTTACCGTTATGTGTCAACTTATACTTACTAGCGTAATAGACAGTAAAAACACCGTGCCACCGTGCTTGTTGCAAGTAGCTGCTTATAGGTGTGCAGCAGCGCCATTGTTGCCACTTTGTAGCTGGCTGGCTTATCACACTCACAGCCGCTACTGCCGACAAAGCTAGCTCCGCCACATTTGCATTTGTTTATGTCACTTTGTGCGCTTGTCAACTTCAATTTACGACTTTGCGCCGACTATCGCTTGATTTGTCAGCAACACGGGCTTTGTGTGTAGCCGTCAGCTGTCCCAGTTTGCTGGCTTGCTCACGCTCATGCCGCGTTTTGTTTTGGCGTTTCGGTTATTCTTCATTCTTTTGCTTTGTTTTTGTTGCTTTTTTTACTGCCTTGCACCTTGCATAATTTGCCATTACACATAAGCACTATTCATTTCCTTTTGCGGTTTTAAAAATAGGTGATTTTGTCACGCGAGTCTTTTGGCTGCTTGGGTGCGCGTTTGCCATAGCGTGCGCTCCTTGGCGCGTCTGTCAGCTGCCTGCTAGAAGTGTTTTGTTGTCACCAAAAACGTCGCTGATTTATGCTAATACTCTGCCATATTTTTGCCACTTTATTTATTTTCACTTTCATTGCTGCACTTGTCAACAAAAATTTCCACTTTTGTAGTTTCTGTTGTTTTCATTGTTGTTGTTGTTGCTTACTTATTTTTGTGTCAAGTGGTCTTGAAGTCATTAGGTTCTGTTGAATTTTGTGGCATTTCACTCATTTGCTAAATTATATTTTTATTGTTTGCTATAAAATTTGTGGAACTGAAGCATAGTTTCAGGCGCCATGTGTGCTTGTGGTGCGTAAAACAAAGAAAACTGGGTAATGACAGTTGAATTAGTCAACCACTTTGCGTCAATTCAAACTTATGACATTTTCTTTATAGTATAAATGGGATTTTAGTTTTTATGCACTGAACAGGGTATTTTAAGTTTGCCACATACAGGGGAAAGTGTGCAACTATCTGTATATACGCGAGTTAGTCCTTCAGTTTTTGAGATATCGAACTGAAATTAGATACACGTCTTTTTCTTCTCAAGAAGCTGCTTATTTGTCGAAAGTGACGATATCGGACCACTTAGAGATATAGCTGTCATACAAACTGAACGATCGGAACCAAGTGCTTGTATGGAAAACTTTTTTATTTGATAAGCTATCTTCATGAAATTCGGCATGGATTATTGTTCAAAGTAACGCTTTAATCTCCGAAGAATTTGTTTAGATAGGACCACGATAACATATAGCTGTCATACAAACTGAGAGATCGGAACCAAGTGCTTGTATGGAAAACTTTTTTATTTGATGAGTTATCTTCACGAAATTTAGCATGAATTATTGTTTAAAGCAACGCTTCAAGCTCCGAAGAATTTGTTTAGATAGGACCACGATAACATATAGCTGTCATACAAACTGGCTGATCAAACTCATGTTCTGGTATGAAAAAGTTTTTCATTTGATAATTTATCTTCACGAAATTCGGTATGGATTATTGTCCGAGGCAACTCTAAAATATCTGAAGAAATTTTCCAGATCGGACCACTGTAGCATATATGTAGCTGCCATAGAAACTGACCAAACAGAATCAAGTTCTTGTATGAGATCCTTTGTATATATGAAGGTCATGATTCTCATAAAAATTAAAATGTCACTATTAAAAAAAAGTGGTAACATACTTTAGTAGCATTCTTCCTTTTTTCAACTAAACATAAGCTGCAATTCAGTGGCTCTGAAACTGCTCCAACCTTAACCTTTATCGCTACTTTAAAGCAATCACTTGGTCACCACCAACACCAATTGGCTTATTTACAATTGCAAAATACAATTCAGCCATCATGTCGTAGAATAATTAATTTGCTTTACCATATATGTATGTATGTTTTTATGTATGTAATTGCGCAAATTTGCAATGTCAATACGATTGCGACACTGTATTATTACAGTACCGTGCTTTAATCGAATATTTCCAATTAAAAACTCAATTACAAAAAGCACTTAAGCAACACAAAAACATTTAAAAATTGAAAATTAAATAGAATTCTTTTTGTATTGCTGAATGTGGAGGAAGAAGGCAGGCGACACAAAGTTGCAGAAAGCAACACTTGCGAGCGTAATATGTGTATATTGTATACATATACGTATACATATGTATATATATACAATTATATATATTATGTATATACAATGATTCCTGTATTCCCACCGCAAGAGTGAAATCATGTTGTGATCGACGCCCATGCGGTAAACTGCCAACTACCCCAGTTGTGCTGGCGTCATTGTGCCATTGACTGCTGCTTTTGACATTACTCATACGCCCCGCAGCACCACATTTCTTTCATTGTACGACTGTCAACTGTTTCTGAAAGGAAAGCGTGCAGAATTTTATAGCAGCGCAACGGGCAAAAGTGCCGTGCCACTTGTGAGTCCTTGTGTATGTCAAACACACATGCATACAAACATAAACACACACACACACAATAAGCGCAGGAGCCACACCTCCGAGAGTGAAATGTTTAAAAGGTAGGAAATGTTGCTTTGCACTTGAATTCAATTTGTAATTGTGTTGCTATTAATGGTAGAGGTAGCCACTGTTAGTTGCACGTGGTATTGAGGGCGTGTGCTTGCTTGTCGTAAATGGCATTTCTGAGTAAATTAAAAGTAAGTGTGGAGCAGAAAAAATCAATGAAAAAAGTATAAAATTATGTGGCACTGCGTTTTCTTGGTAGCATAACGGTATATTAGCGTTTGAAATTGCGTTTTGTGTTAAATTGTGCGAAAATTGCTGCACAATTTGCGTTCATTAACTTTTCATTAACTTTCGCAAATTATAAAGCTTAGTGTGATCGCCTAAAAACAGGTGATCGATGGGAAATTTTGTATGAAATTTTTTTCTCAACTTTTTTGTGTGTTTAATTTGAGTATATATGTTTATAATGAATAATATAATATATAATAATAATATATATAAAGAACAAATACAAAAAATTTCAAAATCAAAAATTAAAATTTAATTTTCAGTGATTTAATCGCTATTTCCCAAGTTGAAAAAACCAAAATATTATGAATCTAGTATAATGAATGTTTAGTTCTATGTTGTTGTGTTGCTTAGATATAACGACGCCTATTTGTAAAACAAAATTGAAATTTAAAAAATGCCAATTTTGGAAAAATGTCAGATTTTGCTCAAGACTGAGATGATTTTCTGCCACAATTATTGTCACGAAATCGAAAAACTGGAAAGTCATTGAACGGAAAATAACAAACAAAATAAGCAGCAACAAGAAAATTCATTAATTTCGATTGTAACGAATAGTACCCTATACAAAAAAAAATTCTTACAAGCACTAAATTTTGATCGGTCAATTTGTATGGCAGCTATATGCTAAAGCGATCCGATTTGAACCATTTCTTCAGAGATTGTAGCAATGCCTCGGATAACAATCTGTGCTAAATTTCATGAACCTGACTTTTCAAATAAAAAAATCCTTCATACATGGTTTCTTGAGAGAAAAAGAGCCGTGTGCCAAATTTTAGGTCGACATCCCAAAAACTGAGCCCCTCTGCACCCTGAAATCTTAAATTCTTGAGTCGTTAGAAAATACAATGTATTGCTTGAACTATGACAGCAAAATTGATTGCAAAAATAGCCTAACACCATTTGGCAACAACAAAGGATTTTAATTGTCAATAAAGTGAAATGAGCTGCAGCCTCAAAAATCAATTTTCTTCAATTAAAAATACCACAAAAACGTGCCTTATTATTTTACGAAACACATCGCTTACCAAATCCAGCCTTCACACACTTTTTAATTGACTGTTGCATACTGCGGCGTAAAGTTACACCTCCGCTGCCGCTTTAAGTACTAAACACTTGGCTGCGCAATCCCCAGCTTTTTGTGCAGAAACTAATTGACTTTCTAATAGTGTGAAAATTCTTGTTCGCCACAAATTACAGCACATATTTGCCAGTACAAAATGCGTGTTTGTGTGTGTTGCTTACAAGTGCGGCAGCCAGTATGTCTGTAGACCCTAATACATACATACATAGGAATTTACAAAACACTGTGCGAAACTTTTCCCGATATTGGCTCTTTGTACAGCATGCACGCGTATGTACGCTGTCGATGAATGCAGGAAAGTATGCACAATAGGAACTGCATTTTTCTCACTCATGCCAAAGCGCCTGTTGTTATGCAACAATGCAGCAATAAAAACGCTTAAACGCAACTATGCACATTTATATGTATGCGGTTGTAAGTGTGTGCAAACTTGCACACATAACGATATTGAGAGCAATGCATAACATGCTGTTATCTGTGTGCGTACGTATGTATGCATGTGGATGTGCAAGTGAATGGTTGAATGATGCGCTGCCAGACAGCAAGGACATGGCATTTTGCACAATTTCGCATAGACAAGATATTTGCAAGCAATGAAAAAGTTTCAGCGTGACGGAGAAAGCAAAATAAAAACAAAAACAAACACGTTAACTTTGGTTACACTGCAGCTATGATACCCTTCTCGAATAAATTAAGAGTTTGTATGGCAGCTATATGCTATAGTTGGCCGATTTGAACAATTTCCTCACAGATTGTACCGTTGCTTTGGGCAATATTACATTTCAAATTTCGTGCAGATATGTATATCGTTAAAAAAAAAATTTTTCCATACAAGGTCTTGAATTTGATCGTTCAGTTTGTATGGCTGCTATATGTTATAGTCGGCCGATCTGCACAATTTCTTCACAGATTGTACCGTTGCTTCGGATAATATTACATTTCAAATTTCGTACAGATACCTCGTTAAATAAAATAGTTTTCCATAAAAGGACCTAATTCCTGTCGTTCAGTTTGTATGGCAGCTATATGCTATAGTGGCTCGATCTGAACAATTTTTTCGCAGATTGTACCGTTGCTCCGGACAATAATCTATGCCAAATTTCCTAAGGATATCTCGTAAAATAAAATAGTTTTCCTTACAAGGTCTTGAATTTGATCGGTCAGTTTGTATGGCAGCTATATGCTATATTTCTTCGCAGATTGTATCGCTGCTTTGAATAATACTGCTTAATTCACCCTGTTCAGGGTATAGAAATAAAAATAAAACAGCACATCCACACTGCAAAGTGTTGAAGTGCCTCCGCCTTCCGCTGCAGTGAAAGGATACAGTAGCAACAAACAAACAAAAAAGCGGCATAAAGTTCAAAAAAGTCAAAAAAAACTTTTCTTTTGTTTGTTGTGTGATGAAGTGAGAGTGCGCTTTCGTATTTGCACACGTGCAATTATGTGCATATGTTGTTGCAACATACATATGTATACATATATACACGTATGCTACTTTTGTATACAAATTTTTTCTCTTTTTTTTTGTTGTATGTGCTACACAACTTTATGCGCAGCTGATTGCATTTGCCGAGTGTGTGTTATCGCCGGCCGGTCCTTTCATGAGCGCTCAACAAGATTCGCACACTTGCATTGAAACAGAAAACAGAAATGTTCAAACGAATTTCGCAACAAAATAGCCCTTTGAATAATCTTCATACACTTTATTTCACTTCTATTCAATCAAAGACTGAGTGTTGTTGCTGAAAATTTTTAATATATTTACCTGGCTGCCAGAGTGTTAGTGCAAATGCAAAGCAGCTAAACTAATTGTGCAGCTAGTTACAGCGCTTTAAGTGCCATATATGGCAGAATTGCATATGCGTGTGTGTGTTCATGTAATTTATAGTTAGCTCACATACATGCCTACAATCACATACAGTTCACCAATACTTGCGCACAACTCTATTCAATTTTCAAGCCTTTCACCTGCACATTGTTCGACATTTCAATAAGATTCTCTCTGCTGGTCTGGCCTCGTCTTCACTGCCATGTTCGTGCATACATATGTCCTTAATAGTGTCTGCACAATTGATTAAGAGTGCATGCGCATGTAGTCCATTTAGTTTTCAATATGCTCAATATGTTTTATAAAACGTCTTTTTGTTCTCGCTTTTTCTACCTTTTCTTGCATTTTGCTCCATTTAGTTTGTTCTTTTATCTCTAAGGAAATATGAAATAACGGCTTGTAATTGAATTGTAGACAACAAAGCGTTTGTGTATTTTGCAAAATGGTGATACCAGGCGCAATAGTTGTGATATAGTAAATATAAAACCTTATAAATTTTCATAGGGTTGTATAAATATGCTTATTCATCAAAGCAATATTGTTTTAAAAATAATAATTATAATAATCTCATGTAAAATTAATATGTTACTTGAATTTGAATGCATACTAGGGTGGACAAAAAAACGTTTTCTTTTGATTTTTACTTCGAAAAGTAGGCTTTTACACTTCTATGAAAATCTCTGCAACTTTTCCTTTGGAAGTTTTTCGCTAAGATCAGCTGTTCACTAATTTTTTTCAATGTGTGAAAAGCTTTGAAAATTGATTTTTTTTTATCCACCCTAATGTATACAATAAAAATTTCGACCCACCATGCACCATATGCATACACTATTTCAATTCAGCCAGGGTAATTAATACAAAAAAACAGTTTTAAATAAAACTCCTTAAGTAGATCTAATATTTTTTTCGACCCACCCTAATGCATACATTATTTCAATTCAGCCAGGATAAGAAATAAAAAACAGTTTTAAATGAAACACCGTAATGTATGTATATATAAAATTGTTCCCGACCCACCCTAATGCATTCATTACTTCAGTTCTACAAGGATAAGAAAAAAATCGTCCCACCCTAATGCATACATTATTTCAATTAAGCGAGGGTAAGAAATAAAAAAGAGTTTTCAATAAAACACCCAACTTTTTTTTAATTAAACTCCTTAAGTAGATCTAATATTTTTTCCGACCCACCCTAATGCATACATTATTTCAATTAAGCGAGGATAAGAAATAAAAAAACAGTTTATAATAAAACACCCTAATTTTTATTTAAAAAAAAAATTTCCGACCCATCCTAATGCATACATTATGTCAATTAAGCGAGGATAAGAAATAAAAAGGAGTTTTCAATAAAACACCCTAATTTTTATATAAAAAAAATTTTCCCGACCCACCCTAATGCATACATTATTTGAGTTCAGCCAATAATTCTGCTTAAGAAAGCACTACTGTAATAGTCCCTCTTGCTTATTGCACTCATTGTCCTTCGACTTCACCGCTTCTTCGTGCACGTTTTACAATATAATTGATTTTCGTGCTGCTCTTTACACCCACGTAGGTGTACACTAAGTGACACAAGTGTGGCTACACATATACATATGCTCTTTGTGTTCGTCCTTGTGTTGGTTGCAAATGCAATTAGCTGGTATTGATGCCAGAGCAGCGGCAGTCACCTCTGTCACATCAGCTACAGCAAATTTAGTTATATTTATACTTTTTTGCGTTTTATTGTTTTTTTTTACCTTTTTAGAATTATTACCACTAGTGTGTCTCTAGTTTTATTTTGAAAGTAGTTCATTATCAGCAGTAATAAGGCATAGAAGCTATTAAAAAGCTAATCAATTCGTTTACCAGCTGAAGAATTCGCACTGGCTGGTTCCGCTTAAAGTCGTTGCAAAGTTTTAAGCTTAAGGTAAGTTAAGTTAAGTTTGAAGAGTCGGTGACGATTCTTTTCGATAGGCTATACTTCTAAAAACAACTTACTTCTAAAAATAAGTTTTGGTTAGTGCAATTTTAATAGTTTTAGGCTTCTCTAGTGTAGCCGCTCAGTGCAATCAGTTCCTTAGTTTATCCTAAAACTCGTTTTTCGCAAAACTAAATATTTCAAAATTCCTTGAGTGATTACACGGTGACAAAATTTCAATTCTTTTCTGCCTCTTCTATATATCATCACCTAAAATGCAAAATAACGTATCACCACTTTTTATGAGTTTACATGCGAAGGAGAAGTGATACGAAAGAAACCACTTATTTGAAACAAAATTTGAGTTTTGGTTATAAAATGGTTATATATTGGTTATAAAACGGTTATTTATTGGTTATAAAATAGTTATATATTGGTTATAAAACGGTTATGTATTGGTTATAAAATGATAATATATTGGTTATAAAATAGTTATATATTGGTTATATCTGACAGCGGGAGGTTAAAATTGTATGATAAATATACATACATCTGTAATATGATGTAGCCTTGACTTCTCTGGTTTTATTGAACCGAGTTTCCTATAATTTTTGAAAAGACTTCTTTATAGACTTGTCTGGAATTTAAAACATTCGAAATAGTCAAAAAATTGTGCAAAAATTGCTTTTTTTTTTTGCAGACAGTCGGCATTTCGTGAAAAACTAATTTTACAACTTTTCCGTAGAACCAGATATTATGGCATTATACTAGATTAATGTTTTTTTTTCTGTTTTCAGAAAAGAAACTCTAGCAAAGTTGATTTTTGTATTAAAACATTTTCATTAAGAATTAGTGAATTTCAAAACTTAATATTTATAATCCGCTTGGCATACCTCTCATTATATAGTACCACCGTACAAAAACGGAAATTTCTAGTGATTTTTTATTACAGTTATATGTGTAGTAAAAATTCGTAGAACTATAAAAATTAATAAACAATTGCTAAAGTGCATAATAAAGAGAACTTTGCAACCCCCTAAAAGTAAGCAAAGGCGACTTTCTCTTCTACAAATAAGAATAACAATAAGAATTGCTAATTTCGTTGCTCTACTCGGCTTTTCTTATGGAATTCACCATATTTGTAGCACTACTCTACTTGAACTAATATCTTTGTATGTCAATATGACCCTGAATTTATGCGCTGCACGCATACACATAAATTTTTTGTGATTGCATTTTTATGGTTTCATGTTACACATTTTTGTGGCTTTATGCGTTCGCTTTGCTTTCGGCTTTTTAATGTCCATTCGTAAGTAGACGCTTATTGTCCTCGTTGCCTGACACATAAAAGCTATGCACACATACATACTCGTGCATATACATATGTATATATATAAATATATTTCAATAAGTCCGCCCATGTTTGCGTGGGCTTGATTGATGGCTTTCATTGTGGTTGTTTTCGCTTTTCTTTGCTCTATTCGGCTCTTTAACGTCACATTTGCTCTATAAGTATAGCTACTAGTCATAGCTTTAGGATTTAAGCTTCGAATTTCAGTTTTCTTTAAAATGTTTCTTAAATTGGTCTCGCATTATTAAATTGCCAAATGCGATATCTGTTTCTGTTTTATCGCTTTCTTTCAGTTCAGTTTCGGTTTCAGTTTCATTCGGTAAACGTTAGCAGTTAAAATGGTTGTATATTAATTCTTAATGGAAATAACATCAAATAATAGTACACAAATACATAAAAGTGCACCCTCTTTCGCTCCACTTTATATTTTCTTTTTTTATATTTAGGAAATTTTCTTTTTGGGTCGTCAATGGTTTTATACCCTAAACAGTGTGTATTAACAAGTCAATTGAAAAGTCCCCATATGTTCAGTTTACCACGAAATTGCCACCCAAAAGAAACGACGGAGACCCTTTAAAGTATATATAAACGATCAGCGTGACGAGCTTGGTCGATTTAGTCATGTCCGTCTGTCTCTCAGTTTTTGAGCTATCAATATGAAATTTCGCACACGTCCTTATCTCCCTAAGTAACTGCTTATTTGCAGAAACTGGCGATATCGGCTGACTATAAAATGCAGCTGCCATACAAAAAGGACCTTTCGAAATGAAGTTCTTATACGGAAAACTTGTTTGTTTTATGAAATATCTTCATCAAATTTCGCATAGAACATTATCCAAGGCAACGCTACAATCTCCAAATATATTGTCCAGATCGGACCACTATAGCTTATAGCTGCCATACAAACTGATCATTTGAAATCAAGTTTTTATATGGAAAACTTTTTTATTTGTCTAGGTATCTTCACGAAATGTGGCATATATTATTATCCAAGGCAACGCTACAATCTCCCAAGAAATTGTTCAGATTGCACCACTGTACGATGTAGCCACCATACAAACTGATCGTTCCAAATAAAGAAAAATGTCTTTTTATACCCTTTCATGCTATACGAAATGCACATGTGAAGGATATTCTAGCTACGGTGCCGCCACAGTTAACGGTTTTTCTTGTTTTCCATTCATTCCACCACATTTTCAAGTTCAACTTGTTCAACTCTCTTTAATTTCACTAATATTTCAATTGAATGAGAGTTTTTTTTCTGCTCGAGCCTTTTCAGCTTTGCCGTTTCCTTGGAGACACTTTTGACATCTACGACAAATTGAAATAATTAGCAAACTTTTCCGCCCAACTTTTGTCTCGGTTGCTGCGTCGGTTGCCAATGAATACTAAGACTTTTTGTGGTATTCTCCAACTGTGGCACAAAAGTATTTTGTCGGCTATCAATTCACTGCAGAATAGTGTTCAAGCGTGTCAAAGGAAAAAATGGGGAAAATAAGAAAAAAAAAAGTGGAAAAAATAAGAAAAAAAAACTGAAAGTAAGTTTTCACAAATAACACAGTTCAAGTAGGAGAAAATCTGCATTATTTGCTCGTTGTAGCACGAACATGAAATAGAGAGGACTTCAGCAAAAGTTGTGGCATATTTTAAGTTAAACGGTATATTTACTCGCGCCTTAATGCGCTTGCCAAAAAAAAAATGTTGCTCAACCTACAAATCATTGCTTTGATTATTTTAATGCCGCGTAATGCCAGGCATTCCGTTATCATGCTTAATCACAAACGTAAATATTTTATTGCGCAATCTAATGAGAACACCAAACAGTCGCAGGCGTTCCACACTTAACCTCAAAATGTGCTCCCGACAATACGCGCGCCAAATCAAATACGGTTCTAATTAAATAGCGGCTCGCATTCGTGCCGTTGGTCATCAAAGCACTTTGTCGGTTTGTTAATGGGCGCAGTTTTATTTAATTATTGTTGTTGTTTTTCTTTATAACGAGTTTTATTATACCCCAAAACCCAAAGAACCCAAAGAAAAATACGTCTGATATTTACTTAATATGTCCTTTAGTTGGCCAAAAGCACTTTCAAGTTTGTTGGCATAATAAAATTTGCTTTTAATTAAGAATAAATGCGCCGCTAACTGTAAGGCCTAACTGTTAAAGTAAATACCGGCGCAACGATTTCAGCCTAAGTGGACAGACGAAGGGATATTTTGTTGTCGTTGCATATACGCACTTATGTATGTATGTCTGTAAGTAGTGCTGGTATGACAAACTTCCTTCCTTTCACTCAATACAAATACTAGAAGTCCACTCGAGAAATGGGGTCAATACGATTTCAGGTGTTTGCTTTGTGTGCTCGGTTTTCAACAATGTTTATTTTGTTGTTTGTCACTAAATAGTGGCTTTGGCTTTCGTTCAGCAGCGTAATTTGTGTATGTGAGTTGAGCATTGTGTAGTTAAAGTAGTGTGTGTTGGTGATTAGATTACCAAAACAATTAACCATTTTTCCTTTAAAAATTGTGTGTGTGTTTTTTTATTTTTGTAGGCAGTATTCTCAATACTTAGATAAGTAAGTGAGAATTCCACTGCGATCTAGGGTCTATTCTGTCCTATTGAGACTTTTACCATTGCTATAGAAGTTTTTTCAGTTACAACGCCTAAACTGGGTATCACTGTAGAAGTGTTGGAACTTTTTATTTAACGCCTTCGATGAACGCTTATAAATCCGAAAAAAATTGACTTTAACAACTGTTTCGAGGATTGGAAAAAACGTTGGCTTAAGTCTATTAGGACCAATGGGGACTATTTTCATGGGACTACATAGATTTTGAAGAATATATTAAGAATTTTTAAGTTATGAACAAAGTCTTACTATTTTTTGCCCACAGTGGTATAAGAGCCATTTCATTCAAAATTTTTATGCAAACATTTTTTTTCTACAAAACATTTTTTTTGTATTTTTTGATGCAAAATATTGTATACGTATTTTGTTATTTGCCACATTTTGAAAAATTTCGGAGTTATGAATTCAATACCCGAAAAAAGCATCTTTAAATATTTGCTTTATACGAAGCAAAGTATTTCATTAGAAAAATAACTGGTCGGCCTAATGTTTTAGATTTATTCTCAGCTTTTCAATGGCATATACGTTACACTTATTCGACTTTTTTAGAATTTTTTGCTGCAATCTGCACCAGCACTTAGTTACTCATACGCTATGACGACCGCACACGCTGTTAATACTGACTAGAGTCATTTTAGTGTCCAGTATTGATATTATTACACTAGATGCTTCGGTTTTTCAAACTGTTAAACATAAATAAGATAAAAAAATATTTGAATTTCACTATTACTATTTTTTATAACGAATAGATGACCCAGTTTGGTCTTAAATCGATTTTTATTTGCCTAAAATAATTCCTATATATTGTACCTACCATTTCTATGGTAAGTTATATGTATGTGTATATGTTTGATGTAAGTTCTCGTTTTACACACATTAGCAATGGTGGCCTTTCTATTCATTTGAGCATTTACTCATGTTACATGCGTGGGTGGTAGTACTGTGCAATATGCGATAAGTTTTTGGGGTGGCAACTGGCAAATATTTTATTTTGCCTGTAAGTGCCGGGGTGGTCGGAAATGTTTTGACAATTGATCATTTCCTTGATTTTTCGATTAATTTCTTTACACTCCCACACATTTTTCTATAGGCGCATATGCACTTAGCTGGGCTGGGTCGAACAAAAAAAGACGCATTTAGTGAAATGAGGTCACATTATAACTATGTTTTGTTTATTATGGCAGAACAATGTGTTAACACTGTACTAAATATGCGACGCTTATTTACACATGCTTGTTGATATACGCGTGTATTGTATACTATGTGAGTGTATATGTATGTATCTGCGTCCGTCTCTCTTCTCTGCTTATTCTACGGCGCTTGTGCTTAAGTATGCTTCACTTTTAAGCAGCCAAATTTCTTTTTGTGAAAGCTCTAAGCCATTTCAATCATTTCGACACAATGCTGTTTCCAGCAACACATTACCACTTATCTCTGCCCATCTTTAGTGCGGCCACAATATCGCTCATCAATCATAAGGCGCATGCTTGTTTGCATTTAATGTAAACAATAATCTGATAGAAATAAATACATATTTGTACGCTTGCACGTGTATACTCACATTTTTCGCATCATCGCTGCTTATCTACAAAACTTATACATACACATGTATGTTTGTACACTAGTGAAAATCTTCACATACCAATATATGTTACATATACAAATGTACATAGCCACATGTAGTTGCATATACATACTTATGTATCTGCCATTAAATTAATTTTGCTTGCCACAAAATGTTTTCGGCTCAATATTGTTGCTGCGAGCACTAGCTAATGTTTGTGTTTTCGTTGTTGCAACATATGCACGCACGTGTCGCAAGTGCGGCCATTAGCCTACGACGCGGACAACAATTGAATTCCATACAGCACTCAAACGTGTATATCCCCCCTTCTACTCTTCGCCGCAAATCTCCCCTAGGCTAATAATACTTGGTCTGATTCGTTTCTTGTTTATTTTTGGCTCTTTCATTTTTGGGAAATTTTCTTTCTTTGTGCTGCAAGAAACAAACGCAGTCATTTAAGCTGGAAATGATTTCATTAAATTGTACTCATAAATAGCCGTAAGTGCTCCATATGGAAGCCATTTTCTTTGGCGCCAAATTTTTTTTTCGCCGTCTGCCATACTTCTCTCGGGAGATTTCTGTGGCTTGCGGCTACAAAGATTTCTCATTTTACTTTCTTCTTTTCTTTTTTAAGAAACAAATACTAGGAACTAATAAATAATTTTTTTCTTTGTCATACATATGAGTTGTAATTGTAATTTGAACCAATTCATTTTCCATTCATTTTGTCATTTTTATTTTTATTTTTATTTTTTTTTTTTTTTTTTTTCTAATTTTTATTTTATCTTATTTTTATTTTTTTCTTATTTTATTTTTTTCTAATTTTTATTTTATCTTATTTTTTTCTTATTTTTTTTTTGTTTTTTTTTTTTTTTTTTTTATTTTTTTTTTATTTTTTTTTATTTTCTTTTATTGTTTTTTTTTATTTTCTTTCGGTTTAACCTACAAAAATGCAAAGATTCCATACAAGAATCTGATTTTGTTCGTTCAGTTTGTATGGCAGCTATATGCTATAGTGAATCGATCTGAACAATTTCTTAAGATATTTTACCACTACCTCAGACAATTATTTGTCCAAAAATTCGTGAGGATATCTCTTAAAATAAAAGAGTTGCCCATACAAGCACTTTATCCTTATAATTCTGTTAGTATGGCAGCTATATAATATAGTGATCCGATTTGAACAATTTCTTAGGATATTGCACCATTGCATCAGAGAATTATACGTGCAAAATTTCGCGAAGATATCTCTTAAAATAAAAAAGTTGCCCATAAAAGCACATTATTCCGATCGTTCAGTTTGTATGACAGCTATATGATATAGTAGTCCAATATAGGCGGTTCGGACCAATAAGCAGCTTCTTGGGGAGAAAAAGACCTGTGCAAAATTTCAGATCAGTAACTCTAAAACTGAGGGACGGACAGGTATGGGTAAATCAACTCAGATCGTCGCGCTACTTCAGGGTATAAAAATACATCTGAACTTGATATCTTCATTAAAAAGCAATTATTCGGCAGATTTATGCCACAGTGATAGCCAAACCTAAAATATGTTAAGACATATGAAAAATTGTTGGTTGATATTAGTGTAAAGATTGTCTTAAGACAACCTAAAATACAATAAACGGACGTATTATAAGTATGTCCAGAAATTTTCACTCATGTAGAAAGCGAAATCACTCACATAAAGGAGCAAAGTTGAATATGAAATGAAAAAGAAAAATAATGAAAGTTTGGATCGTGCAACGGGGTGGTGCTGGGACAAGTTGCTTGAAATAACTACAAGTTTTGTGCATGCAAATGACACGAAAGTGCGCATATTTTTTTGCAAGAAATTTATGATGCTCATAAAATCTGCAAGTGCACTTATGGTGTATATAAGGGAGCGTACTTAGTTACTGCGTATATAAAAATTTACGGGGTGTTACCAACTATTCTTATTTTGTTATTTATTATCCTACAACATTCATTTATACTAATACTACGAAGATAAAATATTTAATTTTGTGTTAGTTTGAATTGAATAGACCCCGAAACTACCTTATGGATTTGAAAAATTCTTGCACCTTGGTAAGCTAGACTCTTCGCGGTGAATATAGGTTACATATCGTCACCTAAACTGCGAAATAACGTACCATAAGTTACATGTTTCATAAGTTTACAGGCGAAGGAAAAAAGTTATAATAGAAAGCACTCATATTGAAACAAAATTTGAGTTTTGGTTATAAAATGATTATAATGGTTATAAACTGGTTATATATTGGTTATCATTTTGGTTATAAACTGGTTATATATTGGTTATCACTTTGGTTATAAACGGTTATAAACTGGTTATATCTGGCATCGAAAGCTGGAAATTGTATGCTACATATGTATATGTAATATCATGTAGTGAATCGTAACTCAAATTCGATTTTATTGATGATACGTTATTTTGCATTTTCAAAAAAGTTACGTATCCCTACTAAAACGCCCATAATGTAACTCAAGATATAAAAAACTTTCTTAAAAAATGCCTTTCAGCGAAATTTTTTGAAAGACCTTAATGCAAAAATTAACGAACAAATATGCCAACCACGCACGACAGGCAGGCGAAATCATTCTTGAGCGGCGGGAATAAGTAGAGCCAGCGTTATGACTAATTTAGTGCGCACAGTGGGCGGAGTTTTCCATTTCACTATAAACCTGCACACATACGAGTGTTTCAAAATAAAAAAAATATATAAATAAATAATAAGTAATCACAAAGAAAAACTACAAACAGTGAAATAAAACAAAACGCAAAATGTAAGCACGACAAAAAGCTACACGGCAACAAAAACTTCGCTGCCAACTTCTGGCGCACTTGCCTTCAATTCACATTGCAAACTGTTGCGCTTCGGCATTCCCTTGCGTAGTCAAAGAAATTGCTTCGTACGCTTAGTCCTTTGTGTATGCATTACGTAATCGCGCACTTTCGCCTTCCAACGCGTATATTTCCGCCCCTCAAGCGACCGAGTTTCATTTGTGTGGCACGGTCCACACTTTCATTATTTTTAATAAGCTCCCAAGTGTACAATTTGGTGCGTTGTTGTGTTGTGTTGTGTGAACGCCCCTATTTGCTTTCTAATTGGTGATGCCAGCACTCATACTTGGCTTGGTGCGACTTGACAAGAACAAAACGAAGAATACTTGCTGACGTCATGGTTGGGAAAAGTGGAAAAGTGGAAAAAGCAGTGGAAAAGTGGCACGAAATATGAGAAGTAGTTATTTATGTAAGGGAGCAGGCGTCGTGTTGGGCTTGCCACAGCAATGGATGATGTAATGTGAGCTACGCAGGATAGCAAGGACGCGTGTGTATAGATGCTTAGTTAGTTATTATTATTTTATTTGGCAGTTTTATTAATAAAAATAAGTTGAAATATCATTACTGCTCAAATTACAGGCTGTTCGCATAATTGGTAATTTTGTTTTTATGAAAATGGCGGCAGCTAGAATTGCTTTCTGAAAGCGCGCATAATTTCTATTAATAATGTATTTCGATATTATTAGTAATTTTGTATATTATTTATGCAGTGAGTGTAAAGAAAAAACGGCCTGAACAGGGTATACTAAGTTTGCCAAGAAATTTTTAACATCCAGAAGGGAACGTTGGAACGAACGTATATATAAATGATCAGCACGACGAGCAGAGTTGTCTATGAATCTCTCAGTTTTTTGAGATATCGTTTTGAAATTCTGCTCGTGTCCTTTTCTCCCAAGAAGCTGCTCATTTGCCGTCTATAGCCGACCATATTAGCAAATACCATATTTCTCGGGGCTATCCATGATTGCTGAGCTAAAGCCGAATCGTAGCCATTTCGCTCTAAATTGAGTAGGAATTCAGCAGAGGGGACCTTTCTTTTATGAAGGTGTATTTGAAGAACCTACACTGTAAACTACGGGTTTCGACGAGTTAAATCTCGCGCTCTTCCTTACCTTTGTCTTACAGCTTCGATGTGGCATGCATTATGTCCCCAAGATCCGTCTCCAGCTCTCGCTCCTCTAGTGTGTTTTCATTGTTATTGGTCGAGTTGGGCTTCTTGAGAAGAACCTTTCGTACAATATATCCTCGGCCGACTTACATATTTATTTAGAGGATGTAGTGTTTGCTACCATCCTCCTTGCCGGAGTTGGTGAACTTCAGCACCCCACAAAACTTCCGCCGGCAAAGCAGGATATTGTCTTCTGAGGAGCCGCAGTGCATGCTCCGGTTTTACTGTGCGAGGTTTGAGTATCTTCGCCTTCAGTATGGACGGAATGCAGAAACGGTCAACTATTTCTATGACGACGCCCGCCTACAGACTTTGAAGCTTCATAACTATTTCCTTTACTCATAGCAGTGAGGGATTGTCATAACATTTAAAGATCTTGACCCCATTAAGCCAGCCCGCACTGTCGTACGATGGCATAGCTGCGATCAGGTCTCTTTCTAATCTAATCTAATGCGCAAAGCGCATCCAATAGTTTCAACACTACTACTTGCCATTTTGTTTGCGTAATCTGTCCAAGGGGGTTGCTTCTGTCAACGAATGATACGATTAAATGCCTCTTGACTATCTCACGGGCAGTCGCTACCGGCGTCAACGTAGCGCGTCCCTCCAATTGACGATTGGCTTCACAGCGTCAGCCTCTTACCTCGTTACATGTAAATATAAGAGACAGCGGCTACGCTGGCTAGGTCATGTTCTCCGAATGGATGAAACACTTCAGCTCTGAGGGTAGTCGACGCAGTACCCGCCGGGGAAAGCAGAGAGAACATTTAAATATTTTTCGTTTGCGTTAAAATAGTTGTTGAACTAAATACCATCAGTGAAAATCTTCATTATAAACGAGTATGGAAGAAGATGCTTAACAATTTTCTTTGTCTATTATTGCCCGTGTGCCAAGTTTCATTTTCATTGCAATTATTTGCTTAATAATGCATATTTTTCACTTATTTTTCGCTTTCCAATTCATAAATCGCCGCACAAATATGGTCTGCAGTCCAATATTTTCAAAGCAAGTTGGAATAATGCGCCGCTTGTTGGGAATTGCCTTGCCATGGCACGTCCGATTTCGATTGCCTTACTTTGGTGCTAAAAATAATTGTTTTTGCTTCATGCGATTTATGTGCGTTGTGACTCCGCTTGCAATATTGTCTTACTTATAGTCTTTGCAATGTTTTATAAAAGCCTGTGTGTTAAGTGGGAAATTTTCTATGAAAGAAAGTGCGAGCTAAAAAAATTGTTTAAACCAAACGTGAAAAACAAGTTTTTTTCTTTTCATCTATCAGTTGTGCAAACTATGTCAATTGTGTTGCAAATTGGGACAATTGTGTTTTGTTATTGCAAGCAAGCAACAACTGTTGCAGCAATTGCGAAAGGGGGTAGAAAGAAAGGCAATTTTGAAATGTTGTTTTTCATACTTTGAGCTTTTGAAATGTACATGTCTGCTGCGGCTGATCGACATGTCTAGTTGCCTGCTTCAGCGTTTTAATGAAGCTGACTTGGAACACAGGCAATAACAAGTTGTAGACTATAAACACTGTTCATTTGATTTTCATGTTGCAATGTTGTGAGCAATGCTTATGATTGACATTTTTCCAACTTTTCTAAGCCACACGGAGCTGTTGGTCTATATAAGCTGGTCAACTACTGATAATTCTGCTTGTCATTGCAAGCTGTAGTGGCCAGGAGGCTGACAATGAACGAACAATAGTTGACTGATGACAGGTGTTGCCTGCAACAGCTAACCAACATTTTGCATTGACATTGCTGGCAAGCCAAGAGGCTGGCAAATTTCCAGTTTGTAACTGCAGTTAATTGCCATTTCTATGATTTTCATTACACATACCTACATACATACATACCATATACATATGTTCATAAATATACATATGTATATGCAGTTATGCATCTGCAGCAAAGTGTTGCTCTAAACTTTTAAAAATGTTATTTTGCCTCCTTTCTCAGATTGCCACGTGTCAGCTACCTGCTACCCAACCACCAGCAGCTAATTTAATATGTACATACTATGTGTAGCTGTCATACAATTTTTGCTATTGCAACTTCTGTTTTTGTTGTTGTTGTTTTGCAAGTTATATACAGCATGCGCATGAGTGCTGCGGATTAAGTGCACTTTGAAATGCTCGTTTAGAGCTATTTAAACTTGTTCGCGCACACAGCAATTAAAATGTCCTTAAACTTGCGCGCTTGCAAGTGCGCTCACAAGTGCAACATATAGACTTTTACAGTGCGCTGAATCGTTGAAAGTGTGCGCACACTTTGTAAGCACTAATGCCAACTAAATGCTGTGCTATAAGTGGCATAAGTGAGCATAGTGCTTATAAAATATACACGCCGCTTACACGTTTAAATGCGACTTTTACTTTGTAAGCTTTAGTCTAAAGTGTCGCCGTAGAGTAATTTACGCTGGTAATGTTTTCAGCTTATTAACAATTTCAGTTGGTAAAGTCACCGCTGCAATTTGCAAATGTATTAGAAGCGTGTAGTATACAATATATAGAGTATACAATCGAAATGTGGCATAGTTAAGTGGTAATCTCTTCAGCTTGCTATTTGCTATTTATTGCATGGGCACACATGTTATTTGTACTATGGAAATAGAAAACTTCGCAAATAGTTCAGAAATAAGCATATTTGCCATCGCATGCATACAAATTGTTAACTGCTTGCAACATGCCATTGCATGCCACCCACAGCACTTGCACACGTTTTTTTTCGTACATATATATAAACAATAACTATTTCCTCTACCTATGTCTGTTTCGTGGACTTAATACTTTTATTGCGTACTTGGTATTGTAAGCTTGCCACAAAACTCGTAATACCCAGTAGGAAGTATATATGTATATATAAGTGATTAATCGATCTAAAATTTTGCACACACACTTTTCTCTCTAAGAAGCTGCTCATTTGTTAGAATCGCCGATATTGCACCATTATAGCATATAGCTGTCATACAAACTGACCGATCAATATCAAGTACTTGTATGGAAAACTTTTTTATTTGATAAGATAACTTTACAAAACTTTACATAGATTATTATCCAAAGCAACGCTACAATATCTTAAAGAATTGTCTAAATTGGACAACTATAGCATATAGCTGTCATACAAACTGATCGAGTAATATCAAGCCCTTGTATGGAAACTTTTTTATTTGACAAGATATCTTCACGAAATTTGGCATATATTGTTGTCCAAGGCAAAGTAATAACCTCCGAAGAAATTGTTCAAATCGAACTTATATAGCATATAGCTGCCATACAAACTAACCTATCAAAATCAAGTCCTTTCATAGAAAACTTTTTTATTTAACGAGATATCTTCATGAAATTTGGCATCGATTATTTTCTGGAGCAAATCTATAATATCTAAAGAAATTTACCAGATCGAATTAGTATAGCATGTAGCTGCCACACAAATTGATTGATAAAATTCAAGTCCTTGTATGAAAAACTTTTTTATGTGATAAGATATCTTCGCAAAATTTTACATAGATTATTATCCAAGGCAACGCTATCATCTCTGAAAATATTCTTCAGATCGCATCATTTTAGCATATAGCTGCCATACAAACTTACCGATCAAAATCATTATAAAGACTCTTACTACGAAAATTCCTCAAGACTCGCCTACCAAGTATATGTAAATTTGTGCATTTTTGTATATACATATGTATGTATGTATATATGTAGTTGCAAGTATTTTGCGTAAGCATGAAATTCTAATTTCTATTTTTTTTCAGTTTATTTTCGCTTTAGTCCACTTTGTCTTGCTTTCAGCTGGCTGTATTCATTTTTCTTCTGAAAAGCTTACAATCTTTTATTTCCTTTAACTTACGCTTGTATTTGGGTCATGACTTTTTGTGACATCTGTTGCTGAAATGTAACTAAATGACCTAAGCATGCCAGCGGCAGCAGCAGTAGCAGCATTTTTGCGAATTCGCAAATTCAATTTCAATTTTGCCTCGAAATTACCATCTAGCGTAGTTAATTCTCCCTTAAGGCCGGCTCAGTTCTTTGGCTGAGCGCCGGCAACAGTTGTTAATCATTAGCAATGAAATATCAATTCAATTATAATTTTGCGTACTTACGTAGCTGTACTTTATTATTTAGTAGTATATATGTATGTATGTATATTAGGGTGAGCCAAAAAAAAATAAAAATTCTTATATACCTTGAAAATTTTATCAAAACATGCCCAATCTGTAATTATAATGAACTATGAGCAGTTTAAAATTTTGGTTCCCTTTTCTTAGTGCAAACTTTCACATGCTTCCATACACAGTATGCCACCACACACACACTCTAAAGCACTAGCACTTCATATTTTCCCACACCTAAGCCACTTAACGGTACATAATTTAAGCACAGTTCATTTCGTTTGTTTGTATGTGTGCTCTTTATCGCCTTCTGGCTTGCCTGTTGCTAATAAATTGTTATGGTTATTATATTTACTCGCAAGCATACTTCAAGGCGCAAAATTATATGATTTCCCGCGTGCTCTGGTGTTACTTTCGATTTCTTATTAATATGCTACAGCCAAGTGTTACGGTGCGCGGTGCGGCGCTCGATTTCACTTCTGGTTTTGATTGTTATTTTATGCCACATTCAGTTTGAATAATTCTACCCAAGCGATTATGCCGCCAATACAAATGCGAAGTTGCTTGGCATTACATAACTGTATACTTATTCCTTGTGCGTGTCCTTGAGCCATGTAGTTTGTTATTTAGGCTGCTTACACTGTTTTGTATTAATATGTGTATGTGCGTATGTGTGTGTATGGCAACGATTGTATAGTTTGGTATATAGTATATTCATATTCAATTACTTTCATTGTACTTCGTAGAAGTACGAAAGTTTTCCGCCTCCATATCATCAATAATTCGCGGTAATTTTGCGCGTTTAATTGCATTGATTTGAAAATTATATATTCTTAACTTTGTTGTATATCTTTAGAAATGCCATGCTTTGCTATATTTCTTAATTTAGAGTGAAGACAGTTTATGGCGTATTAAGGAAATGATAGTCATACATTAGGGCGGCTAAAATCTCTCCGTGCTCCGAAACAAAAAATTATAATAATGATTTCTTATTAATTGTACCTCATTCAACATTTTTTTTTTCATAATTACAACAATTATTTATCAAAGATTTATCAATTAACTTTCATTATTATCGAACCATAAATAAATGAAAATTATGCACTAAACTTATACCGTCTTCCTCTTTATCTTTGCAGCAACTTTTCCGCTCACAGAATCCTGGACTCGCTGCCACAAATGCCGCGGCCGCCGCTGCTGCTGCGGCAGCTGCCACATCGGCTGCGCCACCTGGTGCACCGAACGGCACAATGCAGCCGCAGCAGATGGCGCAAATGGCCGCATCACAGCAGTTTCTGGCCGCACAACAGAATGCCGCCTATGCCGCGCAACAAGCAGCCCCCTACGTCATCAATCCAGGGCAAGATGCCGCCCCCTATATGGGCCTGATAACTGCACAAATGCCACAGTATTACGGTGTACAATGGGGCATGTACCCCAGCAATCTCATACCACAACAGGGCACACAGCCGCGACGGCCGTTGACGCCTTCGCAACAGGGCGCTGAGAATCAGTCCTATCAGGTGAATAATTTATCAAATACATTACTATGTTTTTGTATAGATTTGTAGCCAAGTAATGTGTTTGTATTACTAACAAGAAACAAAAATTAAAAAGCAGGCTGTAATTTATGTGCGTCGTGAAAGCAAAAATAATTTTTATTATAAGTTGTATCATTTACAGTGTAAAGTACTCTTGTAAAGACAGCTGAAAAAAAAGCAAATTGTGTAATTTTACAATGTACATTTGTTATTGTAAAATATTTTTGTAAAGCAAGCGCGTCTAAAAAGGAACTACAATCAATTGCACATAATTTTTTGGTCAAACGAATCGAATGCATTTTGGCTTGTAAAATTTCACACTAATCCAAGCGAACAGTATTTCGTCAACTAAAATGCAAAATAACGTAACATTACTTTTAATACAGAAGGAATAACGTTATAATAAAATTCACTCATATTGAAACAAAATTTGAGTTTTGGTTATAAAATGGTTATAAAATACTTATATACTGGTTATGAAATGGTTATATATTACTTATAAAATGGTTATATTTTGGTTATTACATATATCTGACACCGATTTTCGACTTTGCATTTATTTTGATGATACATTGGTTTGCATTTTAGATGACGATTTACAAAAACCAAAAAACCAATAATTTTTGCTTTAACCAAAGCAACCGCCATTATTAAATTATATTTATATATAAGCAATGTCGCTTAATCATTATAATGAGTTTGTACATAATTTGACTTCAATTAAATGAGTATATATATTTTTTCTTCTATTTTCTATAAAAACGCATAACCTTCATAAACAACAACAAATACCAAAATATAAACGAAAATATTTATATGCTAACCCTGTACAAAAACAAAAACCAAAAATACCAAAAAATACTGTATAATTCATTGAATGCACCACAATCTCCATCAACGCTGACAATACAAACACATAAACTTGTTAATACGCCACGTCGCCGCGTGCCCAGGTCATACCGGCATTTTTCGATCAGAGTGGTTCGCTGGTGATGGGACCACGTACAGGCACACCGATGCGCCTCGTTAGCCCAGCACCGGTGCTGGTGCCACCAGGAGCGACACGCGCCGGCCCACCGCCACCGCAGGGCCCACCACAACTATATCCGCCTCAACCGCAGACGGCACAACAGAACTTGTACTCACAACAGAATGGTTCGAGTGTTGGAGGTAAGCGAAACTCACATGCAATTTAAACTAACTAAAAATCAAAAATTGTTGCCGTATTTAATGCTGAAAGGACACCTATCACCATATATTTGTAATTATGTACATAAATGTTTAATGTTAATGCTTTCATCACATAACTACCGTACAATTAAAATTATATACAGTTATACATTTTTTCTTAGTATAGTAAGTTTTTTTTTACGAAAATGTTCGCGATTTAAGTCAATTTTTTGCCGAGTTGAATATTTTAAGTTACTGTAAACAATACAAAAAGCGCTCTTATGTCAAAATATTCCGTTAATGTACAACATAAAAAATGTCAAACTTTGCGATAAAGTTGTGAGTTGTCAGTTTCCAACACTAGGGTTGCCAAATCCCGAAATATAAATGGCAACCTACGTATAACAACGTACAGTATTTTCCACCGACTCACAATTGGAAAATTACATTTTCAAGCCTACACAAATTCTTTTAATTACATATCCTGAATATCTTACGTTTAATGAGCGTTAATGACAGGATATGCCGTTTGCCTCGGCAAACACACACTTAACACCGTTATTGTGTTCAACTACAGTTAGTTTTGTTTTTGCTATTTAATTGGTATCGCTTTCACTATTTTGTTATTTACCACTCGTTTAAACATGCTTACATGCATGTGTGTGTGTATATACATAGCCATACGTGCATTTACTCATATCCGAACTGTTTTACCAGCTCACATGCAGCAGCTATTATTGGTAGTTTATGATTTACAATTAAAAATACATTACAATTACTATTGTTTGTTTGCACGCAAACATTGTTGAAGGCAAAACTGCTGGGACAACAACAGCAATCAGTAATCTGCAACTTTATGGCTGTTACTATTTGCAACGCCAATACTAAGACAGACATTTTCATATATAAATAATTGCATGTGTCTAATAGTTTTGTGTGCAGAAATGCATTTGTGCCGTTATAGCATACATAAAACAAAAGTTAGTAAACAACTAAAGTAATCAGTTACACACTTACGTTTAGTAATTGGCTATCGGTAGCATGAATTTCGGACCATAATAGCATATAGTCGCCTCATAAACTGAACGATTGAAATCCAGTTTTTGTATTGAAAACAGTGTTATTTGCCAAGATATCTGCATGAAATTTGGCATAGATTATTTTCTAGAACAACGCTACACTATCTGAAGAAAATTTCCGGATCGGGCCACTATAGCATATAGCTGCCATACAAATTGAATGCTCAAAATCAAGTCCTTGTAAGATAAACTTTTTTAATTGACGAGTTATCTTCATGAAATTTTGGAGAAATTATTTTCTACAACAATGCTAAAATATCTGAAGAAATTTTTCAGATCAGACCTTTGTAGCATATAGCTGCCAAACTCACTTACCGAACAAAATCATGTTTTTGTATGAAATACTATTCTGTTTTTTGAGATATTATCACGAAATTTGGCACACATTATTTTCCAAAGTATCTTTACAATATCTGAAGAAATTTTTCAGATCAGACCTTTATAGCATATAGCTGCCAAACAAACTTACCGAACAAAATCATGTTTTTGTATGAAATACTATTCTATTTTTTGAGATATTATCACGAAATTTGGCACACATTATTTTCCAAAGTATCTTTACAATATCTGAAGAAATTTTCCATATCGCACCACTATAGCATATAGCTGCCATACAAACTGAACCATCAAAATCACGTTCTAGTATGAAAAACTTTTTGAGTTGACGAGTTATCTTCATGAAATTTGGCTGGGATTATTTTCTAAAATAATTATAAAATATGTGAAGAAATCTTCCATATCGCTATCACTATAGCATAAAGCTGCCATACAATTTGCACGATGAACATTATGTTCTTGTATAGAAAAAAGTGTATTTTCTTATTATTTCGCTCAAATTTACTATGGTGTTGTGTTATGAATTGCACGAAATTATCTGCATGTCCAAATGCAATAACACAGTTAGAATAGTTGTTACAGTTTAAATGTGAAATTTTAGCATTTGTCCATATGTATGTGTTATGTGCTCACATGCAAGCAGTGATCCAAAAGTATTTATTAATCTATTTCAAGTGTCTATAAGCTATATATACAATGATTTTAAATATGTGTATTATATAATATATATATATATATATACATATATATATGTATGTAACATATGATTGCCGTGAAATCAACTACCCAAATACTCGATCTGCCAGCATTAAGTTACCGCCAACACAACACCTCGACTGTCAGCGGCAGCACCCGCAATGACTCGCCTCTGCCAATACTTAATAAGTACACACACGGCATGTCAGCACCAAAATTAATTGTTATTGCCACAAGCACTCGAGCTGAGCTAAATGTTTGATTGTGCCACATTTGCTGCTGAAATGCAATTAAGAATTAAATTTGGAAATTCTATTATGAGCGAGGTGAATTAGTTGTGCAGCCGCTATGCCGTTCAAAATGTTAAAGGGCATGCTAACTTTTTGGTGGGCAGCTAATGAAATTTAGCTAAAATTGCATTTTATTATGGCACACATGTATGTAGGCGTGCATTTATTGAGCATATAGTCTAATTTATTATATATGCTTATATGCAATTATGTAATTTCCTCATGAAATTTTAGTGTTTTGCAATATGCAGATCTTAACCACTTGCCATATTAATATTTGAAGCGAAAAGCACATTGATTTGTGGTGCAAATTGCAATTAAACTTACAAAATCACATTAATCAGTTATATATATATATATGTATGTACATGCATACATATATATGTATATAGATGTGTGTGCTTATATATAAAATTTATATATAATATGCGCCAACCGAATTACGAAATAACACAAAATTAATTAATATGCCGTTATGTAGCGGTAAAAATACATTTCAGCATACTTTGTAATTTGTTTGTAATTTTTGTGTATTTTTGTTGTTATATGCGTATGTGTGCGTGGAACGCCAAAGTTGAGCACTTCGAATTGCGGCCCAGCTTAATTCACTACTAAAACAGCAAGAGCAGCAGCAATGTTGAATAATAAAATGAATTTTAAATAAAAATTAATAAGGAAATGTAGAAATGTTGGGCTGTCTGATATATACAACAATTTTGAGCCTCAGTAAATGTGATAAATTTCGAAATTGGGCAGGCCCATAGTTATATGCCACTGAGTTCGTTCATTTTGCGGCAAATATTTTAGCAAAATTTTTGAACGATTTAAAAAAAAAAAAACATTTTCTAAATGTTCACATCAATATACCACACTCACCTATATACATATACATATATCGTGACAAAAAAGTACCCGCAAATTGTAAATAAAACGCAAAACATTGGGTAGTCGAAAAAGTCGTTTCGTATTTCTAATCAAACCTCAACTCATTTTTTTGTTATATTTATATTAAAATTATTATTATTATTCATCAATATTTATTTTGTCGCCTTCAAAGTAATTCCCACTAGATTTTTCCAGTCCGCGAATCACTTTTAATTTGCACCTTTTGGGCTGGCCTTCAGCTCCTTCAATGAATTTTCGTTTTATCTCTTCGATCGACTGGAAACGAGTTCCACAGAAAGGCAATTTCAGTTTAGAGAACAAGAAAAAATCACGCAGAGCCGAATATGGTGAATACGGTGGCTGATTGCTGGTTGAGTTTTATTGAGTTTTTTTGCTTTAAATTCGGTCATAATCGTGACTCGATGCGATGTTGCATTATCATCGTGTAAAATTCATGAATTGTTCTACCACAATTCCGAGTGTTTTCAACGGATGTTCTCACGGCCAACGCCTATACAGCCAAATAGAACTCCTTATTGACCGTCAGTCCCTCCGGCACAAATTCATGATGCACCAAACTACGAATATCGAAAAAAGCAATGAGCATCAGCTTGATTTTTTGAGCGGCTTTAGCGTGGTTTTTTTGGTTTCGGCTCGTTTTTCCCCTCCATTCTGATGATTGTTGACTTGTTTGCATGTCAAACTCAAAAAACCATGTCTCAGCGGCAGTTATAATGCTTTTCATGAATGTGGGATAAGAATTCCCACGTTCGAGGCTGTCCAAAGAGACCTGTTTACGGTACTGCTTTTGAAAAAAATCAGCTTTATCGTGACGAGTGGAGCAAGAACGCGTTTCGTACCCGAAATAACCGCCAAAATATTCACCTAAACATTCAAACGGACTCACGAGAGTTGTCGAACTCTCTTGCCATCTCTCTAACACTTGCCTGACGATTTTGAAGCAACATATCCTTCACTTAATATTTTACTTATTTAATTTTTTGTCAGAATGTATACTATATACTATTATAAATCTCACTTTATTTGGAAGCTTCTTAAGCTATTAAAAATAGCATTTTCCGTTTATTATAATTAATTTTTGTTGAAATTTTCATTAAAACAAATTAAATGTGCAATTACTGGCTATTTGAAGCATTTGCAGCTGCATCAGTATTATTTATATACTTTTTTCCGGTGCGACGTGTACATGCGTACGTTTATATGCTAAATTAGATGCTTCAGTTGTATTTTAATGCCAATGCAAGCAATGAATTCAATTAACGATAAAGCTCTTAAATTTACAACTCTATTATTTATGCGCAAATACATTTAAAACTTAATTGATTTCTACAATGTAAAAAAACAACAACAAGAGTGATAAAACAGCATTTGCACAACAACAGCAAATTTGTATTATTTTAGTTATAACATTAACGCTAAAAACGAAAATTAAATTTAGTTTTAAGTTCACTTTATAATTTTTGCTCTCTTTTATACCCTGAAGGGGCAGAAGGAAGCGTATGTATATAAATATATGATCAGCGTACGCGTGTTAGTCACTCAGTTTTTTCAGTTTTTGAGATATCGTTCTGAAAATTTGCACACGTCCCTTTCTCCCAAAGAAACTGCTTATTTGTCGAAACCACTGATGTCGAACCACTATACCATATAGCTGTCATACAAACTGAACAATCAAAATCAAGTACTTGTATAGAAACAAATTTTATTTGACGAGATATCTTCATGAAATTTAGCACAGATCATTTTCTCAGACATCGCTACAATGTCTCAAGAAATTTTTGTGATCCGACCACTATGACATAGAGCTGCCATACAAATTATTTAACCTGAATCCAGTCCTTGTATAAAAAACTTTTTTATTTGCAAAACTTCTTTTTTGATTTATTTTCAAAAACATTTCTGTTTAAACTGAAATTTTGAAAAACTTTTTTATTTGCAAACATTTCTTCACGAAATTTTGAATGAATTATTTTCTAGAACAAAGCTATAATATTTGCAGAAATTTTTGAGATCGAAACACTATAGCATATAGCTGCCATACAAATTATTTAACTTGAATCCAAGTCCTTGTATAAAAAACTTTTTTATTTGCAAACATTTCTACACGAAATTTAGCATAGACTATTTTCTAGCACAAAGCTACAGTATCTGCAGAAATTTTTCAGATCGGATCACTATAGCATATAGCTGCCATACAATTTAACAACGCAAAATGTTTTATTTGTGAATGTTCAACATTTTTCTTGTTTTTCTTGTTTTTGTTGTTTTTCGTTTGTGTTTTGTGTGCATTTTTTTGTTAGTATGTATTTCAGTATACAAAAATTCATACACGGACATTTCTACTTCACGTAAATTAATCTAGAAAACTTCTGAAAACGAACAAAATAATTTGATTGATTTCAGACTAAGTTTCTTTACGTTGTTTAAATAAGAATAAAATATAATATTAAAATCTTGTCATCTGCTACTGATAATCCAAAATTATATAGTAATAATAATTTCTTTATACTATGAGCTTTTTGTAATTGCCGTTAACATGAATATACAGAACTGAAGTTTCCACATACATACATATTGCCGTGCTCTCAAGGCACATACATAGTTGGAAAGCCAACAGCCAATCGACACTGATATATTCTTTCTATAATATATCGACACTTCATACGCAATAAATGTTGCAGGAATATGCAATAAATGCACGAATAAAAAGGTAAAAATTAAAGCGAATTAATTAATGAAGTTTAATGCGCTTTTGGTCAGAAATTCCAACTTCAAGTATTTACGCGGACATATTTGTGAACTGTAATTTTATTTAACTCCGCTGAGTATAACGATGAAAACTGAAATCCGAGTGATCTGCTGCGTTTTCAATACTCGCATGTGTTTTTTTTTCGTTATTTTTCAAGCGAAATATTTCAACTGTGCATATATGTATGTATGTATGTATATGTGTGCATGGATATACAAATTGTATTGACTGTATGTACTATACATATACTACCCTTGCAGACGCAACATTGTTGCATCAACTGCTTTGAGTGAAGGCTTGCACAATTGCATAATTAATCACGCAGGCTTCACTGAAAAGTAGAAAATTAACAGTTAATAAGGCATGTCTACGAGGATAGTGTGATAAGTATCTACTTGCCAAATTTCATCTCTTGAAGAAATTTCGTTAATATTCGTTCTTTATTGGATGCTGCTAAAACTTTGCATTCTTGCGCAATACTCAACTTATAATGAGCGCGAAGTTTTGTTGCTTAATATTGCTAGAATTGAATAATAAATGTTAAAAATATCTCACACTCATAGAGCACATTGTGTGCACTTAGGAGTTATCTGATCACAAAAGAAGAAATGCATATGGTATAATCACCTCTAATTAGCTTGATTCTTCAAGTTCCTTGGAACTGATTTCAAAAGCTTTTACTGAGCAGCTTGATTCTTTAAGTTCTTTGGAACTGATTTCAAAAGCTTTTACTGAGCAGCTTGATTCTTTAAGTTCTTTGGAACTGATTTCAAAAGCTTTTTCTGTTCTTTAGAACTGACACACATTCCTTTTACTGAGCTGATTAACAAGTTAAACTCGCATTGAATAAACGTTAACGTGGTTGTTGTAAGTTATGTATGAATTTATGAGCATGTATGTTGAGTACAAGAAAAAACTTAAACTGTAATACCCTTCACAAATACCAAGGTTACCATAAAAGAACTTCATTTTGATCAGTAAGTTTGTATGGCAGCTACATGTTATATTGGTTCGATCTGGATAATTTCTTCAACTATTGTAAAGATACTTTACACAATAATGCATGCCAAATTTTGTGACAATATCTCAACAAATAAAAAAAAATTCATACAGGGATATGTCTTTGATTAGTCAATTTGTATCGTACCTATATGTTATAGTATACCGATCTGAATATTTTCTTCAGATATTGTAAAAATACTTTGGACAATAATGCATGCCAAATTTCGTGATGATATCTCAACAAATAGAAAAGTATTTCATACAACAGCATGATTTTTATCGGTCAGTTTGTATGGCAGCTATGTGCTATAGTGGTCCGATCTGCACAATTTCTTCATATATTATAGAGATACTTTGGACAATACTGCATGCCAAATTTCGTGACAATATCTCAACAAATAAAAAAATTTTTCATACAGGGATATGTCTTTGATTAGTCAATTTGTATGGTAGCTAAATGTTATAGTATACCGATCTGAATATTTTCTTCAGATATTGTAAAGATACTTTACACAATTATGCATGCCAAATTTCGTGATGATATCTCAACAAATAAAAAAGTTTTTCATACGACAACATGATTTTCATCGGTCAGTTTGTATGGCAGCTATGTGCTATAGTAGTCCGATCTGCACAATTTCTTCATATATTATAGAGATACTTTACACAATTATGCATGCCAAATTTCGTGACAATATCTCAACAAATAAAAAAATTTTTCATACAGGGATATGTCTTTGATTAGTCAATTTGTATGGTAGCTAAATGTTATAGTATACCGATCTGAATGTTTTCTTCAGATATTGTAAAGATACTTTACACAATTATGCATGCCAAATTTCGTGATGATATCTCTACAAATAAAAAAGTGTTTCATACAACTACATGATTTTCATCGGTCAGTTTGTATGGCAGCTATGTGCTATAGTAGTCCGATCTGCACAATTTCTTCATATATTATAAAGATACTTTGGACAATACTGCATGCCAAATTTCGTGATGATATCTCATCAAATTCAGGGTATAAAAGTTTGCATCATTTGTTGATATTGCAGTCAACAAATACTCAACAATAAGTAAGCGGAGAATTTACACTACACACTCACATGCTCTCATATATACATATAAACTGTATGTGTTATTAATATTATAAAAAGATTTTCACGAAGTACAAAAACGAATAACAGCCGCCTTTAATCGTAACGGGCAATTGGGTTTCAACGCACCTGCAGGCATGCGCATATAATACACTGCCATGATATAATAATGTAAAAATAATAAGCTCAACGTGACCAAAACGTGACTTTTGATACATACACCCATACACACACACACACAGTTTTCATCCGCTGGAATGATAGCAGCATCAACGTGATACATTGTTTGTTTGTTAATAAATCCATTGGCGGCTGTAAATTGAAAAGAAGGAAGAATTAAAATTATAAAGTATTCACTCAATTACTACACACAAGCAACAATATATACATACATACATACATATATGCGCACATGTTTTCATATCCACACATGCATACAAACGCATCACGTTATGATATTTGGTAATTTTTTGTGAAATCCGCCATATGATGGATACCACCAAGCATTGATTACACATTTGTTCTGTATGCTCTGTTTGGTAAAGCAAAATATATTTTCGCGTATAATTACAGCAAGAAAAAATGAAAAATGGCTATGCTTGAAAAAGCCGTTATACATTTGATATCCATGCGGAATAAATCAGTGTGTTGTGCATGCCAATATTTGGCTTTTAATTGGATTGGGGGCAACACGCATGCGATCACCTACACATAGATACGCTGTCAAGTGGGCGCAAAAGCCGAAGTAAAAATGTGCATATACATATGTACGTACATTTTGTGCATAAACATTTGTGCTGCAGCGCTTTTTTTTCTTTTTTACTTATTGGTTTCCGCTTTGCTACGATTTCACAATTAATGCTTAAAAATGCCGATATTAAAACTCATAAACCACAAAGCTATAAGCTTTTCAACGCTGCCAATCGCTAGGCCTTGCTTACATATTGAGGACAACCTTTAAAAAAATCACTTTCAATTTATTTGTGCAGCAAATTTTCTTGCATTTTTACTTCAGTTTTAGATGCGCTTGAATAGAACTTGGCGCAAAAAACGCATCTGAATTAATTGTGGCCATGAAATTTGCACGAATTTAGGTAAATTGTTCGTTTTCTATTTTTACCACACGTTCAGAGAAGTGAAATCTTAGTAATTAAGTGCTTAACATTAGAAACTGCTGAAATCGAAGCCCTTGTATAGAAAACTTTTTTATTTGACAAGATATTTTCACAAAATTTGGCATGGATTATTTTTCAAAGCAAGACTTTAAACTCCGAAGAATTTGTTTAGATTTAGATACTATAACATATAGCTGTCATACAAACTGATCGATCAAAAGCAAGTACTTGTATGGAAAACTTTTTCATTTGATAAGATATCTTTACAAGATTTGGCTTGGATTATTGTTCAATAAAACGCTTTAAGCTCTGAAGAATTTGTTTAGATAGGACAACTATAACATATAGCTGCCATACAAACTGATCGATCAAAAGCAAGTACTTGTATGAAAAACTTTTTCATTTGATAAGATATCTTTACAAAATTTGGCATGGATTATTTTTTAAAGCAAGGCTTTAAACTCCGAAGAATTTGTTTAGATAGGACTACTATAACATATAGCTGCCATACAAACTGATCGATCAAAAGCATGTACTTGTATGGAAAACTTTTTCATTTGATAAGATATCTTTACAAGATTTGGCTTGGATTATTTTTTGAAGCAAGGCTTTAAACTCCGAAGAATTTGTTTAGATAGGACTACTATAACATATAGCTGCCATACAAACTGATCGATCAAAAGCATGTACTTGTATGGAAAACTTTTTCATTTGATAAGATATCTTTACAAGATTTGGCATGGATTATTTTTTAAAGCAAGGCTTTAAACTCCGAAGAATTTGTTTAGATAGGACTACTATAACATATATCTGCCATACAAACTGATCGATCAAAAGCATGTACTTGTATGGAAAACTTTTTCATTTGTCGAAATATCTTCACAAAAATTTGTATAGCTTATTATCTGAGGCATTCGTCCAATTTTCGAAGGACTTTTTCAGATCGGATCACTATAACATATAGCTGCCATACAAACTGATCGATCAAAAGCAAGTACTTGTATGGAAAACTTTTTCATTTGATAAGATATCTTTACAAGATTTGGCTTGTATTATTGTTCAATAAAACGCTTTAAGCTCCGAAGAATTTGCTTAGATAGGACGACTAAAACATATAGCTGCCATACAAACTGGCTGATCAAAATTAAGTTCTTGTATGGAAAACTTTTTCATTTGATAAGATATCTTTACAAAATTTTTCTTGGATTATTGTTCAATAAAACGCTTTAAGCTCCGAAGAATTTGTTTAGATAGGACTACTATTACATATAGCTGCCATACAAACTGGCTGATTAAAATCGTGTTTATGCCACAAGAAATGCACATGTGCAAGTATTATAGCTCCGATGCAGGCGAAGTAACAAATTTTTGTTGCTGTTATTTATTATAACTGTATTGTGCAATTAAAAAACCGTATACATTTAATGCAAAACCTTCTTTTAATTGGATAGCAGTAGAACAATCGACCGACCTCTATTGATTAACAAAAGCTGACAAAGGCACACATTAAAACAATACAAACAGCTAAACACTCACACTAAACATTTTTACAATATATCACATTTGAATGTGTGTGTGTGTATGTGCAAATACATGTGGCACACAAATAGCTGCACAAGGACATGCGCCACAAAAGGCTCATCAATTGTGGACTTTTGTGTACTTAGTATCGTGTCAAATGTAGCCCCTTTTATACCTGAGTTGTTGTTGTAGTTGCAACTCATTTGTTGTGTGGTGTCCCCAGTTGTTTGTGCTATTATTTAAATCAACTTGTTGTTGCATGGCATGAGCACACACCTGCAAGCACCACACCGCCACACACTTAGCAGGGGAGGGGGCGTATACGTGACATTTCAATATTGCATCGATTTTCCATCTACAAGCCGCCCGCCGCTACTGCATTTACTTGACAATGAGCCACGCTCGCACACATGTGCCTTGAAGTACATATAGTATATGAGCAAATGTAATTGCTGCTTGTTACAAAAATAACAAAAACAATGTAGATGTATGTGTGGAAGGTAAACAGCACGTAGCAATCTCTTTTAAAATGTTGTTGTTGTCGCTCCCAGTGTTGCACAGGCGACAATGCACAGCAAATGAGGATGTTGAACAAAGTCTATATGATACCTTCGTATATTTGTATGCATGTATGTATGTGTGTGAAATGCAAACAATGGCGTTAACAAACTCGCATACAAACATTTTTATACCTCTAGATGCGCCTCCATACATAGGTGCAAAAACGACACGCATATGTTCGTGTAACTGTATGTGCAGGTTATTAACTGTGTATAAAGTGCTTTTTCGACAATGGCTTATGACTTGTTGTCCAAAAGCTTGCTGCTTGTTTGTCAGCTTGTCTGTTTGTCTCTGTTGTTCTAATGACTGTGTAGCTGTAGCTGTCTTTTTGTTGTTTTTGTTGATGTGTAGGCACTTGCATCCTTGCGGTGCTGCTGCTATTAGTTGGCAATGCCACATAACCTTCTCATCGAGTTTGTACCTTCTAGTCGGTTATATTCCTTCGGTTGAAAAATGCTGTCGGGTCCTTTTTGTTGCACACACACATGGATATATATATGATAACGATTAAATGTTTGTGTGAGTGTGTGTGAAAAGCTGAGGTAACATTTTGACACCTACTTAACTGTATTAAACGGCATAACCTTGACATGACAACGTCACAGCAGCAACATTTTTGTCGTTATCTCACTCAACTTTATGCTCATTGGTGGCACTTTGATGCAAATGCATGAGAATGTGTGTATAAAACTTCCTACAATTCAAATACTAACCAAAAGGAAAAGTCGGAGACGCTACAAAACATATATATAAATTGATCAGCATGACGCGCTGAGTCGATTTTGCCATCCCGTCTATATATATGTATATATATGAAATAATCCCTTAATTTCTGAGATATCGACCAGAAATTTTTCACACGTCCTTTTCTCACCAAGACGCTGCTCATTTGTAGCTACCGCTGTTATCAGACCACGATAACATATAGCTGTCATATAAACTGAACGTTCGGAATCAAGTACTTGTATGGAAAACTTTGTCATTTGACGAGATATCTTCACGAAATTTGGTATGGTTTAGTGTTTAAGGCATTTATGCAATATTCGAAGAAATTGTTCAGATCGCACCACTGTAGCTTATAGCTGCTATATAAATTGACCGATTAAAATCATGTTCTTGTATGAAATACTATTTTATTTGTTGAGATATCATCACGAAATTTGGCATGCATTATTGTGCAAAGTATATTTATAATATCTGAAGAAATAGTTCAGATCGCACCACTATAGCTTATAGCTCCCATACAAATTGACTGATCAAAATCATATCCTTGTATGAAATACTATTCTATTTGTTGAGATATCATCACGAAATTTGGCATGCATTATTGTACAAAGTATCTCTATAATATCTGAATAAGTTGTTCAGATCGGAGTACTATAGCATATAGCTGCCATACAAACTAACTGATCAAAATCAAGATAAAGATCTTCTTATACTATATAAAAAATGCAGCTGTGAAGGGTATTATAGTATGCATAGTATTTTTCTTGTTTTTATTTTATTCATAATCATAATCATTACAATAAAGGTAGGTATGCTTTTTTTCAAATTATCTCTAATTCATATAGTACATAATATTATGAATAGTCCACAATACCAATTTTTTTGTCTTTCTGAGAAAATATTTGCTTTTGTTTACACATTGTCTACAATTGACAATAGCTTACTTATAATTTAGTGTATTTTCGAATACAAAAAAAAAAATAAATTCTTCTACAGCGTATACCCGTATATGCCATTGCTATTTACCGTCACGACCATCGTCTACCTCCAATAACCCTATTTCTCTGGTTTTATGCGTGTACAGTTGTTCATCTGTTAATATTTGCTTTGCGCATTCCTTGTTGCGCTAACACACAGCTACTTCGGCTGCAACACATTGCTAGATAATGCAGCACATGAGCGGTTGGCTACTGCTTTTGTCACGCCTGCAACGCATAGGCCAACATTCACTTGACTTATTTTCTTACTCACATGCAATTTTCCCCATTTTTTTTTGTTTTTGCAATTCACAACTGCAATTGCATCCAAAGCTGCTACCAACACACCGCACAACAGCAATGATACCCGAAGTTACATGGACAATTACCATAACAGCAACAAGCAATTGCAACTCCCAAGCATTGCAATGTAAATACCAGAACGTGCGTCTTATAGTTATTTAAACATATGTCTGGCATCCTCATAGCAGCCTGTTGCCTGCCATCTGCTCCATCTGCTGCTTGTGCTGCACTTCTATGCGCACATAACTATTCCCGTGCTACATCCATACCTACACATTAAGGGTGACGGGTGAAGAGTGCACTGTGCATATGCATATGCCTGCGCACTTGGCTTTAATTGTTCTGACACAAGCGACACTTTGAGCTTCTGCAACCTTCACCTTCTCTCATCTACCTTTAGACTTTAACTATATATAGTACATACTCGTATATATGCTCCGTTAGCCTATTCGACTACACTTGCTTGTTTATGTTGAGGAGTATAGTCTCAGCCTCTCGCTACACTCACGCTACCGAAAGTGCGCATATCGCAAATTGCATGAATAATTCCCTTTAAATGCATTCGTGCGACGTGACACTCAATCTACTGCCTTGATGGGTAGTATTTGCTCCTCCTGCACAGCGTAAACTTTATGATTTGTCGTCAGTTGACATCATAAAATGCAGCACTGCATACATAAATACGCGCATTTCTATAAAAAGATATATGTACATATATAGGCCTACATATATTGGGTAGTCGAAAAAGTCTTTTCATATTTTTAATCAAACTTCAACTTATTCTTTTTATAAATATTTATAATAATAAAAAAAAAAATATGTACCAATTTGGTCGACCACTTTTTGCCATTTTTCCGCCAGAGACATTATTCCATCAGTGTAAATAGAAATCTCCAGAAGGGAAGCGAACCAACCATTGTTATATTACACGAAGCGAAGTACACGAAGTGGCTGGCGTGGTATTCTTCCACCTTTTTTACAAAAATTGCAAAATATAGCGAATTTCTTTATTATTTTCACTCATTTTTGAACAGCTGTAACTTTTTTTCAACTTCCCCGAATTTAATTTTTTTTTGTTAAATGAAGCTTAAAATCTCACCTTTCCAACGCTGTATGACACAATGTGATTGGTAGCACTGGAGATATACGACTGCAACGACATCCATTAACAAAATACGAAAAGACTTTTTCGACTACAATATAGATGGTATATTAGGGTGACAAGCTACAACCTTGAAATATTTATATTCGAGCACCAAGAACTTTTTTTATATAAATCACTTTACATTTATACGCAGTTAAAGTTGTGCATAAATATGCCTACATAGAGGCTGGTGACTGAGCATTCATACAGTACACCGTGTCGTATGAGCAATACAGCATCTCTAAGGCTCTTGTACGAATGCACAGTACATTTGATGCATACTAAGTTTAACGGCGTATAACTTTTAAAAGAGTATTTTTAAGGAAAAATTCAATAAGAGCTTTTTTGTAGAGCGGAAATATTTGTATTAAAAAATGGCTTTTCCGCAGTCGTGCAGTTAAAAAATTGATTGTAAAAGTTAAAAAAAAAACATGTTCAATATTGAGGAAAAGTAAAATTTTCCATTCACAATTTAAAATGAAAATAAAGTGTTTGGTTTCATTGGAGCTGGTTTTTACAGCAAAAACTGAAGTTTCAGGTTTGTATGCAAACCAGTTCAACTTGGAAATAATGAACACCCTAATGCATATGTATAAAAAGTATATAAAACCCCTCTTTGATCACCTTATTTTTCACTGCAGAGAGAGCTAGTGCATGTCTGTTATTGACAACTTGCGTTACGCTCTCATAAACGCGCTAAACCGATTGCTTAATTAAGCATTGGCGCTTTAGAAGTGCACAACGTTATAGTTTTTTTTTACAGTTATTATTTTAATATATTACTAGTGGCTTATGAGATGTCTGTCAATGAGCTGGAAGATTATAAAAAAAAAATAAAAAATAAAAAATATAAAAAAACGCTGAAGCATGCAAAAAATAATTTCCTATGATTGGATTTTTTTTTTTAATTATTGGTTCTGAAAGTAAATGTCTTCAATCCTGTGGATATCATTTATCATTCTCTATCATTCATACACAGATATGCCTTCCATTTGAAATATCACATTATTATAGTTTCATGCTCTTTAATGTTTAGCTTATTCCTTACAAGTCTAGCATAAATATTTTATAAGTGTTATTAATTTATACACTAACTCAAATAAGTTTTATACATATGTATGTATGTACATATATATTCATACAATCTGCTGGTTATATGTACATATCTATGTGCCTGAGCAGCTGCTTGAGAATTTGCCACAAACGAGTGAATGCTGACATACTTATAAACATAAATTAATCTTATGTTGTATGTATATAGCATGTACATATTTCAGTAATTTTCATGTCTAAATTTCCATCTGAGTTCTTTGTGAGAAACCGCAGTGTTAGCTTTAATATGTATGTGTGTATAATAAATTATCCACTTATGTCTAATAATATCCGCTCCGAAGTATACAATAAAGCGTTTCGAATAAATATATTATTAGTTATCGGCTTTCCGGTCTAATAGTTTGACATTCTTGTTTGTCTATGCATGTATGTATGTATGTGTGTAAATTTATAAGTGCACGTTGATGCATCCTTTGAGATTTAATTTATGGGAATGTGCTGGTTGGCTGGTCGTTGATTGCCATTGCAGGTTTTAATATTGAAATAATTTCCTACCAACATAAAGCAGGAAAAATAATTTTTGAAAGCAAGAGAAATCATTGAAACGAAAGACGAAATGACAGAAAAAAAGGAAAAATAATTTACGGCCGATCCGAGGTCAGAAAGAGTATGGGAGGGTGCGTGGTTGAATTTGTAAGTGATAAAAACGGTTTATCTCGATGATAGGCGTAAGCATCAGCAGCTTCCTGCTGCTGTAGCCGCCAGTCTTTGGAGCTTTGCCATTGGCGCTTCGCATTCGTGTGTCATATAGCAGAATGCAAGGTGTAAAGACTCATCCTTGACACCCTTCACTGCCAATAACGTCAGGTCAGCTGTGGAAAAACTGGAGTCAATATGGGATTTTAGACTTTTCTTCATCAATATCGCTGTTCTTACCTTTTTGATTACGCTCGGGGTGTATGTTATGTAGTATTGAGCCTTTAGCCCAGCGACCGCGTTACCCGATGCAATCCATGGTTCCTGGACTAAAGCCACGTCGTAGCCGCCCTTCTCTAAATTGAGAAGAAGCTCGGAAAAGGCGATCTTACTGTTGTGGAAGTTCATTTGGTGTACTCTCAGGTATTGGTTTTGGACCATCAGAATACTGACTGAGTTCTTTCCTTTACCTCCTGTAGGACAAGTGAAGTCGCCATGATTTCTTCTATGCCGAGATACTTTTCCACTTCACCCTTCTCCAACTTGTTTTTGTTGGCGTGCGCGGGGTGGCGCTTCTTAAGGCCAACGCACCACGCCATCTTCCCGAAACGCGCGTGCAGAATATCCTCTGCCGCCTTATTGCTCTGGAGGATGTAGCTTTGGCTTCCATCTTCTTTGACCGATTTAACACCATCCATCATATCTAGTCGGCACGTCCGGAGTCTGCCTAGGCACCGATGGAATATAAAAAATCTTACCACTTTTTGCCCACTGTGGTATCTATTATAACAATAAACTTTTTTGGTTTTCGGATTTTAAATAATTTTAAGCTGAATCTTGCTCACCGCCATACATATATACATATATAATATTAATGTACAAACACTAAGGTTAGCTTAAAATTTACTGTACATATACTATTTACATATAACAAATTTGCTCATTGTTTTCTTCATTTCCTTCCTTTTCTTTCATACGCGCAGGACTCGCCTTGAACACCAACTCGCTGACCGGTCGCCGCGATTCGTTTGATCGCAATACATCCGCCTTCAGCCCATCGGCAGTTGATTACAATAACAGCAGCACCAGCACACTACAAGCCGCTGCTGCTGCAGCCGCCGCTGCCGCCGCCGCACGCGGCAAATGGCCCGCCGCTGTGACCAACAGTTATGGTACATTGGGCGCCACCGCCTCGGCTAGTCCGATCGGCACGGCCATTACACCACCACCGCCGCAATCATGCCTTGTTACAAATCGTGCACCTGGCGCCGAAACCAAATATCGCCAGCAAATGGCAGTTGGTGCTGTTGGCCTGCCACCATCCGCCGTTGCACAACAAGTCGCCGCTGCGGCTAGTAGTATGTTCAGTTCAAGTAGTTCACTCTTCTCAAAACTGGCTATGCCGGGTGGTCCTGCTGCTGCCGCAGCTGCAGCCGCCGCCGCTGCTTCCTCACGTCATGCAGCTGCTACTGCCGCTGGCCTCAGTGCATCTGCAGCTGTTGCTGCTGCAGCCGCCGCCGCTGCCGCCGCAGTAGCTGGCCCACTGCAACCGGGACGTTCACGTCTACTCGAAGACTTCCGTAATCAACGCTATCCAAATTTGCAGTTACGCGATTTGGCTAATCACATTGTCGAGTTCTCACAGGATCAGCATGGTTCACGCTTTATACAACAGAAATTGGAACGCGCCACAGCTGCAGAGAAACAATTGGTGTTCAGCGAGATATTAGGTTCAGCTTTTAGCTTGATGACCGACGTTTTTGGTAACTATGTCATACAGAAGTTCTTCGAGTTCGGCACACCAGAACAGAAAAACACATTGGGTATGCAAGTGAAGGGGCATGTTTTGCAACTAGCTTTGCAAATGTATGGTTGTCGTGTCATACAAAAGGCGCTGGAGAGCATCTCCGCCGAGCAGCAGCAAGAGATTGTGCGCGAATTGGATGGCAATGTTTTGAAATGTGTCAAGGACCAAAATGGTAATCATGTGGTACAAAAATGTATCGAATGCGTTGATCCATCGGCGCTGCAGTTCGTCATAAATGCATTCAAGGGACAAATATACACACTAAGCACACATCCATATGGCTGTCGTGTCATACAACGCATATTGGAGCATTGTACTGCCGAGCAGACGCAGCCAATACTCGATGAATTGCATGAGCACACCGAGCAGCTGATACAGGATCAATATGGCAACTATGTTATACAACATGTGCTGGGTGAGTATGGTGTTGTAGCAAAGAGATTTATCAAAGATTTATGTTGATTGTGTATTTTCCATTGTAGAACACGGCAAACCCGAGGACAAGTCAATACTGATCGCCAGCGTGCGTGGAAAGGTTTTGGTATTGTCGCAGCATAAATTCGCCTCGAATGTTGTGGAGAAGTGTGTTACACATGCCACACGCGGTGAGCGCACCGGACTTATCGATGAAGTGTGCACATTCAATGACAAGTAAGACACGAAATTCACTTTAATATCAGTAATGATATTGTCACTACGTTACAGTTTAATTGTCAAATTGTTAAAAACAATTAATATGTTTGTTTTTATGTCATATTTTCTTATGCTAAAACATTTGCTTTCCCCCCCTCTAGTGCTTTGCACGTCATGATGAAGGATCAGTATGCCAACTATGTGGTACAGAAAATGATCGATGTCTCGGAGCCGACACAACTTAAGAAACTCATGAATAAGATACGCCCACATATGGCCGCATTACGCAAGTACACCTATGGCAAGCACATCAATGCCAAGCTGGAAAAGTATTTCATGAAGACAGCCAATCCGATAACAACAACAGCCGCAAGCTCGTCAATCGTCGCTACCAGCATCGCACCCTTAACAACATCGGCTTGCAGCACAGCGTCTGGCCTAACCATTACCACGCCCACAAGCAGCGTGACTACCGGCCTCACAGTCGGCACACCCATAATGATACAAGAGAATGGCATTAATGTCACACCGGTGGGTCAGACATCGCCAGCAGCATCATCATGCACCGTCTCGACTAACAGCAGCAGCGCTACCTCTGTGGTGACTGCCGTCAATAGCGGCCTGGGACCCATTGGTCCACCCACCGCTAACGGTGTAGCGTTGTAAAGCGCGCTTTGTATGTTAAATAAAGCAATGTACTGAATGCTTGCTGTACAAGTGTAGCGGAATTTCGAAAGAAATATGTTGGAGCGTCATGCTGAAGGCACACAGTTTTATTAGTTTATAGCAATAAGTAGCAGCATTATAGAGCATAAAGCAGAAATTTATTATAATTTGAATGTGTAACTTAGTTTTAAGATATGCTGTGTTTTTCGCGATTTTATTTAGATTTTAAATTTTTCAAAAACCACACACACACACACACGCACTTTAGAGTGCAACAAAGCAGAAGCGAAATGAAAAAGTATTTCGTATTGAAAAATAACAGTTTAAACGGTCGGTAATTGCAAAAAAACCAGTAAGATTAAACACAAGAATCTCGTTGAGTAAAAAAAGAGTAAAAAAGAGCATTGCGTTAGCTATGCAGCTCGTATTTTTATAATATATTGAAAGCTTAAAACGTTTCGTAAGTGTGAAAAGCAGAACTAAGGCCAAATAAACAAAAAGCTATACATACATATATATAGCGCTCGATTTAAGAGGCGTACATAAACGCTATCAAAAGGCAACAAAATCGTTAAGCTAAATGCTAAATAAAACTTGATTTGTAAACATTTAAACACGCGCGAAAAAATAAAAGAAAAAGTGTACTAGCACACATGCAAAAATATTTTATGAAAAACTGAAAAAGTTGAAGTTTTATAAAAAGAAAATTTAATTAAAGGCTTATAAAAAGAAAAGCGTTCGTTTAAGAATTTCGTTGCACACAAACTTTCTTATATGCAACGGCGCATCTAACGGTTATAACTATATGAAAAAGAAAACAAAGAATGAAATCATACGAAGAGAACACACACACAATTGAATCATAAAAACATAAAAAGTAAAAGGCGTAAATAATACATACAAGAAAGTGCTGAAATTTTTGTATAAGAGAAAAAAAACACAAAAGAGATAACATGAAAATAAGTTTAGTTTTAAAAACAGTTTACTATATGTATATTAAAAAAAAGTAATTTCTTAGCAGCGTGCCGTCATATAAACACGCTGGCAAACACACAAGTGCAGCACACGCGTGCCACTGCTCGTTGTCATAAAAGAGCCAACGTAGCAAGGCTGGTGGCAGCGCTTAATTATAGGCGCATGTGTGTGAAAAACGGCGCTTCAATTTATTAAGCGTGTGACTGCAACAATTTTTTGAACCGTAGGCATTTTAGTAGCTTTTCGTTTGTTATTTATTAGCAAATGCAAGCATATAAACACACAAACAACACACACTCACACACAACACATGCAAAGAAACAAAAGCAAAACGTGCAACGCAAGCATTTGCGGTAAGAACCAAACAGTTCGCCAGCAATGCTTAAAACAAAGGACTTTTATATATACAAAAATAAATTAATTAATTAACATAACCACAAACTAAACTCATTAAGGACTTGTTGCGCACAAATTGGCAGTTCGACGCGTTGAGCGTGCGTGCTACAATAGCTGAGGCGATATTTTACGTGAGCAGCAATTGGCATGTCTTGTATAAAATGCATGTAAAAATGTTCATAAAAATTCATGTACAAATTTCATAACACAAAATGGTAGTGTAAACAAAACAAAAAAAAAACAATTTCATACAAACATTTCTATGGAAACAAAATTAAGTTACATTCACAACAAAATTGTCAATAAGATTGATTTCGGAAACTTAACTGCATGCAGAAGTTAAATGTTTCTTTCAAAAGCATAATTATTTTAATTGTGGCACAGTTTCAAATAAAAGCAAGCCATAGCTAACAATAGATGTGTAATATAATACGATGTACTTCTGTGCTAGGTTTTGCTTATACATTTTTATATATTATTTTCCATTTGCTATATGCAGACAGTGAAAAAAATGTATTTGGCATAAAAAGCACAAGAAAAAGCAGCTGATTCTCTATATTTACATATTAAAATGTCAAATAACAAAACAAACACAAGAAAAAGCAGCTGATGCTCTATATTTACATATTGAAATGTCACATAATTTTATGACGTTTCATGTCGTTTGTTACAATAACATTTCTTTAATGCCAGTGCAAGTAAGAAAACTGCATTCACTTAATATATAAATAATTTGCAACTGACAGCTACGCTTAATTTCCAAAACAAACTCAAAAACTTAGCAACGCTTTTGTGGCAGCAATGCCCAAACGTTTATAATATATCATTGCATGTAAATAACAACATCAAGCGAAGCGTTAAAATAACCTAATTTCTCCATAAGCGTTGAAAATTCGTTTCCATATTAAAATATGAATTGAAATTATTTGTAAAATATGTAATATTTGTATTTGTAAAAAAAATGTAATATTGTGTAAAAATTTTAATAATTTGTAAAAAAACAAGGTATAAATAATTTGTAAATGCGCGCTTTAGTATTAATAGACACGAAAACTAAAACTTGTACAAACTATATTTACACTTTGGCTCGTGACTGCAGCGAGTTTCGACATGCAAAGCGCTCACAAAGAAATTCGCCAGACACACACGCACACACTACCATGAACGCCACCATTTTGTGCGCAAAATCGTAATCATTTGTGCGCTGCTGCAAGGCAAATGATTACCCAAACATATATTGTAATTTGTATTCGTGCGTTAACATACATACATAAATACATCTAATATATAAAGTACATAATACGTAAGCATTGTAAATGTAAGAGTAATATTAATAGTTTTTAGAGTGAAGCAACAACTAAAATACGCGACGCAGACAAGCAACTGTTTTTGTTTTTTAAACCTAAAGCAAAGTAGGGTTTATACATATGTATGTAATGTAAAATTATTTTTCTGTATGTAATGTAAAATTATATTTCTGCTGTTAGTATTCAAAAGCAAAAATTGTAAACTTTTGTAGTAATTGTAAGCGAAAAAAAGAGTTTGCTGCTAAACACAGCGCGAAAGACAGTTGAAAATTTTGAAAATTTTGCTAATTTTTTAAACACTTTTTTTAACATAATTTTTGTTCTTTAGTATTTGTAATAAAAAAGAATGTTTGTGTAATTTTGTTTGTAAAAAATACCACTTTAGCATACATATAAGCATAAGTTTCACTGATACATGCACTTTTTTCGACACGCTTACGCAAAAGTGACGCGAAAAATATTATGTGCTGATTTTAAAAATATAAAACTAATGAAATTTATGTATTAAAAATAAACCTATAATTAATAAATATGTAATATACGAAAAGGAAAATGTAAAATCAAATCATAAAACACATGCAACTTTGCAACGTGGAAAATATGTAAAATATTAGTTGAAAAACAACAAACAAACAATAATACAAAAAAAATACAAAATATTATATAATTTAAAATTAAACTCAAAACTGTAAGCATTGAATTTGTAAATCGTGTAAGTCAAATTAATTGTAACGTCAACGCCGGTCGCGCACGATCAGCGCATTGGTTTATGCATTTGTATGCGCGTACGCAACGGAACATCTGTATGTATGTACAATAAAATGTTTTATGTAAAATTTTGTAAAGAAAAAAATGCGAAAATAATTCCAAATATACCAGCAAAAGCGCATAAAAACATGCAAATGTTTAAGCAAATTAATGTTTAAGCCTGAAGACAATTGGAAGGAAGACAACAAAAGTTGTTGCATGCAAAATGAATTTAAATCAGCAACACACAGAAGAAGGCATGTTAACTTGAGGAAATGTTTTTAAAAATGAGGAAACTGCTATTGGCGCTTACACGCTGACAATAAGCGTACTTTGCGCTCAAACACACCGTTAAGCCCGAAATTTGGTGAAAGAAGCTAATTTGGCGTTTTTGTAGTTGTGCAGAAGAATTAAATGCTTGATTCATACGCCACACAAATTGTGGGCAACACAAATTTTAATAACTGAATTTCGGATAATTTCGAAAATATTTATAAATGCGCATATTGCACAATAATATTGATTTCACCGACATATTTTTGTAGTTGTAGCGGCATAAAGTGTTAGTTGCAAGTAAATTCAAGCAAAGCGGATTGTAAAATTTTATTTTAGACAGCAAAATCAGCTGACAAAATGCAATAAATTTGTCGAAAAAAAATTACGCTGATGTGCAGTTATGCAAGGAATGCAATGTATAAAGCAAAAGCAAAAAAAAGTAAATAAAAATTATTTCTAAAAACCAACAGCCTGTCTGATTAGATTTCATATTGTAGCATCCAACTACTAAATACATATTAAAAAATAAATAAGTTAAAAGTATAATACATGAGCCACTTAATGGAAAAGAATTTTACATTTTACCACAAGCATATGCGAACTCTTATAAATACGCATACAAACATACTTTTCACTCTCTATGAATATATATATATATATATACATAAATATAAAATATACTTATTACTGAACATGTAGTTATTATTAATACAATATAATAGTGTGTACCATTTATATAAAGGATTACAAGTAAAATCGTATAAATATGTAGTATTTGTAAAAGAATTTAAATATTATTAACTGTAGTGCATATGTTTATAAAATTCGTACATATAAATAAATAAATAAAAAAGAAATACAAGCAAAACAAAAATATTTACTTATGTAGCTTGTAAAAATACGAAAAGCAGCAAAGAAAAACAGACTTACTGAATATTCAAAGTAAAATGCATAAAATGTAGTAAAAGTAATAATGAAGCAAAAAACGCAAGTAAATGCTAATAAGCACACTTAAATAGACTAACTAGCAAGCGAGCAAGCAAATAGCTATATTGTAGCGAAAGTCTTTAATTATGTATACACATATGCATATATAAAGTACATACACACTTATGCAAGTAGCTACAACAACAATAAAATTGCAATTGCGTTTCAGATACAAAAGGTGCATAAGGTGCAGAAATTATATAAAAGTTTGCTTTATGTAGATAACAACAAAATAAATATGAAGAAAAACATTTTTGAATTTTATTAAAAAAAATTATTTTAAAAAATTTGGTTTCAAAAAATTTATTTAAGAAATTTTAATTTGAAAAAATTTTGTGTTAAAAATTATAATAAACAAAGTATTTTAAAAATTTTAATTTAAAATTAATTAATTTAAAAAAATTGATTTTGAAAATTTTATTTAAAAAAAAATATCTTAAAAACATATTAAAAACATATTAAAAACACATTGATATAAAAAAATTTTAATTACAAAATTTTGTTTTAAAAAAATTATTGAAAAAAGTATTTTAAAAAGTTTTATTTTAAAAAATTTTAATTTTAAAAATCTGATTTTGAAACAATTTATTTAAAAACATTTATTTTTAAAACTAAAAAAGCCTAAATTAACTGAAAAGCAAGCATTTAACTTTAAATTTTATTTTAAAAACAGCAATTAAAGCTTAAATTACGGTAAACTTCAAACTTTACAAATTGGTTACATATTCCTTTTTTTCTTTTTTATTTACCTATACTGAAACCCATTTCGAAAACCATTTAAAAAATGTCGAACATCATGTCTACAATATGTAATTTCTGCGCAAATTTACTGTTATATGCGAAAAGAAAATGCCCCTAAATGAAACCAAACAGTTAAAAAATCGCCGAAAACAGTGGCTAATACACACACACACATTTTATTGACGTCGAAGTGAACACATTTCATAAAAAAAAATTAAAATGATAATATAAATGTTTATTTTTTTTTACTTTACAAAAAGTGTGAATTTTTATTTGAAAATTATTCTGAATTTAATAATAATACTTCTTCAGTGATCTTAATAATATGTATAATAAAAAGGCACGAATTGTCTATGTGTTTTATAAATGTAAAATTATGCTCGAGAAGTTATTCAATTTTCTATAATATAATTTATAATTGCTTTTTTTTGTACAAATATTCTTTTGTAATTGTATTAATATTTTTGTTTTTAGCAATAATATTTTTTTGTAACACTATTTTCATTTGTAAAAGTATTTCCTTTTTTGTAAATTTTTTTTGTATATTTTTTTTGTAAATTCTCTTTGAACCATTTTTTTTGGAGTAAAATTTTTAATTGCAGCAATATGTACTTTATTTGTAAAAATATATTTTTATGTAATAATATCACTTTTTACATTTTTTTTTGTACATTTTTTTTCAATTTTCTTTAACTATATTATGTTTTTATTTTTATTTTTTTATTATTATTTTTTTGTACTATTTTTTGTAATAAAATTTTTATTTGCAACAAAACATATGTACGTTTTTTGTAAAAATATTTTTTTATAACCTTTTTTGTAATATTTTTTTTCTAATCAAATGCAATAATTTTTTTTTGTAAAAATATTTATTTTTTTAGTAATATTATTTTTGTAAATTTTTTTTTATTATCTGTTTTGTAATAGTTTTCGTAATATTTTTTTTTTTGTAATCAAATCTGTTTGCAAAAAAAAATTTTTTTGTAAAAATATTTAGTTTTTTGTAATATTTTTTTATAATGTAATATAAAATATTTTTTGTAGTATTGTTTTTAATAATATTTTTTTATAAACTCAAAATTTTCCTATACCTTTACTTGTGTGTATGTGCCAAATGCTCTGTGGTGATTTTTAAATTTTCATTACCTCGAAATTACTTAAGGAATATTTACTGCTGCTTCAACAACAACTAAAACAACAACAACAACCTTTAAACATATTTAACTGCGTCTGTTGAATATAATACCCATAAAAATGTGTATGTACGTTTTAAGTAATAATTATTTCGTATTTCTAGTATTTTCGTAAAAATTTGTTTAGATATTTATAAAAAATAGTCGAAATTATTTGTAAATGTACAATTTTGTAACAAAGAACAACAACAAGTACCGCAAAATGTACGAAATTGTAAAATGTATTGTATTTGTATGTAATGTAATGTATATCTACCAATCCTAATTCACTTACTAACTGTATTTGTATTTGTATAATATTTTTGTAATAAAGTGAAATTGTAATTTTTGCCTCAACTTGATTTGCATCGAAATGATCAAAGCCAAACAAAAAAGATAAGAAAAAACAAAAACAAAAACAAAAACGAAAACGAAAAATTATGTAAACAAGAAAAGCTGTAAAAATTTGTATTTTAAGCTGCGCCGCAAAGCAGCGAAAATTGTGTTATTTGTAAAAAGGAAAAAAATGTAAAAAGCAACCATGCCCACAATCCACAAATGGCGAATTCATTCTGCTAATGAGCTTGTTTATATCTACATACACTGTGTGAGCCACCTTTATGGTACATACCTACACATACATATACATTGTACATCTACTTGCATACCAATTTGAGTTTTCATGAATAAAGTAAAAGCGAAATGCATTAGTAGTTTTAAATGCGTGCATAACGGCAAATATATATATATATATATATATATGTACATGCACATGCGTACAATATTTTAAGCGAAACATAAGGTCAATTCATTATGAGTATCATTATTGTTTAATTCATTTTTTTTATTTACATACCTATACATATACATACATATAAACAACGCAAAACACCTAGAAATGTGCAAGCGTAACTAAGCAAATATATCATTTAAATATTTGTATGTAAACTATGTCATTACTTTGTAGTATTTCTTCTTATATAACTTTATTTAACTAAGGAAAAACAAGCGAACATTTGACTTTTATGTAAACCAACCAACCAATGCAACCACCACGCCTATTTTTAGGTATTTCTAATTTTACGCATTTCATGTTTCTAAATATTTTAATTATTATTATTATTAATTATATTGCTGTTAAATTACTATTATGTTTATGTGCATAAGTTAGCGGTGTGACATTTATATATACATACATGCATATGTATGTATATAGACACGTCTACCAACCAAATCTACTACCGAACTACCTATCTACAAATGTCATACATACATACATACTTCGCTATGAAACTTGTTCATTCTTACACATGCATACATACATACATATTAATTATTTTTTTCAAAATACATATAAACAAAGAAATTGTAATTGTAATTTTATGTAAAACACAAATATATTTAAAAGAAATTTGAGAAAAAGAAAAAACTTGCAAATTTTTATTGTTTCCCATTGGATATCTTTCGCATTGGTGATTTAGCCTTTATGATTTTTGCAGGATTAACACTTCTTTAGTGGCTACGAGCGACGCTTTGGGGGGCAGCGTTTATATTTGGCGCTTTTATAACCTCTACAGGGTATATTATTTTTAACAGGAAGTTGGTAACAGCCGAAAGGAAACGTCGGCGACGAGATGACTCGATTTAGTTATGCCTGTCTCTCTGTTCGTCCGCTGTATATATGTATGCTAATTAGGTCCGTATTTGTTGAGATATCAACTTGAAATTTTACAAAAGTGCTTTACTCACAAAAAAGCTGTTCATTTGTTGAAATAGCTGAAATTGGACCACTATATCATATATGTATGTAGCTGCCATACAAACTGAACGATCAAAATTGAGTTCTTGTATAGGAAAATTTTTTGGTTACCGATATATCTTTATGAAATTTGGCAGGGATTGTTCTCCAAAGCAATGATACAAAATGAAAAATTTTTCCAGATCGGACCACTATATCATATATGTATGTAGCGGCCATACAAACTGAACGATCGAAATTAATTAATCTTGTATGGGAAATTTTTTTGCTTGTGAAGGGTATTCTAGCTTCCGTGCAACCGAGGTTGACGTTGTTTCTTGTTACTGTTGTTTTTATACCCGTAGCACTTTTCTCGAAAGTGTGAAGGAATCGTTGCAATGTAAAATGATAGCAAATCAAACGTCTGCACGATTGAATAATGAATGAGGAGTTATCATGTGAAGTAGTGCGAGTACGTTTACCAGGCACCACTGCTGAAATTGTTTAAGGGAGTAGTAGGAGACGATACAGAGAGTCCCTAAATAATGTTCCAACAAATTTGAACTGAGTGGTATTATGAAAATCGATCGTAGCTTACGCCGTTGTAACAAATTTTTATACTTCGTGAAATGTCAAAACTGTAGAAATGAGCACTTAAATTGAAGTAAAATGTGTCAACTCTCATGAGTTTCAATGAATGAGAGCATTCATTAAGTGAAGTACAGCTATTTTATGGCCACAGAAAACTGTGTTTCCCTGTTGATCCTATTCTTTTGTTATGGTTGCCGGCAATAAAACCGATTATACTCAGTATTTTTGACCCTGTCTCAGCTTATCAATTTTAGGTAAATATTGGTAATTTCTTACTGAGAGTTTCTAATCAGATTCAGTGTTGCGATTAATATTCGAAAATAGCTATAACCTCTCATAGTCACAGGTAAATATTCGAATTTAGCGGTGAGAAATTGGACATGGTTATTGGTCATAGCCTTACGGAAAAGCGCGAAAAAATACTAGAAGCGTCAAGTGACGGAATCTTTTGTATAAAATCTAAAATAACACAATTTATATAAATCAGCATTTTATAGCAAGCAACCTGGACACATAACCTTAAAATGAAGTGTACATTAAATTCTAGAATGGAATTACATAGCATTTCAAGGAGAGCTCATTTTTTCTTAAATATTTGTGGAAACATTTTACTTAAAATTTTAATTTAATAAATATAAGAATAGGTATGTATTTCATTATGGCAAATCAAATTCACGTAAAACACTATAGCAGCAATTTCGTGGAAAGGCAACATATTGTCAAAAAGCAGTCGAGGACAAAGACAGCTACTGTTTCACTGTTTTTTGCAATTTCTGCAGTAAACATTGAATTCAAATTGTGTTAATTATACTTAGGTAATGCATTTTCTTGAAATGAAATTAAAACAATTTTAATTAACTTATTTCAAGAATTAAAATTAATGAATTAATTAAAAATTATTTTATTTAATTGATTTTACTTAAATCTTAATTAATTACTTAATAAATTAAACTAATTTTACTTAATTAGTTATTAAATTAATTAATTACATTAATTAATGTAGTAGAATTATTAATTTAATTAAATAATTAAATACATTAATTTTACTTAATTAGTTAGTTAATTAACTAATTAGATTAATTACTGTAGTTAATTAGGAAATAAGTAAATAAATTAATTAATTCGTTTATAATATTAAGTAAGTACATTTTCCTTATGTTAATTAAGATATTAAAGTTATTAATATACATACATATTTAAGTAATAAGAAAATAAGTAAATTTATTTATTTAAATATAAAATTTTCACTTACTTAAAAAAATTTGTTTTGTTTTGTTAAAATTAATTAAAATTAATTTAATTTAATTAAAATTAAAACTATTTAATTAGTCAACTGTTTCATTATTAATTGCGACTTTTGCATTAAATATTGAATTCAAATTCTGCTAATTGAATTTATATAATAAATATACTTTGTTACATCCTGTCAAATTAGTAACTTTTTTAATTAATTTACTAAAATGTAAAGGTATTAAATAATTCGTAAATATTTTTTAATTATGATAACTAGTTTTACTTAATTAATTAAGTAAGTAATTAATAAATTCAATCCTTTATTTTAGTTGCTTAATAAATTATTTAAAGAGAAAAAATTAATTTATTAAATAAATTGGTATAAGTAAAATTATTTAATATAATTTAAGCAAAACTCATTACAATTAATAATTTGACTCACTTAATTAAGTAATTGAAAAAATCATTCTTATACAAAGCCAACTTTTAATTATTATTAACTGTTCCTAAAGTAAATACAGAATTCATATTCTTTTAATTATATTTGAACAATGAAGTTTCTGTATGAAATCCAATAAAATTAATTGTTTTTAATTACTACTTATTTTATTAATTATTTTTAATTAATTTAATTAAAAAAACTTAGATTAATTAATTAATAATTTTAAATAATTTAGGTAAACCTCATTACAATTCATAATTTTACTTACTTAATTAATCAATTATAACAAAGCCATTCTCATACAAAGTCAACTGCTTCATTATAATTAGCAAGTACTGCAATAATTTTTGAATTCATATTGTGTTAGTTATTTAAATAATGAATTTTCTTAATAAAATCCAGTGAAATTAATTATTAAATAATTAGTTAAAAAATTAAGGTTAATTAATTCAAAAAATTCATTATAATTAACTTAGTTAATTAATTAATTGAATAAAATAATTAATTACTTTTAATTAACTAATCATAATATAAGATTAATTATAAAAATATTTTTTTATTATAGTTAATTATAAAAAATATTTTTAATTAATTAATCTTAATTTTTTAACTAAACTAAATTAATTAAATAATAATTTTATCTACTTTATTAATTTTAATCATAATTTTATTAAATTAATTAATTAACTAAGTTGATTTGACTTAATAAAATATATTTAATTAATTAAATTTACTTACTTAATTAATTAACTCTAAGTAGTCTTTTGAAATAAATAAACTAAATTTATATTATTTTTCTTTAATTATTTAATTCATACTACAATTTTATTTAATTAATTTAATCACTTCATCAACTTAATTATGAGTTTAAGCTAAATTAATTAAATAACATATGTAATGGATTTTATCGAAATTAGTAAATTATTATTTATTAATTTATTAAATGTTATTAATATAACTTTTACTTAAGAGGTTGATTTTTATTACATTTTTTTTTTAATTTGACTTATTTAATTCATTAATTTTAGTTACTCAATTTACTTAAATAATGAATTAATTTTAATGAGTTTTTAAATGAATTAATTAAATAAAATTTTATATAATTAGTATATTGTTTTTGTAAATTGATTAATTAAAATTAATCTTATTTAATAAGTAATTTTTTTATGAATTTTGCTTAAATTAATTAATTTAAACTACTTTTTTTTAATTAGTAAATTTTTATTAATTTTCCTTAATTAATTCATTGAAACAAATTCATATAAAAATATAAAAAGTCAACTTAAATACAAACAGAAAATCAAAATTAAACTATTAAAGCCCTTATAAAAATTAGAGAAAAAAATGTACGACTACATAACGGACTTATGTATGTATATTCAAATATTTATTTTATATAAAATGTAATAAATGATAAGAAGTAGTAAAAATGCGAGTTTAATGATATAACTGAGTATAATCATAATTGAAGATGCATTTGCATTGTAGCTATACATATACAGTTCATATGTAAATCAAGTATAGTATGTATTGTATGTACATATGCGTGCACAATAATGTACATACAGAGTACATAAATATTTTGTATGCAAACGCGTTACGTGAACATAAACGGAATCGCGATTTTTTTTTTGTAAATTGTATAAAATGAAGGCATATACATACAAGTACATAAGCACTTACATAGAAATGATAGATAACAAAGATAATAAATAACGGTCTAGCTGAAAAATATTAATCAGAATAATATCACTTAAAGAAGATTTCGAGTTTTTCTACAAAGTCAAAGTTAATGAAGAGCTATTTTTTATAAAACACCAGCAATTGGTAACGGTACTTTGTACTCGTAGGTTTTATGGAATGTGCAACATTTTTTCAAAACAACAAGCAGTTGGGGAAGTGGCGCAGGTTTTAAAAAACACACAACTTATAAATAACAGTAAAACTCATAGTAATCTAGAAACTGCCCAACAGTTGAAGACGCATACATACAGACATAAGTGAAACTTAAAAAAAAAGAAATAATAGAAAAATTATAAATCAAATAAGCTGATTGAAATAATCGCTGTAATAATGGCAAACAGGTTTTTATTGTAAAAATTGTCAAATTCAGAGCTTCCTTACCGGCAAGCGAAAATCCATTGAAGAAGAAAATAAATGTGTGATGGCTATACATACATACATACATGCATGAAATATACATTACGTAGTGGCGAGTGGACATTTTAAAGCAGTTTTTTAAAACATTGACGAGTAAGACAGAATTATTAAGAAAATTTCGTCATAAGAAACTAAATGTGTAAGCAGCAGACATACATACATACAAACATATTAACATAAATGGCATTATATACAGTTGCATTGCAGAAATAACCACATGAACACTAAACATAAGGATGATAAAAATATATGAGCTAAACTGTCACCGAACGTAAAATTCCGAAGTAAAAGAGGCGAAGCAGGCCTGTCACTAAAACAAGCTGGACTCGAAAGAAATTAGTTTAGGTTGCTGGATTATGCTGCCAAATTTTCTCAAGCTAATATTCAAGTTGAAATCTTCACATTTTTTCATAAATACTTTTCTTTTTTAAGCAAAACAATATGATTAACAATGACCCAAGATTAAGGATAACAACATAAATACTTATGTCCTATTTGTACAAATAGAGCGTTTTCCAAAAATGGTGATATGATGTCTTCAAAAAAAAAAACTTATTTTTAATGTGTTTATTTAATGTGCAGTACAATCGATACAATTAAGTTCTGGATATAACATCATAACAATCTTCCTTTTTATGAACGAATTCGATGAATATTTTTCCTCTAAATCAAGTCGCAGTCATGAATAGCACGTTCAATATTGACTACTAAAGCTTGAAGGGAGTCTGGTTTATTGCCAAATACCCATGACATCAAATAACCTCACAAGAAGTTGACTAATGGTGTTAAATCACAACTTTTGGAGACCATGCAATGTCACAATTTCTTGAAATAAACGAATCTCCAAACTTTTCTCGCAATAATTCGGTTGTTTTACGTGCTGTGTGGTACGAAGCACCGTCTTGTTTGAACCAGATGTTCTCAAGAGATCAACTTCTTCCAATTGCGGCCACAAAAAGTTGGTTATCATCGATCTAAACCGCTCTCTATTGTTAGTAACGATGTCACCAGCTTCATTTAGAAAGAAGTATGGACCGATGACTACACCAGACCAAAAACCACCCCAAGCTGTCAATTTAGGTGAATGTAAGGGTTGTTCATGAATAATGTGTGGATTTTCTTCGCGCCAGAATCGACAGTTTTGTTTCTTTACCGCACCACGCAGATGAAAGTGAGCCTCATTGGAGAAGATGATTTTCTTAAAAAAATCGTTATCATTTTCAAGTTATTCCAAGGCAAAATCAGTAAATTCACGACGTTTACGGTCGTCGAATGGCTTTAGTTCTTGAGTGAGAACAATTTCTTGCGGATGAAAGCCCAAAATCTTTCTCAAAATCCGCCAGGTTGTGATTTGAGACGGTCCCAATTCTTACGAACGTCTTTTAACCGACAAATTGCGATCTTCAGCAACACTTGCCTGAACGGCAGCAATATTTTCAATACTTCGAGCGGTTCTTTGTCTTATTGGCACTTGAACATTATGTAAAGAAAATGTACACTTGAAATGTTCAGCAATTCGATGAATAGCGAGGACTGGTGGACGATTATTACGGTCGAAAATGGCAAAACCGCACGAAAAGTTGCAATTGGAGTACGATTATTTTGATATTAATATTGAATAATTTGTAGACGTTGTTCTTGCGCATATCTCTCCATGGTGAAAATGAAGATGTTACTGAATACAATGAAAAAAAAATTACACAGCATGGCGACACTTAGATATCATATCATCCCTATTGGAAAACCCGATACATTCCTCAGCACACTGTATGGCTGCTCCACCCTAAATAAGTGTAGATTCCCTTAATTTTCGTTTTCGTTAATTATCGTCAAACAACAACTCGATTGCTGAAATATTAAATTTGTTTAACGGCACTATTCAAAAACGCATAGGATTAATTTTGAAACTTCACATAAGAGTTCTTCATGTTCTCACAGAAAGAAGTTTGCTTCGCCGCATCAAAGATTATGACGTACTTATCAGACGTAACCAACTTGAACCAGTTTTTTGCTTGCAAGAATTAAAAACTAACGGTGTTTTTCAAAAAGAGCGCTGCAAAAGTAAAGAAAAACGGTTTGGAATTTCAATGAAATTCTTTAATCCTGTGAAAGTACATTCGATGCCATTATGTATGGAACTGGATTTCTTTTGCATGGCCACCACGGGCACGCTTGCAGAAGTCCAGACGCTGAACCCAATTTTCGACGGTTTTCAAGCATAAATCGGCCGATACTGCTGCAATTTCACGTTCGATATCCGTACGAAGTTCATCAATCGTCGCTGGCTTGTTGGCTTAGACCATAGATTTGACGTAGCCCCACAGGAAATAGTCTAACGGCGTCAAATCGTACGACCGAGCGGTAGCGATTCCCATTCACAGTAACGTGACGGTCTTGATCATTACGGAAGAAGTACGGCCCAATGACGCCGCCGGCCCATAAATCGCACCAAACCGTAATTTTTTCGGGATGCAATGGTGACACATGGAGTACATGTGGATTGCTGCCTGAACAATAACGCATATTTTGTTTATTGACGAAGCCATACAGCCAAAGAGAAGCCATATAGTTGAACATGATTTTTCGATGAAAATTCGGATCATTTTCAAGTTGTTGCTCAGCCCAATTCACAAACATATGACGATTCTGGTGGTCAAGCGGCTTCAGTTCTTGTGCCAATTTGATCTTGTAAGGATGTAGGCCAAGCATTTTTCGCAAAATTCGCCACAACGTCATCACAGAGATGCTCAACGCTTGAGAACGACGTGTGAGAGACTGATTTGGGTCTTCCTCAATTGATGCGCTAGCCGCAGCAATATTCTGGAAACTACGGGCATTTCTTTTCAAATTTTTCCACTAGACGCTCCATTGTTGATCTGATAGGACGATTATGACGACAATAAATTGATATAAATTAATTTTATTTTGCAAACTTACTTTTTTTGTTCAATAAAACGTGTAAAGATGTGTTTTATAAATTTTCAGTAAATTTCTATGGTAATAACTAGTCATTTTTTAACCATTTCCACGTAAGGTCTGCTTTCGTCAGGTTTTCAGAATCATATATGGCATATGCCACATAAAGAGCAAAGAAAACAAAGTTTAAATCTTAATTAGAGGAAACGAAAATTTTTAATAAAAATCGAGAAAAGTAAATCGCTGCGCAAGACAAAAATATATACACACATATACATACATATATAATGATATATGAAATAACACTCATAATAAATAATAAAAACTATTTAAAAGAAATTATTAATGAGTCCGAAAAAATTAAAAGCTAAATTACAACACATACAGACACAGATGCGTAAATATATATTATATTAAAAACAAATATGTAAAAGTAAACTAACTAATAAAATATTTTAAACTGCTAAAACTAAAAATAAATTCAATAAACACCGTAACAACTTTTGTAATTACCTATTAAACACACCCTAATGTGTTGATGGAGCACCAACGAATTATGAATTGTATATTTTGTAGTCATAAAAACGTGCTTACTTACCCATGCAGTAAGTATGTACATATGTACCATTGTATTTATGTATATTTGTAATTTAAAACAACGTAAATTTCATTTCTAAAACTAATTTCTATAATTTCACCAACTTCATTGTTGTTGTTAGAAATGCCACTTTAGTGTAATATTACGTTAGAAAAATTCACAATTTCCTGAAACAAATGAAAATAGTATGAAGGGCAAACGCTGATTGCAATTTATGTAAAATTAAATAAATAAATTCCGTTAATTTTACCGTGTTAGCAATCAGTGCAGATTTCGACTGATGTATGTAGCTCATTTGTGCTGAAATAAAATCACTCGTAAATATATAAATAAGCTTACTAATGCTCTTACATATACATATATATATACAGACACACAGAAACAACTATTATATATATATATATATATATATATACATATATAATATATGTACATATATACATATATATATAATATATATACATATATATAATAATTCCGTATAAACTAATTGTATGTATGTAACACGGTAGTTATAAATATGAAATAAATACAGATAAACGGCGTGTAAGCAAGCAGCAGGAGAACTAAATTTATATACCCTACAAGTAAATTATACTCTAATAAAAAATAAATAAAAATAAATATAAAATTACATGCGAGTGCAAAGTTCACGACGATCAATTCAGTTAGAGCGCATAAAGATCGCATTGAAATTCAAATACAGTAAATCTAAAAAGGTCGAATGAAAAAAAGAAAATTAAAAGAAAATAAATTGTATACAAAATGACTTGTGTAACTAACTATTTCAATATTGAATAATAATAAAATTATTAGAAAAGAAAAAATAGGTGCATTTTCATTTTAGCAATAATACGTGGGTTGCTTTTTATATTTCGGGATTCGAGAGCAAAAACAATTTTAAATCCTCGAAAATCGCTTTATTGTTTTCCAAAATATACTCCATTAAGTTCCGAAACACGTTTGCTACTCCGATTGAGGTACTTCCAAAACATGCCTTTTGAACGCTTCAACCGATGTCGAAAAACATTGACCTCTGAGTATATTTGTGAAATTTTTTTATCAGTAAAAATGGTATACCGATGGTATCTGTTCAGCTTGATTTGCTTCAAGTGAGTTGCCAGAAGATGACCAGTTGATCCACTGTATGCTTTCATGTGGAGATTATATCGAATAAGCTTTGCCATTGATTGTTGTTGTTGTTTTAGCGGATAACTACTCCCCGTTAGGATGGTAAGGATTAGCTAAGTTGCCGTCGACGTCATCCAACGGAAGGCCCAAGAAACGTGCTTTGGGACCAAAGGGAGAGGAGTGTCAGATGAGTGGGGTTGGGGGAGGCATGCAAAGAGGAGGCGGAGACTCATTGCAGGCAGAACATATCGCACTTGTTACGTTAAAGTGTAACAACTCAAAATTTGAACATTTTCAGTAGAGACGAAAAACTGTTGAGTCGAAAGAAGTCATTCTGAAAACAAAGAGAGAGTCATAACGGTTTTTTTAACGAAAGACTAGACAAATCACTGAACGATTTTTACAGTGGGTAGAGATGACCACTGCACATTATTTTCTTGCAAAAAACTAAAATTTGGAAATTTTGAGTTGTTACACTTTAACGTAACAAGTGCGATATATTGGATATGTCGGGGTCTACTCTGAATAGGTAGAAGTTTAACATGCTACAGTATCCAGAACGGAGCTGCGCAAGGCTAACTCGAGCTCTTCGTTTCCAATGGGTGGTGGTTTGACTCCGAGTACGCCATTCACTGGAAGGAAGTCGTTGAAGGTGCTGATGGCTCCACTGTGAATGGCGGTCAGTGCGGAAGTTTGTTGTGTCCGAAGTCTGGTCGACATATTGTCTGATGTCGTCAACGTAGTTGAGGAATGACCTCTTGATCTTCCTAGGACACGGTTCGGCTCCAAGCAGGTGACTTCAAGTATGATTTCTGCAGAGGCATTGCAGCAGGAACTGCCTGGAGAGGATTTCATTATGCAGTTGTTGGATAGGAAACATCAAGATGCATTCTGTTGGAGTCCGAAGTGCAGTATTTTGATAGGTTTGAAGCTTCCTCGTCTGCATTTCACTACATTCAGGCGACCATATTGGTGCGACGTAGTTAAGGACCGCCCGGCTTATAGCCTTGTATACTTTGGCGATAATAGCGGTCGTGTGAGGAGTGAAGGAGCACAGTCTGTCAAAAGTCACACCTATAATCGAATGCAATATTAAGGTTAAGTCTGTACTTCTTCGCCCAGTTTGCAAATATGGTCGCTGTGGATTTAGTGTGGGAGAGAGTTAAGTACCGAGCATAGAGGCAGCGAGAAAGGAAAGATAGCCGTTTATCTTTGAACACATGCAATCGATTACATTGCCCGACGTCAATATCGTGCAGTCATCAGCGTACGAGGTTATAGAAACTCCCTCAGGTAGCTGTGGGAGTTTCGAGATATAGAAGTTAAGCAATAGTGGGGAGAGGACACCACCCTGCGGAATCCATTGTTTAATTCTGCTCAATTTAGAGCTTTTTCCACCTCTTCAGTCCTGGAGGGATTGCCATTGATCTGGTCCATTGATATTCTAAGGAGATTTCTGCATATGCAATCGCGAGCAGTTTTTATAGCTGATTTAGTTCGACAACTTCTCCTTCTATCATCACTTATAGACGCAAAAGAATTTCGCGAAGGGTATAAATAAAGTTGAAGCAAAAACTTGGCTTGATGACGAATTTCCAGATACTGCAGCGGGATTGATATGTCAGTCAACCCCCAAAAGAGGTTTTTACCGACGAAAACATCAAAAAAGTCCACAAAATAATTTTAGATGACCATTAAGTAAAGTTGATCGAGATAGTAGGAACTCTAAAGATATTTGGGTATAAGAAAACTCTGTGCAAAGTGGGAGTCGCGTGAGCTCATTTTTGGTTTGTTTGGAAGTGTTTAACCGTAATAAACCCGAGTTTTCCGTCGATATGTGACAATGAATCAAACATGGCTGCATAATTTTACTCCGAAGTTCAATCGACAAGCACTCGATTGAACTACACACACGATGAACCTGCTTCAGGGCGTGGAATTATGCAACAGTCGACTAGCAAGGTTATGGTATCTGTACTTTCGGATGTACATGGAAAAATTTTTATTGACTATCTTGAAAAAGAAAGAAAGAGCGACCATAAGATAGCATTATTGGAGCGTTTGGAGGAAGAAAGCGGCAAAAAACGACCGTGTCACAAGTCAGTACAAACGATGGCAACAATCCATGAACTCAACTTCGAATTGCTTTCGCATTCACCATATTTTCCAGATCTAGCTTCCAGCGACTATTTGCTGTTGCTAAAATCTCAAAAGAATGCTCGCTGAAAAGAAATTTGCGTCGAATGAAGTGATCACCGAAACTGAGGCCTACTTTGAAGCGAAGAGCAAATCGTACCACAAAAATGGTATCGAAACGTTGGAGAGTCGCCGTAATCAGTGTATCATCCGTGAAGGGAACTATGAAAAAAGAAGCGAATTTTGCCAAAAAATGTCCTTTACTATGGCAGGCCGTAGACTTTTCAATTGATCTCTTATATTTAATTTGGCAAGCCTAAATATATGGTTGAACTAAAAAATTGAAAATTCAACATAACTTTATTTTAACAGTTTTATGAAGTTTATTTTAAACTCATACTGATAAATGCTAATTTAGTAAAAAAGCTCTAGGCGTTAAACTTATAAATATTTAAAGTTAAAATCTAAAAAACTATTTACATGAAAACATTTTCAAAGATTAATAGGCGATAAGTCTGCAGTAAAAATTTAATGGTTACCAATACCATAATTATGTGCAAATATGGAGATAAGATATGGGTGAGTTGTACGAGTATTTTTGTAATTTGCAGGTATTGTATTAAGCTTTTCGCTAAGCGATGATTTTCTCGAGCATCAATGCTAATGCTAATGCTGTATAGAGGCCGAATATGGCTAATACTAGACGTTTTATAAGAGACATCCGTTGAACTGGTGTAAGTTATGGTTTGTATTACTAATTTCACTGCAAAGATAGTACAGAATCACAACAACTTTAGTCCACATAGAATAAGTCCTTGGGCACGTTCTTCAGCAGTTGATTGGCGAGTTTGCCAAACTCTTGCGCCAATTTCTTTTGCAGCTGCGTTTGCATGGCCTCCAAAACGACACGAGAGTTCTCACGCAGGAACAAATTTGTGGCCTCAACTGCATAGTATTATATAAAGTTGAAAACATAAATATTAGACGAAACAGAATTCGAAGGTGTTAAGCAATACTTACGCAAAATTCGATTGTTATTGAAGGCGCCCGAAATGTTCATGTTCACATCCTTCACATTTAACACCAGACTAAGCGAATCCACATGCAGATATGAGCGACCGGCCTTTTCATTTGACGACACTTTGCCGGTGATGTCAGCAACAACACCCTCTGCATAATATAAAAACAAAAATTACATAACCTTAAAGTTATAGTTCTTTTATGGCATATTTTTCCTTACCAAAAGTGGCATGGAAATCGCCACCACCGGACGCTGGTATGATAAGCAACACACCCGAGCTTGTGTACTTCGCTTCGATATTCAATTTGGGCATGGCAATGCGCGCTTTGAACGGTTCATCGCCTTCACTTAGCTTCATCGATTTCACCTGAAAGTTGCTGGCGCCCAATACTTCGAGATTCTTCAATGTAATTTTATAGCCTTGTGGTCCGTCGGTGAGTTGTAAAGCAAGCGCATCCATTTTGAACGGTTCGACTGAAGGTAGCTGCAATTTAGAGGTAAAATACAATATTTAAGCTTTAGTTTTTGTATTTTTAATAGATCTCTTAGAAGCTACTTGATAACAGGTGACACATGGGCGAATTATAAAACAATTAAATTTTTGTCGATAAAATTATTTTCAAATACCGAATTAAGGTGCTTTGGTGTACAGAAAAGTCTCATAGAAAAACGGCACTTACTCAACCTGCAACCACTTGACATCGCAATCGACATCGCAAACATAATCGGCCTACTGAGCGTACTATTCGCAACACCATAACCCATCTTGAGACCCAGCATTCATTCAGGATAATATTCGACCGAATAGACCAGGTCCAGTACCCAGTGAAGAAAATATATCAGCCGTAACTGAGAGTGTACACGAAGACCGTAAAGAGTCGATTCGGCGCCGCTCGCAGTAACTCGGATTGACGAATGGAACAACTTGGTGCATTTTAAGTCAAGATCTTAAATTGAAAGCATACAAAATACAGCTTGTGCAAGAACTGGAGCCTTTTGACCTCCCCATGCGACAACACTTAGCTCTATGGGCTCTTGAAAAGTTCCAAGAAGATCCGATGTTTTCGAAACAAAATTTATTCAGCGATGAGGCCCATTTCTGGCTAAATGGGTTTGTAAACAAGCAAACTTGTCACATTTGGAACGAAGAGCAACCAAAAGAGATCCAAGAGCTGCCATTTTATGGAGAAAAAAAACGGTTTGGTGTGGTTTGTGGGGCGGTGGAATCAACGGTCGATATTTCTTCAAAAATGATACCGGTGAGAACGTAACTGTCAATGGCGACCGTTATTGCGCCATGATAACCGACTATTTGATGCCTGAAATTGAAGCTCGTGATCTCGGCGACATTTGGTTTCAACAAGACAACGCCACTTCCCAACACATCGCATCAATCAATGGATTTATTGAGGGAGCACTTCGGTGAGCAGATAATTTCACGTTTTGGGCCAGTCGATTGGTCACCAAGGTCGTGTGATATCACACCGTTACACACCGGACAATCCCGCATAGTTTCAAGCCTTGGAGCGAAACATCACGCGTGTCATTCGACAGTTATCAGTCGAAATGCTCGAACGAGTCATCGAAAATTGAACTCAATTGATGGATCATCTGAAACATATCCGCGGCCAACATTTGAGAGAGATAAGCTTCAAAAAATAATTCCAAAGATTGTTCTTTCGAATAATAATAAACATTTCCCATTAAATTTGAAGTTTGTGTTTTTTTTTTTAAAGTAGTGAACCACGAAATGGATCACCCTTTAGTTGTATAAATAGTTGTGTAATATATTTAACAACAAAATTACCGTTACTCAAATCCGAGTACACCGTACAATACCATTTTCCTGCGCGACACAAGAGTGACAATTCATTGGCATCATTTTCATGACCGACGGCGGTGCAAAAAAAGCCGATGTGCAACAAAAAAACTGCAACTAAAGAAATTGCGCTTGCAACATTGCAAGCGTGCAAGCGTGTAAATTGCATAGCTGCGAACGGTGTTACTGGAAAAACCGGTATTATGAAAGCAAACGAAATCACTCAACAATTTCTGGAAAAAGGTACAGTGTGCGAATGCGATGATTTAGTGTAGAAAAAAATGGCATCAAAGTAAATAAATGAAATATCGCTTGCGATGACGATGACGCCACCATAAACGCCGTTCAAGTGTGCAATCGTCTGTGCAAACAAGCAGGCAGTTGCATTTGCTGGCTTTAGCCCACAGTCAGCAATTATTTAGTCACTTTGTTTGTGTGTTGTTGTTTTTTTGCATTTCCCTAGCCACTCAAGAGAGTTGCATAATTTCCTTTCCGCCTGACTGGGCGAGCGGAATAAGTTGTTTGCGTTTGTGTGTCAATAATACAAACGGCAGTGTGCACACACAATTTTACTTTATTGCTTTTTTAAATTTTTGCTTGCTGGAAGGCATGTGTATATGTGCCACGGGTGTGCAACTGCCGTTAGTGGCATACAAAACTTTGATGCATTAAAATGTATGGAGTTTTTTTCCAAACAAAAAAAATTAATATTGCAAGAGTTTTGCATAATAATCGATATTTGAATGAAACTCGAAGAAAATTTATTGTAAGTTTGAATTTTATTTTTTGCATTAAATAAAAATAATGGAACGTTGCTATAAAACGTACTTTATTTTTTTCAGAATTTTTTTTAGAAAATTTTTTTTGGAATTTTTTTTAGAATTTTTTTTTTGGAATTTTTTTTAGAATTTTTTTTTAGAATTTTTTTAGAATTTTTTTTTAGAATTTTTTTAGAATTTTTTTTTAATTTTTTTTTATTCGCTTTTAATAAAGCACAGTTTTACGCACCTCGATTTCAGGAATGCCTCGCGACAAATACGGCCTCAAATGCTCCAATGAACCTTTAAAGCACTCGATTAATTGCGGGTCACCTCGTCGACATTGTTTGATATACTCGGCTGTGAATAAATGCAAATGAATTATCTTTAAATTATGCTAATACAACAACAAAAATAATTAAACTAAGTCAGCTTAAAAGTTGAATGTAGTCCGAGTATGGTATTAAGAGCTATTATCACCATAAAAACACACACATACATAAGTACATAACTTTTTTATGTGACCAAAGTCTGACAATTCGCAGAAAAAAGTCAAGCACAAAATATTAGTTGCTTTATGGTAAAAATATAGTAGTTTAGTATGTATTAGGGTACATATTAAATGCAAAATAATACAATACTTTATTTAAGTACTAGTTTCGTTCATATCAGAATAATTATATGTATTCAGTTATGTAATAATGATAGGTAGGTCAAAAGTTGATCAAAAAACTTGTTTGCTTAAATTGAAATAATTCGGTTACCCCCAGGCTATAGCAAATTATAGCAAATTTTTACATATAAAAAAATTTTTTAATTTTTATTCTGGTCACTTTGTATGGCAGCTACATATGTATATGATTTAGTAGTCCGATTTGAACAATTTGTTCGGAGATTATAGCGTTGCCTTGGAGAATAATATATACCAACTTTCGTGAAAATATCCTGTAAAATAAAAAAGTTTTCATACAAGTACTTGATTTTGACCGATCAATTTGTATGGCAGCTGTGCACTATATCGGTCCGATCTGAATAATATATTCGCAGATTCTAGTGCTATCTTATACAATAATCTCTGTTAGATTTCTTGGAGATATCTTGTCAAATGAAAAAGTTTTCCATAAAAGAACTTGATTTTGACCGATGGGTTTGTATGGCAGCTACATGCTATAGAGGTCCGATCTGAACAAACTTTTCAGAGACTGTAGAGCTATATTATACAATAATCTCTGTTAGATTTCTTGGAGATATCTTGTCAAATGAAAAAGTTTTCCATACAAGAAATAAATTTTGACCGATGGGTTTGTATGGCAGCTATATGCTATAGTGGTCCGATCTGAACAAAATTTTCAGAGGCTGTAGCGCAATATTATACAATAATCTGTACTAGATTTCTTGAAGATATCTCGTTAAATAAACAAGTTTTTCATACAAAGACTTGATTTTGGCCGATCAGTTTGTATGGCAGCTATATGCTATAGAGCTCCGATCTAAACGATATACTCAGAGTTTGTAGCGCTATATTATGCAATAATCTATACCAAATTTCGAGATCGAGATCTCAATAACTAAGGGACTAGTTTGCGTATATAAAGCTCGTCACGCTTATCATTTATGTACCATATACTTTTTAGGGTCTACGATGTTTCCTGCTGTTTTTTACAAACTTGATGCCAAACTTAATATAAGCAGAGTATAAAAACACCGCTCCACCAGCCAACATGCAAAAGGTTCGTTGTACTTTCGTGCAAACATAACGACTACATTTTTTAACAGGCAAACACTAAATGCTTACAATTGCGTACACATATCAGAAATACATATACACATACATGAATGTGTCCACTAATTGTTAAACTGTCCACTTTGGCCGTTGATTATGCTAATTACGATCTGCAAGCTTCAGCTGACGCTAAGCGACAACGCATGCGCAGCTGACAAAATTAATATAGCATTGAATCTATTTCGCTGCGCTATATTGCCGAGTGTCTGGCAAACAAATCACTTAACGGCATTGTATTTAAATATCATTTATTATGCGTGCTTTTGTTTCCGGTCTTCTAGTGGTAAAAAAAAAATAAAACTAAATGTGGATTTCGGTACAAATACATTAATTAAGTTTTGGTGTTTCTTTTCCTTGTTTACCTATCTATTTAGCTAGCGGCGTTTGGAAGCAGCCACCGTTGAAAGACCTTCAACTTGAAATTTTGTTTGTTTATATATTTATATAGTATACATATATAAATATGTCTTTATACTTATAGATATGTCTTCACCATTTGAATTGTATCAATTAGTATGAACCACAAATTGATATTTTTGTTTTCGAAACTATAATTGATTTGTTTTGTGATTTTTTTCACATTTGTTTCAAATTTAAATTTCTATTGAAGTAATTATATTGTTAGTGTAATCTAAGTGAGGTTAGATTAAGTCAAGTAAGGTCAAGTAAAGTTAGGTTAGGTTAATGCAGACGTATTCTAACGATATGTCCTTCGTGCCAATTTTTTTTAAGTAACCGATGTTTTCTTCTAACATTTTACTAGGTCAACATATACTTAATTTTATTTTTATTTCATATTCGCATATATTAAAACCTTAAATAAAAATATTCATAGCGATTTCGCAAATTCTGTTTTTTTAAGTAATATATCTTGAAGTAACAATTAACCGTCTCTGTTTATGCTGCGAGCCTACATATACGTAAGTATTTCTAACCGCCACAAACCTTGTGAGAATGAAGATATGAATATTCATATCTTTACAATAAATAATTAAAAGTGAATTCATGCACCGCTTGTTGTTGTAATAAATAAATGCTGTTTTTGAAATACGAAAAAAGATCGGACAAGAATTGAGTTTTCTGAAAGTAGTATTTCTATTATGCATGTATGTGTTAGTCCACAATGCATAATAGAACCAGAATTAGGCAAGCAACCATATATTATACAAAAATGTATTTTATCAAGGTTGCATTTCACACATACTTGCAAACGCATTGCAGCCAATTTTGGAAACCTTGTTCTCGGTATATTCGTATAAATTTCGAAATTTTCAGTTCTAATTTTTTTCCAACTATTTTATACATATGTATGTACATGCAACAGCGATACATATGAACATATTTCTTGCAACAGAAACGTTTATGCATACATATTTGTTACACACACTTGCACAATATACTGGATATCCATGGAATGAACATATGCAGGTATTATGAAGATACGAAGTAAGCTTAGACTGATCAACATTTCTTATATCCTGATATACATACAATTTGCCAGATGTAAAACTGAAATTTTGCACATGACGTTTTCTGCCCAAGAAGCTGCTCATTTGTCGGAATCGTCGATATCGGCCCACTATAGCATATAGTTGCCATACAAACTAACCGTTTAATATCAAGTCCTTATTTGGAAAACTTTTTTGTTTGCCAAGATACGTTCACGAAATTTTGCACAAACTACTTTCCAAGATTACTTTTTAGTCTCTGAATATTTCGTTCAGACCGGATCACTATAGCATATAGTTGCCAAACAAACTGACCGATCAAACTTAAGTCTCTATATGGAAAACTTTTTTATATGACAAAGTACCTTCACGAAATCTTGTACAGATTACTTTCCAAGACTACTTTTTAATCTCTGAATATATTATTCAGATCGGATCCCAATAGCACAAACTTGCCATACAAACTGACCGATCAAACTCAAGTCCTTATTTGGAAAACTTTTTTGTATGGCAAAGTACCTTCACGAAATTTGGCACAGATTACTTTCCAAAATTATTTTTTAATCTCTGAATATATTATTCAGACCGGATCACTATAGCATATAGTTGCCAAACAAACTGACCGATCAAACTCAAGTCCCTATGTGGAAAACTTTTTTGTATGACAAAGTACCTTCACGAAATTTTGTACAGATTGCTTTCCAGGACTACTTTTTAATCTCTGAATATATTATTCAGATCGGATCCCAATAGCACAAACTTGCCATACAAATTGACCGATCAAACTCAAGTCCCTATGTGGAAAATTTTTTTGTATGACAAAGCACCTTCACGAAGATTGGATCTCTATAACATGTATGTAGTTGCCATACAAACTCGATAAAGATCTTTTATATTTTTATACTCTTCTTATTATCTCTTAAAGTTTAAAGCAGTTAACATTTCCCTTTAGAGAGAAAAATATACGTTGAACCCATTCCGCTTAATATGGCTCTGTGAAAACTGCAATATCTTTGTAACAAACAGCGACACGATTTTTATTTCCATCGAGCAGCAGCGAAATATTATTTTTGCCCAAAAAAAAAACATTTCATAAAATCAATCAGATTGGCAGAGCTATTGTAGACACTATTTTTTGATTTGGTTGGATTTTTTGGTTTTAATGTCTCATTTTCCTATATATGTACTATAACAAGTCTTTTTCATCCGATTCCTTCGTAACTAAAACCTAATAATAAAATATATTTTTAAAAGAGGTAGGTAGGCGGTTTATTATTTAATTTCATAATCATATTTTCCGACATTTCGAAAAATTAATATTATCAAACATATATGTATATCGTCAGCTAAAATAAAAACAGTGCATCATCTAAAAAAAATTTTAAATTTTTATAATAACCAATTCATAACCATTTTGTAACCAGAACTCAAGTTTTGTTTCAATATGTTATAACCCATATATAACCATTTTGTAACCGAAACTCATATTTTGCTTCAGTATGAGTGATTTCTATTAAATAGTTTTACCTTCGCCTGTAAACTTATGAAAAGTAATGTTAAGCTTTTTTGCATTTTAGGTGACGATATACACATATGTACATATGTAGGTGCCATTGTTTGATATATAAATTCTACTTCTACTTTTAGGTTGGATTTTAAATGACAATTTTCGTAATTTTTCGAGATACAAACAACCACTTGTGCTGTTTTTCATATTGTCCTTTTGTAAATCACTTAATTAGTAAAATCTGCTGTCCATGCTCACACACACAAACATTACAACTTACGTATATCACTTTTCTGTGCGAATATTAATTGAAATGCGGCGAAGTAAATTGCTAATTTCCACATCTTCACTTGCTTAATAAACGAAAAATCACAGCAAAAAATATTTATGCTCTCTTTTGTCTTCAGTGCGAGTTTCCTTTTGGTATTTTTTCTTTTTTTTACTTGCTATTTTACGAGGCCGCCGTATAAATTACACAACAATCACAAATTTTTTCTTCCACAATGAACAGTTTCGTAGAATTTTTTTTTTTTTTTAAATCGATAACTATTTAATTTTCGCAAGGCAACTACTACTGAAGGCGTCAACGCACGACGAGATGAGAATTTCATCTGATGGTTGGCTTGTAGACGGCACGAGATTTAAAACTTCGCAACGATCTCAATGACTCGATTTGCGGCTGTTTGCTTGGTTAGATCTAGCCACCAAACCTGGTTGGCACATGCTAAGCAACATTCATGCGTACATTTGGTGAATCAACAACAATAGCGGTATTCACTCGACGAGTACGAGTGCAACGAGTGCGTACAAATAAACGAACTGGTTGACAAAAGAACAAAAAAAAGCAAAAAAAAAAAAAAATGAAACACTAAAAAGCACACAGCAAGACCGCGACAAATCAGGATGAATCGCAGTAAGAGATTGAAAGCTGAGATACTTTTATGATAGGGTTATAAAGTTTGATTGTTTTATAGTATTATTTGCATATGTGAATATTACATTAATATTACCATAGTAAAGTTCTTGAAGATTGTTTTGCTATTTGTAATGTAATGAGCGAAAATAAATAATAAATAAGAAACAAGAAAAAACTTCAATACCCTTCACAGATACAAAAGTTTTCCATATAAGTAGTATATTTTGATTGGTCAGTTTGTATGACAGCTATATGCTATAGTAGTCCGATCTGAAGAATTTCTTTGGAGATTGAAGCGTTGCTTTAGACACTAATCCATGCCGAATTTCGTGAAGATATCTGGTCAAATAACAAAGGTTGCCATACAAGTACTTGATTCCGATCGTTCAGTTTATATGGCAGCCATATGCCATAGTGCTCTGATATGAGCCGTAGCAACAAATGAAAAGCGTCTTGGTGAGAAAAGGACATGTGAAAAATGTTCGATCGATATCTCAAAAACTGAGGCATGCGACTCAGCTCTTTATGCTTTTATGCTTCTTTCCTGGGTATTACAAACTTCGCGGCAAACTTTGTATGCCCCGTTCACGCTATAATATTTCACACGTCGAATATGTTAAGGGATTCTTTATTGATATGTCAAAAGTATGCGAACTAACAATGTTTACAAATAGCGCTGACTTTTACCATATACATACAAGTATATGTAATATTATTAAATATTTACACAACTTAAAATTCTGTGTAAAAGGTTTCAAAATGTAAAAATCCATAACGATATATAATATAAAATGTTACTCAGTTAAGTGACTCGCATTGTATTGATTCCGCACCATAAATAGCTCGCCTAAATGGCAATTATTGTTATTTTTACTACTTCGAACTAAGTATACTGAGATATCTTTTAATTTATTTGCAGTGTTTTTAACAGATTTTTCTGCCGAAATAAGTCGGAGAAGCTCAGTAGTTCAAAACAGCCGACAAAAAAACTGAATTTTCACTTGATTTTGAGGTAAATCTTTATTATCACCTGCGAAAGAGACCCCTGAATTAAGGCAGGTATGCCAAGGCTTCATCAAATATTCAATACATTTGTTATACCTGTAAGCCTCGATTAGGATTCAGAAGGTTATCAGAGGCTTAAGTGAATTTTAGCTTTTTTAGTTTGACTCATTTTTGGTGCGCCATTCATTAGATTGTTACACAGTTTTGACGTCATATTCATAAACCCAAGTCTGATCACAAGGAATGTTGCGTTTGAGGAATACTCAACTATGTTGTCTGAGCTCCACTCGACGTCGTTGGCAAAGATTCAGGTATTTTGGTTCGAGTCTAGTATTGAAATTCGTCTTGGTGTGTTCTATGATCTCGATTGAATTCACCGTATCATCGAAAAACATTGGTCCTCCGATAAAAACTGAATTAAGCTCATTAATGCGCTGTTGCTGAGTTAACCCACGTCGAAAGTTGTGAAAAATAATCGCGCGAAACTTTTCGCGATTTAATTCCATTTTTTGGCGAAAGTGAATATTTTAAGTTACTATAAAATTTTTTTTTTGTTCTAATAGGTATCCGCATCAAGCCGCTGAAAACCGTGGTTATCCACGCAAGCAAGGAGGCCACGCGAAGGTTGACTCAAGTCCTAATGGGAGCTTATGTTCGATGCCAGGTTCGGACACGAATCAGGAACTCGTCTCAACTGGACCTGTAAGGCCAAAAATTTATGGCGACGTGCATTGAACGTACTTGAAGAGCTGCCAGGGTTTTAACGAGACGGAGGTGAGAACAGTATTCGCCTGCCAGCCATTTCGGTAAGATGTCTCTCTTACCCACTGAAATGATAGAATACTGCCCTCACCAGCACCTTTATCAAACTAATCCTTTCCGGGCTTCCAGTACTCCATAATCAGAATCTTACTGACATCGATTCTGATGGGCGCTTGCCAGTGATTTCGTCCACGTCTGTTCATTTTTGGTGATGCTCGCTGTATTGTTTCTTCGTGGGTAGATTCTCCCTCAGTGCAACCCCGGTGTGGGTTGTGGACGCTTATTTAAAGGTGGCATCTTTTCGCCTCTTCGCCGGAGGTTCAATGGGCGCATGAGCGTTTTGAGCCAAGCCTTCCTCTACTGCAGCTATTGGTCGGGGGATGCGTATTACTATTCGCAGCTAACCTACTTAGCGTGGGTCGTCCACAATCCGCCAGCTTTGACCCCGGTAGTAGCCCAAGCTCAGCCTTACCTACTATGCTGAGAAAATATAGTTTATGAAATTTGATTCAAGAGAAATTCTTTACTTAATATATAATATATAGATTTTTCTTGTAGTAATACATCATTAATTTTTTTCAGTAACTTATTAGTTTCCATTGAATAATAAAAATAAATCAAAACTGGAAATTACGAGTCAATTTTACGATTTAAATTCTCTTCTCTCTATATACATATAGTGATTCAAGCGAAGCAAATATAATATTTAGTGTGTCGCAGTTTAACACTTGCACACGGGGTACTTAAATTTATGGCACCAGACAGTACGAAACATGTTCGTATACTAGTAATAAAACGTACATATGTAAATTGTGAGCGCACTCAGTTTTTAGGCATTATGTAAGCCTTTACAATATTAAAAAATTAAAAAAAAAATAATAATAATAAAAAAACCACCTGCAAAGAAACGAAAAACTAGAATATGTAATGGTATTGAAAAACGAGCCGAAACCAGCCAACAAAAAACGATTGAAATGAAATTCTCGTTGGCGATTCCGGCATTCGGTGAAGCGGCCAGAACGCGGAGTTCAAGTACCCATTCAGCAGGGCGCTCAAGAAGTTGACGTTTTAGTGAGAGATTTTGCGGCGCTTATATTAAGTGCTTTAAAGCACACCAGTGACCATTGAAATAGTGACACGCACTGTGTCGAGAAATAACGAATATTAATTTACTATAAAAACAAGCATAAAGTTCACCCATACTCTAGCCTTTTTACAGGTCAAAGAAACCGTTGCACCAAAGGAGGGTAAGGTCCAGGGTTCTTCTCCACCGGGTTTTTCCAACGGAGTGGAGGTCTTACTCTTCGCCCGGCGGGTACTGCGCCGTATACTCACAGAGCTGGAGTGTTTTCATTCATTCGGACGACATGACCTAACCAGCGTAGGTGCTGTCTCTTTATTAGCGGAACTATGGCAATTTCGTCGTATATCTCGTACAGCTAATCGTTCCATCAATTGCGGTATTTGTCGTTGCCAATGCGCAAAGAACTATAACCTCGAAAACTCGCAGCGCCGACTCATCAGATGTTGTCATCGTCCATGCCTCTGCAACATCTACCATCTCCGATGAGTAACTTGTAGAATTTGGTCTTTGTTCATCGAAAGAGGGCCTTACTTCTCAATTGCCTGCTCCGTCCGAAGTACCACCTGTTGGCAAGAGTTATTCTGCGTTGGATTTCGAGGCTGACATTGTTGTTGGTGTTAATACTTGTTCCAAGATAGACGTAATTATCTACTACTTCGAAGTTATGACTGTCAACAGTGACGTGGGAGCCAAGTGGCGAGAGCGACAACTTTTTGTTTGGTGACAGGAGTTATTTCGTCTTGTCCTCGTTCACTACCAGACACATTTGCTTTGCTTCCTTATCTAGTCTGGAGAAAACAGAACTAACGATATAATGATATCAATATCATCGGCCAGCTGTAGACTCTTATAGAAGATTGTACCTTCTCTATTCAGATCTGCAGCTCGAATTATTTTCTCCAATAGTACATTGAAGAAGTCGTAAGATAGGGTGTCGCCTAGACTGAAAGCTTGTTTGGTATCGAGCAGCTCGATGAGGTCCTTCCCGATTCTGATGGTGCTTTTGGTACTGCACAACGTCAGTTTACGCAGCCGCATTAGTTTTGCGGGGATACCAAATTCAGACAGAGCGGCATAAAGGCATTTCATGCTGTCAAGAACAGATTTGAAATCAACGAAGAGGTGGGTGTGTTGGTCTTCTTTTAGCGGACTTGGCGCATGGAGAATACCTAGTGAGTTGTTAATTTTCTAGGCCTGAAGCCACAGGGTTAAGCTCCGTGTAGTTTTTTCTGGAGCGTCTCTGACGTTTCCTTCTGGGAATGTTGCTACCTCTATTCTTTATTAATCAAAAATACTAATATCAACTTGATGATCATTAAATACATATGTACCTATTTCATGGCGTACGGCTGTACTAAGCAAATATGAGTATCTCAAGGATATCCGCTGCGACATGAATGCAGCCATTCAAGTGGTCACTTGGAAAGCTTTACTTTACAACACATACAAAGGTCGGCATATATAAATAAAGTTGTATATAATTTATATTATTAACTAAACAGAACTGTGAGAAAACTGCGGATATATGTATATATATTACTCATATGTAAGAACATAAATACGATGAATTATTGAAACCACAATATAACCTTTAAATAAATAAATTTGCATAAATTTTAAATTATAAACAGAATAAGAAAATCAATCACAATAAAACAGAATTTTGCTGCATTGAAGTTTTGTATTTACATAAATACGTTAAGCAATGGCAACTCATATCATATCAGCATGCGCCTATATAGTACGCAGTCCACTAATGCTGAAATGGTCTACTGACGCATTACCAAATTCAACTTGTTGAGCTCAAAAGACAACGGTTGCTTAAACTAACAACGTAAAGACAACGCTAGTTTTATTATAGGGTAAGAAGGTATTAAGTCATACCAAGCAGTGAAGCAACAAATAACGTATTCACGTACTAACTAAACCTAGAAGCAAACTATTTGAGAACACACAAGTTCACACACACACATGCATTTGCGGCTTCGAAAACCTTTAGATTTATCATTGTTTTGTGCCCAACAAAGTTTCTGTGCCAAAGTCGTCTGCTTTGATGCGCTTTCCGTTTCTGTTTCTGTTTTCGTTTCATTGCCTTTTTCTTATTTTTATACCCTGAACAGCGTATATTAAGTTTGGCACGAAGTTGGTACAACATTTCTTTTTCAAAATATTCACTCACACTTAATATGTTTCCGCTTTGGATTAAGAAAAAATGTACATGACCCATTTCGTAAATCAGAACAAATGGGTGACATAGATTTGTATGTACAAACATTTGTGCTATTACATAAATAAGAGAATTCGCTGAAAGCATTAAAGACTTCCGGTTAGCATATTGTTGTTTATTACAACTGCAGCATCTCGCCGAGGGGTTTAGTTTTTCGAAAAGCTTTTGTAAAGGCTGAACAATACGCACGCGATTCATTCCATACAATAATATGTACTTCAAGGTTTTTGACACTCATTAAAGTGGAACTTTCTGAACATTGACATGCAGCATACCGCGCAGTTACTTGTTTAGTGCCACCCTTCCAAATTAAAGTCGTTAAGTGCTTAAGCGTTTCGAACATCAAGTTGACTTCTATATTTCAAACATTATTGAGGCTCACACTTCGCAAGTTGGCGGTAGATCCGAAAATTTAATTGAAATTAAAAACATTCTAGATGCTCTTTCGGCTTCAATTCTTGTACGAGTTGAATTTAGTAAGCCCGCAAACCAGGAAACTTCCGCTAAATTTTCCATAAAGTGTATAGACAAAACTCCAATTGTTGGACGCGATGACGGATGGCCTTAATCGGGTCTTATTCGATATGCTACTCTAAAGCTCCAAAGTACAACTCCAGCTCAGCAGCAATAGCGTGTTCGGTGCGCATTACACTCTAGACTAAATGCGGCTTCGCACGATCCATGACTGCTCGAATTACCGACTTTGCAGAGCGATTATGTGGACGGAAAACGTTGTTCTGAAGTAAATCTATTCATTATGAAATGGCGAACAAAACTGAGTATAAATCGAGGACCAGCTGACAAAAATAACAACTTCCAAAATGTTTTGCCCCATTAAACACTTCTTATTTGGCGTAGACACCGCTTACGCGCCTATAGCCGTGTTTACGGTAGCACGCCAGTCGTTCTTCCTTTTTGCTGTGTTGGTCTTTCCAACGAAGTGGAGGTCTTCCTCTTGCTCTCCTTCCGTCGGCGGATACTGCGTCGAATACTTTCAGAGCTGGAGTTTTTCGTCCATTCGGACGACATGATCTAGTCAGCGCAGCTGCTGTCTTTTAATTCACTGAACTATGTCAATCTCATACAGCTCATCGATACATCGAATGCGATATTCGCCGAAGCCAATGCGCAAAGAACCATAAATCTTTCGGGAATAACGAGTGACTTATAGGGTTTAGTCTTCGTTCGTCGAGGAGAGAACTTTACTTCTCAATTGCCTACTCAGTCCATGGTAGCACCTGTTGGCAAGAGTTATTCTGCGTTGGATTTCGAGGCTGACATTGTTGTTGGTGTTGATACTGGTTCCAAGATAGCCGAAATTATCTACGATTTCGAAGTTATGACTATCAACGAAAGGGAGTTACCTTGTTTGTAACCTCGTTTTGTATTGAACGGCTCGGCCCCGATCACGACGGAGCTTTTGGTATTGCTCAACTTCAGTTTACAGAGCCATATTAGTTTTACGGATATACCAAATTCTGGCACAGCGGTACTTTCAAAAGCAGCTTTGAAATCGACGAAGAGGTGGTGTGTGTCCATCCTCTTTTCACGGATCTTTTCCAAGATTTGGCGTGTAAGGCATAAACCGTTTGATTTTCTAGACCTAAAAATACACTGATAAGGCCCAATCAGTTTGTTAATGGTGGGCTTTAATTTTTCACTGAATACGCGCGGTAAAATCGTATATGCGATGTTGAGCAGGCATTGAATACTACACATCTAATAAAACACCCATTAGCAGTAAGACCGTTGATCGAAAACAACTGGTTATGTGTCAGAAAAAAGATTAGCAAATTAAATATGACAGATAAATAAATATTTTAGGAAGTCTTCACAAATAAAAAAAAAAATTTATTAAGAAGGAAAGGAGCTTGAGCTTCCAGAGATTAAAGAGCAATTATCATATTTGTAAAGCCTTTATATTACTAGGCTTATTGATTTCCAAAGTTCACTTCCTCTAATTGCAAATAAATAAATTTGTTCATTTATTGCTCATATTGGTTCATAAACCAGAAATTAATTTCAATTATCCCATTATTTTTTGTTCTCATCTTCAGCATATTGTCACCTGAAATGCAAAACCACGTATCATCAAAAAAATAAAAATTGAGTTTTAATCGCTTACGATTCATGACAGCATATTATAAATGTATTACCGTAAAATTTCAAGCTTCCGCTCTCAGATAGAACGAAAATATAACCAATATGTAACCACTTTATAACCAAAACCCAAATTTTCTTTCAATACGAGTGGTTTCATTATATCGTTTTTCCTTCGCCTGTAAACTTATGAAAAGTGATGTTATGTTATTTTGCATTTTAAGTGCGAATATGTAAACAATAATTCAATCAAACAGCAATCGAGATAAAATAGAGTTCAAAAGTGCCGCAAATATATACGCTTCCAGAATAACAATTACCTAGAAGTAATCGATATGACAATTACAGCTTTGTAAGAGCTTTTCCACGTTACTCAACATGCGACACTTCAACAACTTAAACTTCAAACTGCTTGTGTTCTAAGTATTCAACTCCATTCATCGCGTTCTATATACCTACAATAGCAACACGTGCCCAGCTCATCCATCTCCGAGAGAACTTTAGAATATATGCAGATATACACATACATATGTATATACAAACATGTCTGCCTATTATATCTTTATATCTTTATGTGTTTATCGGTATTATTAACAAAATACTTTGACAAACAATTGCGACCGATTGCTATTATACGAAATGACTTTTTTGTCTGCCTCTTTTCAAGCGCATGTACTTTGACTCGCAGACTCATTCTCATTTTCATGCCATTCGCGTTCGGTTCCTTACAACTGCACAAGGTAATCGTAAAAAATGTTCAACAACAGATTTAAATGAGAAAAAAACACAGTTTGAATGACATAAAATAAATACAGAGATAATCACAGGGGCACAATATTAATTGCAAGAACGAAACCATTAGGTGTATTCAGACTAAAGTCGTTAATGTGGAGTCGTTATGAGTATACCCTCATTATCATATTTAACGACATGCTAAATTGGTTGTACATCAAGTGTATTCGGTGGTTTGAAAGCAAAACGCGTTGGAGAAATTTGTAAAATCTTAATTGCTATTAGTTAGGTCACAAGGTTAATGGATATACTACTGTGCCCAAAAAATAAGGTGACATTGTATTTATTTTGAAAATTCTTTATTTATTCTTCCAAATCAATTTCATCCCCTCCCGATGCAATGCACTTATGCCAACGGATTTTCCAATCTTCGAAACACTGGTTGTAGTCACTTTCCGGGATGGCCTTCAGTTCCGTCTTCGCTGCGGCTTGAATCTCCTCTATCGTATAAAAACGGTGTCCCCGGAGCGGTCTTTTGAGCTTGGTGAAACTTCGCCAGTTGCCTCTAGGTCACAGGAAATATACATCCCAAGTGCAATCCGATCCCCATGCACTTGGCCAGTCCATTAGATACATTGAAGATGCTACCCCGAGAAAATATGTGCACAAGCTTCCATTGCCTACCCATTTGTCTCGAAATGAAAGAGATTTTCGCCAGAACATCTTCATCCAAGCGCACGACATGCCCGTTGGATTTTTATGAACTTAACTACATCCATCTCGTAGAACTCATACAGTTTATGGTTCCATCTTCATCGGTACTCAATGCTCATACGGATGGCTCCAATGCGTAATTTTCGTTCGTCGAGCGAGGGATCTACTTCTTAATTGCTTACCGATCCTATAGTATCACCTGTTGGCAAGAGTTATTCTGCGCCTGATTTCCAGGTTTTGATTGTTGGTGAAATGTATGCTGATTCCGATATAAACAAACTTTGTTTCTTTGTTAGTGACCTCCAAATACGTTATCTCGCCTTTCTTTGCTATAAAACCAATATCTTTCCATTTTTTTATAGGTTTCTAAGCCGGAAAAGGCAGCGCTGACCACTTTATTGTTATATCTCAAGATTGTCCATCCGTTGAGTTCAATTTTCGATGACTCGTTCCAGCATTTCGACTGCTAATTGGCGAATAACACGCGTGATGTTTTTCTCCAAAGCCTGAATCGAAGCAGGATTGTCCGCATAGAATTTAGACTTTATATATCGCCACAGGAGAAAGTCTAACGGTGTGAAATCATACGATCTTGGTTGTCAATCGACCGGCCCAAAACATAAAATTATCTGGTCTACCGAAGTGTTCTCTCAATAAATCCTTTGACTGATGCGATATTGATAAGTGGCGCTGTCTTGTTGAAACCAAATGTCGCCGAGATCACGAGCATCAATGTCAGGCATAGTCGGTTATCATGGCGCGATAACGACCGCCATTGACGGTTACGTTCTCACCGGCATCATTTTTTGAAGAAATATGGACCGATGACTCCACCGGCCCACAAACCACACTAAACCGTTGTTTTTTCTTAATGAAATGGCAGCTGTTTAATTTCTTCAGATTGCTATTCGTCCCAAAGGCGGCAATTTTGCTTGTTTACATACACATTAAGCCGAAAATGGGTCTCATCGCTGATTTGGAGAACGTCGGATCTTCTCGGAACTTTTAAAGAGTCCATAGACCGAAGCGATGTCGCTTGGGAAGGTCAAGCGGTTTCAGCTCTTGCACAAGCTGTATTTTGTACGCTTGCAATTTAAGATTTCGACGTAAAATGAGCCAAGTCGTTCCATACGTGGGTCCGAGTTGCTGCGAACGGCGCCGACTACGGCTGCTATATTTTCTTCACTGCGTACTGGACGTGGTACATTCGGTCTAATATTATCCAATAATGAAAGCTGGGTTTCAAGATGGGTGATGGTGTTGCGTATAGTATGCGCAGTAGGCCAATTATGTCGACCATAAGTTGAGCGAAGCCCGCTAAACACTTTTTTACAGAACTTGAATTTTCGTAATAAAGTTGAAATATTTGTAAAGTTTATTCGGGCGTACCTCCATGATGAAATGCCAAACAATACTGAACGAAAATCAGATGACAACTTGAGACGACTATCAAAAAGAGATTATTGAAAAAAGTACCTCTACTTGGATCACCCGTTATTATGAACTGCAATTTCCTGCAGCAAAATCTTTCTCATCGACTTTTGCCGAAGTCATTCTACTTTTCACATATAAAATATATGAAATAGTAACGGCATTAAGAAGTTAAAGGAACACAGTTCATTGTAATTTTCCACTGTTCGTCATTACCATGACATAATTGCCTTCATTTACTCATTCAACTTTTATTTTAATCCTTATTAACAGCATCACTTATCACAGGAAAAATACAAGTGAGAATGGACAGGGTGAATATTGTCTTAAAATGTTGTTTACAAAATGAAATCACCGATGTCCAACACTCAAATGGGAGTGCTGTAATATGTAATGTAATGAATAAATTAAGTTCACATAAAACCGGACCGCAAATAAATTTTTTTTTCACTTACAATAACATTGACCTTGCTGAAGCGAATAAGATGCGTAAATATTTGGCAATCTTATGTGACTGTGGGAGCCGTCGCAACATTTCAAGTGATTTAATAATATCAGATAGCGAGCTGGTCCTGCCAGAAAGTGCAGTGATACATAAAAATAAAAAGTTCAATAAAAAATTACAGTGGTCAATTACAGATATATTACAATGAATACAATTCAACTTACAACTTAACTTACTTCACAAGCTAGTAGCTGCTAGACATAACAGGTCAAGAGAAAAGTCCTCGGGCTGATACATAGATGGCGCTGCTAGAATTAAATCCGTATGATTTTTAGTAAACGCTAACCTTCAAAAGGCGTGTGTATAAATTTGGCAGCTGTCGGATTATTAGTTTGTGAATTATAAGATTTGGAGTCAAGCAACTCTTGTTATTGTGGAAAAAGTGGATAAAAAGATAAATTAATAAAAGTTTGCTTTTTGAAGGGAAAAATACAGTTGATAAATACCCAAAGGAAGTTGTTACCGATGAAAACCTCAAAAAAGTCAACAAACTTATTTTGAATGATAGTAAAGTGAAGTGGTTCGAGAAACCAGGGACTTTATAGATATCAACTGAATGTGTACATCCTGTCATTCACGAATATTTGAGTTTGAAAATCTCTGTGTAAAGTGGATGTCACTTTTGACCAAAAGCAACGACGAGTGGATGATTAGGTGCAATGTTTGCAGATGTTCAAGCATAATAAATCCGAGCTTTTGCTTCGATATGTGATAATGGATGAAACATGGTTCCGTCATTTCCCTCCGAAGACCAATCGACATTCATTCGAGTGGACTACACACACGATGAACCCGCTCCAAAGCGTCAAAAAACGCAACGGTCGGCTGGCATGGTTATGTACTTAGTCTATATTTTCGCATGTACTTGGAATAACTTTTATTGACTATCTTGAAAAAGGAAAAACTATAAACTGGGCCTTTAACGTAGCATTATTGGGTCGCTTGAATAACGAAATTGCCGAAAAACAGCCGTATTACAAGAAAAAGTATGTGCTGTTTCACCAAGACAAGGCAACGTATCACAAGTCAGTGAAAACGATGACAAAATCCATGCAATGGACTTTGAATCGCTACTACATTCACCGCATACTCCAGATCTGGCCCCCAGCGACTATTTCCTGTTTTCAGATCTCATCAGAAGTCTCACTAGGAAGCAATTTACGTTAAAGGAAGAGATGATCGATAAATGAATCGAATGCGGAATAGTTGCGAATTTTACCATAGAAAAAGCTTACGGTAATTAAAAACACAAGCCTACGAGTGATACAAAGCTTTTAAAGGCGGTCGAGAGGTCGTTGAGGACATACCTCGTTCTGGACGCCCTTTGACCTCTTCATTTGATGAAAATATGAAAAAAGTGAAGGTTGTGGTGCTTTAAAATCGTCAAACAAGTGTTAGAAAGATAGCAAGAGAGTCGACATCTCTCGCGAGTCCATTCAAATGATTTTGGTGGATATTTTGGGTATGAAACGCGTTCCTGCTCGACTCGTTCCGATAAAACTGAATTTTTTTCAAGTAGATTAACGTAAACAGGTTTCTTTGGACATGCTTGAACGTGCGAATTCCGATCCCACATAAATGGAGAGCATTATAAATGCCAATGAGAAGGGGTTTATGAATTTGGCATGCAAAGAAGACAACAATCATCGGAATGGAGGGAAAAAACGAGCTAAAACCAAAAATCCACGCCAAACTGCTCAAAAATCAAGGTGATGCTCATTGTTTTTTTTTTCGATATTCGTGATTTGGTGCATCATGAATTTGTGCCGGAGGGACTGACGGTCAATAAGGAGCTCAATTTGGTCGTATTGAGGCATTTGCGTGAGAGCATCTGTCGAAAACGGGCGGAATTGTGGAAGAACAATTTATGGATTTTACACGATGGTAATGCACCATTGGATCGAGCCACGATTGTGACCGAATTTAAAGCCGAAAACGCAATGAATACCAGCAATCAACCAGCGTATTCAACAGATTTGGTAGGATTTCGGAGATTTTTTCTTGTTCCCCAAACTGAATCCGTGGCAATATGCATTAATATATATAATATATATTATTAAAACATTTACTTTAACCCCTACTGTAGAATCAGTATTGCAGCCTAAATGTAGGCAACAAATTTTAAATCACACAAAGCACAGTAGTGGCCATTCAATTAGGCAGCAAGTTAGGTATGTACATAAATATGTTATTAAATATGCAATACAAACGCCAACATAACTTTGGAATTTTCGAACAATTACCTTTTGTATTTACTTTTCAAGAGACAATTTGTAATATCTTATACAAAATGTCACAATTAAGAGTACATTGACATGTGGCAGCGTCAAACTGAGTTGCAAAATGGTAAATAAATTATTTGCACGTAAATGTTTATGACAAATGTAACAATAACAATAGCAATAACAATTTCAAGTTCATTGTAACCAAAGTTGCATATTTTCAATTGTAAAGAAAGCACACTCACACAAATCCATTTGAGCATATGTGTATGTGATTGCTGAAAACGCTTGTTTAACATTAAAAGAAAATAATTCTTTAATTTCAAATTTTTAAAGATTCTTAAAGTACTAATCTTCGCTGCTTATTAAAGTAAGGCCTGAGTTGCATGACTTCTTCGTGTGAAATTAATCGCGTGTGTCTTGCATGTAGCCGATTTGTGTAAAGGTCATTTAGCTACAGCCAAGCACTTGTGTGTAGATATGCAAGTAGAGGTGTACTTGGGTAAGGTTATTACTATTTCTGTATTTGCAAAGGTAATTATGACCGCATTGGGGGCAGTGGCAGTGGCAGGGCTGCGGAAGAAAGCGACGAAAGGTAAGTGCCCTGCCACAACGAGTGACATTGAATTCATGTGCAAAGCAGTCAACACGAAGACCGTCATTAAAATTACTACTGTGGGACATACATACATACATGTATATGCAAAACATGAATTTATACCGTAAAACGCTCTGCACTTTATTGCTGGTATATTTGGGTAGGTTTATTAATACATTTACCTTTTGCTTATTAGGAAATGATGCGAAAACTTTACCCAGATCTCATTGAGCGCAAGTGACTAGTTTCGAGTGTATATTTGGAATTTTAGAAAATTATCTCAACATTTTTCAACTAGATTGGCTGTTGCGCCTTACCAATAATATTGGTAAAGAAGAACGTACTTGACAACTTACTCAAATCAAACTCACAAGTTCCTTATCAAGAGTGCTTTATTTGCGCAACTCTAAGAAGGACCTTGGTATTCACGAAATAAGCTAAAAAAAAACTACTTTAATCCTGCTTTTAAACTCAAAATTGAAAGCATATAATTATTATTTTTTATAAAAACGCTGAAAGATCATATAAAAAAATCAAATTAGCCACGTCCGTCTGGCCTTATATGGGCGAACTAGTCACTCAGTTTTTGAGATAACGATCTGAAACTTTGCACACAGCCTTTTCTACCCAAGAGGCTGCTTACTTGTCAGAACCTCCGACATCGGACCACTATAGCGTATAGCTGCCGTACAAACTGAACGATCAAAACCAAGTCCTTGTATGGAAATTTTTTTTTTTGATGAGATATCTTCACGAAATTTGGCACTGAATATACCTCATACTAACTCTACAATTTTGAATAAATTGATCAAATTGGATCACTATAGCTTATAGCTGTCACATAAACTGATCGATGAAAATCATGTTTCAGTATGGAAAACTTTTTTACATGACGAGATATCTTCACGAAATTTGGCACATATTATTCTTTAACGCAATACTAAAATCTTCGAAGAAATTGTTTAGATCCGGTCACTGTAGCATATAGCTGTCATACAAACTAAGCGATCAAAATCAAGTCCTTATATGGAAAACTTTTTTATTTGATGAGATATCTTCACGAAATTTTGCACTGAATATACCTCATACTAACTCTATGATCTTTGAATAAATTGATCAGATTGGATCACTATAGCATATAGCTGTCATATAAATTGATCGATTAAAATTAAGTTTCTGTATGGAAAACTTTTTTATATGACGAGATATCTTCATGAAATTTGGTACAGATTATTCTCTAAGCCCACACTATAATCTCTGAACAAATTGAACAGATTGGATAATTATAGCATATAGCTGCCATATAAACTGATCGTCAAAATCAAGTTCTTATGTGGAAAACTTCTGTTATTCTAAATCAAATTAATGATAGTTTTATATCCTTTCATCAAAACATAGCTTCTTTGTGTGTGCCGAAGTTACCTTTTTTATGTTTATATTTAAAATATCCTTCCATACTTTAACTAAGTAAGAAAATGCAAGCAGTAATGCTGTCAAAGTACTACCACTGACGGTATAACGAATTTTGTACTTGTAGTTATTATTTTAATGTTCTGTTGACATCACTGCTTATACATACATATATGTATTTTTTGTTGCCATAACATACGCTTAATTATTATAGCATGAATGCTGAGAGGGAACTCCCATTCCATGGGTCTTTGTCGCGAACCAAGTTAATGGGTTTGCGCCTCTGCATGTACATATGTATGTAAGCATAAATATGTGCTTTTTATGCAAACATTTTTACATTTCCAACTTTATGCACCGAGAGAACCTGGGAGGCAGAGACGTGGCATAAAAGGTAAATTGTGCATACAAGTTAAGAATCGCATGCGTTGTTGTTATTTGTGTGCTGCTGCAGACATTTTTTGAGCTTTTTTAACCAACACCGCTGCCGCTGTCATTGTTGTGCCCAAAGATGCGCTCAGCTATGATATGGTTCGGCTGAAGGTTTTATTAATATTTTTTTTTGTTGTTTTGGTACAAAAGTGGTCAAACAGCCATACCATATACTATACAGGCATGCGTAAATATGTATATGCACGCACATACACTCCTACATATGTATGCCTGCTTGCGCCTAGCCATTCTTTGCTTACTTTCAACATTTTTGTGCTCTACACTTTCGGCTCTTCTGGCTTAATTCTAACTTGTTGGTAAAGGCTGTTGGTCACACAGACACAGGTACATGTGTATGCGTAAGCTCTTGCTTATGTATTGTGCCATTGTGCCCCACTGCAGCATACAAATTTGCTTTCTCTGCTCGCGCACTTTTATTGCCTTTTCTTTTTTGGCTTTCTTCATTTCTTTTGCTGCCGTCGTCCGCACACATAATGGATGGACACTTTTGCCTCGGCACTTCTGGCAACACAACCTGGTTAAAACACCTTGGCCGACAAAGTTTGAGCTCATTTGTGGCCGAAACCGCGTGAAAGTTGTACGCTGCCGCGAATCTCCGACGAAGAAAGGAAAAATTTAAGAAAATACAAAAAAATAATAAAAAATATATAAAAAAAAGTTCAAAGTAAAAAATTCGAATAGGAGTAGCCGCACGTGTGTGTGTTTCTTTACATAAATTCTTGCGTTCGCCTAACGAACGTTGTGAGCACTTGAAGCCTATATATGGTATATAAATACCTCTATATTATATAAATACATGCGTACTAATTTATTTTTTGTTGTGTGTTACGCGTTTTGCTTTGAGTCTTGACCTAATTTTCCTGCTGCTGGCATTCCAGTGTTATTTTGTTTGTTTTGTTGTTGTCAATATTGGCCCTCGTAGAAAGGCCGCGATTTCGTGTCTCAAAGTGAAATTATTGTTTATTACTTAAGTGTTCTGTTAAACCGAACGCCAGCTGCGTTTTATTGCACTTTCGCTGGCAACGATCGCTCGAGAGACACATTAACGACACTAATATCAGTGAAGACGTTACACTTTGAAGCGGTGCTAATTGGGATCACTCTTCAAGAGGTGTTAACTAGTTTTGTGCGTATTTTTCTCCGCTGACAAATAGCCAACACTTTTACTTTCCGCACGTTGAAAATAAAGTCTATAAATATGTTTAAACTCGGTTTGATTTCGATTTTAACACTAATCAGCTGGATTGCAACAAATGCTCAGGACGATGTGCAACGTAAGTGTTAAACTTATTTTTTACTTAAAAATTGGCTCCGAAGTGTTGCCTCAAAAAAAAAATCATATTTTTTGCATGAAGGAAGTATTTTTGGAGCAGTTATGTATACATATATCTATATTAGGGTGTTTGTTTTTTTGAACTATTCATTTTTTTCAATCCCATCATGAAATTTTCTTGGAAATACCCTAAAAAAATTCCTTGAAAATTTGAGCTCTTAATATTAACATTAAGGACTGGACCATGGCACCTAAAAATTTTCCATTAAAAATACACCACAATCGTGATTTTTTATCTTTAAATTTCTACAGCTCAGAGGCATTTTATGGCATCGCTTTGACTTTAGACACATATTCCTCAGAATTGAACACTCTACAAAAGTGCTCATTGCGACGAAGTCGAAACTCACACCGGCGAGGTAGTACGGGGTCTAAACCTGATTTTTCCCCGAAAATCTAATTTTTTTGTATATATCTCGTAAATGACAAGAGCTATAGAAAAAATGTACATGACAAACTTGTAGGAAGTTTTATTTGCTACAAAAAAGATCCAAGGTCAAAATGGCTATCATTACTACTTCTCGAGATATTGGGCTTTTTAATTAAGGCTTTATAGAATTTTCATAGATGGTATGTAATAAAAAATGTTTGAAACAAAATTTGAGTTTTGGTTATAAAATGGTTATAAAATTTGCAAAATCTCATCGGTTCTTTATTTGAAACGTTAGATTGGTTCATGACATTTACTTTTTGAAGATAATTTCATATATGTTCTTGTTGTTTTTCAGTGACTGGGCCCTACAGAAGTTGGCAGAAAATCCGCTTTTTTATCGACAAATTTTGTTCAGCGATGAGGCTCATTTCTGGTTGAATGGCTACGTAAATAAGCAAAATTGCCGCATTTGGGGTAAAGAGCAACCAGAAGCCGTTCAAGAACTGCCCATGCATCCCGAAAAATGCACTGTTTGGTGTGGTTTGTACGCTGGTGGAATCATTATACCGTATTTTTTCAAAGATGCTGTTACGCAACGTTACGGTGAATGGCGATCGCTATCGTTCGATATAACAAACTTTTTGGAAGAACTAACTTGGTTGACATAACAAGATGGCGCTACATGCCACACAGATGGCCATTTTGAGGGAAAACTTCGGAGAACAATTCATCTCAAGAAATGGACCCGTAAGTTGGCCACCAAGATCATGCGATTTAACGCCTTTAGACTATTTTTTGTGGGGCTACGTCAAGTCTAAAGTCTACAGAAATAAGCCAGCAACTATTCCAGCTTTGGAAGACAACATTTCCGAAGAAATTCGGGCTATTCCGGCCGAAATGCTCGAAAAAGTTGCCCAAAATTGGACTTTCCGAATGGACCACCCAAGACGCAGCCGCGGTCAACATTTAAATGAAATTATCTTCAAAAAGTAAATGTCATGAACCAATCTAACGTTTCAAATAAAGAACCGATGAGATTTTGCAAATTTTATGCGTTTTTTTTTTAAAAAAAAGTTATCAAGCTCTTAAAAATCACCCGATATATTGGTTATATCATAAGTGGTGTTTCGAGTCAAATTTTAACAAATTTAAAAAGTATATACATACGTGCTATTAAAATTTTTCGTAATAATTATCCGGTTTATAACTGTTCATATGAATATTAACATTAAAACTATTCGAATATTAAGCTCTAATACATACAGTACAAATTTCATAACGATAATAATTCATCAAATCTACCAAATACATTACTTCAAATTTGACCCGGACTGACATAAAACATACACTTTCCGGTGTTTCAATAATTATTTATTATCGCATTCAAAAAATGCTCTTTAGCCAATACAAGCATACCAACTTACAATTGAATTTTTCATACACTCGTTACTCCACTCGGCTGGCATAACCTTCCGTGCCATCAGTGAATTTCAGTTTTTGATTCTTTTTTGAACTAACATTCCGTAGATTGTTGCACAGTTTCAACGACATATTCATAAACCCATGTCTCGTCACCAGTAATGATAAGTTCGATGAATACATATGTACATATATGGTACTCAGCTTCATTATCAAGCATCTCTTGTGCGAAACTTACTTCACGTCGTTTTGGCAGATTCAGGTCTTTTGTTACGAGTCTAGCATTGACAGGATTCATACCCGAAAGCTTAACCAATATGTGTTGAGTTGATAAATAAGAAATATGGAGATCCAACACGAAGATTTTCAAGCACTGTGTCTTCAACTTTATTGATTTAATCGTTCTTAACAGAGATGGATGGACGAATCGCATAAGGTTTTCATGGTTTCCTTGTGTAAAAAACGGCCCAGTTTCAATATTTTTTTCTTATAAAAAATTAAATATTTTATTAAAACTCTTTATTATTCATAAGACAAAAATCTTAAAATGATTGTGTGAAATTTTCAAAACAAAATATTGAAAACTGTGTCATTACGAGGTCATTTCCGGCAGTCTCTCGAAAAAATGTGCCTTCGCGTTGACAGCAGCACTTGATACCGGTTTATACGGAGTAAAAAAGAAAAAATATATGTTTTAATTAAGACCACAAACTAGGTATGGTACGAAGAAAAGACAAAAAAAAAAGAAAATTGTATTTTTGGCAGACGTTTTTATAGAAAAAATAACCATTTTGATGAACATTTCTCGACGTGTTTTGTTTTTGAAATATTTTTCACTGCACACAAAAATCCTTCGTTCCAGATCTTATAAATTATATCTCAAAGACAAGTGTAACTTTTCTTTTAAATCGGTTGAACAGTTCGCGAGAAATCTTAGGAATCGGCATTGAAAACACAGTTTCGAGAGCAACGCGTGTCTATAAAGCTTTTCAAGGCTGTATCTCCAAAACAATTACTCCTTTCAACTTGAGAATTTAGTTCAATATTCTAGAGTTATTATAAAATTTGATAAGACAATAAAAAAGTCGAGTTTTTGAAGTCGGTAAAGCTATGTAAGGCGAGTTTTCGATGCCGTCACGAGCTTCACTGTACGCATTGCGTCTTTCAAATACTTGTGTTCGTGATAAAGTAGACTCCCTAAAACATCATATCGCACATAAATATATGCACTAATTGATATATGGAGAACAAACAGTACACTATGTATAATAAAGGAAGGTTCTTGTCAAAGACAACATTTTCATCGTTTAATAGTGTAAATCTTTAAACTTTTTGCTGCAGAAAAACGTTGTGTCATTATTCTGAATACAAGTAGTTTTACATACAAATGAACATGCAATAACAGTGGCAACTGTCAAATACCCAGAATTAAAGTCAAAGCTCATTCCATGCGCACAAATTACTTAATTAAACGAAACTGCTTGCAAGCTTAAAAAAAAACAACGCAAAGAGCCAATAATGTTATGAAGTACTTAATATTTGTGGGCATTAAATTATTGCTTTATTGCGCTTTTCTATTAATCGTTTTTCAATTAAGCGCATATATGATTTTAAGTTTTTACTATTATGGAACAGCAAATATTGTTTGTTGTATTTCGTTTTTCATCGTATGCAAATTTATGCCGTGTGCATTGTAAGTGTATGAGTAATTTGCGACCATGTTTGCGTTTTAGTGCTCATAACCGTTATTTTGTGCAGTCAAAACATCAATTAAGTGGTGCAGCAGTTTATTATATTTTTATACCCTAATCAGGGTATATTAAATTTGTCACGAAGTCCCTATGAAATGTATATAAAAGGTGATTTCGAGGTTCCCTATTTAAAAAAAAAAACACAAAAGCTTCAAATTTATTGAGGAACGTTTATTATCATTCGAAAGAACATTCTTTGGCATTTATTTTTTGAAGATTATCTCTTCCAAATGTTGGTTGCGGCTACGTCTCAGATGGTCCATCCGTTGAGTCTAATTTTTGATGACTCATTTCGACTGGTCACTGGCGAATGGCACGCGTGATGTTTTTGATGTTTTGCTCCATGGCCTGATTCGAAGCGGGATCCGCATAGACTTTAGACTTAACATATCCTCAGGGGAAAAAGTCTAACTGTAAGATATTAAACGATCTGGGTGGCCAATCGACCGGCCCAAAACGTGAAATTATCTTCTCACCGAAGTGTTCTTTCAATAAATTCATTGATTGATGCGTTGTGTGGGAAGTGGCGCCGTCTTGTTGAAACCAAAAGTCGCCGAGATCACGAGCTACAATTTCAGGCATCAAATAGTCGGTTAACATGGCGGTTATGTTCTCACCGACATCATTTTTTAAGAAATATGAACCAACGATTAATCGGCTCACAAACCACATGAAATCGTTGTTTTTTTTGTATAAAATGACAGCTCTTGAATCGCTTTAGGTTGCTCTTCGTACCCCAAAAAAAAGCGTACGGAAACTTTGCTTGTTTACATACCCATTGAGCCAGAAATGTAGCTCATCGCTGAACAAAATAAATGGTCTGCATGACGAGCTGAGTCGATTTAGTTAGCCATAGTCGTCAGTCTTTTGCCCTCGGTTTTCGAGATATCAAACTGAAATTTTGCTCACGTACTTTTCTCCTCAATAAGCTGCTCACTCGTCGGAACCGCCAATATCGGACCACTATAGCATAACGCTATCAAGCAAATGCACCAGACCAAATCAAGTTATTTCATGAAAAACTTGTTTATTTCACATGATATCTTCAAGAAATTCCGCTTAGATTATTATCATAGACAGCGCTACAATCTTTGAACATATTTCTCAGACTGAACACTATAACTTATAACTTTTTTGACGAGATATCTTTAAGAAATTTGCCATAAATTATTAGCCGAGACCAACTTGCAATCCTTGAGCAAATTGTGCAGATCGGACCACTATAGCATATAGCTGTCATATAAACCGATCGTTCAAATCAAAATAAACATCTTTTGATACCTTTTTATGCTACAAGAAATGCAACTGTGTAGGGTATATTAATTTCATATAACGCTTTTTCTTGTTCTTACTGAATTTTTTACTAGAACTTGTTTTGTTTTCCGATTTTCAGCCTATTTCCTTCAACAGTGCCCGCGCGATGAGGAATACATTAACGAATGCCTGCGTGACAGTGGCAATAAATTGGTGCATTACTTGCGCCAGGGCGTACCTGAGCTGGATATTTATGATGTAAGTATCGGGCAGTTGCAAGCACCAAAATAATGCTTCATCATCAGTTGTGTACTATTTGTGTTTATGTAATCTTAGATCGAACCGGTTATCATTGATGAGATTGGTATTGTGCTGGGCAGCGGACCGGACGGTTATCGAGCCCTCTTCCGTAATATACAAGCATATGGTGTTAGTAATATAACTGTAACAAATGTGCGGTGAGTATCATAGAATATTTAAAACTACAAACTCGCCAGGCTTGCAAATATATGCTGGCAGGCAAATATTTAGTTTATAATTGTTTATATATACAAGTAGGTTATACTTTATTTCACAATAAACTTGCTATGGGTTCCAGGACATAGTGAAAACTTTGGTAACTGTGAAGATGAACTAGTTAGAAAAAGCATCACCCAGCAATTAGACTCCGAAAAATAGACAATTTACCTCTTTGCCTGTAGTTTAATATCCAAAATATCCACCTAAATCATTAGTCCAGACTCGTGAGAGATGTCGAGCTCTCTTGCCACTCTCTAACACTTGCCTGACGATTTTCAAGCACCATATTCTTTACTTTTGTAATATTTTCATCAGTTGAAGAAGTCGAAGGTCGTCCAGAACGAGGCATATCTTCAGCAATCTCTCAACCGTCTTTGAAACCAATATCTAAATTCTCTCTAAGTACATATATATAAACTTCAGATCGTAAAATATATGTGCTAAGCATGCTGCTAGGATGACAGAAGAAAACGATAGTGAACTATTGTCAAAATTTCCAACAGGAAAGACTGTAGCTGTTAGTTTTTCTTTACTGTTATTAGTAGCAGCAAAAACGTAGCGCAGTTCTCGCTAACATTATTTTTAATTAATTATTTCGTGTTTTTTTTTCAAAGTGTATATTAACTTTCGCCTAACATGTCATCAACAATGTGTTATTTGCAGGGAGAAGTATGAATTAATGCATTACCTAACATTTAATTCCTGACCAGATGTAATATTTCGTTTTTTCTGCATTTTATGTAAAAGTTAATTGCCCATGCCTTGAATGTAGTATTTTGCGTGCTCTCAATGAATATACACCTAATATCATTTCAATACGGCAAAAAGTTGCTAAATCGATTTCAAATATTAGGGAGTTGAGAATATGTAGTTAGAGAAAAAATTTTGTAAAGAAAAGTTGTTGTAGAGAAAAGTCTTAAATAATAATCGCACTTTTGTAGAACTCAATGACGGGTACATTGAGCCAGAATTGGGATTCAGGCGTCTAACAAAATACACATAGAACTTTAAAGTACGCACAGTCGCGCATAACAATATTACAATATTACTTAGATGCATTATGGGTTAGGTGTAGTCAGAGCCATGAAGAAATTACAATTTCAAATAAGTTATGTTTCTTTAGCCAGTAAATTATTTTATTTTACAAAATTTTATAAAACAAAAAACATGGCATCATTATTTAAGGGTTCGACTTGACTTTTTAGAAATTTGAAAAAAAAAATAAAAATTTTAAAAGTAATAGCTCTTTGTCTTGAATCAGTTTCAACCGAAGCTACCTGTGATGACCATCATTAATTCTTGTTGGATCAACCAAAATCAATTGGATAAAAAATTCGTTTTACTAACAGATCATCTAGTGCCTAATTGCAGATTTCTTTCTTAAAACAACAAAATAGTGATCTAAAAATTTTTCCAGAGTTTCGAGGAAAAACAAGTGGTTAATTGCTTATAAAAAATCAAAATTAAGAAATATTCTTCGATCAAGTACTATTTTTTCATGTTTTCAAAAAAAGCTATATAAATTTCATTGAAATCTACCGAGCGGTTTTCGAGTTACACTGGTCTCCAGTTCAAAAAAAAAAAATAGTTTTGGGAGAAACGCGTTTGAAGTTTTACATTTACGTTCCAAAGCGGTTCTCGGCCTTTGCTAATTATCGAATAACTCGAAAAATATTTATTGGCTTAACTTACATTGGATAAATCAGTTTTGCTTATTTTCGCTAATATTTATAGAAACAGGTATTTAAAATATTTAACATTTTTATTAAAATTTTTTCTACAATACTAATTTGTAGAATTTTATATATTTAATCTTGTCTTAAAATTGCGGGTTTAAAAACCTTCCGAACACCACATTCCCTAGAAAAAAGCATCAATAATCATTTCAGAAATGGAAAGTGAATCTCGAGGCCAAATAATATCCCTGTTTATACATATATCTATACATACATATAAATATACTATGAGATCCATTCAAATATCAAATCGGCGTAAAAGTTGATTTTAAAGCCGCAGAGAGATCAGCAAAGCACTTGAACCTATTAGTCAAAAGTACTACTAATAAGACAATCAAACATAAATAATATTGCATAATAATAGAATATGAAACAACGCTAATATAAATAATACGTAAAGAAATTTAGAGGGTTAGTAATTTGAAAATAATATACATTAATAGTATACATTAACTTCCTACTTACTCCGACCCACGAACAACGAGTAATAATTGGTAATTTTTATAATATTTTGCTGAAATGCTCAAACCCTTTAATTTTATATCGAACATTTGTGAACTTTTTAATTAACTCGGTAATGTTATGAGGCTATTCGGACTTTGTCGGCTTGTCATTAACTCTACGGTCAAGCATGAGGCAAGGTCAAATGAATTGCAGTCACTTACTTTCTATACTGTTATGGTTAAAACCATCGAAAACATTTTAAAAGCTGATCAAACAAACTTTAACAATCCGTTTCGCTCACATAATCTATGTATCTTCTTCTTGGTTGGCATAGACACCGTTTAATCGGTTATGGCCGAGTCAGTCGTTATTTTTTTCGCTATTTGGGCCCGTTGGAGATTCCAAGTGTAGCCAGATCCTTCTCCACCTGGTCTTTCCAACGGAGTGGAAGTCTTCCTCTTCCTCTGCTTCCCACGACGGGTACTGAGTTGAATACTTTCAGAGCTGAAGTGTTTTCAACCACTCGGACGACATGACCTAACTTTGCTCTCGAAAACTCGCAACGCTGACTCATCAGCTGCTGTCATTTTACTTGCCTCTGTACCATAAAGCAGGACGGGAATAATGAGTGACTTATAGAGTTTTGTTTTTGTTCATCGAGAGAGAACTTTACTTCTCAATTGCCTACTAAGTCCAAAGTAGCACCTGATGGCCAGAGATATTCTGCGTTGGATTTCGAGACTGACGTTGTTGTTGGTGTTGATGCTGGTTCCAAGATAGACGAAATTATCTACAGCTTCGAAGTTATGACTTCTTAGTTAGGTTAGGTTAGATTAAGTTAGGTTAAGGATTAAGTTAGGTTAAATCGTAAGATTGTGCTAAAATTATTAATCTCATTTAGACAGATGGGACATGAAGCTTGTTAAGCTTATCACAAATTTGTTAAGACGGTTAGCTTCTACAGAGATATTTCAATTGCAATCTGGTAAAAGCCGGACAATAGCGAAGGAAGTGACAAAATGATTCCATCTGGCCTTCCTCCATACAGCTTTGGAAAATAGCGTCCGAAAGAATATTTAGGCATAGGTGAACTTATTGAATAGTAGTCAGAATACATACAATTGCGGCGATATTGACTTGGTTAAGAGCCAGTAGTTGGGAGCATACCCTAAAGTTCATTCTAGCTTAAAAAGATGTCGGATGAACCCTAAATTTCATTCTAGCTTAAAAAGATATCGGAGTCTCATAAGTTCAGGTTGTTGACCAGCGCTTGCTGAGCTCACTGGAGGTCCAATAACAGAACCCAAGCAGACATCGGAAAACCGACTCGTTTCTAGTTGGCTGAAATTTGGGAAAAGGTGCCCTCTGCAGAGGCTTTGCAGTTTCCGGCGATTGCGCTGTGATCGGACTTACAAGTCTAATATGGAAGAGGCTTGAAGCTATTGCTAATGTGATGATACACTTTCTGACTGGTGCAATATCTTAATCAATGCAATTACTTAGCGCTAAGGCTACAGTTTCTTCCATTTCAGCCTCTGAATGAGTGAAGATTTTATACTGCGTACATATATATTTATTCAAAAAAATCTTCTACTCAAATACATACCATAATTACTCGTAAGCTCGCCGTAAGAAACTCAAACCTAGTCACACTTGGGCTGGACCACTGTGCCGACTTCGCTAATAAACTATACGTTTTCCTTATTGCTGGTTTACATATCAAACTACATACATAAGCAAATGTACAGAACTTGCATACGTAGATATGCAGTCGTGTGGCTAAAAATGTGGTAGCCAGTTTGATGCATACATACGAGTATAGTGGTGCTTATGGCGGCGTATGCAATGTTTATCATACGCCATCGCAAACTGAAGCTCAGCGGCCAAATTTTGTTTACGCTGCGCCTGCTGCCATTAACGACCGTCGCGTGTAGTAAATTAGACATTAAAATGATTTGTGAGCACAAACCAGTACATTTACACATGTTCGCATGCAAACTAGAAATCGGACAACACATACATAAACGCTTTGGTATATACATACACAAATGTATTTAAGTGTGTAAATGTGCATAGAATCTAAAGATGTTGCTTGGAAATTACATAAATGCTGATTGCTACTTCGTGTGGACTTTGAGTAAAAACACAGAATGTAAACACACATAAAAACACATGAGAATAGGAACACCAAAAACACATATCAACCAAAAGAAACACTTGCAACGCCGGTGTTGCGCTGCATTCAAGGTTAAAAGCGTTAAATGTTTAACTCGTTTACGCCTTTAGCTGCAACATCGTCGTCGACTGACTGCAGCCAATTGAGAAATTTGCTAAATTGTCATTTGCTAAGCACTTTTTGGTGCGACTTGAAGTTGCATGCAACCGTTTATTGCGCCCATCAGTTGGTATGTCTAGTTTACACAGTGTTTGTTGTATGGAAACAGCTACTTTGCCAATTTATATCAAGGTGAAGAGTACAGCGCCGACAAATTTGGCCAGCGTCGCTTCTTTTGTTGGCATGCGTTTGTTTATATTTATGTATGTACGGTTGATAAACATTGACATGCCAAATGAAATTGTTATGTACGACTGCCATTCACTAGGCCAAGTCAATATGGCTTAGGTCATGGTATACGGTGAAGCTCAAGTCTTCGCAACTGGACTTGAATAGTGCTAATAAGTGGGCCACTGTTAGTTGTATGCAAATAATATATGTATATTATATATTTTGACATCAAGCATCGATATTTGAGCAAGAGATTTATGATTTTAGTGTTTTATTATAAGTAATGTGTTTTGGACTAAATTAATTGGTTTATATCTAGGTACTATAGTATGCAGAAGTTAAATCATTAAAATCACCGATTCTAGAACGTAACAACTCAGAAGAAGGGAGCTGGAGAGCAATAGCAAACTAGAAAAAGCATTATTTTCGACTGCACAGATGTTTTAATACCCTTTACTGCACAAAAAAAAAATATTTATCTAGAGTTTGACCGATAAGTTTGTATGGCAGCTATATGCTATAGTGGTCTGATTTGCACAATTTTTTCGGAGATTGAAGAATTGTCTTGGCAAATAATATGTGTCAAATTTTGTCAAGATAGTTTGACTAATAAAAAAGTTTTCCATATAGGGACTTGAGTTTAATCAATCAGTTTGTAAGGCAGCTATATGCTATATTGGTCCGATCTGAACAATATTTTCGTGGATTTTAGTGTAGTGTTTGATAATAATCTGTGCCAAATTTCTTGAAGATACTTTGGCAAATAAAAAAGTTTTCCATATAGGGGTTTGAGTTTGATCGATCAGTTCATATTGCAGCTATATGCTATAGTGGTCCGATTTCAGCGATTCCGACAAATTAGCAGTTTCTAGAGGAGAAAAGGACATGTGTAAGATTTCAGATCGATTCAGCAGCATATTGGACTTTTATCACTTTGCTGGATCGAGGAGAGCGCACAATACACCTAAGGTCGCAGTGCATTCCTCGTTTATCAATCAATATACTGCATAGGGTCTCCGAAGTTTCCTTCTGGGTGTTACAAACTTCATGTGAAGCTTGTTCAGGCTATAAAAACTAGTCTCATTGGAGTCCGTTAGACGCATCCTTTCAGGAATGGATCGCGAAAGAGTATAACCGACGGCTATTGTCATATCCCATGAATAAGTAAAGTGTATTTTGACTCTAGAACTATATTTTTGATAAAAAGTTCATCTAGTCGAAGCTTTTAAGGTGTGCTTACCTATAAAACCCGCATATAATCAAAATGCAGCCACCTTATTAGCCACTTCGTCTGTGGTCAAAAAAATATTCATTACAGAAAGCAATCTAACACTGTTAGAATATACTGGTACTTATCGTACGAGTTAGAAGAACAACGAATTTTCGTTTATGGCAAGCCTTTCGAAACACCATTTGACATTTAGCCCCTTTCTACTGAGTTCTTTCGCTCCAGCATCTTTTCAATAGCAAAAGTTGTGGGCATATTAATTAATATTTATTTCAATCCAGCAATATTCGCAATATTTCATTCCATAAACATATCTCTCTCTCTCTATTTTTATATTTTTTTATTATTTATAAAGATTACGCCATTCTCCTCTCTTACAGTTCCGATTTGGAGACTCTACAATTTCAGTTGACTTGCGAAATTCCACACATTAAAGTGCGTTCGCAATACCGCTCGACAGGCGTCTTGATTTTGGTGAAAGCCTCAGGTGCTGGTGATTATTGGGGCGAATATGGTGAGCGTCACATTGTATACTTTTCAATTTTATATTTATGCTATTTTTACATTTTCATAATTATTAAAAAAAAGAAAACATATTAATTTATTATATTGATTTTTACCTTAGATGGCGTCAAAGCAAAAATTTACTTCAAAGCCATACCCAATTTGGCTGACGATGGACGCACATACCTAACAGCCGATCAGGTTAAAATGGATTTCAATGTAAAGGAAATAAAAATGGGTGTGGATAATATTGCTAATGGCAACACAGTGATACGTGAGTATAGCCCGAGTCGTCGTTGTTAAACTATACTGTCAATATGTATTTGTGTGAAGTGTGTGTTAACACGTCTGCCATATTTCTCTTTACAGAGGCCGCATTGAATCTCTTCATCAATTCCAATGCACAGGAGCTGCTGAAGGAAATGAAACCGGCGCTACGCACGAAACTCACGCTCGTCATACGCAACTTCATGGATCGAATATTCGCTAAAATACCGCTCGACCAATGGATCAATTTGAATTAGTAGTAGCGTTGGCAGTAACGCATATTCTCTTAAAGTAAAAAAAAGGTCCAACACTTACCAGTTAATTAGCTTAGCGGTAATTTAATGTATTCTTATACTATTAGCAATTAGTCACACCTATTTATTTCAATAAATTATTTAAGATATTTAAAGGTAAACGTTTAGAACTAAAGTTGTCACTAAGCGACAAAATAAAATAACCGAAACAAATATTCAGCGTTCGCACGATTATAAGAAAATTGCAGTTCTACAAATAAATGTAATTTACTACTTATAAATTAGATACAAGTTTTTTATTCGCACATACTACTTATTAGAAATAAATACATAAATTATTTAGAAAAACCGTAAGCTCGTTGAAAACCGTTCAGTTGCACGAGAATCGGACTTTTCAAGAATTCATGAATATGTGGTAAAGCTCAGTTAAACCTAACAGATTTCACAATTTCTTTGCGGCAAGTTATACAAACATACATATAAACAAGTACATAGTAGATACAACTGATACATACATACATACATATATTGAAATGATTGGCACATAACGCATTAGGGGCATCTCGACAGTAAAATCGTTACTGTCAAATCTATTGCTATTGCCATTGCCAAATCTGTATGGTTTGTTATCATAAGATAATCATTTGCGCAAAAGCGTATGGGGTTAAATGTAGAGAAGGTAGCTGAAGCGCATGAAAAAATAGTGTAGTAATCTCTGTCATATTTATTTCTGGACTACTATGTAATAATTGTGGCATACATTTTATATACCAATTAAAATAATAAATTTAAAATGAGCAATGATATTTTGATTTTTGATATTTTCATTTCACTAGATTTTTTCTGTACATTATTATACTAAATATTAATTTTTTGTGTATTTTTATAATATAACACAACCGTCTCGATACCATTCTATGTGTGCCGTCGGCATCTGAACCGAAATTACCATAATTTCATATCAACTGTCAACGCATAATCTTCGAAATTCGGGTAAACAATCGAGTTCACGAATAAAAGTGTGCATTGTATTGGCACGAAGGCGTTGCTGAATGTAGCGAATAATGATCGTCGACTGTTGCGCGCTCACACACGCACACACACACATACAGCACACTTGACATAAAAGCTGATCACTGAGTCGTTGAGGTTTGTACTTTTAATATAATTTTTAATAATGCACTAAAAATGTATTTTACGACTCGCAGCACTGACCACACACATTGTTATTGTTATAAAGGATATGTGTGGTGTGAGGCGTTCTTTATGGCAATGAGTTTTTAAAATTGCATGTGCTTTTCGTAAACCTCGTTGCTTTATGGCAGTTTTTTTTAATCAAAAGTGGACTATCATATTTTAAGAGTGGTTATAACTCTTTTATCTGTTCGATTGGTCACTTCAAAACAAATTTGCAATTATAGCGTCGCATATTTCATAATTGGCCGCTGACCGAGAGTGATTTTAAGAATGAAGAAAGCACAAATGTCAATTAAAAATATATTTAACGATGAAGTTTTCGTCCGCATTACAATATAATTAGAAGAAAAAATATATTTTTCGAACATGATGAAACGCGGAAAAGTTAGATCACAGAAAATACAATTTTTTCAAACTTATTCAAATACTTACAGACTCTAGTCCCATAGCTGAGCGTAGAAGTTTCGCACGGAGCATAGTATTAAGGGGTTACTTTGGTTCACGGCTTACAAAAAAAAATTTAAGTCTTATTTAATTTTATAATAACGCTAGAATATTGCCCTTACTTCTCAAGTTGAGCCGACTAATAAATTAGGAGATATAACCTTGAAAAGTTATACCCTCGAGATCAGCTATAGGTTAGGTTATATTAAACTGGTAGGCCAATAAATCACGCATAGACCAGTTTTGGTCCTTTGCGATACCACATGGTGTTCAGTTCCTAGGCTCAAGAGTAATAGTCAGTGCGGTCTCACTATCGGCACCTCCGCCAGTGTATCATACCGTGGGGACCCAGATGCTTACAGCGTAGTCTTGTCAATGCGGAACAAGTGCACAAGAGATGCTCCATTGTTTCCCTGGTGCCCTTCTCTAAACATTTCCTGCAGTCTTCTTGATCTTTCAGCCCCATTCTGCTAGCGTATGACAGTGACTAGTTAGTATTCCGACCATGTTTCTAAAGTCTCTTCTATCGAGTACCAATAGGATTATTGTTTACTTCCGATCCAACGTTTTGCATCTGACTCTTGCAGTCGTGCACCCAGGTAGCTCGTTCCATCGAGTTTTGATTTTCTTTACGACTCTTCTGTCAAGATCGTCGTATAGACAATGAATGAATTTCCCAACGTTTAGCACGTTTTCGGATGTTAGCCGTACATCATTCTTGGTAATCTCGTCCTCTACTTCATTGCCCTCGTTGCCTTTGTGGCCTGGCACCCAGTAAAAGTGAAGTTGCTAACTTCCGGCTACACTTTCCACTGCTGCCCTGCTTCCCAAGACACTTCTGGTCGATATGCGATACGAGTTTACTGCCTTGATTGCTGCCTGGCTACCTACGTAGATGTTGACTCTGGATTTGGCTGTAGTTGCATTAGAGGCCAGCTCTGCGGCTTTCGCAATAGCAAAGACATCAGCTTGAAATATACTGCAGTGGTCCGGCAACTTAAAAGGTTGCCTTATACCTAACTCTGGAGTATATTCCCGCACTAACTCCATCGTCAATTTTCGAGCCATCAGTATAGATGTTTAGAGTGTTGCGCGTAGCTAACATACCTTTACTTTTAACCTTATTTAACAGTTGAAAAGTGGGGTCATGTAGTCGGTGTTTGCCCAACCGCCATTACCCACCGAGCTATGCCTGAAGATCAGCTTTATAGTCACTTAAAAATTAAACGCCTTTCTCTCGAAAGTGTGTGTTTCAAAGTCGTTTGTCAAGATTTATCGCGCAATATTCAATAGATCCTAGGGAAATTCCGCACATGTCTTCAAGCTACTTTCACAAAATCTTTGTTAAATATGTATGTACATATGTATCTTTGGAATAATATTAACTTTTAATACAATTTTTCATTTTTATATGAAAGAATAATTCAAAATAGGCCGTGTTTTGCTGAAGAAAAACCATATAAACATTAAGATATCAACCTGAAACGTTGCACACGTCCTTTTCCCACCAAGAAGCTGCTCATTTGTCGGAACTGCCGGATCGGACAACTAAAGCTTATAGCTTCGATACAAACTCACCGATTAAACTCAAGTCTTTGTATGTAAAACCTCTTTATTTGACAAAGTATCGTCACAAAATTTTAAATATCTTAGGCAACACCATAAACTCCATATTGTTCAGATCGGAATATCTTCGCTCATTTGCTGCAAGACCGGCATAAATCAAAAAACATTTTTGAAATCTGCCATATTGTTCAGATTTTAACGGACCAAATCTAAAGTACATATGTACGATATGTAGCTCTCATACAAACTTACCGATCAAAATCAAATTACAGGTCTTTTTGTACACCGCGTAAGCGGTTTCTACGGCAGTAAAGAAGAAGAAGAAGGGTATTGTAGCTATGGTGCGGCCGAAATTAACGGTTTTCTTAGTTATATGTCAATGTTATGGAAACATAAGTATAGCACGAATGCAATTCTTATACGTATATTGCTCATTACTTAGATACTTTTATAGCGCATATTATTTGTATACTCCTAAAACAAATTGCATAAACAATAATACCTTTTTTAGAGTTATATATGCTCAATAAATGACAATCAGCTTTTTTCGTAAATAAAAACAGTAATTTTCAGCTACACTGCTACATATTTAAAATTGTGTGTTTCTTTTATAACACATTTTGTATTATTAGTCACAAAAAAATTAATTTCGTACTTAATTATTCGGAGAAGCACTGAAATTGTCGTATTTAATATGTGTGTTGACAAGCAAATAATAGCAGTCATCGTGTGCGGCACTAAGCACCCTTTCATCAATTCGGACATAGAACATGCAATTGCATAATTGCATGAAAACTTCAAATCAGGAAATATATTATATATGTACATATGTATGTATATAGGAATAGTTTTCATTCAGAGTTTGCGATGAAATGGAGAAACTATGGGTTTGCGTTACATGAATTTTTGTGTTATGTCATAACATGGCAATGTATGAAAGTTTCTCATAGAACCATAAAAATTGGTCATATGTTAAGCAAAGCAAATACACGTAAGTATATGAGTGTAATAAATTCATATTTTGAAAACAACTAAAGATCCTCGAATAATGCATAGAATTCCCATTAAAGGAGAAAACAAAGAGATTGCAGCACTGCTTCGGATAATAATCTATACCACAAGTTGTGAAGATATCTTGTCAAAGAAAGAAGTTTTCCAATTTTTCGGGACACTGTACAGTAGCTTACGACCATATACTGTGCCAAATTTCATGAAGTTATCTCGTCAAATGGAAAAGTTTTCATTATAAGAACTTGATCTTGATTATTATTGATGCTATAGTGATCCGATATTGGCGACTCCAACAAATAAGCAGTTTCTCAAGTAGAAAAGTACGTACATATATCAAAGTTCAGATCGATATCTCAAAAGTGGCGGGATTAGTTCGTATATATACTAGCGGACAGGCCAACAGCGGAAAATTATGAATCGAATCGCCACACACATTATATACAGAGTTTTCGAACTTTCCTTCTTGGTGCTACAAACTTGTTTAGGGTAGAATTAAGGCGCTATATACAGTCCAAAAATTTGTACAAATATTATGGAATTTTTAACACTGTATTTTAAGATTTAGTGTTAGTAAAAGTATTTATTTGGAAAGGAACTAAAGCTGATCTCTGAACTGGATCCTCTGAAATTAAATAACCAAACCGATTTCGTTAATATAATGTTAAATCTAGTAATTAATTGGAGGAATAAGCAAAATAAAATTTTTTTAAAAAATTGTGGCCTCTAAAAAAATGGATTTTTGACCAAAATTTCAGTCTCAATTGTTCATAAAAAAAATATCGGTAAGAAAAAACCTTCGTTTAAGTACTAAAAAATATATTTAAGAAACTTGTTTAAACTAATCGGTTTAGCCATTTTCGAGTAATGTTGGTCGCCTACTTTGAAAAACCATTTTGAGAAAAACACGTTTAAAGTTTGTACTTCCAAGCACTCTGAAACGCCGCTACAAATTTGCGTGTAACTTCGAAAATATTCACCGGATATATGAAATTTTCTGTGTGTATTTTTAAATATATGTACATTAAGAAAATAAAATAAAAAAAATTGATTTTTTGAAAATTCTAACTGTATATAACCTCTTAAATGCAAGCAAATAAATGTTGCTCATACGCCCTAAACACCCAGTCAATTTACTTAAAAAGCACCTAGAGTGTTTGTTAAAAGTTATACACCTGACCATTATATAACACATAACAACAGCAACCGTTAAGAAAAAGTAAAAAAAATAATAAACCACGCTGAAAGGGCAAATCTACAACATGCCATTTTGGTAAAACATGAATGAAGCGATTTCGAATTTGATTACAGACTCTAAATATTAAACACGAATAGAAGCTGCGAATTTAGCAGATGTATCTCGTTGCGGGTGTAATTTTTTCACATGAACGCATTTTACATGCACATGCATACTGAATGCTGTGGGTGGGGTCTCTGCTCGACTCACAGAGCTTCCGTTGAAAACAAGCTAAACGCCGAAAGGTAACAAATTCAAATCAATTTGTCAACTGTGTTGACAGTTGCAGGCACATGCATGTGTGTGTGCATGTGATGAGCGCAGTGGAGCGTCAAATGCAATGGCTCTAACATGCACTCACTCAGTTATATAACAGCGGCGACTGCTAAAATTCGGTAGATATATTTCGCTACAAACTAGCTAAATGCTACTTACAAAAATTTAGTTATGCACTACATATACACACGCATATATATATTTTGTAAACAAATTTTATATGCATATGTGCATTACCTAAATATCAGCGACTTTAATTTTGGCTACTGTTGCGGCGGTTATTAACCACATTTACACTGCCTCCTCCATTGTCCGTCATCGCCTGCAATCGCTACAACTTGTTCTCAACTGCTCTTACGTATCAATCGCTTCATGTATCTATGTATTTATTACATCTACAGGCAATTATGTGTGTATGCTTTAGGTCTCCTGTCTCAGCGTAATACGCCGATCTACACGTTAGCTGATAGTGTGGCCGACGTGCGAGCCAGCCCACTGTGACGCGCTTAGAACTTCTATAAAAATGCAAAATCACAGTGTTGTTTCGTTTCAGTTCGTTGCTACGTTCTTACAGACGTGTTCTGCTCAAGTATAGCTCGTACTCAATGCGGGTTATATACAACAATTAGTTCTTTCTCGTTTTCGGTCTTGCACAAACTAATAAATTATATTTCTGTCAACTTAGTCAAAAAAATATATAATTAAATCTAACCAAGGACACTAAGTAATTTCACGATAAACATACAAACATAAAAAGTGAGTGTTGAAAAAAAGATAGTGAAAGTGTTTGCAATTGGAAGATCTTTGCAAAGTGATGAATGAATTGATAAAATAAAGGATATATAAGTATATATTTTTGTTGGGATAACCAATATTAACTTCAGTACTTAACTGTTTCGAATTGGTTAGCGCGTTAAAGGGTCATATACACGTAGAAAGCTGAAAATTGTATCCTGAAATTTGTACGCATATGTTTTATAGAATCTTTAACTGTATTTTAAGACTTAGTATTAGCAAAAATATTTATTTGGAAAGAAACTACAGCTGATTTCCGGGAGATTCTCTCAAAAAAGATGTTTTGCGGTGATCACTATATCTCTGAACTGGATCCTCTGAAATTAAAAAACCAAACAGATTTCGTTAAAGTTATGTTAAATCTAGTAAAGCAAATTGAAGCAATAAGCAAAATAAACAAAATAGCGGTTTCTAAAAAAAAATCGATTTTTGTAAAAAATTTCGGCCTTAAATTGGTTATAAAAAAATTTTATTTATTAACAAAATTTTGGTATTAACTACTATAAAGTATTTTTAAGAAGCTCGTGTTAAAATTTAAGACGAATGTGTGTAGCCGCTTTTGAGTAATGTTGGTCACCGACTTTGAAAACACCATTTTGAGAAAAACGCTTTTAAAGTTTGGCACTTTGAAACACCTTTTCAAATTGCGTGTGACTTCGAAAATATTCACCACAACCATATGCAATTTTCTGTGTGTATTCTTAAATACATATATGTACATATATACATTAAGAAAATAAAATTTAAAAAATCCATTTTTGTTTAAGTCCTTAAGTCCTCTTAGAGTGAATATTTAAAATAATGAACAGTTTTTTGACCCCTAAAGTGGGTATATGTTTCGTAATTTTACCTTGCAAAAGATTTTACGCAAAAATATTAATTTTCAATATTAATAAACTACTTTGTTTGTTGAAATATTTAACTAAATAAACCAAAAAGACTCCGAATAAATGCCGCATACTGGTGTAATCTAAATTGCATGGAAAAAAAATCTCGCTTCCATTTTTTGCATAGAAAAACAATAACAATCACGTGAAAATTTTCGACGACCTTTTAAATTTTCTCACACATATCCATATATAAATAATGAAACTCAAATGAAACGATGATACTTAAACTCGGCGAAACTAATTGGTCTATAAACTAAACACATTATAAACAAATATTTACACTTTTGCAGTGCCATAATTTAATAATTACTTAACCCTATTATTTTCAAATAAACCGTGTTTTACTACTCTCGACAAAAACTATGATTCAGCTACATACACAAATAAAAATCATTATTTTTTGACGAAAAAGTCTGTGCTCCTTTTTAAATATTTTTCATGTATGATTCGTCTGTTATGATTAATTTATGGACTAGTGAGTTTTAGAGGCTGTCCGCAGGGTTCGGTTTTGCTAGCAGGCTATAACTAAAATTTTAGTACTTCGCTTCCACTACTACTCCTTCAAGGGTTATTCGGAGCAATGAATTCTAAAGGAATACCTAAAATCTTGAAACACAAGCAACACAGGGTAAAGCGCATAGCTACTTTGGGTTATCGTTGATGGTGGACATATCAAAAAGCTCCTAATTCTAGGCAAAATTTAGTTTATTAACAATGTAATGGTCTACACAGGGCACCTGCTCTTAAGACCCCACCATCAGAAAATGGTAAAAGTGGATTCGGAGGAGTGCAAAGCATGCGTGAAGAATGGTGAGACGCTGGTACATTATCTATGCCACAGCTTCAATAGCTCAAACTTATGAGATATTGGGAGGCTGGGGTGGAAAAAAAGCTGGTTTTGCACCTAATCCACTGCGTTGCTGGTCAGGGCTTAATTTGGTTACCACGTGGGAGTACAATGGGCCTGATGGCCTAATTGCGGCCGCCTGCGATCTGACGCTCATGCGTCTCTCTTTTCAACCAAACAAATTTTAGAGTTTGCCACTAAAAATAAACGAATGGTCCACTGTTAGTTTCGATTTCAAACATATAGCCAAAAATGCGTCACTTATTGCCAGTCTTGCTAAAACACGAGAAAATTTAAGAAACTGAAATGCGCCCGCGTTGCCAGCATAACTCCTTACAGGATCATCAAAAGGGGAAAAACAATATTTTAGTTAAAATCTTAACTTAGAACTTGGACGGAGGAAAAAACAGAAAATTGGATTTTTTGGCAGACATTTTTACAAAAAAATTAAAATTTCGCGTCATTTTTTTTTTTCAAATATGTGGTTGTAATCAAAAAAAACTTTCGTCCAAGTATCTTAAAGACCTGTGTAAAATTTCATGAAAATCGGTTCTCGAGAAATCTTCCCAACCGACTTCAAAAACACAGTTTCGAGACAAACGCGTTTAAAGACGGCGCACTTAGTCTAGCCAGCCTCGAGAGCACAAGTTCTGAAGGTTATATCTCCGAAATTATTACTCAAATCAACTTGATAATTTAGGAAAATAATCTAGAATTAGTAGAATTTAATAAGACAATAAAAAAAATCGATTTTTGGAAACCCGTATTCCCATGTAACCCCTTAATAAAGATTATATTATCAAATACAGATTTCAAGAGAAATGTCATACTAAACAGTCTTAAAATCATATACAACAACAAGAAGAACACAAAAACAATTTACAACCTTCATTGTTGATTAAATCAAATCTACTTTACAGATCAAAGAACACTTCAACAATGGAACCAAAACACTCATTATTGACCATTGCGCTCATTGCAGCGCTTGTTTGCTCCACATTGGCAGCCAAAATGCGTAAGGATTTTGTTTTTTTCTTTTGTGCTTGAAAATATTTAATTTTCTTTCCACAGCTGATTACATACAAATATGCCACCGAAATGATCCAAAGATAGCCGAGTGTGTTAAGGACTCAGTACACTCTATACGACCACACTTGGCAGATGGTATTGCGGAGTTAAATGTGCCCGCCATGGAACCGCTTTTTATTGGCGATCTAAATATATTAGAAGGTGGTGCCAACGGGATTAACGTTAAAGTGAAAAAACTTAATGTTTGGGGTTCATCGAATTTCGAAATCAAAAAAATTAGGTGATTATAATTATTTATTTGTTTTAATTGTTTGTTATTGTTGTGATGAGTAGCATTCTTTAATTTTGTATTCTTTTTGTGTAAATATTTTTCGTGTATTACTTTAGAGCCTCGGACGATGCTAAACGCTTTGATTTCGAACTGATTTTGCCATATCTACATGGTGAGGGCAATTATAATATCAATGGGCAGCTGTTGGGTTTAACATTGCGGGGTAATGGACCTTTCACTGGAAATTTCAGTAAGTTGCAAGAACAATAAATAGATATTTTTAAATATATTTTAATATCGGTGTTATGTAATTATATTCAAATTACTTTTTTAGCCAACTTTTATGCTTTTGTGAAAGTTGTTTTCGATGTAAAACCCGTCAACGATGTTGAAATGATTAGTCTCAAAGATTTAGTTGTGAAAATTCGCACTGGCAGCGGAAGTATACATTTACAGAATCTATTTGGAAATGATAAAACGCTTGGCGATATTATAAATGACACCATTAATCAAAACTTTGAAGTTTTCACCAATGAAGTTATTCAACCAATCGAACGCGCCTTGGAAAAGAGATTCAGCGACGTGGCAAGTCAAATCCTAGACAGCTTCACCTACAATGAACTGTTTCCCGTTTAAATGCGCAAGCTCTACACGTTAGTAATAAATAGTAACAATTGTTCACTTATAATATAATCATACATACATACATCTTAATTTATATATATAGTATATTTAATATATTTGTATTTGAGGTGAATACGCGAACTTTCAAAATGTTTTATTTTGATTGTATATTGTAAATAAAATATATGTATGTAACCGAAATTATTAGTGAATATCTATATAAGCAATAGCAAAAATGAATATTATGTGATATGTATTAATGTGTTAATATACATTTATAATACGAAATAAAAGGAATGATGTGCATCTGCTTTTTTCCATATTTTTAGGAGTGAAAAGATTGTTTCTAAAGATTATAAAAGTATAACGCGATTATCATCCAAACTATCACAATGAAAGAAAGTTATATAGTCAAGTTGTAGGTAATAAAAGGATCTACAATTTTCGTGTTCACAACTTTTCCCACAAAGCAAAAATTTACATACTTACATAAGTGAAAATTTAAAATAACCAAGTTTTTGGTTTTTCCTTTCATCTTTTACAATTTTTTTCTTTAAGAAATTTAATGAAAACTTGCCTTTTTATCTGCCAACTAACACTTCATTTTTTTATATAAAGTATTTATTTGCTTATCCACATTTATTTTGACTTGATATTCAGGAGCACTCTAATTTGCAAACGGAAATTCTCACGTCAATCTACCAGCCTTTTAATTTTGTGTGCTTAACGCGAATTTGTGGCTTGAGCGTTCTAGGAAATCCTCAAAAGAGGCAGCAAACGGTTCTGTCATCATTTTCACTTTATAATCTGTCATACAAATCCGTCTCCGTGCGCTTCGTATGTATGTATTTCCTGCGTAGCACGGAAATCAAAAATTCAAAATTCTATCGAAAATTTTCTCTAATATAGATTAAATTTTATATATTTACACTGTACACACATAACAACACACATTTTAATATGTTTATTGCCTCAATTAGCACTATAGTCGAATTTATTTGCAAATTACTGAAAAACTGGAACGCTTCTATTTGAAATAATATTGAGCTTTAAATATTTTTTTCACTTTCTTTTCTACATTGTATGCGCTGAACAAATGCTACCTCTCTTTTCACAATTTTCTTTCCCCAAAATATCTCAATTGAAACTAAAAGCCACCAGTCGTATAATAACAACCAGAACACGGTTATAAACGTTTATAATTATAAACGTTCTATGATAACAACTAATAAACGTTTTCCTCATCTAAATACACACATAACAATTATTTTATTAACAATATTAATAAATGTGTGTTAATTCTTTAATAAATAAACTTACATCTTTTATAACATTGCTTAACAAAAATTTATTCATGAGTTAGGCGCGGCATAGCAATTGAAACCTGTTGACACATTGGTGCGCTGGCAACTCTAGTGCCTTATCATAGTCTCGTATTCTGTTTTGACTTTCCGTTTCTTCTTTAACATATGTTCATTCATGCTTTTACTTTTGACAGATGTGTTTGTTATTTTTCACAAATTCGTTTCTGATGTGAAGTGATACGGAAGTAAAGTTGTTTTGGGGTCTTTTATTTACCGTCATATAGTGCCCTGGTGTACAGTTAGAGTTTTTAAAAGTAAACAAAGTGTTCTGTGTGTAAACAATTCGATCGAAAAGTGTATAATAATGAATAATTCTTTGGGTTCCTTTGGACAATGGCAGCTCATACGACAGCTGGGCATAGGTGGCTTTGGAAACGTTCATCATTGGAAAAATATTGAAACCGGCGAAGAAATTGGTATGTGCGATTTAATGGTTGGATAACCAACTTAATGTATACATACATAAGTATGTATTTAATTATTATTAGGAATTAAAATTGTTTAAACAAATTGAATTACTTTAATCTGTAATTTACGAGTTTAAATATTTACAAAAATATTCGCATGTATGCGCAAAAGAAGCAAAATGGAAAAACAAAAAACGCGTGCATTAGTCAGCCTATCAGTTCCGAGAATTCCGAGTTGTTGGGAACTTGCGGCGGGGGCTCGGGGTTGATCGTAGATGTGTTGAACGTGTGAAGCTCGCGTCTCTACAGTATTTGTAAAGTATTTATAAAATATAAAACGTACATACATACATATCGTTTGCTTACTGCAAGGCTGTTATAACTCGCAATGCAATTTTGGATTATTTATGCAGGAATGTGGATAAACTAAAACTCTGTATTGTTTCAAAATTGTATGCTTCTAATTGCCAAGTGGGAAAGTATATGCCGTTATTATTCCGGAGAAATTTACCGAATATTGAAAACTCTACAAGTGTTTTTCTCAAAATAGGAAATTTTGAGTTATGACAGGTTTGCAGTGAGCAAACGATATGTATGTAAGTATGTGCAAGTGTATGTTTCAAGTGGCACTGAATGCGATATAAGGTATATTTATTATTTCAAAAAACTAATAGCCCTATAATAAGTTTTTATATAAACATTATTTCATAAATTAATTGCAATGCGCCTAATTTTGTATATATTCAATGCATAATGCTTAGGTATGAATGTGGGTATTATTGTTCTACGTATACAAGTTATGCTTTGGCATTTCGCCAAAAAGACTAAAATAGTTCTTATACCTAGGCAGCCGAGTCTACAATTTCTAGAAGGAAACAATTCCAATGGTTTAGCTAATATCGACGCCGCATGCTTTTTTAAGCATCCGCGCTGTTGACTATGTACATTTATAAGCAGTAAGGAAGCACTATGCTCGATTGTAACCGAACATTTTATACACTCGCAGTTTGGAAGTATTGAGTATGTATGATGGTTATATGCTATAGTGGTTGGACTTAAGCGTATATCAAGATATCTAAATTTTTACTAAAGTTATCGCTTGAACGGTTGTATGAACAGACTTACGGACTTCAAGTGACCCGGTATTCAATTCGACTCGTCATCCGGATCATTTATATATGTATCCATGTTATTTTATTTATTTATTTTTACTCGTTACAAACAACCGTTAGTACAACAAAACTATTGTACTCTAAGGCAACCTGTTGCAAGGGTATGAATATACATACATACATATATGAAAATGCATTTCAATGCATACATAAGTACATACATATCTGCACATATGGAAGTACATTTTTGTCTACATATATTATTGGCATGCGCTTGTTTTAATATGTTTGTCGCTAACTAATTTATTTAATAAGTTTGATATCTTTACATTCATTAAGGGCAAGTACTTACCGTATAATGTCTTGAAATAGAAACGCTTATATTGATAAGAAGAGGCAAATATAAATTTCCAAGAAAAAACTTAACGCGATTGTAAGTGAATGGTGTTTTGATAATGTGCTTAACGTTGGTTGATTGAATAAAGAAAAAAACTCTTCGTTGTGGTAAGACGAACTTCCTATCGACAGCTGTCGTAGCGATTTGTTGATATTCCGTTTTAGTGCATAGGGTGTTAGGTTTTGTTAGCAATTAATAAGAGTATTAATGAGTACATATTGGAAAGCCACACTGCCTCTTCTTTACCGAAAATTAAACATATCAGACATTTAGTATAACAAACAACAACAAAGCGGCGGGGCCGATGGATTGCCGGCCGAGCTATTCAAACACGGCGGCGAAGAACTGATAAGGAGCATGCATCAGCTTCTTTGTAAAATATGGTAGGACGAAAGCATGCCCAACGATTGGAATTTAAGTGTGCTATGCCCAATCCATAAAAAAGGAGACCCCACAATCTGCGCCAACTACCGTGGGATTAGCCTCCTCAACATCGCATATAAGGTTCTATCGAGCATATTGTGTGAAAGATTAAAGCCCATCGTCAACAAACTGATTGGACCTTATCAGTGTGGCTTCAGACCTGGGAAATCAACAACCGACCAGATATTCACCATCCGCCAAATCTTGGAAAAGACCCGTGAAAGCAGAATCGACACACACCACCTCTTCGTCGATTTCAAAGCTGCTTTCGACAGCACGAAAAGGAGCTGCTTTATGCCGCGATGTCTGACTTTGGTATCCCCGCAAAACTAATACGGCTGTGTAAACTGACGTTGAACAACACGAAAAGCTCCGTCAGGATCGGGAAGGACCTCTCCGATTCGATACCAAACGAGATTTCAGACAAGGTGATTCCCTATCGTGCGACTTCTTCAACCTGCTTCTGGAGAAAATAGTTCGAGCTGCAGAACTAAATAGAGAAGGTACCATCTTCTATAAGAGTGTACATGCTGGCGTATGCCGATGACATTGAAATCATCGGCCTCAACACCCGCGCCGTTAGTTCTGCTTTCTCCAGGCTGGACAAGGAAGCACAGAAAATGGGTCTGGCAGTGAACGAGGGCAAAACGAAATATCTCCTGTCATCAAACAAACAGTCGTCGCACTCGCGACTTGTCTCTCACGTCACTGTTGACAGTCATAACTTTGAAGTTGTAGATAATTTCGTCTATTTAGGAACCAGCCTTAACACCACCAACAATGTCAGCCTGGAAATCCAACGCAGGATTGCTCTTGCCAACAGGTGCTACTTCGGACTGAGTGGGCAATTGAAAAGTAAAGTCCTCTCTCGACGAACAAAAGCTAAACTCTATAAGTCGCTCATAATTCCCGTCCTGCTATATGGTGCAGAGGCTTGGGCGATGCAACCGATGAGTCGACGTTACGAGTTTTCGACAGAAAAATTCTGCGAAAGATTTATGGTCCTTTGCGCATTAGCCACGGCGAATATCGATCTCGATGGAACGATGAGCTGTACGAGATATACGACGACATTGACATAGTTCAGCGAATTAAAAGACAGCGGCTACGCTGGCTAGGTCATGTTGTCTGGATGGATGAAAACACTCCAGCTCTGAAAGTATTCGACGCAGTACCCGCCGGCTGAAGCAGAGGAAGACCTCCACTCCGTTGGAAGGACCAAGTGGAGAAGGACCTGGCTTCGCTTTGAATATCCAATTGGCGCTACGTAGCGAAAAGAAGAAACGACTGGCGCGCTGTTGTTAACTCGGCTATAATCGCGTAAGCAGTTTCTACGCCAATTAAGAAGAAGAAGAAGTATAACAATGATGCGGAATCAGCTAACCTGCAAACCAATTATCGGTTGAATTACTAGTTAATTATCTAAGTATGCTAAAGGAGGTTTCAATTAAAGCAGCTATGAGTTTTTAAGTTGACATAGTAACTAATCGAAACTCTTCCCACATCCCTATCTTATGAGAAGAGGTAGGGACACAATGCTCAATGCTTCAATGTATTTTGGAGTTTCATTTTTTTTAAATAAAATTAGGCGCTACAATAACTCGTCTCAGTGCCTTCATCTAAAAATCAACAAAACGAAATGTTTGTTTGTGCAAACGCTTGAACACATTTGACAACACTGGCTTTATGCTCCATTTATCTTCTACATAATAATCCAAAACAAACTAATAACTTATTATTTTATAAACAAAACCGATTCTTCCGAACTCATTGCAATATTTAAAGCTAAAATATCAGATATTGTTTATATCCTCAGGCAACAATAAAAAATTTTCAATTTCATACATATGGATACATAATTTATACAAACACAAATACTATATGTATGTGCCTGCAGTTCGGTTGTTGTTAGTAGGTAAACATACATACATACATATATAGTACAGTGGATTATTTTATTAAAAACTGCCATCACTTCTGGATAATATCCACTGTAGCACGTTTACCATTGGTACACAAAGAAAGTCTATTTAACTTCATATACACACCAAAATGAAACATGAATCGAACGTGTTCAAATTGATAAACAAATATGTATATATTTTTTTATTCATATAAAATTTGTTCTCCATATGCCAATTAGGAGCTGCTTGCTTACTATGCGGTAGATGGTGTTATCAGGAAAATATTCCCTCATAATTTTTATTTCTGCAAATTTTAATTTCTACATATTCGTGGATACTTGATTTTTGTATTGTGAAATAAAAGAATGTTATCGAATTTAATATATGTGTGGCATTTCTCCCAAGTTTTTTTTGATATACCATATATACAAATCATATAGCTTGTATACAGTCTGAGATACATACATATTTACTTACATATAGGGCCGTAGTGAGAAAACTGGTGCACGGGGATGATTGCAGTGAATTGTTGTAGTAAAAAGTCTACAAAAAATTGTGCCAGAGCATCTTGCCCCCTTGAGAACTCGGGATCCGCGGGAAATTTTCTCAGATTTCCCCTCTCTCTTGTTTACTGCATAGTTTTTAGAATTTACTTTATAGTTTTTCGCTTAATAATACATTGTTTGCGAGACATTGTTCCGATTTTGCTCATCTTTAAATTTTTTTATTCATTCTTTTGCAGCAACGAAAAGTTTAAAGGAGAATCATAACCTCAGCAAAGATGAAATCGCCAAACTACAACAACGGTGGCGACAAGAGAGCGAATGGATGAACCAACTACAGACACCCTACATAGTGCGGGGTCTAAATGAAAAAGTCGACAAGCCATTTTTGGAGTATCTAACACAGCAGCATGCATGGCTACCGCTACAGCCCATCGTCATGGAGTATTGCAATGGCGGTGATTTGCGTGCACAGTTATTGCTGGTGGAAAACACAAACGGTTTAATAGAATACGAGGTACGCGAAGTCTTGCTGGCACTACGTCATGCAATTGAGTTTTTGCACACAGAATGTCGTATTGAACACCGAGACTTGAAACCGGACAATATAGTCATACATCAGATTGGCAGTCGGCGGTTGTATAAGGTATTTATTACAAACTCTACACAACTCAACCACTCTAACACAGTGCTAATGTATGCATATTTTCACACAGCTCACCGATTTCGGTTTCGCACGTAGTATTAGTGAGAACACGATGCTGAAAAGCATCGTCGGCACAAGAAACTACGTCGCGCCAGAAGTTCTCGACACGGCTGAATATAAAAATACCGTTGACTACTGGTCAATGGGAGTGATTGCATTCGAATTGATCTGTGGCAATCTGCCTTTCATTCCACATCAACAGTTATATAGCATAGTAACAAATATACGAAAGAAAAAGGAAAGCTGTATTGCCATCACGGAGGATTTCTATGAAAATAAATTTGAATTTAATGAGCATATTCCATTTGAAAATCGCATGAGTACTGTATTCTTAAAATCCATCGAAGCGTGGTTAACCATAGCGCTAGATCAAAACTACAGTACGCGCGGCAAACGTCTGTCACCATTGACACAGGAACGTGTGCTAACATTTTATAGTGAGCTGGACACGATTTTATCGCAAAAAGTGTTGACGATATTTTATTTGCCCACCTTAACATTTTACTCATACATAGTCACACCTGAGATGAGCTTGCGCGATTTTAGAGATATGATCAAAAGAGATATTGGCATAGAGAACTTTTTTTGCATTTTTCCAACCGGTCATCCACGGCCTGAGCTGTCGCATACTTACAAGCCAATCGATTTTTTTGTGGAGGAATGGCAAGTTACACGCGATGCCAATAATCCACCGGCGATGCTGTATATTGCGAGTATAGACACAGAATACACGATGCCCACACCGCATATTCCTTCATATATAAAAAAATATTTTAATGCTAAAGTTGTATTACCCGAGAGCGTCGTGAAGATTATAGAGCAAAGCACACACTTTTTGCTCAGCAACGAACAACTGCATCTAGAGGCTTTTGTCAGTGGCTTAAAAGAACAAGCGCTCACCGCTGAGCATGAAATATTCCAGTACAATACAGACATTAAAGGAAATAAATTGGAGCATTACTTTCATGCGCTCACAGAAATGCATGGTCGCGTAGAACAGTTCGCCATTGGCATTGAAGCGGCGAAGGAAACGTGTAACATGCAGGTGATTGTCAACTGTTATACTTATATTAGACCTACAACAGCTTTAAAACTTTCAAAAAAATATGTGTGATTTTTAGGGCGCAAGATGCGAAAATTTCTTCAACGATTGGTGTGCTAAAGCCGAAAAATTCAAGACGCATATGGCTGAGTTAGAGGCACTGAAAACCAAAGTTAGCCGATATTATAAGTCCGGTTTAAGGCGCGCCAAGGAAATGGCGCTCAATCAAATTTTTGATGAGCTAAAAAATAAGGATGTATACAAACTGTAAGTTCTCATGCAAAATCAACTCTTTCAATATTTAATATCTTCCTTCTTTTTCGCTTTCTAGTAAGGAGTTTAGACGACACCTAGGTATTGCATCGACAGAACGTTTAGAAGTCTGTAAAACTGCCGTGTACGATTGTCTAAGTCAAAGGGAGAAAACAATTATGAACGAACATTTGAAATTTGCTTATTCCACGATAAATTCGGTGCAAAAGGAATTCGCATTATTGCAGAGTATCGTCGACAACAGCTTAAATCGGTTGATACAAATGCGCAATACTTTACACCAAAATACATTGGAATTTCATAAAACGATGATTGATTTATACATAAACGGCAATAGGTGCAATGCCTATCTGTCACAAGATGGCGATGCGCCAACATTTGTGAATGGCAATGCTGCGAGCAGCATTAACGAACTATTCCAGTACCCAGTGCAGTCATTGATTGATGAAGCTACGGAGCGTATGATGCAGTAAGTTTCACAGAGTTTTTGACTGAATTTTATGCGAAGAATTATTGTACGGTTCTCGTAGGCAGTATATGAACTTTAGTTAAGGCTGACTTTGTTTCAAATATGAGGTTAGGTATAGTCAGAGACATGAAAAAATTACAATTTTAAATATTTTTTTTTTTTTTTGCCTGTAAATGTTTTTATTTTAAATTTGAAGAAAATGCAACCCTTTAATTTTTTTAACTTAATTTTATTTATTTTTTCTTTTCAGAATGGATATTGATGATGATGCAAATAGGAATAATGATCTCCCAGCTACCATAACTGATTAGCTGACATTTTTCACCTTTTTCGCAATGCATTGTGCCGAAAATATTATTAGCGTTAGTTTATAATTATATATAAGCTAAATATGACTGATTGTGATAGTACATATATATCTAACACATTTAAAAGTTTATATAAATATAAAGTATATAAATGGTTTTTATACTTTAAATTATATAAATTGTGCTTAAAAGCACAGCTGCCATGCGGTAAAAGCCAAGTTACAAAATTTACTACCAAATTAAAGTATGTAATTTAAGGCAGTCACAAAATGATTAGCACATAAGCACTCTCACAAAGCATGACGCATTTTTTGCTAGTAAACTTAAAGTTAAAATAAAGTGATTTTATTAAATATCGTATCTATAAGGTACGTCATATTTTAAGTCCTTATCTTAGACATTGAATAATTTTGAAAAAATCAAATCAATCGTGTAGTAATCGCATTTAAGAAGGCTTTACTTAACTTCACTCCTTCGATATAGCACTGGTTTTGGCACGAATGCTGCCGTTGAGCTCGTGTATTGTCCGCGCATTATCAAATATTGCCTTAAGAAGGTGCCAGTGTGAGTCAAATCTAGAGCTCGTGGTGACTAGTTAATGGCCATCTTTTTTCGACAACCAACATCCAAGCGTTTGTTGTTGCATAAACCGAATGTTGGTGGGCGAACTTAATGCACCAACATCCAACTATATCGATTTCCTTGCACTGTTTCGTTTGGAACTATTAAATGTTTAACTTTAAATAATATTTCTTTAAAATTAAGCTATTTTTCATAGCGAACAATTTCCATGTATCTGATTTATATACATACGTACAATAATATGTAAATGTCAAAAATCATTTATCACTGTATGCATTTTTTGTTATGTTTAAGCATGGATTTTATTGCAAACTATTATCTATTATAGGGTAAAACCCTTTTTTTTTAAGAAAGTCTATGTGACCATATTGATAACTTTGTAAGTTGAATATGTTAAAAAAATAAAAAGAGACAAAAGACAAAACGTTGACTTTCGCTGCACCGAAACTACTATATAATACCACCTCTTATGAAACGTGATCCACTTCGAGGTTCCCTATTTAAAAAAAAAAACACACAGAAACTTCAAATTTAATGTGGAATGTTTATTATCATTCGAAAGCACATTCTTGGTATTTATTTTTTGAAGATTACCTTTTTCAAATGTTGGCCGCGGCTACGTCTCAGATGGTGCATACGTTGAGTCCAATTTTTTAGATGATTCGTTCGCGTATTTCGACTGGTAACTGGCGAAACTCGCGTGATGTTTGGCTCCAAGGGCTAAATCGAAGCGGGATTGTCCGCATAAGCTTGAGCATTTACATATCCCCACAGAAAAAGTCTTAACGGTGTGATATCACACGATCTTAGTGGCCAGTCGACCGGCCCAAAACGTAAAATTATCTGCTAACCGAAGTGTTCTCTCAATAAATCCATTGCTTGATGTGTTGAAAGTGGATCGTGGATCGTGTGTCGCCGAGGTCACGAACTTAAATTTCAAGCATCATAAGTCGGTTATCATGGCGCGATAACAGTGGCCATTGACGATTACGTTCTCACCGGCATCATTTTTGAAGAAATATGATGATGATTCCACCGGCCCAAAAACTATACCAAACCGTTGTTTTTTCTGGATGAAATGGCAGCTCTTGAATCTCTTCAGCGACAATTTCGCTTGTTTTCATACCCATTGATCCAGAAATGAGCCTCATGGCTGAACGTCAGATATTCCCGAACTTTTCAATAGTCCATATAGCGAAGCGATGTCGATTGGAAAGGTCGAGCGGCTTCAGTTCTTGCACAAGCTGGATTTTGTACGCTTTCAATTTAAGATCTCAACATAAAATGCGCCCAGTTGTTCCATACAGCAATTCGATCAGTCAGAAACAGGCTATTGAAAAAAAGTACCTCTACTTGGATCACCCGTTTGCATATTGTCGCCAATCGAGTTAAACCGTTTTAATCTTTAATATATCAACCTCTTCCGCACACAACCAACAATATACCCCGATAACATTTTCGTCCCGTCCACACGAGGTGAAAGCAACTTTAAAACGGCTTAAGAACAGGACAGTCCCATGGTTCAATGGAGTACTGGCGGCGGGATGCTGGAAAGCCACATATTTCAGCTGCTAAGCATCATTTGGTCGGATGAATACATGCCCGATGATTTCAATATGAGTGTACTCTGCCCTTCGAACTGTTAGGGACGTTTAATAGGTTTGCACGTGAGATTTTTAGGCGGCGAAGGCGATTGAGTGAAACGTTAGGTTAGATTAGGTTAGGTTAGATAAGGGGGTTTGTGGGTGCATGGGATGGGGGTAGGGGGATTAACCCCTGGTCACCAGTCCAGAACAGTATGGAAGCTCAACTGGTAGTAGTTTCGGCTACGAAGTCTGACCGGAGACTTAATTCTGGTACCACGGGGAGCAGGAGCCCTTGGAGTCCGCTCCAACTTGCTCATGCGGTATGGCCCCTTGGGGAGTATCGTGGTGGTTGTGGTTTATACCCAAATCGCGGGAAGATTGTTTTGATCACTCAATGTGGAGTTGCATTGCAACCGGGTGCCGGACCCAAAGTACGGCAGAGGTTTTAGATGGGCCTCGAACCCTACCAAGGTGGTTAGTGTGTCCATTCCACACTGCCAATTGGTACTGGAAATGCCTGGCATTTTCAGGGCGCTGATCAACGCATTGATTTGATCCGTGTACTTTTGAGTACCGTGGAGTTAGGCTGTCGTCAGCAGGTTCCCACGTTAAACACACCGGACGTTGTACTCTGCCCTAACCACAAGAAGGGAGATCTCGTAGTCTGCGCCAATTACCGTGGAATCAGACTTCTAAAACTCAACTTTCGAATCTTATACGGTTATGTAGAATGACGTTGAGTACAACCCTCAGTGCCATCCATCCTTTTTGGAGCCGTTCGATGCCACACGAGGTTTATTCATTATAATGCTAAAAAATGTCATAAGCGCCGCAAATCTGATCCTCAGTGGGACTGTCTATCCTCAACGTGCAATGCTACTAGGGTGCGCAGATAATATTGACATCGTGGATCTTAACAATAGAGCCATCAGCGCAGCCTTTTCCAGCCTAGAAAAAGACGCGAAAGAGTACCTGGAGAGGACATACAAAGATTTTAAAGGGGCAAGTGCATAGCGACTTGCCTGCACTTGGAATGTACAACCGGCGTGACCTTGCAAAGAATAGACGCAAGTGATGAAGCTTTGTGCACTCGGCCGACCATCGGTTGTAGTGCCAAAGAAGAAGACGAATACTTGGGGGTTTTATTTTGTCTACGGCAATCGCTATATTTACTATGTACATAGGTAAACGAGTAGGGCATAAATTTGCAATGAACGTGGAGTGTTTATGGCAACAATAATTTGTAAATAAACAATTGTAAAGTGCACATTCAGCAATGTCAACGGTTGACCTATGAAAACTTCGTCTACCACCTTCAAACATGCAGCTCAGCGACTTTTGCTATTAAAAAAAGAGATATTCACCTACTATATATAGACCATATCTTACTGAATGGTGTCGGTGTACAGTTCTATACGAAATTTGACAAGCAAAATGCAACTTTGTACTTTTTTAATGTTGTTGACCACTTATAGTGGCGTTGTGATGGCGGGACCCAGCGTTGAAAAGGAGCGTGCGCAATTACGTGAGTTTAAGGCATTGCAAAATATTTATTTATATTTTATTAACCTAACCCGTTGACGCCACATATTACCTCCGTAGCTTCTTTTGTGAAAATATGTCGACGCAGTGACCCGAATTTAGATGTGTGCGCACGTAATTCCTTGCTTGGCATGAGGGAGCTGCTGCATTATGGCATTCCGGAGCTATTTATACCACCGATCACGCCATTGGTTGTGCCTGAAATTAGAATGGATCAGGATTCGGGTGCAATTTATCTGCATTCCACTTTCAAAGACATTACCGTTAACGGTTTGGCCAACTTCACGCTCAACGAGCTGCATATAAATCCGCAGAAAATGCGAATGACACTGATGATGAGTGTGCCGAATGTGACAATGAATGCAAAGTATAAAATGCAGGGCAAAATTATGATGATGCCACTGATGGGCGAGGGTGATTTCAAGGCGAATTTCTGTGAGTCACTTCTACATATGTACATAAAAACGATTTTATTTATTTTCTTTAATAATGTTTCTTAATCTTCATTAGCCAATGTAGAGTTGAGCACGGTAATTAACGCCGAGCGTTATACCAGAAAGGAGCGTCTTTACGCCAAAGTGAAAGATGTCACGGTGAAGTATAAACTTGGTAAGGCGGACTTGCATTTGAGCAATCTTTTCAACGGTGATCATGCGCTGGGTGAGCGTATGAATACATTTGTGAATGAAAATTGGGATTCACTCTCGAGTGAGCTGCGTCCTTTGTTGGAGACTTCAATATCGGATATAGTGCGCGCTTCGGCGGAGAAGATATTCGATACTTACAGCTTTGATGAGTTGTTACCCGAGTAAATGTGATAGTGCTAACAGAATGTGATGTGTTCGAATGTTTTCGAAAATAATGTAGCACATATTTCATAAGTTTCTAAATAAAAAATAGTTTTAATAACTACATTTTGGTAATTTTTTATAATCTTGGAAATTTTTAAGATTTAATTAAGTAGCTGGTATACCGGTTGTTGTTGTTATAGCGCTAGAAAACATTCCTGACGTAATCTGGAGGAAAACTGACGATTTAACAGTCTTTGGGCAAATAAAAATCAGGGTCCATTCCGGTTACGTAGAGCCGACTGTTGTGGGAATGGAATACCCATACCACTAATAGATTGTTACTTACGTGCTTCTAATTAAAAAATTCGTAAACAAAATAGTTTATACAAATATCAAAAGGTCATCCATTTCGATGTTCCCTACTTTTCTAAAGAAAATTCGAATTTAATGGGGAATGTTTATTATCATTCGAAAGAACATTCTTTGAAATTATTTTTTGAAGATTATCTCTTTGAAATTTTGGCTGCGGCTACGTCTCGGATAGTCCTTCCGTTGAGTCCAATTTTCGATGACTCTAAGGCCGGAATCGAAGCGGGATTGTCCGCATAGACTTTAGGCTTTACATATCCACACAGGAAATATTCTAACGATGTGATATCATACGATCTTGTGGCCAATCGACCGGCCCAAAACGTGAAATTATCTGCTCACCAAAGTGTTCTCTCAATAAATTCATTTATTGATACGATGTGTGGGAAGTGGCGTCGTCTTGTTGAAACCAAATGCTGCGAAGATCACGGGCTTTAATTTTAGGCATCAAATAGTCAGTTATTATGGCGCGATATCGGTCGGCATTGATCGTTACGTTCTCACCAGTATAGTTTTTGAAGAAATATGGACCGATGATTCCACCGGCTCACAAACCATAACAAACCGTTGTGTCTTCTGGATGAAATGGCAACTCCTTAATCTCTTCAGGTTGCTCTTCGTCCCAAATCTGAGAATTTTGCTCGCTTACATACCCATTGAGCTAGAGATCGGTCTCATTACTAAACAAAATTTTGTCTCGAAAACGTCGGATTTTCTGGGTACTGTGCAAGAGCCCATAGAGCGAAGCGTTGCCGCTTGTGAGGTCGAGCGTCTTCATTTCTTGCACAAGTTGTATTTCGTACGCTTTCAATTTATAATCTCGACGTGTAATGCGCCAAGTCGTTCCATACGCCAGTCCGAGTTGCTGCGAACGGCGGCGATCGATTCTCCACGGTCTTCGTGTACACTCTCAGCTACGGCGTGACATGTTAGTACTCCTACTAGACCTTATAATGTTGCTTTTATATTTTAATAGTCGGCATGTGCGGACAATATTTCTTTCATGCCACATTTACCTACTTGTTGAACAAGACAGGGATTGATCTCACCGAGACTCAGCTAAATGTATGTATAAATGTGTATGAGACATAAAAAGGTGCGTTTTCCTCTTTTCCGGGGTTAAATTGTGGTGTGTTGCCTATTTTAGCTCGTTCAACTGCTTCAAAAATATTAGGAATAACACTATGTCCTGGAACCCATTGCAGATTTATCATGAAATAGAATGTTAGATCCACTAAGAAGTCAGGGCATTCTTTCACTAACTTTGGCGAAACAATAGGACACTTTAGTGATCTCAAAGCCACCTGCCTATCTGTATATATAAATATATTCCTTGTTGTGAGCACACTCTTGTTAGAACAAGAATTATTTCTTTAATTGCTGTTATCTTCGCTTGGAAGATACTATAGTGGTCTGGTAAACGGATGGCGATTTCAGTACCTAGTTTTGCAGAAAGGATACACCCTTCCACTCCGTTATCAAGTTTGGAACCAGGCGCTGCTTACTTCACCCTCTGCTCTGGTAGGAAAGGCAATATTGAGAACCGAATTTAGATTCAACGCTGTAGGATTTCGAACATCCGTGGTAATGGGAAGAAACGGAAACTTTTTAAGTGTCATAGAATGCCGCTTGTTACTGGTGACTAAAATGGAGGATTATCTCAGTCTAAGAGCTAACTTCGCTATCATGTGCTTACACAACAAGTGAAAATCCTAGATACCTCTATATAGAACTCCATCATCTTATATAATATTTTTATTCATTATAAAACGAATATGCATATATACAGAAAGCAAACGTCTCTTTAATTTACAAATAAATACAATAAACAACAAAAATAACAAAAGCAATTAAAAACATAATCACAGCAACCATAATTTTAGTGGCATCTTCGAGAACACATTATTCCATAAACCATGGAAAATATCCGCTAAACCCAACTCCAAATCAGGGCGCAGTTCGGCAATGACCTCTTTTGCATTTTGGTTGAGGAAATTGTTGATGGAAGCGGCTAATATCTCATTGCCATTGAACAGGTCACTCAGGTGAATACGCATCGCGCCCACATGGAACGTAACCTTCATCTCATCAATGCGAATGACTTCCTGAAGGTTAGGTAAAATTTATTTATTTTTCTAATTATATTTAATAAAAAATTAAGTAGTTACCTCCGGTTCATTGCTTAAATGTATTTTGGTGTACACAGCGGTTTTTACATCTTTCAAAGCCATACGCACATCGCCGTTACCAACCAGCGGTAAAAGTAATATATTACCCTTCAAGTTGTATTTCGCGCGTATGCGCAGTAACGGTATGTCCAGTTCAAAATTTAATAATTTCTTCTCAAGGTCCAGACTAGGCGATTAACAAAACAGCAATAAAGTTAGGTGTAGTCATATATAGATAGTATAATGGAAGACTCACTTAGCGCGCCGCACGGTTGCATTTGAGGGTCCGCGAATGATTAGATTTTGAAAGCCACCTGAAAGTACTAAGTTCCCGCTACCCTTTGATACCGAAACCTGATCAATATGCAGCGGTTCAAAACTTTTTATACCGATCGCCGGTATGCCGGCCGCAAAAGCGGGGAAACAACCCTCAAATAGACGTCGAAAACATTTCTCTTCGTTGGGATTTGCACGTTTGCAGGTCTGTAACCAACTTGCTGTTTTTGGGGAGAGAAAAAGATATTAATTTTTAATGCTGTGAAATGTTGGATTACACCACCCACAGTTCACACTTATAGTACATTGCAATAATTTGGTAAAATTAGTAAACGCGATAGGAAACGACCACAATGTTTTATAACCGACCAAAACTTCAAATCGGTAGAGCGCCTGACATAAGCTCGTTGACTTCCAATAACGCTACATTAAAAATAAATTAAGGAATTTCCAACTACAACTACAGAAAAGCATTCAAATTACTCTTTCGGAGTTAAGGGGTTAATTTCACTTGACAGCCAAAAAAAAATCACTCTAAGGCGCAGGGAAACTGGGCATATAAAGGAGTCTAAACAGTGCTGCGCTAAAATTCACTTTTCTCTCAATCGCATCCCTGAAAACTTGGACCGCTTCGTTATGGAGGCTACACCTGGCATCTGTTTTTATATGGACTGTAAGAAGTCACTGGATAAGAGACGCAATGAGTCTTTTCACAAATGAGTCGAAGCTAAGAGGGAAAGTCTTCTGTAAAGAGCTTCCCCTTAAGCTTAGTTTTAGGCTACCGTACTACTGTAGTGTGTTTCAGGCAGTAGCATTTAACTCACTAACTGTGCGCTCGACTTTAGTCAAGAAGTGTCTGTCCTCACTAGAAATAACATCAAGCTACTTCGAGCGAGTCGGATCTCCGTTGCCATCTTGCGCTCTAGCACTGGACCGATGGACCTCGGGTGGTCGACGACCAGCTTCTGCGCGACTTTGAGGTCCTTCTGGGCTAGAGTAGAACGCAAAAGATCTATAGAACTGCTGTTGCTTAGCAAAGTTCATCTTCATGCTCTTCCACTATGTCCAGCCTCTCCAAAACTGCGGCTGAAACATTTCGGCAGCCATACCTTCGGCAAACCAGCAGACATAGCCGAAACTAACATTGGCTGCCATAACAAATTTTTGATCGGTTCAAACGCTTTGTCTATTTTTGAGCGTCTTTATGAGAATTTTTGCCGATGTTCTGAGCACCACCAATGGCCGGCGTTAGAAGCTTTCCAAGTGATATCCGGTTTCTACGATCGATAATTTCACCTAACTAGCAGTTTTTACATCCTAACCCAGATACCGTAACCGATCTCCAGGAGGAGCTTCGAAAATAGGTGTCCACCGATGAGAAAGATTTTTCAGCTTAAAATAATCTCAAACCTCCCAAGACCAAAAGCAGTTATTATTACTGAAGATTAATATAGCTTATGATTGAAAAACTATTCGGAATTTTTATTTCTGACAAAATGGCGGCATTCCAAAAAAAAACTCGTTTTTCTGAAATATTTACACTTCAAAGTGCCATAGAAAATCGAAATGTTTACTCAAAATCTTATTCCTTCCACCAAATCTTTTTGATAAGTACATCGGTGAAAATTTCAAGTCAATCGTTCTGTTTGCGAAAGAATTTACCTTACCGATTCTGAAGACACCGCTCCGAAAGAAAAAATTTGGGTGCCGATTACACTAAGTCAAAAGATTTTACGCACATATCTCCGAAACTATTTGCTGGATGTACTTCGGGGAAATTTTAAAATATATTTGATATAATTATATGCAAAAAATATTTTTTTTTTTTTCAATTCAGAAGTGGATATAACCAGAACTATAGTGGGAAAACTGTGGTCAGTGGATGATTGTAATGAATTGTTGCTAGAATAATAAATCTTCAAAAAATTGTTGCAGAGCACCGGGGCCCCTGTCTCAGGCTCTGTAGGAATTTTCTCCGATCTTCCTTATTCACTATTTCACTGGATATAACCCTTAACTCTACTAACTCGCACACCGAAATTCAATTAATTTCAAAATTCTGACTCTTTCCTAACGACGACTTTTGACAGTTGTATCCGGTATTAGAAAACTTGTGTATCAATTTCTCAGCACATAATTTTATTTTTTGCAACTAAACTTGTCACAACAGTTTTGTAGCAAAAGTCATGAAGTTAACTCACAACAAAGTTCAAAATTTCAAAAATTGTTTACAATCAAATGATCTTACGTCGTTCTTGCAACTGCGGCGCATTATTGATAATTTCGCGTGTGTAAGCGGCAGCCGCTTGCGCCAGACAAATCGCACTGAAGATGCTCAGACTGTATTGAATTTTCCAATTAACGCTTTGTTGTGCCATCTTAACTTAACGGTTTCGTATAAGACACTGTCAGCACTTGAACTTATTTTCAAAATATTGCTTTGAGCCGTTATTGCATAAGTACTATTTTTTTAACTGAATATGTCCTTCTCGCCTCCAATGCCGAGTTATGTGTATACTTATTACTAGCGCTTTAAAGAGGAGACTTTGATTCTTTCGTTAACGCTTGTCTACTTGAACCCGCCCATTACCGTTAAGCCCGACGACTTGCACTGAAATGCGGCGCTACAATAGTGGACACTTCAGTCCAAGTCTTCGCGGCCGCAAACAAAAACGACTTGTCGAAAATGTTGATAAATATTCGTCTTTCATTTAAAACTTTTCACTGCCTCGCGTGGCTGTATCCAAATGGGAGTTAATGATATCACGGACGGCTGCAAGTGATCCATGCAATTTCTGCCATTTACTCTTTCCACTCCACACTGATCGCATCGCTTGTAAACGAAAACAAGTCTTCAAGTATCCGGTATTACGTGTACACATAAATATGTATGTCTGGCTGTTTAACCACTTTCGGTCTTTACAAATATTGCAGTTATTCGGTCTTTAAGTTTAAGATTTTTTTCTTGTTTTCACTTGCACAAACATTTCCTTGGATTGCCGCTATACATACATATTACATGGGAGATATTTCTGGTTTTACAAATTGTTGGAAAATTTGAAATTGTATAATGACTGTATGTGGAATGCCACACTGCCCCAAAACTGCTTTGCGGTAAGTGCACTTTCTGTGCGCCTTAAGGGGAGGGTAAGTTTTTAATTTATTTTTTAATTTTTTAACTGAATGCATAATACCTCAAGAATATTGGGTCAAACTCAAAATTGGCGAAGATCAAAAAATGTCATAAAAATAGTAATCCTGTATTCGAACTTTTGTGTTAGCAAAGCGCCTTGTGGCTAATAAAAGTTTGGTAATTTGGTGATAGAAATTGAATATTCTACCAATTCGGTGCGATATCTGAAAGAGTGTGCTCTCAAGTGCTTAAGCCTGGATCTTGCAAACGCGGTAGAATCAAAAAGTTAATGCTAAGATGTTTCCACCTCGTGTTCTTCCTTACACCTTCTGAAGCTGACGTCCGATAAGATTCTCTATCTTACAGCATGGTCGCCGATAGCGCAATGGCCTCTTAGAATCCACGAAACTAGGGAGTGGCGAGCCTTACTGAGACTTTATCCTTTACTGGATCTCTTACGATCGATTTTGAGCCAAAAGGATGATGGAACAGCGCATGTAACGATGATAGCCAGCGCTAGCCAAGTCCCCGCGAAGTCCAGCTTTCTAGTAGTGGAACACTCGAGGAGAGAGGAGCACCAAGCCGTTCCCATTCAACTGATAGCTGGATTAAGTTACCATTTCTTGTCAGCTCTTCAGCACTACAGTTGCCTGCGATTTCATAGTGGCCTGGTACCTCTAATAGAATTATCACAAAGTGACTCACTGGCGTATATAACGAGGTATGGCATTCTTTAAACAACCTTGAACGCACGGTTAGTGAGCTCAAGACTAGTATCGCCGCCCTGCTATCAGAGTGAATAGTAACTTTTCAGAAGAAGACTGTCCTCCAGAGCAATAAATCTTTCTACCTTCTACCTTAATGGCAGCAACCTCGACTTGAAAAAGACTTCAATAGTCAGGATGTCTGGAACTGAAGTTATTGGAGACTTACCGACAATATACCACTTCACCGTCCTTTCCCTCCAAGCTTTTGCCCATACGTAAAGAAACTCACTGTCCCAACGGCTACTACCCATCCACAACTCTCTCGGCGGTATGTGGGCAAAGAAAATGCCGGCAGAGTTTAGTTTATCGACTCCATCATCTAAAAGATCCGGTATAAAGTCAAAGTGTGTGAGTATATACAAATGTGCAGACATATTTTCATTTAGAAACTCAGTTTCTCTGAGTCTGCTAGCAAAACTTTCGAGGTCATACACATTCTGGCGAGTGGAGGGGGTTGTAGTGCACCAAATATGCTGATGCGTGCCGCCCGTTGAATGCTCTTGAGCTTTATTGCAAGTGGTCTCTTTTCTAGGCCCCTCCATCACACAAAGTCCCGATTTTGTTTACTTTTATCATGCCACATACTTGAAAAATGTTCCCTGGGTTTCATTAAGGCACCTCACATACAATCACCAATCATATGGAGCAAAGTCAGAAAGTCCTGGTAATAGTTATATGGTGGTAGGTCAAGTTTTCGTCCAATTGTATGTATTTTAGGCACAAAGATACACTGTTATGAGTAAAATACGCTCAAACATTTTCATTGAGATAACTCAAATATTGGCCGATATATCCAGCATAAAGTCACTTGGCAGTTCCAAAATCTTTATCAGAATAGGTATTGATTCGATTCAACCTATTTTTGATACACAGAAATACTATTGTCAGGAAAGGTTTCTGTCTGAATTTCTATTGTATATCTCATACATTGACCGATATTTTCGGTATATAGATACTGAAGTCCACATATTCGGTAACTAGGGGCTTGAACAGTTTTCTTTAGATATGGGCAATAAAAATGGCATACTTTAAAGGAATTATTAGTGCAAAGTTTTAGTGAAAAAATCAAATGGAATTTAAAATTGGGTTATATGGGAAGTAGGTGTGGTTGTAGTCCGATTTCGCCCATTTTCACACAGTGACATAGGAATATGAGAAAAATGCTACGTGCTAAGTTTACTCGAAATCAATAATTCGGGTCCCGAGATATGTGACTTCACCAAAAGTGGGCGGTGCCACGCCCATCGTCCAATTTTCACACCGACTCTAATAAAGCTTTCTCATACCATCTTGGAGGTAAAATTTAATGTCTCTGGCGTAATTAGTTATTGATTTATTGCCCTTTTAGTAGTTTTTAACAATACCGTTATATGGGGAGTGAGCGGGGTTATCTCCGGTTTCGTCTATTTTCACACTGTTGGTAGGAGTTCTCATAATATTTTTTTCCCCACAGTTTTATATCGTAATTTAGTGCTTAGTCTAGGCATTTTATAGGTTTTCGATTAGTGGCGATTTGTGGGCGTGGCAGTGGTCCGATTACGCCCATCTACGAACTCGACCTTACTTTTTGGCAAAGGCCGCATACACAAAGTTTCATAAAGATATCACAATTTTTACTCAAGTTACAGCTTGTACGGATGGACAGAGGGACAGACAGACAGACACCCGGATTTCTACTTTTCTCATCATCCTGATCATTCATAAACATATGCATACATACATATACCCTTTATCTATCTCGCTTAGATTTAGGTGCTACATACAACCGTTAGGTGACCAAAACTATTATACTTTGCAGCAACATGTTGCAAGCGTATAAAAATATAAGATTACATATGTAAATTTAAAAAAAAATATTTGTACTATTTTTAAAAAGAACCTGCCCTTAAATAATACATATATATTTACATATCAGCTTTGCTTTAAATACATACATATGTGTGTGTTAATATCATATTATTGTTTATTTTTGTATTCAGTTGTTTCTTCAGTTGTAATGTTGTAACCGATTCACCGCCAAGCGAGTTTACTAAATACCTGATTGATCTCGTTGCTTATTCACGCATTTCAATTACGCAATGCAAAGCCACAAATCTTTGTTATTTAGTGTTGTATTTGAGAGACCATTGAGAGACTATGCCTCCAAGACATAATTTTACACATTTGGGAGAAACCTGTTACTCAGCCTTTGGCACAAACTGCTTTAAATTTAAATTAACTCATTAATAGTTAGTAATATTTCATGGCAAGCGCTGGCAAAGTATCACATATCTCTATTAATATTTAAATTCATTAAAAATAAACAAACAAAGATAAATAAACAAAATAAAAACAAAAAAAAAATAAACCAAAACAAAAACAATTCATGTAATTGATGAGACTCACATTTAGTGCGCTTAAATCGTATAAGCACACGATTAAATTTGAACGCTGCTGGCGTTAACTGGCGAACAGCAATAAAGCAGCGGTTAAATGTAAATGCAGATGTACATATATATAAAATAATTTATATTTATATATTATAACTACAACTATATATGGTCACCTAAAATGCAAAACAACGTAACATCACTTTTCATAATTTTGCAGGCGAAGGAAAAACGATTTTATAGAAACCACTCATATTAATAATAATTTTGAGTTTTGGTTATAAAGTGGTTATATATTGGACATTACTTTTTATAAGTCTACAGGGGAAGGAAAAATGATTTTATAGAAACCACTCATTGTGAAACAAATTTTGAGTTTTGGTTATGAAGTGGTTATAAATTGGTTATACATCGGTTATATATTGGTTATAATTGACAGCTGAAGCTTAAAATTTTGTGCTATATGTATGAAATTGAGTTTTGATATAAAATGGTTATTTATTGGTTATACATCGGTTATAAATTGGTTACACATTGGTTATATTTGACAGTTGAAGCTTAAAATTTTGTGCTATATACATATATGAAATTGAGTTTTGGTTATAAAATGGTTATTTATTGGTTATACATCAGTTATAAATTGGTTACACATTGGTTATATCTGACAGCTGAAGCTGAAAATTTTGTGCTATATGTATGAAATTGAGTTTTGATATAAAATGGTTATTTATTGGTTATACATCGGTTATAAATTGGTTACACATTGGTTGTATCCGACAGTAGAAGCTTAAAATTTTGTGCTACATATACATATGTAATTGAGTTTTGATATAAAATGGTTATTTATTGGTTATACATCGGTTATAAATTGGTTACACATTGGTTATATCTGACAGCTGAAGCTGAAAATTTTGTGCTACATATGCATAGGTAATTGAGTTTGGATATAAAATGGTTATTTATTGGTTATACATCGGTTATAAATTGGTTACACATTGGTTATATCTGACAGCTGAAGCTGAAAATTTTGTGCTATATGTATGTAATTGAGTTTGGATATAAAATGGTTATTTATTGGTTATACATCGATTATAAATTGGTTACACATTGGTTATATCTGACAGCTGAAGCTAAAAAAAAATATGTACATATGTATGTACACAAGTATGTACATATATGAAGTAGTGAATCGTAAACAATAAAAAACTCAATTTCGATTTTTTTGATAATACGTTGTTTTGCATTTTAGGTGACGATACACATACATACATACATACATACATACAAATGTAAGCAAGTAAATGACTTATCGCTAACGCTCGCATAATAAAACCGGCAGGTTTTCCGCTAACTTTGCCGTTTTTTGTTGTTGCTGCTGCAGTCGGCCAGATATTATGCAATTTTCTTCTTGTTTTTGTTGTCAAAACGGTTGCAGCTGTTGTTCAGCAAGCGTTTTCGACCGGTTTTCTTTATGTTCGAGTTGCCATTTCTGCTTTTCTATCTCTGTTATGTTATGATTTTTTTCGAATTCCAAGTCACGTTTAACGCCTCTATTTGCAGGCTATTACCATGGTCTATTACCGATATACACCTGTTGTTGCTCATTTTTGTTTTGCTTACAGGCATACGCCTGTTTCAGTTGACATTTCAATAATGTTGTCGTTTTTGTGCGCAATTTTTTTCTTCTTATTTTTAAAGAGCTGTATTTTGTTGCTAATTGCGAAATCGCCTTGACATTTGCAAGCCATCAACGGTGTATTGGCGGAATGTCGCGCGCCAACGGAAAAATTGCTTATACATAGTCGAAAAAAATTACGGTTGTAAGATTTTCTAGGTTGCTTGCCACAACGCAGAAGGAGGCAAGCATTGCAACCGGCAATAATGACAGCTGACAGTTTGATAGTGATTTGCGCGAGCGTAGCAACTCATGCTGCGGAAGTGGAAATTTTACCACGGAAATCATTTAGACACTATATGAAAATAGAAAAATATCTGCATTACATACAGGTGTGCATGTATGTATGTATTTATGTGTGCATATGTGGCATAAACAAATATTACAAATGTGCATGTTTTTAACACCAAATCTGCCTATAGTTTAGTTTTCGCGCAGTCATGACGGGTTTTCCTAAACTGCAGCTTTACTAGCGGCTGTGTTCAGCTTCGGCTACTAGAAGCTGTTGTTTGCGTAATGAATAATGCGAGGTTTGACAAGTGTAGACCGAAAAAACCCGCTCGTTTGCGCTCGCATGTCGAACAGTCGGTGAGCAGTTGCGTGATCTGAACTGTCTAATAATAGTATAGCTTGACAGCTATTATCTAAACCATTTATTCTTCGTAAGGCAGTTTAAAAATTATTAATCACTCATATGTACATATATCTTGTTATACTTTGAACAGGATACGCTAATTTTGCTAAAAAAAAGTCTATAAAGTATATTCATATATTCTGAAATACCCGGAAATTGTAAATAAAACGCAAAATATTTAATTATTCAACAATATTTATTTTTCGCCTTCAAAGTGATTCCCACACTTATGCCAAAAATTTTTCCAGTCCTCGAAAGACTTTTTATTAGCACTTTTTGTTTTATCTCTTCGAATGACTGAAAACGGATTCCACAATTTCACTTTGGGGAACAAGGAACAAGAAAAAATCACTTGGAGCCAGATTTAGTGTATATTGATGGTATTCATTGCATTTTTGGTTTTAAATTCGATCACAATCGTGTCTCGGTGCGATGGTGTATTATCATCGTGTAAAATCCAGGATTATTCATCCACAATTCCTGCCGTTTTCGACGGATGTTCTCATTCAAACGCCTCAATACGGCCAAATAGAACTCCTTTTTGACAAATCCGCATCATCTTGATTTTTTATCGGCTTTGGTGTGATTTTTTTGGTTTTGGCTCGAATTTTTTTCCTATATTTCGATGATTGTTGACTTGTTTGCATGTCAAACTCATAAACCCATGTCTCATCGACAGTTATAATGCTCTCCGTGAAAGTGGGTTCCAAATTCGCACGATCAAGCATGTCCAAAGAGAATTGTTTACAGTGTACTCTTTTTGAAAAAAATTCAGCTTTATCGGGACGAGTCGAGTAGGAAGGCGTTTCATACGGAACTACTGACCACATACATAGCTGCAATACATACTAATCGGTATAAATGAAGTTCTTGCATGGAAAACTTTTTAAATGACAACTTATCTACGGAATTTGGCACAGACTATTGTCCAAGTCGACACATGAAAAGTTGAAAAGTCCCCGTCCTACCATAGTAAACACAAATTCAAATTCGTCCATCTAACTTTTCGATATCGTTTTTGTGGTACGATTTGTTCTTCGTTTCAAAATAAACCGCAGTTTCGGCGATCACCGCTTCATTCGACAAACATTTCTTCCCAGCGAGCGTTCTTTTGAGATCTGAGAACATGAAATGGTCGCTGGTGGCCAGATCTGGAAAATACGTTGGATGCGGAAGCAATTCCAAGTCCAATTCATGGATTTTTGCCATCGCTTTCACTGACTTGTCACACGGTGGGAGTGGATTCATCGTGTGCAGTCCTCTCTTTGGACTTCGAAGTGAAATGTTGGAGCCATGTTTCATGCATTATTACATATCGGAGGAAAACCTCTGGTTTATACGTTTGCACACTACACCGAATCAGCAACTCGTCGTTGTTTTTGGTCAAAAGTGAGCTCGCACGGCACCCGCTTTGCTCAGAGCATTCGCATACCAAAATATTTATTGACAATATACCCAATACGTTCGTTTGATATCTTTAGAGTATCAGTTCTCTCGCACAACTTCACTTTGCGGCCCTCCAAAATTATTTTGTGAACTTTTTTGAATTGCTCCATACAAAACGCTATATCTCATAAACTAACAGTTTGACAGCTATACTTTATACGCGTATTTTTTAAAGGTAGGGGCTGTTTAAAAATCATATGGATTTAATTCTGGTAGCGCCGTCCATGTATCAGGCCCGGAATTTTTTAATTGACCTGCAATCTATAATGATTTTGATTGAAATATTATTATGTACCCTTCATCGTGTAGTAGTACTTGTAACACTCGCTCATCTTTACTTCTCAACAAAATCTGATATGTATATTCAGTATGGGACACAATACTAATCATATGTTTACAGATATGTATGTACATACGTAAGTTTCGTATTATACATACATACAGATATACATACATATGTACATATAAGTGTCTTAAAAATAGCTTGCAATCAACTCAGGTTATTTAAAATTCAACTAACGGCATTTGAAAGCTGTCGTGAATATGTAATGGCATGAGTGTCGTTTGATGAATTTAATGTCTTATCTACAAACTACAATGTGTTTAATAGCATTGACCCTTTAATCTAAATTTGTAAAAATATGCATTTGTTTTAATTCGTTAAATGTTAACCCGTTTAGCATCTTCGATATTTTTTGACATGTGTGTGCAGCAGATGAATAGGTTCTTAACTTGAAATCCAATAGGTTAAGTGTAAAAGACTTGCCTTAAATATTTTGTTTTTTATACGAAAATACTAGAAATAACTCTTGTGTGGAAATTTGTTAAATAAAAGAAAGTTGAAATTTTTTAGCGTATATATCGAAAGTACATTTTTTGGAAAATATTCCGCCAAAATTTGAGGTTGATCCGGTAAATATTTATGTAATTTCGGAGATCAGAGTGGTTTTTGGAAGAATTTTCTAAGTTCGTTTAAACGGCTCCCAAATCTATAACATGTCTTTCTCGAAACATTGTTTTCAGAGTCGATTACGAAAATTTCTCTGCAACGGCCGAACTAACAGACTTGCCAAGTAATGATCAATGGTATATGTTTTTATAAAAATTTCCAAGTCAAGTAAATTCTAATTTAATTTTTTAAACACTAGCACTTAAAAGTAATATTTAAAGAAAAAATACTTATTTTTTGGACGCCGCCATTTTGGACTTGAATTTGAAGCAGAGAAATCGTCGCCAAACACCTTATTACGGAAGTCCTCCTGGAGATACATAGGTTATACTAACAGAGGAATCTAAAAAATTTCAAAATGATTCGCCGAATATTAAACATTACCAATTCCTGTGAAAGTAGATTATTTTAGTTTATTTATTAAATAAAATGGTATCTTAAAAAAATCTTCAAAAACATTTTTTAAAGCGGTCATTTATATTTATACACCATGAGATCATGATCATGATCATGAGTTAAACGCAGCGAAATAAGTTGCGCCATCTGTTGGTGATACTTCTTTAGAAAGCATTGGTTCGTGCCTTTACTTTGTTGACGTTCATCAGCTGATGAAATATTAGCAGAGAACGAAGGCAAAATTCAATTCGCTTCTTCTAATTGCTTTACGTTCTCTCATATTATTATGTACACTGCAAAAAAATACTATAACCTACTGAGATTCATATGTGCGCTTGTTAGTACCGGATTATTGTGAGTATTCTTTTTTGATGTAAATATGTTTTTGTAAACAATAAACTTCCCTGATCAGCGTTAAATTTAATAATTACCTTAATTACACTAGTTTACAGTAATTTTGCGCCTGCGATGTTAGAGGCTGTTTCTAATTAATTTTGGATTGCTAAAACCGAAAATGATAGTAAAAATTTGCTAACACATAGGATTATTTGAGTTGTCGTCAAAGCATTTTCTAAAATGAGAAAAATGGCTGTACGTGATGGAAAAACAGACATCTTAACACATTCACTACTTTGAATATACCCACATTGTGACAAAATAGCACACAGAAATTGTAATTTAAATTCGTGATATTTCAAAACAAGGAAGGGCTAAGTTCGGGTGTCACCGAACTACTCGCATGATAAAGTTATAATCGAGATTTCATTATCCGTCATTTACATATTTTTCAAATACCGTATTTGTGTAAAGTTTTATTCCGCTATCATCATTGGTTCCTAATGTACTATATATTATACAGAGAAGGCATCAGATGAAATTCAAATTTGAACCGATTTCACTAATATCTCGTACATGTCATCAGGGTGTTAAGAAAATATTACATACCGAATTTCATTGAAATCCGTCGAGTAGTTCCTGAGATATGGTTTTTGGTCCATAAAACGCCCATTTTCAATTTTTGAAAAAAGCCCTGGATTTCTTCCGTAAAATTTAGTGTTTCTGACGTTTTTTGTTAGTCGGTTAACGCACTTTTATGATTTTCAACATAACCTTTGTATGAAGTGGGCGTGGTTATTATCCGATTTCTTCCATTTTTGAACTGTACATGGAAATGCCTGAAGGAAACGACTCTGTAGAGTTTGATTGACATAGCTATAGTAGTTTCCGAGATATGTACAAAAAACTTAGTAGGGGGCGGGGCCACGCCCACTTTTCCAAAAAATTACGTCCACATTTGCCCCTCCCTAGTGTGATCCTTTGTGTCAAATTTCACTTTAATATCATTATTTATGGCTTAGTTATGACGTTTATAGGTTTTCGGTTTCCGCCATTTTGTGGGCGTGGCAGTGGGCCGATTTTGCCCATCTTCGAACTTAACCTTCTTATGGAAAGAAGCCAAGAAATACGTGTACTAAGTTTCATCATGATATCTCAATTTTTACTTAAGTTACAGCTTGCACGGACGGACGGACGGACAGACAGACATCCGGATTTCAACTCGATTCGTCACCCTGATCACTTTGGTATATATAACCCTATATCTGACTCTTTTAGTTTTAGGGCGATCTGTCACACCTGCATGCTAAGTTGGTAGGACTGTCCTTAATTACTATACCTCAGTAGTGCGTTGCGATTTTTACAATGGATAAAAATATCGACCAAAAAATTTGTCTCAAATTTTGTATTTCTAACCAAATTTCGTTGCGAATGTTACAAAGGCTTACGATGATTCAGTTTTATCAAAAAACATAAGCCTACGAGTGGTACAAAGCCTTCAAAGACAGACGAGAAATCGTTGAAGACATGTCTCGTTCTGGACGACCTGCGACCTTATCAATTGATGATGGTATGAAACACATTCTTGCTCGACTCGTCCTGATAAAGCAGAATTATCTTCAAAAAGAGTACCGTAAACAGGTCTCTTTGGGCATGCTTGATTGATCGAATTCCGATCCCACATTCAGCGATAGCATTACAAATGCCGATGAGACGTGGGTTTATGAGTTTGAAATGCAAACAAGGCAAGAATCATCGAAATGGAGGAAAAAACGAGCCGAAACAAAAAAAAACACGGCAAACCCGCTGATGCTCACTGTTTTTTTTATATTCTTGGTTTGGTACATCATGAGTTTATTCCGGCGGAGCAGACGGTGAATAGGGAGTTTTATTTGACCGTATTGAGGCTTTGGCTGAGAGCAGCCTACGAAAACGGCCGGAATTGTGGAAGAAAAATTTATGAGTTTTACACGATGATAATGCAACATCGCATCGAGCCATGATTGTGACCGAATTTAAAGCCAAAAACGCAATGAATGCCATCGATCAATAATCGCATTTATCCAAATTTGGCTCCGTGTGATTTTTTCTTGTTCCCCAAACTGAAATTGTAGCTCCGTGAAATCCGTTTTCAGTCGATCGCAAAATTCGTTGAAGGACCTGATCCCAAAAAGTGCTTGTGTGTCGTCCACTGGAAAAATTGTTGGCATAAGTGTATTACATCTGGTGGGGCGACAAACTAAATATTGATGAATAATTAAATATTTTGCGTTCTTTCTACAATTTCACAATTTCATTATTCACTGTATATTCAGCGATTACCCACTCATTTTGAAGGTTTCAGTTAGAGTTCCTTGTATACAATGAGTTATTCTTGCGGTTTTCACATTTTATTAGAATTCTTTTCTTCATATTGCACTAATGCTATTTATAATACAATTCGATATCGTTCAGTTAACATATTGGCGTTTAATATTATACATATATAATACATTTTAATACTACTTACAAACACATGAGTGATTAATGATTAAATGTAGGCATGTAAAGTCTATAAGACTGCTAAGGCTAATGCGTACTATAATTTGTTTGCAGATCTAATTGAAACTACTAATCTATTGTTACACATCAGAGAAAAGGAGCAACTGCTTGCAACACTCGAAACACAATTAATTACTACACTTAATTATTACAGTTGGGATACATTTTGATTGTGATTATATTTCTAATCTTTCTAACAAACTATTTTGGTTTTATTATTATTAAAAATATTTTTTGTACAATAAAGTTGAGATAACACTAAAATCGCAGTTGCATACAATACATTACATGAAACTTGCTAGATCTCCTACTGAGGACGCATAAAGTCCACGCTGTCGAGAAACCATACAGTCCACATACACATACCATTTACACTTACGATGTGGCCATTAATTTGGCCGCCTGTATGACATTGTGCTGATGATGGTGATAGCTCGCCAGTTCGCCCGTTGAGCTGTGCATTCCATGCATGCCAACGCCCATGCCCACGCCCATACCCATGCCCATGCTCATGCCGCCGCCGGCAGCCGACGCAGCGCTGGAGGCGCTCAATGGCGGAAAAGAGCCGCCAAAGTAGCAGTTACTCACATAATCATAATTGCTGGCATTGGCTTCCGATTTGACGCTGTAACCGCCAACAGCCGCATTGCCATCAGCCGAACTGATGTGTGAGCTGCCGCTGTGTTGGCCCAACGCGGCCGCTGAGTGATGTGTACCCGGATGATGTGAGGCGGCATGATGCGCCGCCGACGCGGTTGGATGGTGATGATGATGGTGGTGATGGAGATGCGCCGCCGCCGCCGCTGAGTGATGATAATTCGGGCTGGGCGTGCTGGTGGAAATGCCGTTGGAGAGCGAGACAGCGCTTGTGGATGAATTGTTGAGATTTCCAATGTTGCTGTTGACACCAGCTGCGCCACCAGCGCTGCCGCTGGTCGAAAGCAGGTGCTCGTACTTGGAGATAACGTGTGAGCCGAAACTTGAGCTGGACAGTTGCGCAGCACTCGCATTACTTTGCGGCGAATACATGTGTGAGCTTAGAGATGACGCTGTGCTGGCTGAGTGCACGGTGGGTGTATTGCTGGTGGAGGATGAGGAGAGCGCATGTGAATGTGTGTGTGAAATGGTTGAATGGCGGGACTGTTGTGCGGCTGCTGAGGGCAAATGCATGTGATGGCTAAGTGGATTGTGCAGTGAACCGCTGGACGATGGCGAACTGTTGATGGCATTCAGACTGATGTTGTGCAAGGAATTGCTACTGTTCATACTGCTAATTGTATTGTTGAGACTGTTGTTGCCTTTAAGTGCCATATCGGACTGCAGTTTGGCAGAGAGCGCCACCGATGAGGGCAAACTGTGGCGCTCTAAGGCGAGCGAAGTTTTCAAATCTAAAAAAAAAAATAATAAAAAGTTATGAGAGTTATGATATCCGTTATGAGTTTTGAAAGCTGTCGCATTGTTGCTCACCATCTTCTTTGCCATCTTTCGCTCCATCCGTCGAGCTGTTTGACTTTTTCGGCTTTCGCTTGCGTGTCTGTATGCCATCCTTCCGCATTGCTAGCGGTCGATTGACACCGTGCAACTTGAAGTAAAGTCCACAGGCATTACACACGGGTTCGCCTTCATTGTTGCGGCGCCAAAGCGTTGTGGTGCGTGTACCGCAATTGGTGCAGCACAAGCCCAGCCTTCGGGTTGCCGTCTGCAAGGATAAAATCTAGTTTAAACAAAAATACGCATGCAACGGCCAAAAGTAAAAGAGAAGAAACAAAATCGAGAGTAAGTTTTAGAAAATTATAAAGCGAACACTCACTGCACTCACCAGTCGCTTGCTCGGCTTGATAAGCGGTCTATTCATGCCGTTCATTTTATGATAGAGACCGCAAGCGTTGCACAGATAGTGACCGGTGCCGTCACGTCGCCATAACGGCGTACTAATCGCGCCACAATTCACACATTCGCGTCCCTCACCAAACTGAAAATCAATCGCATTCTCATAGGGTGACGAACGCTGAAAGCCGGTCGGATCGTAGGCAGCACGCCAAGAGCCCATCGTATAAAATTGTGCCGGCAGTTGCGCGTGCGCTGTGCCAAAACTATCCGTTGTCCAGGCGTTTTGTGCCGCAGCCGTGCCAAAATGTGTAGCCACGTGATTGTACTGGCTCTGTGTGAGCGCGCGGTTCGAGGGCACATAGACGGGCGCATTCATAGCTGTTTGGTGATGGTAGCCGCCGTTGCCCGCCGCACCACCCGTCAGATCCGGGTAACCGGCACTGGAGTGATACATTTTTGTGGAGAGTTGTTGTTGTTGTTGTGACGCAGTTGACTGACCAAAAGGCAGGTGGCTGCTGTACGCTTGGCGTGTCAATGGGTTATGAAATTGTGTTTGCAGGGAATGATGATCACTGCGCGAAGTTTGAGGCGTTGTGGGAGAAGTCTGCAAGACAAAATAGAAGAAATATAATAATTTACATATGTATGTACTTAAAAAATATCTGTAGCAATAATTAATAGTTAATTTTATTATGCATTTATATATGTATTTAAGTAAAGCTCTCTAAGTCCAAGCAAAATATTTTAAGTTAAAGAAATGCAAAATGCAGAAAGTTTATTAACAAAAAAACGTCATTTCGGCTGCACCGAAGCTATAATACCCTTCACAAGTTTAATATTCATATCAAAAAAGTGTATAAAAAGACATTTTTCTTGATTTTGATCGGTCAGTTTGTATGGCAGCTATACGCTATAATGGTCCGAATAGAAAAATTTCTGCGTTGATCGTAGCGCTGCCTTGGATAGTAATCTAAGTCAAATTTCGTAAGAATATTTTGTCAAATAAAAAGTTTTTCATAGGAAATCTTGATTTCCGTCGAACAGTTTGTAAGACGTCATACGCTAAGGTGGTCTGATATCTGTAGTTCCGACATACGAGAAGTTATCTGGGTAGAAGAGGCTTGCGAAAAACCCAGACGAACATGGCTAAATCAACTCAGCTTTAATGCTAATCATTTGTATATTAATTTTTATAAAGTCTCAGACGTTTTCTTCTGGCTGTTACCAACTTCGGGGCAAACGTAATATACCCTTTCGAGGTATAAAAACACTGTCCAATTAATTCAATATCAATTCCAAAAATGCTAACAGTTCAAATCTCACTAAAGCGTTTTCTTTTACTAATTTTCTTGGAAGAGCTTTCAAATAGTGTGAGTTAGTTACAGTAAAAAAGTCAAATAATTGCTTAATTAAACGCAACATTGTCAGTGCATTGCCATCTGCTGTACGCAAGCGAGAACAAATGGAAACGAAATGCTTGGCGCTGATTGGCTAAAGCGACGAAAAGAGCAGGAACCACCCCATGAAGCAAATCAATACAAGGCATCGCCACCATTTTTATAGTATTTCCTTACTCTTGTGCACGTCAATTTCAATACCATTTTATAGGAGTTTGTGCGCGCTTCGGCATGGGAGTGAGTGTGTGTATTCATGTTAGAAAAAAATAATTTTTATTGTGCTCCTTACGCATTCTTTCGCTTCTTCTGAGTATGCACGCACGAGCTGCGAGTGGAAAATGAAAACGCAAATAATAGAAATATGTTTTGCTGCAATGGCGCTTGACTTACATACATACATACATATGTACATATGAACATTGGTCATGCCCTAAATTGGCATGTGTAAGCTCTGAGACCAAGCGGTATTTGAAAAATTGCTCTTGGCAAAAATAGAATTCACAAGAAAAATTGTTTGCTAAGAATTATGTATATACAATCATAAATATTTACACAATACTAATATACTTTGTATTATATTATAAACATGTGTTAGCATGATTTAAATAAAAAGGATTTATAAATTGAGCAAATCAGCCGTTTATGTATAATATTTAGTAATAAAACTATATTAAAATAATTTTTAAAATTTAATTGTAAAAATATGTATGTATATCAAAACGAAAAAATATCGGAATGTATAGTATGTATGTATGTATGTATGTATGTATATAATAAAATATATTAGCAGTAAACTTGCTATTAAGTTTTCTTGAAAAGAAATGTTAAAATGTATGTGTACGTACATACATACATATGTATGTATATGCGTATACATATGTACATATGTACATACAAACAATCATATTCCACAAATGTCCATATGTATGTACATACATACATATGTACTATGTATGCTTAGCGATCTCAAGTATCCAGCTGCGTTCATACAAATATTCCTACGTGTGTATTTAAATATGTATTTCTATATGTATGCATTGTATACAGACATCTACATACATTTGTCAGCATTACTTGATAAATCTATAAATTGTAAATCAAAAATCGAAAATCGATAAAAAGGCGTAATGCTTTTATCTTATCCAGAATAAATAACGATGATGTATGAAAACTGAAGAACGAACAGTTGAAATGAATTTAAATAAGAACCGTTGCAGAAAACAGATGCCCAACTGACCAGGCGAAGTGTGCTAATGGGTTTGAAACATTTTTATTTTTTCAAGTTTAAGAGCACACGTCTTTTTATTTTGAGGATATGTCGAAAATGGCTTTCGAAAATACATAATTCTTATGTGCCAAAAACATATACTTGTACATAGATTACACTGATTACATAAGAAACAAATTAATAATTTTTGAATCTTTGATTAAATATTGCTTAAATAAATATATAATATTGTATATATAGATATATGTACATACATGCACATATTAAACAGCTCCATAAGTCGAATTACAGCGTGTTTCAAGTCATTAATTCGTTTAACATAACAATGCAATATTTTGTTCTCAACGAGTAAATTCAATTCATGTGAGCACTGAGTGCAGCAAATGCAATAACATGCAGAAACATGTTTCTCAGCATTGTTGTTTCAAACCAATACATATTGCAAGAGTAGGCAATAAAGGCAAAGCAAATTAAGTCGGGTATATCATGCACATATTTGTGCGTGCTGTTATTATTTTTTATTGGCGTTCTTATCATATTAAGTGCACGATATGTTATTTTATAAAAATTACTTAATAAAAACAATTTGTTATAAACAAAAAATCAGGTCTGTGCTGATAGATTTACTCGTTATGAAAATATAAGTAAGTTTACGAGGCATAAATATTAAAAATTGTGTTAGATGTTTCTATTATTATACATATAACATTCAACGTAATACTGAATCATATAAGTTACATAATTTATTTCTAATATACACAAAATTACAAATATGTGAGCGTATTTCAGTTGTACTATAATAAAATATTAAAGTTTTTAATAAGTTTTTAAACGCACTTCGACTATAAAAATTTAAATCGAAATAATTTTCTAGCATTTCTTTTCTTATTCACCATACATACAGCATGCGCTTTTAACAGTCAGTTTATGACGCACTCGTTGCTTTTTAGCTATGCAATAAAGGCAATGTTTAGCATTATATTGTTTAACATTGCATTGTTTTACATTGCATTGCCTTTCAAGCATCAAAACAGAGTATGTACCGTTTGCTTTGTTGAGAGAAACGAACAAGTTATGTTTGTTTGTGTCTTTTACCTTAATTGCTGTAAATGATATCAAACACTGTTAATGAAATACCTACAAAATGCATTACGCTCGGCTACGTTGTTCGCCAATAACCGCATACAGTCAACACAACGCACTTAACGACTGTAGAACTGCAGCGAATAAAATACTTTATACAGCTTTTAAATTTTTTTTTAACAAACATAAGTGTCAATCACAATTTTTAACAGAATTACAAAATTAAATACACAAAATTGTAATTTATACAACAATATTTTTTATATGCTCGTACAGAAAACGCATTAAAAAGTGTAATAATTAATTATTTTGCAACATTTTGAAATTACCTACATATAAATTTGGACAAAAATAAAATTAAAGAAAGCTATCATGAAAACTGCCGTCTTCCTACTACTGCTGGTGATTACAACAGCGTTGGCCAAAAAAGAAAGTCTACGTCGTGGCATTACCAATGCAAGACCAACTCTCAAGTGCAATGACTACGCCGATGTGCTATCGCCCACGCGTTTGTTTTTATTGGGCTTGACCATGATATTATTGGGCTTAAAACAATCGCCATTGTTGAGAATGGGGTCGAAAGATGCTGGTAAGTGAAACTCATATACTTTACAGTGTCAATAACATAACAGTTCTTTTTCAGCAAATAAATGGCGGTGGTCCAGACAAATTGAGGTGAAATCTTGAAGTGATTGCAAAATTATAGTCATATCTACATATATACTAGATTAATAAAACGATAACCTATACTAATTCATGCAATATTTTTCTAATGATTTCCTTTAAAGTTTTTGTTCAGTATAACATTAAAGAAGAAACACGAAGTGGTAGAAATGCTGGTTATAAAAATATAGACAGAAACCTTTTGGCGCTAGTCAACAGCCGGACTCATGTACTACATACATACATATGTAAGAGTGGTGAAACTTGGTATTTGTACTCTGAACAGGGTCTTTTAAGTTTGCCACGAAGTTCGTTCCTTGAAATTTCATTTCGTTTAGAAATGTATATCTTCTTTGGGATAAATAATTACTAAAACGTTTTCATACGGTTTCATTTTATTCTATATCTTAACTCTTGGTTTTGATATTCCGTCGGTAAAAAGCTTGCTCAGCTAAGTAATCGAACGCAGCAACAAAATGCTATGGTAACGAGTACGGCATCGACCCTTTCAACACCTTTCACATCAATATCCGATACTCATCGTAATGATTTCATTAAATATGGCGGCGTCCACTTTGATCTTCAGCCAACATGGTGCGAAAAAACGGTAACAAGTATAAACGTGAAGTCGAGGCGTGTAAAAAAAATATAAATGGATACTGACAGCACGTCACAGTTTATATCATTTCACACGGAAATATGCAAACAATCAAATATTTAATATTTAGCAGAAAATAATTTAATTGTGATTTTAAAATTAAGACGGCTCTATCAAGTAATAAGCCAACCCACCAAACAACAAAAACAAACGAACAGCAACAACACAAAGACCACGCGTGGATAATGACGCCAGCCACCAGCCCGGCCACCAGCCCAGCCACCGGCCAGCGGCCGCCAGCAAGATCAGTTGATCAAAGCGAGCGCCTAACCTGCCAACAAGGCGCAAGATCAGTGGCGGCCACTTCAAACCCCAAAAGTGCCGGATGGCGCAGCGCGCGTACAAGAAAGTAAATGGAATGTGGAGTGCGGCACAGAAGCGGAGACGAACTTACGCATTGTCAACAGGCAAAGGTGGAAAAAGCAGAGCAAAAAGAGAAGAAAGGTTTCATTAAGGAGGCTAAAAACGAGAACACACAACACACAAATGAATATAATGACAAAATAAAATCAAATAATACAAATGAGCGGAATTAAAAACGTAAAAGGAACAATGTAGATTGCAGACGCAGCAAAAATATTAAGCCAACAGCAATAAAAAATTTCCATAAAAAAGGGACTAAAGTGGTGCCGGAGCCGGTGCCAGTGGTGATCGTTAATAATTTGTCACACAAGCGATGCAAATAAAAACAAACAAAGGATCAGCACTTGGAACTAGAGTGAAGTGGCTCTCAAGCGGAGCCAAGTAAGTGATCCTCGGCGAACGCCGAGTGCGGGTGCATAAGAAGAACGATGAGTGTTTTCGTGCATGAGATGTTGATGAAGACCGCTGATGAGGGTGCTATTGCCGATTGGCAGTTGAAAAATCACAACGCTGAAATACCCGAATCCGAATGTTAAGTGTTGGATGTTTCGAGAGGTAGAGGCGTTCTGACGCTTAAAGAAATGCTGATATGAGGTGAGTGAGTTTGGTGAGCGAACGTTGATCGTGACGAAATGATCGTTATTTAGTAGAAGTTAAGGGTAATAATGAAGTTTAGGAATATGTAGGGTATACAAATAAACAAATACGTATGAGTGTATATGAGAAATTTATTTAAGTGATCATTATTGTTAGCGTATTCTAGTTCAATATAGAAAATGTTAGCTTTGGGATTCCGACTAAGAATTTGTAGACTGAACAGGATATACATATTAATTTTGCCACAAGGAAACTTCATAGATCTCATAAAATGTGTTTATAAATAATCAGGGTGCCGAGCTGAGTGGTTTTAGCCCCGCATGTACGCGAACTAGTCAGTCAGTTTTTGAGCTATCGATATGAAATATTGCTCACGTTCGTTTCTCTTCATGAAGTCTTTTATTCAGTCGGAGCAGTTGTTACCAGATCACTATAGCATATAACTGCCATACAAACTGAACGATCGGAATCAAGTTCATGTATACAAGTTTGTTTAATTGTGAGGGTTCTCTTCCGTGCGGTCACAGTTAAGGTTTTTTCTTGTTAAAATATAAATTTAATTAAATAATTCTTACTTGTATATAAATGTATATAATATCGACAAATTGGAATATATATGAACTATCTGGATGATTACGATCATAATGATCACTTTTCTACTAAAACAACAACAACAACGACAAACCCTTTGAGCTTTCCTTGCGCACAAAGGCGCCGCCGTCCATTACATGGCACTCAGAACCAATGGAGCTGCCGCAGTTGCTGTCGACAGCAATGCTACAACTTAGTCCAATCCACTGCTGTTAGCTGTTAGCGCTGGGCGCTTGCTCCGCCAACCGCGCGTCTCTTTTACTTTGTGTGGCAAAGCGGTCGCGGACAAGGGTGCGGAACTTGTTGGCGGAATTTCGCTTTGAAAACACTCTTAATGCATTTTCGAGTGGATCAATTTGTCTGGTGGCGGGCCGTTTGTGTTTGCATTTGCATTTGCCAAGCGCTGGGATTTTATTTATTGCCGTCACCGAAGATGAGGTGGTGCTGCTAATACTTTTTGCCAAGGATCGAGCTTTGCGCCAGAGTATATACATATATATGTATGTATGTACATACATATATACTATATATGCAGGCTGACCGCTGTGTTGGCTTGTGTGCGTGAGAGTGGGCTACTCTCGCAGCACAAATGCAAGCCAGCAAAGGAAGTGCAGCCAGTTGGGTGATCTTGTTAAAGGATGTGTTTGTTGTTTGTTATTATTGTTGTTTTTGTTTTTTATTTCGCTGGCGCGCTTATGTGATCCGCTGTGCGTGCAACCGGATGACTAATAAGCATGTGCTTCACTGAATTTTAAGTAGATTTAGCTTACACGCTTGCTTGGCTGCGATTATAAAATTTTTATTGGCAGAAAATAAAGTGTATCGCTTATATGTACATACTTGTATATATGCAAAATTATTTAAAAAAATTAAAAATAAAAAATATATTATAATAATCGCACTTGGAAATATTTTTTTAAGCAATGTATGTTGCTTTCTGAAAAAATTTGGGATAAAATTATATGCGTTGCGGGAATTATTCAATTTTCAAAGACTTTATCAGTGAAGAAATTCTGCATTGTTTTGGTTAGTTAACATTATATCGGAGATTTTAGTTCAGCCGGATTTTCATATATGTACATATGCCTACATATTTACTGTTAAGTAGCATAATGTACAATAATAATGTTACGATGATTGTTGCAATGATCTTAAGAAGTATAGTTCAGCAGGATTTTCATATGCATATGCCTATTTACTGTTAAGTAGCATAATGTTAAATAAAAATGTTAGAATGATTCAGGCAATGATTATGTAGCAGTATAGTAACGAATGCTGTAACCAAATACCATATATACGAGAAACGAATTTACTGCTCGGTAATTTTTATAGGCAAAGCAGCTTTTCGCTTTGAGTTATCAAATTGAATTCTTGCACATCTTCATTTCTCTCTTTTGAGTTGCTTATTTGTCGGTATCGCCGATATCGAATCACTTTAACATACAGCTGCCATACAAACTGAACGTTCGGAATCAAGTTTTTGTATGGAAACATTTTTCATTTAACATTATATTCGCACGAAATTCGGCACAGCCTATTATCTAAAAAAGTGTTACAATTTTAGTATACATAGCTTTGATCATAAACCTATAGCATATATGTATGTATGTAAGTAGCTGTCTACGAAATTACAACTCAAAATGAAGTTATCTACGGAAAACTTCTTCATTTAACAAAATATCTTCATGAAACTTCGCACACATTATTTTCCAAGGAAACGCTACAATCTCTGAAAAATTTGTTCAGTTCAGACGACTATAGCATAAAGACGTTATACAAACTGACTGATGAAAATTAAGTTAAAAATCTTTTTATACACTTTTATGCTAAAATAACTGCACCTGTGCAGGGTATTATAGCTTGTTTTATATATAAAAAATCGGCCAACTTAAAAATTATATACAATTATATACATATAACTGCTGTCACAATTTATATTTTGTAGGTTAGATTAACGATACTCCCGGAAAACACATTGTATTGAATTGTGTGGCAATCTTAAAGTCAACCTTTAGACTGTCGTAAAGATAAAAAAATAAAAAAAAATTAGCTTTTTAAAAATTAATTTTATGTTTTGAGGTTATTGTTTGTAGGAAATCTATAAAATGAGTTGAGCTGTAGTGCTTCTCTGTGGCAAGTTTGGAGAGGACTGTTGAAGTTATACATACATATGGACTATGTACAAACATATTTCACGGTGAAATGTATATGCCAAATAAGCATAAAAATACAAGACGATCGCGTGATTTGTTTCTGATTTCTAACTGCAGCCAATTTGAAATAAAAATTAAAAATAAACTGATTGAGCTGATTGTACTAAGCGGCTGCACTTTATAAAGCCATAACTCAAAAACTATTGAAAATATTCATTTAAAATTTTAGTATGTTTTTTTTTAAGTTAGAAACTGTCGAAATATGTGAAACAAAGAAAAATTAATTTTTCGAACTTCCATACTTAAGCGTTATTCCAGTCTAGAAATTTGATAAACTCTAAATTTTTTTCAAAATTTCATAGTATAGATATTTAAGTCCATTATAGATATTCAAAAATATTCCTCTACAGGAATTTTTCAAAATTCGAATTCTATTCAAAAATATCGCTCGATAGGAATTTTTCAAAACTCGAATTCTTTTCGAAGTTATAGTAATTTAATTTTCGTGGCAACTGCACTGGTTTTGCGGACGATTGCAACAATAGTTCTCTGGAAGTAAAATTTTAAACGCTTTGTTCTCGAAACTACTACTTTCAATGAAGTTTCCACAATATCTCAAGTTCTAAACAGCCAATTCACTTGAAATATTTTTTATATATCTTTTCTAGCTACAAAAAATGAAAAGTTTAAAATTGCAATATTTTCCAAATTCGACAAACTTAAAAAATTTCTGAAAAAATCGAGCTTTATTTTTCAGGAGCCGCCCTTTTATTAAAAAAAATCATCTAATACATGCGTATTAATCAAGAATCCAGCATTGGTTTATTTTTCTGCTGAGCACAAAAGTAAAAATCATGGTGACGAGGACACGGCTTCATAACTCAATGACTTTTTGTTTTGTTTTATATAAATAAAGAAATTTAAAAAATTTATAGTAATAATAGCAAATGTTTTTTTTTGTTATCAATCGGATATTATCGGATGTCTAGACTGGAATACTCGCTTAAAAGGTTTATGGCACATATTTAAAATGAAGGCCTTTCTGAAACTATCAATGCAAATAACAAAATGAGTTCATATGCATATACTATACATTGTATATACATTTGTATGTATGCATATCGTCACCTAAAATGACGTAAACATCATTTTTCATAAGGCGAAGGAAGAACGTTATAATAGAAACCATTCATATTGAAAAAAAAAAAAAGTTGTGTTTATAAAATAGTTATCTATTGGTTATGAATTGGTTATATATTGGTTATATCTGACAGCGGCAACTGAAAATATTATGCTACATACATACATACACATATGTAATATGGTGTAGTGAATCGTAAGCTATAAAAAACTCACTTTCGAATTTTCCGAAGATGCGTTGTTTTGCATTTTAAGTAAAGATATATATAGAATGTAAGGCTGTAGTTGTTAACTTATTGCAAACAATTTATATGTTAATTTATTTTGCCACAGAATCGTATTATATTGTATATAATGTACTTTTTGTTATTAACTAAAGCAAATTCAAACTCCATGCACGATTTTGACTTTTTTCTACAATAAAAATGTATTTAAATATTTATTTCACTTACATTGTTGTCATTTGCAATCATTAGTATGCCCATTGTCGCATGCGATATTTTTAAAAAATGGCGAGCGATAATATTTTTTGCAAATGTTCTGCGTTTTCTTTATACAACTACAAATTGTGTATAACTTTTTTTACTAATTATTTGCTTTGGTCAAATGCGGTTGCACTATACACATGTTTATTTATAAATATTCACTACTGCGTGGCGTTAAAGAGGCGATAATATTTTTTATAGAAACTTTACTTTATAACCACAATAAAACCCCAAATAATTTATTTAACACTCGCGCATGTATACATGTACATATGTATGTATGTATGTATAAATTTGACTCTGAATATGCACATTAAAAATCACGACGAACAATGAAGCTGCATAATTACAAATTGCGACAATTAAAAGCAAAGCGTCGCATTAAAACCGTTTTTCGAAACAAAGACTCAGTGGTTAATTGCAGGCAGACAATCGTATTGAGTATAAGAAACTACGAATTGGACAACAACGAACTGAACTGATTGCCTTGAGGTGTGCAAACAAACTAAAAAACCCCTTAAAGTAAACAAAAACTTAATCCGAAAATCCAGTCCGGAAGAGACCAGCAGCCACAGTCACACACTGTTACACACACACACACACACACACGGTCAACGGACAGGCAGACAGACGCACGCACGGACGAACTGGCAATCGTCGCCTTTTGCTAGTGTAAAAGTCAATATAAAAAGTCGATTTCATCAATGGTCACAGCGAATGTGCAGCAGCGCGTAAGCAGCCGAAGCAGTGACGTCAGCTGCTGCGCACCAAACTGATGGAGACAACGTACACTAACTGACGCAACAGACGGATTGCACTTGAGAGCAAGTGAGACGCACATATAGGCGTGTGCACTTTCTTTTAGCGCACAACAGGTAAATGCGCATACATATGGACATATACAAACATACATACATAGGTAAAGCCCAAGTATGCCATTGCCGTCGCAGCGCCGGAAAACAGTCAGCAAAGGATCGGATTGAGTGTCGCCTGCGGTGCTGGCTTCGCACAACGAATGACAATGACAGCGCACGGCGCTTACACAAAATTGGGCAATCACACTTAGGACACAGGCTGCCACTACGGAATGTCAGACCACGATCGCACATACATACATACATACGCACGCTTGCATATGACTAACTGCTTTGGCTGGAACTAATGCTGTTTGAAATCGGAACAGGTTCTTCTCAGACTGTGTTTGGTCACATTTATGAACGAGGCGATTCAATGGAAGTCACAAGTTACACGAAAACCAAAAAGAGATTTAAAGTCAAAACTGGCGTCAAGGTTCAACCATTGCTAGTCAAATGCATAAATATCTATGTATACATACAATTAGGATATGAGAGCATTCTACAGGCACTTAAGAACACTTAAAGGTATATATGGCGTGCCTATTAAATTAAGCAAGTGCTCAACGGTAGCTGAGCTGTGTGTTGTCATAAGAGGATAAAACGCTAAGTCAAAGGTATGAAAGTAGGCTGGTACTTACAAATAATTAAGGATTCGCCCCTTTTTAATGCATTGTGTAATAGTGTTTGGTGATATTATAGGATTTTCTTATAGGATCGGTTCAGGCAGCACGGCGCTGTTTATGAAAATGATATTTGTACTTAGGTACTTAGAAGGTACTTAGAAAATGTTGTTAGTGGAAAGCGTAAATCATAATTATTTTAGCGAGCTTGACCTTTTTGTATATAAAAATATACATATTATATAGAATAGAGTCATTTTTCTAAATCGAATAGTATGAAAATATTTTAATCCATATTTCGAGTAATTATCTTGTATAATGGGTTGTCAAAAAAGTCTTGCGGTATTTTTATTGATTTTTTTTTTTTGAAATTGAAATGAATTTTTGATGACTCATGCCCAGCTCTTGACCGATGCTACGGCTGCTACTATGCCGGTCTCTTTCGACCAATTCAGCGATTTTATCGCAATTTTCGACGACACCCCTTCCGGAGCGTGGCGCATCTTCGACCACCTCTACACCAGAACGAAAACGTTGAAACCATCGTTGTGCGGTGGAAATGGAAACTGTATCGGGTCCATAAACTGCACAAATTTTATTGGCGGCTTGAGATGCATTTTCTTTATCGTAGTTATTAAAATATGCCATATTTTCTCTTTATTTTGCTCCATCTTTGCGACGCTATAACTCACGAACGACTTAAAAGAAACGACAATCAATCAAACACGTGTTAGCGCGTGAAAGGTATGGCATGACCCGATGCGACGAATAAAGCTAGAACTACGCGCTTTCAGCGCCAACTAGCGAAAATACCGCAAGACTTTTTTGACAACTAATATATAATATACCTATGTTTATTTGAGACATAATTTTTCAAGCAGAAAAACAAACATATATTTTAATGTTATGGCCGAGAATTTAGCTTTTTTATAAGTACAGTCATTATTCTAGAAGGATGACCGCCGCGACGAACTCGAATAAATTCCAGCAAAAGGGTCCACTTTTCATCCTCTTTTTGCAGCAATTAGCGCCGTATGTTGGTAATATTGCGCCGAGTATTATCTTCCAAGGCGTCAATCGTCTCGCGCTTAGCTGCAAGGACAAGCATCTCCACATAACCACACAAAAAAGTGCAGCGCTCGATCTTGGGGCCACGTCAGAGGTCCGCGACATGAGATAATGCGCTCGGCAATAGTCTCCGTCAGTAAATTGATTGTTTTTCATTGGCTGTATGGCATATAGCATCGTTTTGTTGAAACCAAAGCTCAACATTCTCCAATTCAGAAACGAAAAAATTATGAATCCTCATTGACTGCACCATTATGACCGGCTGCATATTTGAAGAAATGTGGACCAATGATACCCTCTGCACATACAGAATACCAAGCAGAGACTTTTGGAAGATCATCGCTAAACGTTTTTTTTTGTGAAAATCGGATCGGATCGGTAACCATTTCGATTTGAGGCTCACAACTTAGATTTTGTAAGTGCGCAAACCATGATCCTTCGGCAAAATCTTTCATAAAGTGGATGGCCGCGGCTCCAGTTGTTACGCGCGATGGCGAAAGAACTCATTCGGATCATTTTCGATACTCTACTCTACAGTAACAGTAGCGTTTGCTTTGGCTGGTACGTACTGTGCGGCGTCTCTGCGCATTATCCACTAGAGTAAACGTGGTCCATGTTGACTCGAAAGATCGACTTTGCTGGGCGTGAACCCAACCATTATTTGTTAAGAAATTTGCAACCGTTCTTCCGACTAAATTTGTTCATTATAAAATGGCAAACCAAACTGAGTATAAATTAAGTAACAGCTGTTAAAAGGACCAACTTCGCAAAAAGTATTAATTCATTGAAATCCACACGTCTAAAAAAACATTCATTACAAAACGAACAAGTAAGGAAGAGTTAAGTTCGGACATAACCGGGTGTTTCATACTTTTGAATATCCGATTTTATTCATTCTAAGCACAAAGATGCACCTTGATAAGAACGACATGCAGTGCCGCTGTCCAGCTACTTGATGTCCTCGCTAGAATAAAGGCTCACATTACCGCCGGCCAAGAAGTGCCATGGACGGGACAAGGACTGAAACGAGTTCTAGTGACACTTACTACAATGAAATACCCTACAATAGAAGGTGAATTAAGTGCGACAGCTAATTAGAAACACTTTTCTAAAGTATCAGAATTCCCTCTGGTGCTAATTTTTATTAGCAATATTATTGATTTCTGGTAAGAATGTGTTTCAAAGTTGTGGTTTAAAATATATTAAAATGTATTATTCAGGGTTTTTAATGAGAAAAAGCTGCCGCTGTACACCTACCCTTCGCAGCTACATTTTTAACCTTCGTCGGTCTGGAAAGATGTGCAAAGAAATTTCGAATAAGGTCAAATACTCAAAAAATATTGTTTTGAATGTCCTTAAGCATATACAGTATTTTAAAACTATTTTCAATATTGCACGCAAAGAAAAACTTGAAAAACTTCAACAGAAATATACCGCAGACCTACTACTGTCTCCCGAGGAGACCCAAAAACAGAGTTCCACTGACATTCTACGTGAAATTCAAGACGAATACAATGTTCAAATATCCAAGAGAACAATTGCCCGGCGTTTGGTCGAATCTGGACTTCACGGTAGGGCAGTACTCAGGAACCCACTTCTCACTAAAATTCGAAGAAATGACGGAAATGACAAATCAACGGAAGTATGTCGTTTGGAACGATGTAACAAAAATTAATCGCTTAGGTCCTGATGGTCGAAGGTATGTTCGCCGTCCGATAGTTCGAGAATTTGAATTATTCGTAGTTGCGTACGGTGGAGGATCAATCATGGTGTGGGGATTTTTTATCTGGAATGGTGTTGGTCCACGCCATAAGAATAATGGAATTTTATAGAAGGAGAAATACGTCCACATCCTAAAAAATGTCAAGTTGTCATGGTCTGAGGAAAATTTGTGCTTTATATGGAAGATAACAATTCAAAGCATGCGTCTAAGTTGACACAAAAGTTTTTTTTAATGAAAATTCTATCAATGTTTTGGAGTGGGAATCGTCCAGCCCAGACTTGACCCCTATAGAACATCTCTGGGTGATGTTAAAAGAGCCATATGCACGAAAAATATCCCAAATTTGGATGTTCTTTGTGATGAAATTAGAACGGCATGGCAAGCTACACCATTGGTGCGCTGTCAGAGTCTTATAACGTAAATTTGGAATCGATGTGTAGCAATATTAAAGTAAAAGAGATAACCAACTAAATACTAACTGAAAGTAAGCAAGTTTCTGTAATATCATTAGTTTTTGTTGATAAAATCTTTTCGTTTCTAATTAGTTGTCGCACTAAAATCGTTGATTCCACATGTTTTTGTTAAAATCTTCAAAACAAAAACAAATTTTAAACACAATTTTTACTATTTGATTTTAAGGTTAACATAGGTTTCAATAAAATAAGTGAAAATACAATAAATATACGTGATTTATTGGAAAATAACATCATTTACTTCATAGGGGTCGTTTCTAATTTGATAGTGTTTGAATCTTTTGGCTACGAGTAATCGTTGCTGTAATTTCGAAAACTGCTGTCTCAAGGAAAACGTGTTTAAAGACAAGCTGATGTGGCTGATTGAACTGAGCGGCTACACTTTAGAAGCCTATAACTTAAAACCTACTGCATCGGTTCTTCGCGATTTTTTGCCAAAACTCAAATTATATCTGTCGGCAATCATCGTGTGCACCTGATTTGGATCCATGCGATTTGTAGCTACTCAGCCAACTCAAACAAACTCCGGGACGCCATTTCAACACGATTGAGTAGATAAAAGCGCATCGACGCGGAAGATTATACCGGAAAAATGATGTCTGTTTCGAGAACTATAAAAAGCGTGCGCTTTATCGGACGTGGATGAAATTTGTTTGAAAAAATAAATAGAGAATTTGCATTTTATAAACAAATTTATATTATTTTTTGTTACTAGTAGAATGTGATTATCAGTGAGTTTTTATAAAAGCATATATCGTTAACTAAAATGCAAAACAGCGTATCATCAAACCAAACGAATTTGAATTTTTTATTGCTTGCGATTTACTACATCATATTATACATATATACCATAAGATTTTCAGCTACCGCTGTCAGATATAACCAATACATAACCACTTTATAACTCATTTATAACCATTTTATAACCACTTTATAACCAAAACTCAAATTTTTTTTCAATATGAGTGGTTTCTATTATAACGTTTTTCCTTCCACTGTAAGCTTATGAAAAATGATGTTGCGTTATTTTGCATTTTACTTGTAGGTGACTACAAGCATTAAGTTTAAAAAATAAAAATAATTATATTTTCAACACCAGTTTCTTGCACACTGTTTGCTTGTGAGTTTGCAAGTTACAAAGTTAATAAAATGACAATAAAATTGCAATAAAAACTCAATAAAACGCGCTCTTATGCACTTTACGCCCTCAATCAATAAAATACAAACACATTCATATAAATAGTTACACATACGTGCCCGGCAATGTGCTTTAAGGCCATTTAAGTGGACTGACTATGCGCGGGTCACAGAATCCACTTAAAATCATCACAAAAATCAAATCAATTTTGTTTTTGTAGTTGCCGACAAGCCGCAGACGCAGCAATGGAGATTAACTAATTCGTGGATACAAATCAAGATCGGCAGCCGGTGGTGTAGAATGCAGCGCACAGACGCGAACGCAGATTAAGAGGTGCCAATGTGATTGCAGCGGTTTCTACGCCAGTAAAGAAGAAGAAGAATGTGATTGCAGCGGCTGGCGCTGCAGCTGCGCTGTCCGCTGTCCGCTGCTCAAACTGCCTACAATTCTTTGTCTTTGGTTGCAGTTCGCGTTCTCATTTACTGCCTGCTTGCGACCGATGAACCGATCGCATTATCCACCTACTTAGTTGGCGTAGAGCGGTAATGGAGTGCATTATGCATTCGTGCATACTTAAACACAAATAATCAGCTCGAAGTTTTCGAAAGCCGAAAGGCGCCGCGAAGGTACCTAATGCTGCACGTGAATGAAAAATTAAAAGCAATTGGATTGCTCGAGTGAGTTTTAGGGGGAGCAGAATATATGTCACTTGTGGCACTGAGCACATGAAAACACAACAACAACATATACATACATAGTATATATCCATATCCCTTCATAGCAAGCCAATCCACTTGTCAGCGCAATAGATGGGAAATGGTAAGCGCCAGCATTAAAGCAACAACAATGTACACATGTGTAGCCGTTTAAGTCGAACGCGTAACCACAAACCTTTGGAAAGCCGACGGCAAGCCGCAAGACACACTTCGTCAGCGACAAACCGCCGAACCCGCAAACCCACAAAACCAAGAGGCCAAGACACACTACACAAAGCCAGGCACATATCTGCTTTTGTATATGTGTGTAGTTGTGAAAACGCATAAGTATTGAAAATGAGTGTGAGTGTGGAGGCGCACTCAGCGCGGTTTCTTATTGTGGCGACAAAGCCACCTCTTAATGCGCTCTCTAGGTTTAGGATTAATTGAAATAAGTTGTGGCATGACGTTTGTTTGTTTTTTAACTAATTGTTTGTGCCGCCCTTTGTTCGTACTTTTGTCGTTGTTCGCTCTATTGTCTATAACTAATTTGGCTCTTGCTCCATTCAATTGCTTGTGGAAGGGAAATTAATAGAAAAAAATTATTGGAGCCAAAGCAATTATCGATTGTCTGACAATGAATTGTGTGCGCGTAGATGCTGCGGCCGATATGCGGCACATGGCATGGGAGTGGGTACTTGTCTTCGTTGCTTACATGTAAGATATGCCCGCCAGCTTGCTGGCGTATTTGGTTGTTTGGTGAGAACAGATGATCGATAATACACTGAAGTCAATTGACAATTTATTGAAATTATGATTTTGTGCAGAGAAAACACTCAACAATGGCAGCTGCGTGGCGAATATTATACATATATAATAATCGCGTAAGCGGTGTCTACGCCGTTAAAGAAGAAGAATGAAATCATCGATGCAGTTATTTTAGGGCTTAGGTGGGTTTGAAAATTTCAAAAATCAATTTGTTTTTGTTTTATTGCATAAATAGTACACTATGTCTTAACATAATCGCGTAAATTTTGAAACCGATATGTGTAGAATTCTAAGCGAAAGGCTCTCCGGTAATTTGGCCATCAGTACAAATTTTCTCAGATATACGGCGTTTATCGCAGAACTCTATTTTGTAGGTTGGTAGACATGATTTTTCAAAGGATTTTTGGAAGGAAATTTGGCATATATCTCTGAAATATAATTACATATATAGTCATTCAACGAAGTATTATTTTTTTTTATTAAAACCAATTTTTTGCGTGCCAATAAATGACGAAAATTTGACCAAAGAATGAGATATGCCAAAAAAATTTCCAAATTTTTTTCGAATATTTTTTTCTTCGTCCAATAACGAGATTTAGGCAGATGCTGGAAATATTTTTGGTTTTTTGATATTAAATTCAACAATAATGAGCTGTACACGACAAGAGCATTTTTGCGACGTAAAGAGAGTTGAGGTACCAACGGCTGATTCTTGGGATTTTTAAATAAAAATTTCACAATATTCAATTTAAATACATACATATGTATGTATGTATCGCTGATAGTCTGAATTGTTTAAATAAAACATATATATGGATGTATATACATATGTATGTATATGTTTGAAAAAATGGTAAAAGAATTGTAAAAACTTTAACAGCTAAAATCCAACTAACACCTTAAAAACAAAGTAATCGTCATGAAGTTTTTTACACATGTTCATCAGTAGTTTGTGCAACCGTGGTACTAGAAAATACCAAAAATATTGAAATTGGTAATTTAAAAAAAATAATTGGTAATAAAAAAGAGCGGAAAATCCATTTTTCCGAAAGCTCATAATTTTTGCATTTTTCATGTTTTTCCTTCGTTCTAGTACCAGGCTACGGAAAATGCACAAATAAAAAAATATTATTCTTTTGCCTTTCAGATTTTATTTACGGTTGCTAGGCCTGCAGCCATTGTTCGGCACCCCCTCCTCTCCTTTCCATGAAATCCAACTAAGCCCTTAAAGTGCAGAGTAAGGTAAGGTAAGGAGTAAGAAGGTTAGTAAAACAAACGCACAATAATTGAAAAATTTTAAATATCAACTGCAGATGAAGAAATATTTCGACGTGAGCTGGTTTGGTTGAAAATTAGCTTTTTTGACGATTTTAAGTCGGATTAAGGTTTGATCTCCAATATTTTAAATCAAAAAAAAATATGTTGTGTTTGGGGCATAAGAGAGGAAATTTGAAACAAATTTCGTGCAAAAACAATTTTTTTGTTCAAATAAAAATAAAAAGCCCTAAAACTTGGTTATTTGAATTTTTAGCATAAATTTTGAGGTTATGTGACAAAAGTTTATATAGAAAAGTTATAGATCGTTTCATTAGCTACATACAATATTGCTATAGAACTTTTTTCTATGGGATTCCTAGTTTTGCCGGAAATTGAGATCAGCCGTTTGTAAGCCTTAAAAATGCAACCACACCACTTCCCATACGCTTCGCTACAGCAGATCGTCCTTAAATTATGCCTGCTTTCATCTTCGCTATTTTATATTTCGTTTCCATTAGGTTTCCACCTACTATGACATTTTTTTACTTTGATTTTTTTTTTAACATTTTCAAAGTCTTCTTCAATAGTCTTATATAACTAAGTTATAACTAAAACGGAAATTTTTTTCATATAAGTAATTCCTACTTTGCCTATTTTTTCATTCTTTTTGCATTGAGGCACGCTGACTAATACTATTTTAACTTTATTTAAACTGTTTTAATATTAACCTTAATTCAATAAAATTCATATGAATAATTCCACTTATACATATTTGTATATATTTAAATTTATGTTAAGGCTTTGCATTCAAAACAATTAACCATATTTATATGCATTACTAACCACAAATCAAAAATCTGTATAAATGCTTACTTAAATAATGCACTATTATTAAATACGCGTAATCGTTTTTAAAGCTGTTTGTGGTTTTAAAATCTGTATAAGAAATGTTCTCATGAAAGAAGCATACTTTGCGGTTATTTCCTGAAACATGTATTAATATTGAAATCTTACATCACTTGATTAAAAACAAAAAAAAAATACACAAATAAAAAGCTATCTGGTGAAAACTGGTTTTGATCGGTCAGTTTGTATGGCAGCTGTACGCTATAATGGTTCGATTTAAGTAATTTTTCAGAGCTCATACCCTTGCTCTGAACAATAATCCAATGCCGAATTTTGCGAAGATATCTTGTCAAATTAAAGAAATTTCCATACAAGAACTTGAGTTTGATCGGTTAGTTTGTATGTCAGCTGTATGCTATAGTAGTCCGATCTGGACAATTTCTTCAGATATTGTAAAGTTACTTTGGATAATGGTGTATACCAAATTTCGTGACGATATCTCATCAAATCGAAACGTTTTTCATACAAGAACTCGATTATGATCGGTCAGTTTGTATGGCAGCTATATGCTGTAGTAATCGAATCTGGACAATTTCTTCAGATATCATAAAAATTCTTCGGGTAATAATGTTTACCAAATTTCATGACGATATCTCATAAAATCGAAACGTTTTTCATACAAGAACTTGATTATGATCGGTCAGTTTGTATGTCAGCTATATGGTATAGTAGTCCAATATAAAAAACTTCTTCAGATATTGTAAAGTTACTTTGGATAAGAGTGTATACCAAATTTCGTGACGATATCTCATCAAATCGAAATGTTTTTCATACCAAAAGTTGAACTTGATCGGCCAGTTTGTATGGCAGCTATATAATATACATATCCGATATCGGTCGGTTCCAACAAATAATTAGCTACTTAGTAAGAGAAGCCCATGTGCAAAATTTCAGATCGATATCGCAAAAACTGAGAGACTAATTCTCGTATAAACAGGCAGACGCACGAGAAGACGGACCTGTCTAAATCGACTCAGCTCATCACGCTGATCTCGTATATATACGACCTCTAACGTTTCATTCTGTTTTTTACAAACTTCTTGGCAAACTTAATACACTCTATTCAGGGTATAAATATATCTACATATAAAAAAGTGCATATCACTGTATTATTAATATTATAATTGAAATAATAAATTAGTGGCAGCTCAATTAGCATTCAACACTTCATTACGAGCAATATTTAGTAAATGCTGCCCGCATACGTCCCGCTGTGCTAATAGGTGTTAATTTCAACTTTAATGCTTATAGAAATTGATGGAGAGAAATTTATATTGGTTTGGGTTTGAGTATGGGTAGATCATGAAATGCGATCCGCCACTCAAAGCGGCGATCAACGTGCGCGCACAGCGATAAACAGTCTCCACAGGTGAGCAATCAAATACTCAAAACAACACTTACGCTCGCATGCATACACAAAAAATATATACCTACTTATATATGGAAACCTAAAAGCATTGTGTTAAGACTAAGGCTGCGGCACGCGTCTTCCAGGAAGGCGTGGACAACGAGATTTTATCAATCGCTGTGCACAGAAGCTGTTTGCATTGGAAGACAAATTAATAGATTTATGAATTTTATTTATTGCTCGTCTTTAATAAAATAAATATTTTGATGTTTGGTTAAAATACCACGGCATTATACGTAAAATGATATTTTCTTTATTTTAGGTTGTGTATATTAAGAATGTCGAATCAAAGTTATCCACTAGACTTTTTTCTGATAGCAATTACTCTAAGAAGGGCATTATCGCTCAAACAAGCCAGTTTTTAAGGAGGCTTCTCCAGAAGAGTTTTTAACACTTTTTCAACCAAGATATGTTGAAAGACAATTTCACATTGTCAGAAGTGCTGCTTGAACGCTACAAAAAGAAGTTGTTTTTTGATCGGATGGTTAGTGGTGAAGATAAATTTATCCAATCCGACAAACTTAAGCCCAAAAAATTGTAGGTGAAACCTGGCCAACTCGATAAATCAATGACAAAGCCGAATACCCACGATGCCAAGGGAATACTCTGTAATTGTTGGGATCAAAATACTAGCTGTATTATGCGCTTCAAAAACCAGTGAAAATGGAAGGAATGAATTAATGAAGATTGTTATCGACATGAGAATATAAATTTCCCTCATGACCACGCTTGGCATCATGTTGAAGGACCATTTAAAAACTACTTGGAAAATAGTGGCTGGAAAGTTTTACATCACCCGCCTTATACCACAGACCTGATTGCTTTCAATTACCATTTATTCCGGTCTATGCAGTATATCCTCACTGGAATGTGGTTCACATAAGAAGAGGAAATTAAAAATTGACTGATCCATTGCGTGGCGTAAACGCATTTTGCTCAAAACAACTTTTTTCGAGTTCGTTCGCCGCATAAAAAAACAATCGCTTCGAAGTTTTAACACTCATGTTCATCGGGAGTTGTATTAGAATATACCAAAAATTTTAAAAATATTTGTTTTTTTCATGTTTTTCCTTCGTTCTTGTACCAGGATTCGGAAAAATGCACAGATAACGAAAATATTATTCCTTTGCTTTTCTGATTTTATTCAAGCCTGATGGGCCGCCACTCTTTCCTTTCTTTTTCTATTCTTTCCTTTACTGGGATTACCAAAAAAAAATTGTGAAGCTTCAATAAACCATTTCCGACAACTGTATGAAAATTTCAATCTTTTACTTTCCAAAAAAGTTCCATAATTTCGGGCCAACAAAGTAGAAACCCCCTTTAAGGGGTTGCATGGGTTTGCGGGTTTCAAAAAATCGATTTGTTTTATTGTTTAAATAAATTCTACAACATCTCTTGAATATTGGCCTAAATTTTCAAGTTGATCCAAGTGATAGTTTCGGAGTTACAGCCTTGAGAACTTGTGCGTATGAGACTGGCTAGGCGTTTTTATCGAAACTGTGAAGTCGGTTGGCAAGATTTCTCGAGAACTACTACTACTCAACTGATCTTAATGAAATTTTACACAGATCTTTGAGATACCATTCTTAAAGAGTTGGATGGAGGATTTGTTTTTCTAATAAATATTATATTTAATTTTTTATTTAAAAGAATTGTTGAAGAGAGACTATTTTTTACCCGATGAAACCAATTTAAATGAACGTTCAAATTTCTATATATGTAGTTATGCGATGAAAACACAGCACAAAATATCGACCTTAAGACCTTAAGTGACTCCTCACAAACGCTTTATATCGTGGGTTTCACAAAGACGTACAAAGGTTACTCATGTTTCATGAGGCGTCCTAGCTATGGTATTTTTATAACCGCAAATTAATAACCACAAGCAAAAAATACCCCACTGCAGCGGAAATTTTAGAAAATGTAATTAAAATATACCTAAATGTATAATTATGGGTATGCACATTAGAGCGGGTCGATTTACAGGGAATACGGGTACTGTTCTACGGATCATTCTGCACAATTTCGCTTAATAGACTATGGGTCTAAAACCAACGATATTTAACGCGAAAGCTTCTAGAGATCATAAAAATTTGTTGATAATTTTTGGAGATATTCGAATGAAATTTAATACGTAAGTGTTATTCTATTGATCGTTTGTCGGAATCGGTCATATCGAACAACTATATCACATATCTACATATCTTCCAAACAACCCAATTTTTTTTAACTTACAATTTTTTAAACTTCGCCGTAAATTGCTGACTTGAAACCGGTTTTAGAACCATAGTCTCTTAGACAAAGTTCTTCAGAATGAGCCGTAGCACATTTCACGCCTACGCGATCTTATAGAAAAAAAATCAACATGCTCTAATTCACATACAATATAAATATAAGATATCACAAATTATTATATTTAGGTATGTGGTCACCATAGTTCGTCATACTCATAAGTTATCCGATATCCCAGCTATTACAAATAACATCTACATATATAATTTTGTAAACTGTTGAACAGTAACCTGCATGCCCTTATACTTGTACATCATGTGATTATGTTTGCATTATTCATATATGTATATATATGATATATATGCAACAGTATGTATGTAGGTACAGTGGGAACCACTTGAGACTCTAATGATAAGAGCATAAGCAACTGAGCAAACTGTAATCGCATGAAAAGCCCGCTGCTAGAAAAGCAATAATATTTCGTGGCGATATGGATTGATGGATACTAACTACTGGTTGCCGTTGCTGATACACAAACGTCGTTAAAATGTAAATTAAGTTGTGAAGTGAGAAATTGTAAAAACGCTTACAACAACAAGTGAAATGCGACGACGAAGTACACGCATAGAGGCCGATGCATGTGAAAAATATAGCTTAAACGTAGATATATAGTACATATGTACATACATTCAGTTGTAGTGGCGCTGTTGACTGATTGCTGACAAGTCGAACGTTGACTCACTAATGCATTATCATGGCAGCGGTTATCGGCCAGTTCTAAGTCGACAAAAAAGATAGAAAATTACCACAGAAACTGAAATAAATATAATTGAAAGAAACGACGGGTGGTCGCTATGGTGGCAGCATAATACACCAGCCCAGTGCGTTGAATAAAATTTAACACAGTTTAGCTGATAAGCTTACTTTAATGGGAAAAACGCTGGCGCGAAACAGAATGAGTTAACTATGAGTGTTTGAAAACGGCTTGGCAAGTGTAGGTATAGTAGAATTGGTTAATATACACATACATTTGTATACATATGTATATGTTGCAGTTAAACATTTGCACGTGCAACAGAAACGCTCGAAAACTCAACATAAGTCTTATGTGGTAAGGCAAGCAACATTTTACAACGCGGCTGTTCATTTACTGTTCATTACTTTTATATGTAGCTTGTACATACATATGTATGTACATGTGTGGCTAATATTAGTGTGTTTTATACCTTAAACAGATTAAATAAAATTTCCTACTAAGTTTCTAATACCCAGAAGGAAAAGTGGGAGTGTGTATATAGTATATATCGTCATCTAAAATGCAAAATAACATATCATCAAAAAAAAGGAAATTGAATTTTGCATTGCTTACGTTTCACTGCACCATATTCCATATATGTAGCATAAAATTTTCAGCTTCCGCTGTCAGATATAACCAATACATAACCACTTTATAACTCATTTATAACTACTTTATAACCAAAACTCAAATTTTGTTTCAATATGAGTGTTTTCTATTATGTCGCCTGTAAACTTATGAAAAGTGATGTTAAGCTATTTTGCATTTTATGTAACGATATACAAGTACATATATGTAAGTATTTATGATCAGCGTGACGAGCTTAGTGGATTTTATTCTGTATATACGCGAATTAGTATCTCCGTTTTTATGTAATCGATCTGAAAATTTTCACACGTGATTTTACCTTTAAGAAGCTTTTCATTTGTCGCAAGCGCCAAAATCGGATCACTAAGGCATACGGTTGCCATATAAACTGATCGCTAAAAATCAAGTCCCTATATGGAAAACTTTTTTATTTGACAAGATATTCTTGTAATATTTAGCACTGATTATTGTGCTATAAAACGCTATAATTTTGAACAAATTGTTCAAATCGGACCTCTATAACATATAGCTGCCATACAAACTAATCGATGAAAATTAAGTTCCTATATGAAAAACTTTTTTATTTCGCAAGATATCCTCACCAAATTTATCAAAGATTATTTTCCAATAAAACGCTATAATTTCTGAACAAAAATTTCAAATCGGATATCTATAGCATCTAGCTGTCATACAAACTGATCTATAAAATCAAATTTTTGTATTGAAAACTTTTTTATTTTAATTATTATCTTCACAGAATTTTGCATAGATTATTCTCTGAGACTACACTATATTTGCAGATTAAATTGTTCAAATCGGACTTCTATAACATATAGCTACCATACAAACTGATCGCTAAAAATTAAGTCCCCATATGGAAAATTTTTTTATTTGACCAAGAATCTGCCAAAAATTTTACACAGATTATTATCCAAAATAACCACACAATCTCTGAAATAATTGTTCAGATTGGAGCACTATAGCATATAGCTGTCATATAAACTAAACGAAAAAATCAAATTTTTATATGGAAAACTTTATTATTTTATTTATTATCGCCACAGAATTTGGCATAGCTTATTCTCTGAGTCAGCAATTAAATTTCAGAGCAAATAGTTCAGATCGGAGCACTACAGCATATAGCTGCCATACAACTTGACCGATAAAAATCAAGAAAAAGATCTTTTTATACCCTTATATGCTATAAATGCTGTAAGAAACGTCCCTGTGAAGGGTATTATAGCTTCGGTACAGCCGAAGTTAACGTTTTTGTTTTGTTTTTGTTTTTTGGTGTAATGATGGCAGCAATTGTAGATTATGCGCATGCGCCTGCTCGCATTTTGTCATTGCCATTAGACGAGTGCCGCCCGCAAGTGCACATTAAAGTTTTTACTACATACACAACTTCCTCTAGGTAGTCAATTAATTTACCATAAACGACCGGTGCAATTTGGTGCTTAATATATACATATGTACATATATCTATTTTTTGAGTCAATAAATAAATATGTACATATATGTGTATGTATGTATTTTGTAGCATTTCTGTTTGAATACTAAAATAATAAATAAAAGTTTAGACAATTATCATTGAAAAATTGTGCGGGTTAAACAACTTGATAACACAAGTCTATGTTTGTATGGTGAACAAAAGACTGTAGCAACAAACTCGATTTATCAGCTCAAATACATATACCTAAAATAATAGACATTTATATGCTATTTGTCCCACTCACTTCATATAAAGTGTGTATTCAAGGTACAACCAACAAATTGATATACCAATATTGTCAACATCTCAGAGATTCTATGAGCCGCTGTGGCATGCTACAATTTGTCAAAGTTCATAGCTTTTCTTTTTGAATTAACATTTACCATGCCGCTAATACAATTTCTCGCCCAAAATCTGAAATCAAATTTATGTATATATAGACGCTTATGTAGATGTAAGCACTTATTTACTTGCCGCGCTTGCCACAAAAACCGACTGGCGTCTGTTGTGGCGCTTTGATCTTGACCGCTGACGTGCTTTGTTTTTGTTTAATTTTTTTTCCACTTTTACTTTAGTTTTAGTTGTATTAAAAGCGTGTGGAAAAATTACGAAAAAAATAATAAAAAGAAACAGCATAAGAATATAAGAGAAAAAAATGCCATAATAAAAATGTGACCACACTGTTGTGACAACATTTCGGCACGCGGGTATACAAATTTCTTCGCCTTGCCCCACACACACACACGCACGCACGCGCGTCAACGGTCACTCGGGACGCATAGCAGTATTTATAGGCGCTGTCGCAGTACAGTCGCTGTCGTCTCACTGTCACTAATGCGGCTGCACGGCACATACATTTGCTCGGCCGGTGCCTCACTAATTCCTACAAGCGCCGTGTGGACGAAAGGTGGCGACAACCAGCACGACGAAATGGGCATAGCAAAGCTTTTAAGAGTTTTTTCTTCATACAACTCGTACTTTTCTCATTTAACTGTCCACACTGTGTCCACTGTTGGAAAAAAATGTGCGGTTTTTTGCGTGACATTCGCTTGTGCAGTTGTACATTAGTGCCACTAATGGGGGTAAAAATTATGTTAAATTATATATATGGAATTCATATTACATTCTTACATAAATATACAATGTGTGTTGTGATATGTAAGTATGCTGGCGCAGAGCGACATACGTATGTACTTTCATACATTGCATGAATATATTTACTTATGTGCTACGCAGCAAGTCTAATAAAGGTGTTCAGGGTATGGAGGTATATTTATAGGCCAATTTCGCCCATTTTAACGCCATACTTAGCATAGATATGTGAGAAGAATGTCATGTATGGAATTTGGTTGAAATCGGTCGAGGAAGTCCCGAGATACATATGGTATGATTTCACCTAAAGGAGGACGGTGCCACACCTATTGTTCAATTTTGACTTCAGCTCCTTTAAATCCCTCTCATATCATCACGGGGATAAAACTTAATGTCACTGGCTTATTTTGTTATTGATTTTTCGCGCCTTAAATCATTTCGAGTACCGTTATATGGGGAGTGAGCGGGGTTATAATCCGATTTGATAAATTTACACACCGTCGGAAGGAGTTCATACGATGTTTGCTCTAGATGAATTTGGTAGTTGTAGCTTCAGTGGTTTAGGAGATATGTATATTAAAACTATTAGAGGGCGGGATCACTCGCACTTTTTCAAAAATTTTAACTCACTGCTGCCTTAAGCTACTGCAATCATCTGTCAATCAATCACCAAATAATAGGTTTATATCTTAATTTAGTGCTTAGTTATGGCACTTTCTACGTTTACGTTTAATGACGTTTTGTGGGCGTGGCAATGGTCCGATTACACCCATCTACGACTCGATCTCAGTTCTTTGCCAAAAAACACTTGTATCAAGTTACACTAAGATAAATTTTACTCAAGTTATCGTTTGCACAGGATGACGGTGAAACAGACAGACAGTCATCCGGATTTCAGCTTTTCTCGTCATCCTGATCATTTATATAAATATATAAACCTGTATCTAACTCAATTATTTTGAGGTATAGAAACAAATGTTAGGTGAACAAAACTATTCTACTCTGTGCAAGCAACATGTTGCAAGGGTATAAGTACTTCGATTTTAATTATGAGAACCCTTGATGCTGTAGAAGATTTCCAGTAGGACAGCCGAACGGTGAGAAAGATATTTCTGCTTCAAAATATCTCCAAACCAAAAGTCTATAAAATTATTATTACTATAGATGAATATAGAATAGCATCGAAGGACTAGCCAAAATAAAGATTTTTGAAAAAATCGCGGATTCTAAAAAAAGTGTCGTTTTTTGTAAAAAAAAAATGTACACTCCTGAGTGGCACAGAGAATCAAAATTCGTAATCCTCCGATCATTACCTGGCACAAATACATATATTTGTCAGAAGCATTGTTTCAAGTCGCTCGGCTTAGCCGTTTCCTAGAAACAGCTTCAAAGTTATTTCCACCAGATGTATTATACATATGCCAAGGATTTTTCCAGTTCTCGAAACACTTTACAATAGCACTTCTTGGGATGGCCTTCAAATATTCCAGCGAATTTTATTTTCGACTGAAAACGGGTTCCACGGAGCGGCAATTCTAGTTTAGACAACAAGAAAAAATCACACGGAGGCTAATCTGACGAATGCGGTGGTTGATCGATAATATTTATTGCGTTTTTGGCTTGAAATTCAGTCACAATCGTGGCTCGATGCGAAGAAAATTCAGCTTTATCAGGACTCATCGAGCAAGAACACGTTTCATATCCAAAATATCCACAAAAATCATTCGAACGGACTCGCGAGAGATGTCGAGCTCTCTTGCCATATCTCTAACACTTGCCCGACGATTTTCAAGCACCATGTCTTTCAGTTTTTTTTATATTTACATCAGTTAAAAAGATCGAAGGTCGTCCAGAACGAGGCATGTTTTCAAGGATCTCTCGACCGTCTTTGAAGGCTTTGTGCCACTCGTAGATTTAGGTTTTTGATAAAACTAAATCACCGTAAGCCTTTCCCAACATTCGCAACGATTCCGCACACGAAATTTGGTGAGAAATACATAATTTGACACAAATTCTTTGTTCGATATTTTCATCCATAGTAAAAACCGGAACGTCTACTGCGGTGTACCGACTTAAGTAGCTGCTGTAAACATGGTGGTTGAAAGATCGCGCTCATATTTGGCATAGTAATTAAGGACATTTCTACCAACTTTGCGAAATATATTTTTTTTGGAAATATCATTTACCCGGGGAATTTAATTTCACTTTCCGAGTGCTTTTTTGTCACAATTTTTATATATATATATATATATATTATCATGCACTATGACACATTTATGCTTTTATGCTTTAGCATGCACTTTTATATATACAAGTATGTATGCATGTACATTTGAGAACGATGACAAATTATAAATTTCTTCGAAAACCGATAACAGGCTATATGCCTCATATATGTTCCACTAGTTATAGTATTCATGAACATAAAACTTAGAAAATGAGTAAGAGAACTTTGTAACATAACTTTGCACAAAAATTGTGGGTGTTTAGGGATAGATAAGAAAGTCGCATATTCTACAAGCATGTTACATAATGGGTTGTCAAAAAAGTATTTTTACATTTTTTTTTATTGAAATTGAAATGAATTTTTGATGACTCATGGGTAAGGAACTATGCCTGTCTCTTTCGACCAATCCAGCGATTTTATCGCAATTTTCGACGACACCCCTTCCGGAGCGTGGCATCACCACCTCTACACCAGAACGAAAACGTTGAAACCATCGTTGTGCGGTGGAAATGGAAACTTAAACTGCACAAATTTTATTGGCGGCTTTAGGATAGATAAGAAAGTCGCATATTCTACAAGCATGTTATATATTACATATATTTTTCTATATTATGGCAATTACATCATTTTAGAATATTTAAACTTACTTAATAGGTATATTTTCACTCTAATAATACCGATAGTGTTGGTACATTGCCGGCACTTGACATTGAAAGTACCATACTAGTTACTACTTGAAAGGCATAAAATCACCGTTAATTGTTTTACAAAGCAAGGACCATTTAAGCCTTGCACAATAAACTATAAAATGTTTAGGGAAAAGTGAAACTGAAATCGAAATTTTACTGCGAAGGAAGGTCACAACTGAGTGTTGCACTTTAAACTAACTACTGAGCTACTCGCGCATGCTGTGCTCAGTAGGTGGCTTCCGCTAAATAAAATGAAAACAGTTCGGTAAAACAACAACACTTCTATACTTAAATCCGGCAACTGTCATTGGTGATCGACAGCTTGTTGCTTACTATACGCCTTGTTCAAGCGCCTTTGATTTATAGCAATTTTACGATACACTAATAGCCAACGAATAAAAATCAAATGCACAGCATAATTTTATAGCAAATAAAATAAACCAATTATAGCGTAAATCTTGGGCAACTGTTTTTAAAAAATGTGTCCATTCCTATATATGGTATATCTATTTGAAATCTTCTGTTAGAAAATATCGGTGAATGTATGTATGTATGAGATATTGGGTAGTCGAAAAAGTCTTTTCGTATTTTGTCAATAGATGTCGTGGCAGTCGTATATCTTCAGTGTTATCAATCACATTGTGTCATACCATATCGTGTTGGAAAGGAGAGATTTTAAGCTACAATTAAATTTGGGGAAAAAGCTTCACCTGTTCAAAAATGAGTGAAAATAAAGAAAAAATTCGCTATATTTTGAACATTTTGTATAAAAAGGAAAGAATGCCACGCAAGCCACCAATGAAATTTATGAAGTTTACGGAGACGATGCTGTATCAGTTCGTGTAGCACAACAATGGTTCGCTCGCTTCGGTTCTAGAAATATCGATGTGAAAGATGCACCTCGCTCTGGTCGACGTATCCTTGAAAGAGTCGATGAAATGATGGAAAATATTGAACAGGACCGTCACATAAGCAGCCTTGACATCGCTAAGGAACTTGACATTCATCTTCAAATGGTTTTGAACCATTTAAAAAAGGCTGGCTACAAAAAAAAGCTCGTTGTTTGGGTGTGGAAAATTTCATGGACCGAATTAACATCTGCGAAATGAAATAAAATCGAACCAATTCTAAAGCGAATGGTAATATGAGACGAAAAGTGAATCAAATACGACAATAATGTGCGAAAAAGATCATGGTCCAAGCGTGAGGAAGCTCAACATATGGTCGCAAAGCCAGTATTGACGCCTCGAAAGGTTATGCTGAGTGTTTGGTGGGATTGGAAAGGAATCATACACTATGAGCTGCTCCAGCCTGATCGAACGATTGATTCTACATTTTACTGTCGACAACTGATGAGATTGAACCAAACAATCGAAAAAACGGTCAGAACTGATCAACAGAAAGGGCTTCGTTTTCCATCAGGACATTGCTAGATCACACACATTTTTGATGACTCGGCAAAAACTGGGAGAGCTAGGGTGGAAAGTTTTGATGCATCCACCATATAGCCCTGACCTTGCGCCATCGGACTACCAGTTGTTTCAGTCATTGCAGAACTCCCTCCCTTATTGGAGTAATGTTGTTGTGAAAATTACTTATCGCAGTTTTTCGTCGAGAAACCTTAATGGAGTAAAGTTATTTGTTATTTATATGGGCTGGGGCTATAATTCATAATATAAATAATTCTCAAGATATTCGTTTAACAGGAGGATTGGGTGTATATATGCTTTTAACTTCTGGATGTTTAAATGTAGCTAATTTAGCAGAAAAGTTTTACACTGATGGAATAATGTGTCTAGCGGAAAAATGGCAAAAAGTGGTCAACCAAAATGGAAGAAGATTATTATAAATATAAAAAATAAGTTGAAGTTTGATTAGAAATACGAAAAGACTTTTTCGACTACCCAATATATATAAATGCTTGGATTCCGAGCCTCTGTTTGACATTTTACACACTAAGGTATTTCCCTGACTTTGATTTTTGCATTATAAAATGTTCGGTTGCACCCTAACTTAACCCTTCTTCACACGTTTTAGTTCAATACAATTCAATTTAAATTTTCACAGTATACTCTTTTGTAAGACAAAAGATTAGTGAGATTTAGTAGGCCGACAATTTTTTATTTAAAAACGTCAATAAAAGTTCTCAAAAATCTTACACTCTGCTCAACTTATACATACATAATTCGAATACATACGATACCTAATTAATTGCACAGGCTTACTTACATACCATAAGTATAGTATATATGTATATATATGAGACGATATATATATGTATATATATATGTATATACATATATATAGGAATATATAATATACAAAAATAAGTAGAAAATCATTTTTCTCTATTAATTTCAATTGTCACGTGGCGATTTATGAGTATTTGCGCTGCGTGTAGCAATAAACGTCGTGAGCCATATGCCGAGTCGCAACCTCTGACCGCCACCAATGCTTGACCGCATTGACCTCATGGCGTGCGCTACAAGGCAATTGCATGTGCAGGTGACGAAGAAGTAGCCCATAAATATGTGTGCATTCTAAGCCTATTTCCCAGCAACTTAAATATTTTATGACACTTTGACCTACCAAAAGGTGGTATAAGTACGAATATACAAACGAATGCACATATACATAAATGCCAATGTGTATATATGTATGTATGTATATGGTATACGAAGCAAGTCAACTATGGCCACTGAGTGCTCACGACAGGCCACAAAAGTTACTGAAAATCGCTCTAATGCACTGCCCGCCAAAGGCATGACATGTCGTACCGTCTCATGCGTGCTTGGCGACACTATTCCGGTCACTTGCTGTGTTCTTACTATACATTCCACGCATTCCAAGCGGCACTGCGTATTTTCACAAAAAGGTGCAAAACAATTACAGTTTGCCCATTTATTTTTTTATTAGCTTGAACCAAAATGCAATCCGGTCGGCAAATAAGTTTCCGCATGAAATTTTCAAATCGTTTGTACGCTAGTTACATTTTAGAAATTTAAAATTAGTTTTATCTTAAGATTGTAGCGGATGTTGCGTTATTTTCATCGTTAACGAAACAAACATATTTTCGCCGGTTCTTTCTACTTGCCTCATATCGCATATTTATGGTATTTTATCGCGGGTGTTTTATATAATTCTTGTAATTATCGCTTAAAGCGGAAGTCTTTCAAGAAAAATCTTTTCAACTACGTTAACCCTGTGTAGGAGGGGGACTTTTGTATATCGGTATGCATGTTGATGTTGATAAGAAGTAAATCATTTATCGCAACTTTGTTGTGCGCATGAAATGGCATTGACTTGTAATTGTGGAATGAATAAAATCCGAAAACTATGGACGTTTACTGAAATAGCAGAAAATGTTTTGTTCAATACTAAGTTATGGAAGGGAATGTTCTTGCTTCTTATCTGAACAATTTGCTCGATATTTTATCGTTGCCTTGGACCAAAATCTTAGTTAAATTTCGTGACGATATCTTGTCAAATGAAAAGTTTTCCATAGGAAAGACTTGGTTTATATCGATCAGACTGTATGCCAGCCATATGCTATAGTAGTCCGATCTGAACAATTTTTTCGGAGATTATAGCTCTGTCTTGGGTAATAATATATGCTAAACTTCGTGAAGATATCTTGTGAAATGAAAAAGTTTTTCATACAAGGACTGGAATTTGAAAGGTTAGCTAACCTCTCAACGATCGGCAGGATCTTCAGCAAATGAAGACTACCCGTATGTCATTTCTTTCAAAGCATATCTCTTAAAAATCATCAACCGGTTTACTTTTCGTATGTTCTATCATCTGATCAAATTTGACTCGGACTGACAGAAAACTACATTTTTACGTATTTTAAGTCAAATCTTTATTATCGCGTTCAAAATATACTAGTCAATACAAGCATGCTAACGCTCAATCTAATTTTTTATACATTTTTTATGAACCTCGGTTGGGTGGAATTTCAGTGCTCTCAGCGAATTTTGACACGTTTTTCGAGAGCTATTCGCTACTTTGATCCATTTCAACTTCATATTCGTAAACCCACGACTCGTTACCAGTCGTGATGCATTTGTTGAATCTGGTTTTTGGTACGAGTCTTGACACGCTTTATACCCAAAACATAAACTACAATGTGTTGAGTCGAGCCACAAGAGATGTGAAGGTCCTCTGTTATCTCTCTGATGCCAACATGACGTTTCTGAAGCACTGTTTCTTAATTTTATTTTATGTTATTGTTAACAGAGCTAGATGGACGACTCGCATGAGGTAAATTTTCGATCACTTTTGCCACTCAAATACTTATGTTTCCTGATAAAGTAGACTTCACAAAAAGCTTCTGCAACATTTTCCATTTTCCAACATTCCGTAGCCGTGATTCCATTGGAACACGAAACCCACACAAACTTTTCGAATTGTATACAAGCAGCTTCCAAACTCATACTCATGGACGTATGGGGATAGATATTTAGATATAAATTGAGGTGTGCACCTCGATCTTAGGTCTATGTTGTCCTCCCCGCTGTCACAACGACTCACAAAAGTTATAAATTCTAGCATACTGCTGGCTGTTATTGAGGCGATGTGAATCCTATTCGGATACATGAATCCAAGCGTCTACCGACTGCGGTGCACACTAACATCAGTTGCACGGGAGTTTCTGGCTCAATGTCGCAGAGCCGGCATTATGCAGCAGAGGCTATTAAATAGGTGTTTCTTGAGCTTGCAGTTCTCAGCGTAAAAAGCGACAAGAGCCAGAAGTCTCTTGGGAGGTTGATTATATTTTTATGCACTCTTACTTTCTTCCATGTGGGTCAACTTCTTTATGGTGTGAGCACCAACCTTAATATAGGGTGCCGGTCCTAAACCCGTTATACAAGTAGCTGAGTTTACAACAGCGCGCCAGTCATTCTTCTTTTTCGCTGAATGGCGCCAATTTGAGATTCCAAGTGTAGCCAGGTCTTTCTCAACCTGTTTTTTTCAAAGGAGTGGAGGTCTTCGTCTTCCACGGGCCGGTATTGCGTCGAATACTTTCAGTGCTGGAGTGTTTTCATCCATTCAGACGACATGACCTAGCCAGGGTAGCCGCTGTCTCTTAACTTGAACTACTTTAATGTCGTTGTATATCTCGTATGGCTCATCATTCCATCGACTGCGGTATTCGCTGTTGCCAAAAAGCCATAAATCTTCCGCAGAACTTTTTCCTCGAAAACTCACAATGCCGACTCATCAGCTGCTGTCATCTTACATGCCTCTGTACCATATAGGAGGACGGGGATGATGAGTGACTTGTAGAGTTTGGACTTTGTTCGTCGAAAAAGAACTTTACTTCTCAATTGCCTACTCAGTGAGAAGTAGCACCTGTCGGCAAGAGTTATTCTGCGTTGGATTTCGAGAATGACATTGTTGTTGGTGTTAATGCGATGACGGTTTCTTTGATGACAGGAGATATCTCGCCTTGTCCTCGTTCACTACCAGACTCGCTAGCTTCGCATCAAGGGGGATCTCTCATCCTCTCCTCACTTGCGTGAACATCTATACATGAACTCTAACATCTATACATGGCTCCTTTTAAAAGGTTAACATCAACACAACAAAGTGCATATTTTTTCGAGTAGTTGGAAGCGAGATACAATTTTTTCTATCTGATAAAATGAACAATTAGAATACCGTTTGGCGGTGTTGCTTTCAAAAAAATATTTTGCTAAGTTGATAGGACTGTCCTTAATTAATATACCAAATATGAGTACGATCTGTTAACCAGTTTTTTTACAGCAGCTGTTAGAGAGATGGTAAGAGAGCTCGTAATCTCTCGCTGTTCCGTTCGAATGAGTTTGGTGAATATTTTGGGTATTAAACGCGTTCTTGCTCGACTCGTCCCGATAAAGCTGAATTTTCTTCAAAAAGACTGTCGTTAACAGGTGCCTTGTACATGCTTGATCATGCGAATTCCGATTCCATATTTATGGAGAGCATTCTAACTGCCGATTAGATATCGGTTAATGAGTTTGACATGCAAACAAGTCAACAATCATCGGAATGGTTTTCAGTTGATCGAAGAGATAAAACAAAATTCGCTGAAGGAGCTGAAGGCCATCCCAAAAAGCCATCGAAAAATCGTTGGCAGAAGTGTATTACATCAAGGGGTTAATTTGAAATAAAAAATATTGATGATTAGTTAAATATTTGGCGTTGTATTTACAATTTCAGGGGACTTTTTTGTCACAATGTGTATATGTCTATGTATATTGTATGTAAGTTTTTCTTATTAATTAAATCCTTTTACAGAATTTCCGATATTAATGGCTAAACGCCTTTCCTTTGGCACAACTCGTGATCATAAATAATATTTCCTAATGCTAATGGCTACCGTAAATGCCAATGGAAGGCGCGCTACAACTGCTGCATGACCCGTGCATGCCAGGCCCACTTCACTATGCGCACATAACCGTACAACGGTGCATACAACGCTTGTCATAAATACATTAACACTTCAATTAGTCAACGATGATAGACTGTTTTGCCGTGGCCGTTAAAAATGTTGCATTTCATACGTATTCAATGTTGCAACTTCGCTGCGGTTCGTGTGTGTGTGTGTGGATAACTGTGAAAGCGTACAATTATTAAGGCAAATTATGAACTCTCCACTTGCAGCGTGCAGTGAATGCTATTTGCAACTATTTAAGTGAAGTTGGAGGGAAAGTGACAGTGCGAGACTGCTCGACTGCGAGGCTCGCGTTTTCGTGCATTAAGGGTATAAATGTTGCGGTGTATGTTCATAGATACATACATAAATAAATGCATATGTAAAGTAGCGTTTCTAAATGCATAGTATGTTTGAATTATAAATTGAATTTACTGGATTACGCAGTGAATTTATTAAATTATGAGGACTCACCGCTAGACGCAGCAATCATAAATTTTCCAACTGCACGCGTTCTTATTATGCCGGCTGTCATTCGGTGCCGGTTTGAAACTTGATTCTTGTATTTTTGAGTTTTTTTTAATTTTTTTTATTATTTTTGTTATTGTGTTTTATAACAGCTATGTTATATATGCATGTATGTAGGCATGAGATGTACATATGTTTCTAAGCAATTTAAGCGCAAACAAGTTTGTTGTCTAAGTCTTTAGTATACCAGCTATTTATGTATGTGTGTACGCAAAATGTGTTGGTGTGAGTTTTCATGCTGTAAAGAAAAGCTTACTTTGCCACCAGCTGGCTTTTCGAAGTAAACAAAGCGTGCTTGAAAGTAGAAAAACGCATACTCCGAGGCACACGAGTATGTATGTATGTATGTATGTATATAAGCACTCAAGTATGAATGCATGTATGAGTGCGAATATGCAAGTAAGTATGTTTGTATGTGTGTAAGCATTCAAGTACGTAAATATGTATGTTTTATACATGCATGTACATATGTAAATATGTGTGTTAGCATGATGATTATATGAATAATGTTTTTACTTGTTTAACGCAAAATTTATGAGCGAAAAGTGAAAATTATTATTTATTGTCCAGCATGCTCACGCATTTACACATTGTCTTGTTCTTAACTTCGCACGAATATGTAGATTACCGTTCAGTTCATATGTATTTATACGCACTGACTTTGATTAAATAGATTATGCAACGCAAGAAAACAAGCGAGAATTATTAAAATTCATGAGCTGAAAGCATTGAAAGCATTCTTGCATTGTTCTGCTCAAATTATGCAATAAATAAAATGTAAAAGGCTAAAAACGAAAATGCAAAAAAAAACAACTAAACAAAATTGCTAAAAAATGTAATAACAAAAATAAAATGCTAAAAAATTATAAAAACAATTTAAAAAATACAAAAACAACTAAAAAATACAAAAAAAATAATAATAAAATAAATAATAAAAAATTCCAAAGAAAAATTTTAAAAAATGCATAATAACAGTCCGAAAAAATACAAAAAAAATTAAAAAAAAATAATGCAAAAAAGGAAACAAATCACAAAAAATGCAATACAAATATTACAAAAAAAAAATAAAAAAGAATTAAATGCAAAAAATATTACAAAAAAATAAAAAAATACAAAATGCTATTAAAAATAAATTAAAAAAAACCAATGAAAAAAAACATAGAGAACATTAAAAAAAAAACAATTTTTAATGCATAAAAAATCCAAAAAAGTAATAACAAAAATAAACTGCTAAAAAATTACAAAAAAAAACAGCTAAAAATACAAAAAAATAATAACAAAATAAATAATAAAAAATTACAAAAAAATGTAAAAAATGCGTAAAAACATTCCAAAAAAATACAAAAAAAAAAAAAAAAAAATCAAAAAAACGAAAAATCACAAAAAAATAAAAAGAATAAAATGCAAAAAAATTACAAAAAATATTAAAAAATAAGTTATAAAAAAAAAACAAATGAAAAAGAACATACAAACACATTAAAAAAAATTTTTTTTAATCCATAAAAAATCCAAAAAGTAATAACAAAAATGAAATGCAAAAAAATTAAAAAAAATTTATAAAAACCCAAAGAAATACAAAAAAATAATAACAAAAATTAAAATGCAAACAAATTACATAAATAATCAAAAAAAGTATTTCAAAAACAAAGTTACAAATAATATATGTATATAATATCTATATGTATGCATTAAATAACATCTGGCAACTTTTAGTATCGCACGCAGTGCGCAAGCCCGCTATTTAGCTTCGCAACGCAAAACATATGCAAATGAGTTGTTATTATTGTTTTTCTCTGTTTGCCACTTTTTTTATTTTTCATCTAATTTTTTTCCTTCTTTCTTTTATTTTATTGCTTTAATATGCAATAAAAATGCCACTGCGTTAATAAAACCGATTATATAGTGATCTGTCGTGTTTACGCTTAATTATTTTATCTGCCGCTGATTAGACGCTGAATAGCACTATAAATGCTAGCGTGTTTAACGTAAGTACATATGTACATATGTGATTTATTATAGTTTTTTGCAAACATATCTTAGCAAAGTGTTAAAGGTTTTTATATTTTCAATATTTTAAAGAGATAAAAACAATTTAATAAAAATTTTAATATTCTTGGCTTTATCTATTAAATGCGAAGATATAAACATATTTATGTAAATAACACACCACCAGCTGGCAGTAGTGTGTAACATGTAACTGTAAAAAACAATACAAATACGATACTCAAAGTGAGAAACTTGGCATAGAATCTTATCAAAGACATGCTATAATCCCCGAATAAAATTTTCAGATCGAACCACTATAGCATTTAGTTTCGATGAAAATCAAGATCTCATATGGAACTCCCTGAATAGGGTATATAAGTCTCTTACCAAGTTTTGTAACACCCAAAAGGAAACGTGGAGGCCCTAAAGAGTATATTACTGCGGGCAAAAAATAGTAAGACTTTTTAATTTAATAAATTTCGCGCATAAACTCATTCAACGAAACATTTACTTTTCTGGGTTGCTCACACCTGCCCCACATTTCACATCAAAATAATCTATAGTGTTTAGTATACGCTTGCTTGTTTTTTAAGTACATAAAGTAGCATTTGACGATTTTTACGTTCAGAAGTTGGAAAATGGCTTCGGTGATAATTGTTTGTCGCAAGCAAATGTTTTTGATTGGTACAAATTATTCAAAGAGGGTTGAGAATGTTTTGACGACGAACCACGTCCTGGGCGGCCATCAACTGATGATCAACACGTCAATAAAATAAAGGAATTGGTGCTTAAGAATCGACGATTAACAGCCTAAGATTTTCCTCGCTTCGTTGGAATATCAGAAGGATCAGTGAAAACCATTGGAAAGAACAGAAAATTGAGCCGAACGAAAGTGAAAGTGCGATAGATACATAAATCGCAAAATTGTTTCGAAAAACAGCATCTCGTTAGTGTGTTTTATTATTATCGTATTATTACTGACGATGAGTCTTGGATCTGTGTTTACGACCTGGAAACGGACGATCAATCGGTCAAATATCGTGGCAAAGTTGACTCGAAGCCGAAAAAACCGCGTCAAAGCTGGTCAAAAATCAAGGTTATGTTGACAAGTTTCTTCGATTATCAAGCTGTGATGCACTCGAGTTTCTTCCGACCGGCCTTTTTAACTAACCATCGTGCCGCCTGATTTAGCTCCGTGTGACTTTTGGTTATTCAGTAAACTCAAACGACCGCTTCGGGAACTTCCGCTTTGAGTCAATTGAAGAAATTAAACGTGAATCGTATTGAAGGCCATCCGGAAATTGACTTTAACAACTGATTCGAGGGTTGGAAAAACGTTGCCATAAGTGTATTGGGGCCAAGTATGGTTACTTTGAGGAGGATGACATAGATTTTGAGGGATATATTAAGAATTTTAAAAATATAAACAAAGAGTTACTATTTTTTGAGTAGTATACTATACACACTGAACCGGAGATGAGCTGAGTCGATGATGGACATGGCTACCATCCGTTCGTCTGTATATAAGCGAACTAGTCCTTCAGTTTTTGAGATATCGATGTGAAACTTTGTACAAGTATTTTTCTCCACAAGAAGCTGTTCATTTGCCGAAACCGCCAATATGTGACAATTATAGCATATATCTTCCATACAAATTGAACGATCGGAATCAATAACTTATAGGGACAACTTTTTCATTTGAGGAGATATCTTCACGAAATTCGGCAAGAATTATTGCTAAGATTTTGGATCAGCGTATATATACGAGTAATAATCGTTTTTGTAAAAAATTAACATTTTGGAGTGGCTTAAAAATTGAAAATATTATCAAACATCTTACTTCACCGACAAATATATCTTAAAAGGTTGTTTAAAAGTCCTGAAATTTCGGAGAAATTTTCGTTGGAAAGACCGACGGCAAAACAACAAATGGTGAAAAAACTTGTCAATATAATTTATTTTTTATAAGAAAGCTACTATTTTTTCTAAGAAAACGAGTTGCCGCCTCCCGCTTTAAATATCTCTCCATATGTTTCTAATAAAAAAACTCTGAAATTGTTTGGAATTCTCCACTATTACTAAGCTTTTTTCACTCAGAAATTGTAGATTGTGGTCAGTAATTCAATGAGTTGCTGGAATATAACATTGTTTCTCCAATTTTCTTTTTAATAGATATAATTATAAGAATTAATAATTACATTTTTCTATGAAATATGAAATATTTTGAAATTCTGCAATGAATTTTCACTTGAATTTGCTTAATGAACAATATATAGTAAACTTGTTGTTTTTTATACAAAATTTTTGACAGAAAATAAACCAGCATATGTATATAGTATATATGTATATGTATGCATATATAGTATATGTATGTATAAGTGTTACATTTTCAGTTTCGATTAATTAACAGATTAAGAATTTGTGGTTTATTCTCTACATACAACAATAACATACTTGTTGTGGTTGTTATTCTTTGTAGTTAAAGCAAACCAAACTTTTACATATAATTCTTATATCCTAAACATGGTGCTTGATATTGAATCACTATAGCGGAATGACCTCGCAATGCACCACACCAGGATAATCGAAGAAAACTGTCAACATAATCTTGTTTTTTGACCTGCTTTGCAGGTAAACATAGATCTGAGACTAATCGCCAGTAATCTTTAATACATTTAACGACATGCTGGTAGTCGGAGCTCATTATTTCACGGACGTTAACGCGACACTGTTTATTGAAAAATTTGAGCGATTTGGGAACCAATAGTGCTTACACTTTTCTTAGACCCAAATGATATTTCAAAATAATTTTCACTGATCCTTCCGATATTCTAACAATGCCAGTAAGATCTCTGACTGTTAATCGTCGTTTCTCAAGCACCAATTTCTTTATTTTTATTGACGTCCTGGCCGTTAACGCGTTCTCGACTCTCTTTGAATAATTTTTACCAATCAAAACACTTGTTCGCGACAAATAATTATCATCGTAGACCTTTTTAAATATACTTAACTCTTCGACACCAAATCTTTGATTCCGCACACAAAATTTAATGGAACTTCTTTGTTGAATAATTTCACTCATCGCAAAAATCGTCGCATGGCCTTTATGTACTTCAGAAAGAGAAGCGTTTACTAAACACTAATAATTATTTTGATAGAACATTTGGCAGAGATGTCACTGGCAGTCATACCAAGCTAAAAAAACATATTTCGATCAATGATTTTTTGCGCGAAATTGAAATTAAAAAGTCTTACTATTTTTTGCCCATCAGATAAACAGATCCATTAAACCCTGTATAGAAAACTTTTTACTTGTTAAGATATCTGCACGAAATTCAACATACATTATTATCCCAGACAAGGCTATAATCACCGAAAATTATTCAGATCGGACTACTATAGCATATGGCTGTCATACAAGCTGGTCGTTCAAAATCAAATTTTTGTATGGTAAGCTTTTTTCTTTGTGAAGGGTATAATATTTTCGGTTGTAAAGTTAACGATTTTTTTGTTTTTAAATATTTTTTAAGTTTCGCAAAATAACTAATTTTTCTTTAAAAATGATTAAAAATAATATTTTTTTGCTATAATTAATATTAAGCGGTATTTCAAAATGTTAAAATAAATAATTTTTAGTTATACTTATTATTATACGAAACTTACCGGCACTGCTTGGCGTCACCTACATATATTTTAAATAATTATTTCGCTTGTAGTAAAATGTTGGTTCACACACTCTTCACTAAGCACTTTCATAAATTAAGTTTAGTAATCAATGCTCAATAAAATTGTAATTAATTTCGCTACAATATTTCAAGTATATTTGCAATTATTTGTATGAAAATGTATTTTTGCCTTTGTTTGCTTTTGTATTTGCGCACATTTATTTTTAGTTCCGTTTCGCTTTGATTTATGCTATTTATTAAATCTCGAATGCTACTTTGTATGACTGCTGTAAGAGAATTATGACGGTTAACCGAATAAATTTTATTACTCATTAATATTTAAATATAAACGCCTGAGAGCTACAGTCCGTTATAAGAGGCGGGAATAACGGCAAGCGCCATTTGTGTATGCCAATGCTTACTTGATTTGCGATCCATGCTAGAGGCCAAGGCATTTAAGTTTAAAAAAATAAAAATAAAAAATACTCGATGTTATATAACCGCAAGTATGTATGTATGTACATACATGTATACACATAATACTGATTATTAACTAACGTCAATAGGTTAACAGAGAGAGTTCACTAACATTGCTCAGCAGTAAATGCAATTAATCAATTTCACAAGAACAGAAGAGCAACAATCGATACAGCAGCAGCAGCAGCAATTAATAAATTTGAAAAATAACTAAACAAAATGCTGTGAACTGTAGTGTTGAACAACAACAATCGCAATGTCAGTTGAGAAGAAGATAGGCACGAGCTACTAGCTGACTACACACGCACACAGAAACATACACATGTGTAGTTGTGTGAGGGATATAATATTCCTATATTGGTTGCCTCGTTTTGTGCGTAATTGCAAAGGAATTGTTGTTGGCGCGCTGATTGCGATGGCGGCTCACTGCTGTGTCTGCGTCAGTCAGCTAATGCTGTAACGCTGAGTTTGACGTTGATGATGATTAATTACACGCAGCCGCTGACAATGTGGGGAACTTTCACACAAACATATGTACATATATGCATTGTGATATATGTATTATACGCGGGTGGAAAATCATTTAAGATAAGGCAATTGCGATGTGATTTTTGTTTCGGTGATATTTAATACAATGTATCCACTGTTGCTGATAAGTTTACAAAGTGAGTGTATTTTAACGATGGTGTGGCTCAACGTCGCGCGACACAGTTGACATTTACAACGTGAGCAAGAAAACAAGTTGTTGTGATTAGCGCGATTTTAGTTAAAAGTTATGTACATATACACATATACATACATATGTATATACATATTTAATGTTCTTGTATATACATATGTACATACATATATGTATGTACATATATGCGAACATATCTTTATTTGTGTAGTATATTACATGTAGGCGTTGAGATTAATTACTCATTAGCCTAAGTACATTATAAGTTTCACAAAAATCCTCTGATTATAATATTTTTAAAAATTTTGTACACAATTTTTTAGCACTAAGGAGCTGTTTATTTGACGAAGTCGCCAATATCGGACCACTATTGCATATAGCTGCCATACAAACTGAACGATCAGAATCAAGTCTTTGTATGGAGAACTTTTTTATTTGCCAAGATATCTTCAAGAATTCTGGTACAGATTATTATATAAGATAGCGCTAAAAGCTGTGCATATATTTTTCAGATCGGACAACTGTAGCATATAGCTGTCATACAAAGTGAACGATCGGAAATAAGTCTTTGTTTGGAGAACTTCTTTATTTGCCAAGATATCTTCAAGAAATGTAGTATAGATCATTGTATAAGATAGCGCTGGAAGCTGCGCATATATTTTTCAGACTGGACTACTATAGCGTACGGCTGTCATAGAAAGTGAACGATCGGAATCAAGTCTTTGTATCGAGAACTTGTTTATTTGCCAAGATATCTTTAAGAAATGTAGTATAGATCATTGTTTAAGATAGCGCTAGAAGCTGCGAATATATTTTTCAGATTGGACAACTATAGCATATAACTGTCATACAAAGTGAACGATCATAATTTAGTTTTTATATGGAGGTCTTTTTTATATGACAAGATATCGCCACGGCATTTGGCACAAATCGTTGTGCTTAATAACGCTACAATATCCGAAAAAAAACTTTCTATATCGCACAACTATAGCAGATAGCTGCCATACAAAGTGAGAGATCAAAATCAATCCATACAAGAAGCCTTTTTTATTTGACAAGATATCTTCACGAAATTTCGCAAGAAATATTTTTTAAGGTAACGGTACAATCTCACAACAAATTGCTCCGATCGTGCCCCTATAGCATATACATACATACATATCTGCCATAAAAACTGACCAATCAAATCGTCATAAAAAAGCGTTTTTCTTTATTAAGGCTGCTGGATTCGACTTGAAGGTTGTGTTTTTCAAACAACTTGAGTTGAAATAATTTTTCCTTGTATGCAAACCGTTGGCCGGTTATATTTTGACTTTTAGTTATACTATACATAATCATAGTTATCCAATACAAGACCATAATGCCACTGTGAAGCAAATTATAGCTTGCAGCCGAAATTAACGTTTTTTCGTGCTGTTGTTTTTTTTTTTGTTTAATTTCTTTTTTTTTCGTTTTCTGAAATCAACAAATTTTTTGTTCTCTTTTTTTTTTTTTCTATATTTTTTTTATTTTCAGTTTTATTTTTTTTGGATTTGGTTTTCTATTTGATATTTTTTTAATAATCCTTTTGAGCTTGGGTTCATAGAAATTTTACTTTTAATTTAGTTTTAATAATGTTCAAACTTCAATTTTTTTATATTAAATTTAGTGTTATTTTTTGCGATCTTAATTAATTTTTATAATTTTCTATTCTTTTATTGCTTTCAATATATGTTTTATGTTTACGATTTCATTATTTGCATACATTTTAAATGTGTATTTTAGAGTTAATCTATACATAATATGGTTTGGTTTTGTATTTTTTAGACACAATATTAATTTTATTCATTTTAATATTTAAAAGCAACGCACTACTTTGTATTTACTAAAAATATTCATTGAATTGCAAATTCAAAACCTTCTAATAGATAATAAAATATAGAATATTACACGTTTGCATTTAATATAGCCATGTATGTACACACACACACGCACATACATGTATGACGTACCGTGAAACGTTAATAAACTGTTTAAAACATACAAGTCAATAAAATTATTTTTATTGTTTCACACATTCACATATACACTTTTGAATTCGCGTCGGCTAATTGTTTATTTACTCAAGCGCGCGGCTCCTCCGCATTCTGTTATCGACAAACTCGAACTCGGACTGTTTGCGCTGCTACCGGTGGCTTGCCGTTGGTTGGCGCAATAGTTGGTGGCTTGCATTGAGCAAAAAACAAAAAACAAAAACACACAACGATACATGAAAGCACGCATACAAACACATACTAACATACATACACACAAACATGAATTGAGAGCAACGTGCTACAAACGTTTGAAGAGTGTATAATAAACGAGTATGCTTTGGGCTGAAAGCACACCGAAAGGCATACCCACAAATTCTGCGAAACTACCATAAAAGTAGTAATGAAAGCAAAACATACTATTAAAAACCCAACCCACATGCAATCTGGGGAACAAGTTTCCAGCGAAACTCCAACGCAACCCCAACAAACATTTCGTGTACGAGTTACAACTTCTGTTTGTGCTATCCAAGATGGAGATTGTTGAGCGAACAACTAACATACATGCATACAAACGACATGCAGAGTTGTTGTGAAATACATACATATATATAAAACAACAACTATTTCATATAACCTGAGTCGTTCGCTCTTTTTATTGTACTGAAAGCTTTGCAGCCCTTCTGGTTGGTCCATTATCGCCGCCGATAAACGAGTGCATTAGTATTGGTGGCAAACTTGTTCGCGCTCATGGAGTTTACAGTGAATTCCAAAGAGAAAACGAAAACCATGAATGAAAACACAAACACACATACAAGCAACGATTTTTAAACGATGATGTGCGTGTTGATGTGCAGCAAGCTGAAGTGGGCGTTTCTCAGAGTTTTGGTTGGTGCACCTTCGGTTGTGTGCGTGTGTGCGTTTGTTGTTTATTATACGCTGGGATTATTTTAATGAACCACATTCAATGTTAGATATGCGTGAACTTTTGAGAAAAAAATGTATGCGTGTGAAACGACTCTCAGAGAGTGTTAGTTTATGTATGTATGTACATATATGGGTATGTGAGTAATTAAAGTCTCTTTGGATTTGTTTTGTAAGCATTTGAGAAAATTCATAGGGCAAAGGCGTTAAATGTGGTTACAAGAATACGAAAATATTTATTACTAATCGATACTTAGAACTGATACATAAGAGGTTTGCTGTTTACATTTCGGGAATAGAGAAGAAAACCAAATATTGATTATTGAAAATCGCTTAATTGTTCTACAAAATATTCTCCATTAAGAACTATACACTTTTGCATGCGTTTGTACCAATTGTCGAAGCACTTTTGCTACTATGGTTGAGGTATCTTCCAAATATGTGTTCTGAACGCACCAGCCTCTTCAGTTGTCGAAAAAAATTGTTTTGTACAATTCAGAACTCGGCGTTTTTCTAGGGGTGTAGTTGCCACATGTCTAGTTTTTTTTCCAAAAAAAACAGGCAACCATTGGTTTGGAAGTGCTTCGTGCGCGAACAGCTTTTGTTAAGGTGGTAGTCTGGTAACTTATGCCTATTTTCATGACTTCTTGGTCTTTGGTGGTTTTTTATAGGAAAATAAAAATGAATTTTCTTGAATATTTAGAGTGTTTTTATTTACATATTGAAAATAAAAAAAGAAAATTATTTGAAAAAATTTATTATTCTATTACTATTATTATTGTCACTTGAAGTTGAAACCTAAAAAAAATGCACGTGGGTGGCCCAGGTGATTTTGGCTCTTGATGTTAGCTGAAATCAAATATTCTTAATTATTCTTAATCTATAGACATGTCATTCTGGTCGGAACTACTGAAGTTAAATTTCAAGGGTAAATAACAAAATGGCGGACTTTGAACAAAAAGTCCTTTTATTTAAGAAAATAAAGGGTTGTAAATTAAAAAGTTCGTCGTTTGTACCGACGAGAACTATAAGTGTGTAGAACAGCCGGTTAAAATTTGAAAGCAATCGGTTCTGTAGAAAAAAAGTTAAGACCCATGCCGATCAGAGAAAAACGCGTTTAAAGTTCAACAACTCCGAGAGTGAGGAGTCCTAGGCGCTCTAGGAAACTCGTTATAACTCCCGAAATATTTCGAATTTCTGTCTGAAATTTTCACAGTATATTCCCAAGATATTTTTCTTTCAAATTAAGCAAGAAAAAAATTTTCGGTTTTTTGAACCCAAGTTACCAGACTACTACCTTAAATTCGACTCGTTTTGAAATACCCATATTGTCGATTGTTGTTTACTTTCACCTGTCACATTGTCATAGATAATTTTCGAATCACCGTTATCATAGTTTTTTAACATTTCTTTCGACCAATCGCCACGATCTTTTTTTGGGCCATAGACAAATTGTGTGGGATCCAACGTGAACATTTTTTTTCAATCAAATGTTCATGCAATATTGAATATGTAAAAGTCCTGCTAATGCCTATAGTTTTTCACCATATGTCATGACGATCCTGCGATAACAGTTTGCGCACAGCATCAATAGTTTCAAGAACATCAACTGATTCCTCTTAGAGTGATCTACGATCTCGGTTAAATTCTCCGTACCTTCAGTAACAGCGGCCTCTAATTACTAGGTATTTGAAGTTCCATCAAGGACCAGTGTAATTAGAGGCCAAAATCAGTAGATGCCGCTGTCAATTATGGTTTAAGAAGAAATGAAACACATATATATTTTAGTGTTATGGCCAAGAATGTAGCTTTATTATTTATTATTTTATTTATTATGTTTCAAAAATGATCTTTGACAAGTGACCGATGCAGCGATCTTGTATAAATTCCAGTCAAGAAGCCCAATTTTGACCACTTTTTACACCTATTGACTTCACTTAACCCCATAAAAAGTCAGCGGTGTTAAATCGCAGCATCTTGGAGGCCACGCCACAGGCCCACGTTGGGACATGATGCGCTCACCAAAAGTTTTTTCAATGAATTCATTGTTTTGTCACGGCTGTCTTGTTGGAACCAAAGGTCGTGTACATCTACGTATGTATATCCTCCAATTCAGTCACGAAAAAAACATTATTCATGACTTCATAGCTCTTCGTTGACTGTATATGGAAATATGTATCTACCAAAAATTCCATCTGCATGTGTCTCAACAATGGCTTGCGGTTTATCAACAATCACCATAAATACGACAACTATCTTTATTAACGCCATATTCAACCAAAAGTGAGCTTCATCGCTGAACAAAATTTTATTGTGAAAAGCGGGATCGGTGGCCATCTCATTTTGAGCCCATTCAACGAATGTTCTTTCGGAGTACAGACCTACTTACATTATTAAATGCAAAGAATATAAGACAGGTAACGGTCAAAAAGACCAAAAAAGCTAATCGTAGTACCCTTTACTTATAACATTTTCAAAAGAAAATATGAAGGTAAAATTAAACTCATTTATATACATACATACATATATATGCAGGGTTTGTCCGGAAAGTAATAGGACTGATTTTCTTCCGCTGCGACTGTACTTCGGATCGTGCGCGTACCGACTTCTTTCGGTAAAGGGCGTTCCAAGCTAACCAACTAGCGGCTGGGCAATTGTCTCCGAGCACCTGGAGAGTCAGGACAAACATTTTCGCGCGTTGTGTTTCTGTGAGTGGTGTAAGCCAAAAATGCAGCGACAGATGATCAAGCAGGCTTACCCAGATGTTGCTTTAGCAAGAAGTGGTGCGTTTCGGTGGCACCAGGCCCTTTTGGAGGGCCGGGAAGAGGTCACTGATGAAGACCGGAAGAGTGAGCAAATCCAAAGTGAAAACGAAGCTCATTGTCTTTTTTGACATCAAAGGCATCGTCCACCATTAATTTTTTCCTCCTGGACAAACCGTCAACGCCAAGTTTTACGTGGAAGTCCTCAAGAGACTCAAACGAAGGGTCAATCGGGTCCGACAAGACATCGCAGCCGATTGGAAGTTGCACCACGACAACGCCCCGGCTCACACCGCCTTTCTTGTGAACAGCTACCTAACCAAGGCCGGCATCCCAACGCTTCCGCAGCCGCCCTACAGCCCAGATGTGACCCCTCCGGACTTTTTTTGTTTCCTTGCCTGAAAAGGCCGATGAAAGACAAGCATTTTGAGACGACAAAGGCGATCCAAGCATCATGCACCTCGGCTCTCAAGGCTATTCCGGAGAATGCCTGTCGTGATGCCTTCAATGATAGGAAATCGCGCTGGCAGCGCCGCATCGACTTAGAAGGAGCCTATTTGTAAAGTAAATTTTTTTAAATCGACTCAGTCTTATTACTTTCCGGACAAACCCTGTAAGTAAAATAAAATATTAATATTTTTAGGCAAACATTTATTTTACATCAAAAAAAAAAATTATTTTTTTTTCGGCACCCACATACATACATACATACATATGTATGTATGTATGTATGTATGTATGTATACACATATTTAATTTATGCTTTGTACATTTACTTGAATTTGTGTGAGTTTATCAATGTTTAGAGCAATGTTGTCGGCTTTTAATTACTTGACCGGTATATCTATGAAATAAATTTAATTAAAGACATTACGAATGAAAAAATGTAACAAAATGAAATTATCACGAAGAAATTAAATACGTAATACGCGTCGGTACTTTTCAGCTATGTATTACCAGGACAACCTTTAGAGCACGACATGCCATAAAATTTATATACCTCAGCCCGCATGTGGCAGCCATCGCCCAACTTCATTAAAAAGCCCTTAAAAGGCTGCAACAAAAACGATAAAAACAGAAAATAAAATGCTCGTTGTAAAACTCTTTAAATATACCAGTTCGGCCAATCAGCGTTCGTTATTGTTAACTCCACCTTTCGAATGCCACGGAAATCAATATAACAAAGAAAATTGCCATGCAACATGAAACGAGTTTTGTGGCAAGATGTCGCGATCAACTTGCACCAAAAACGCAACCACCACCAGAAACAGCTTTACGGCTTCGCTGCAAGCTGGTGGAATGCACATACGCCTGTGTATGTACATATGTATGTGTAGATATCACGATCGACTCGTGCGGACAGATGCCATGCGATTGCACGACCGATAAATAAGAGTTAATACGAATGTAAGTAAGTATATACATATTTGCAGACATACATACATATGTACAATAAGAGATTTACTAATATTTTTGTATTTGGTATACTCTTTCGTGGTATTGGCTTAGGTGCGCGCTATCATAAGGCCGTTGATTGGCATCTGGTGGCATAAATAGCCACGCTCGAGATGGCAAATTAATTTGGTCTCCATTTTTTCACTCTTTCTGTCATTTACTTTGAAAATATTACATTTCGATGCTGCGTGAAAAAATGAACTGTAATATGATTAATAAAAAACTAAGTTAAGAGTGAAGATGAGAAAAGCGACTAATGTGGGATCCGTGCGCCAGAAGTGTTTGAAAATTATAGAATAATGTCAATCGCCTTACAAAATGCAATGCTTACTTATTAAATTAGAGAATTCGATCAGCCGTAGAGAGACAGGGTTTATCATCAAGGGTTTATATTCAACTGCAAATTAGAAAAAAAACAATTTTTTAAGTTCTTTTTAAAGAGGCGACAGGGGTAATGCTCCAAAATTCTATGAAAAGTTGCGGCGACTAACAAAAGGTTTTCAAGTCCGGAACATGCTCTTGTAGAAGTCAAAGCATACTGAAATCATGGAGGCAACACTTCTTCAACCTGCTGAATGGCAGTGAAAGCGAACTCGATTCCCTAATCGGTGACGATGGAGCGAACGTTCCATTTCCCGATCATGATGAAATTCGAAAGCAATTTCCCGTCTAAAGAACAACACAACGACGAAGGCCGATGGATTGCCGGCCGAGCTATTCAAATACGGCGGCGAAGAACTGATAAAAAACATGCATCAGCTTCTTTGTAGAATATGGTCAAACGAAAGCCTGCCCGACGATTGAAATTCAAGTGTGCTCTGCCCAATCCATAAAAAGGGAGAACCCCACAAACTGTGCCAACTACCGTGAACTAAACCTGCTCAAAATCGCTTCAAAGATTCTATCGAGCGTATTGTGTGAAAGATCAAAGCCCACCGTCAACAAACTGATTGAACCTTATCAGTGTGGCTTTAGGCTCGGAAAATCAACAATTGATCAGATATTCACCATGCGCTAAATCTTTTAAGATACCCGTGAAAAGATTCGTCGATTTCAAAGCTGCTTTTGACAGCACGAAGAGGAATTGCCTTTATACCGTCTTCTCTGAATTTGGTATCCCGGCAAAACGAATGCGGCTGTGTAAACTGACGTTGAGCAACACCAAAAGCTCCGTCAGGATCGGGAAGGACCTCTCCAAGCCGTTCGATAACAAATGAGGTTTCAGACAAGGCGACTCCCTTTCGAGCGACTTCTTCAAACTGTTCTTGGATAATTCGAGTTATAGAACTTAATCGTGCAGGTACAATCTTTTATAAGAGTGTACAGCTGCTGACGTACGCCGATGATATTGATATCATTGGTCTCAACAACCGCGCCATTAGTTCTGCTTTCTCTAAAATAAATTAGGAAGCGAGCAAATGGGTCTGGTAATGAACGAGGGCAAGACGAAATTTCTCCTGTCATCAAACAAACAGTCGTCGACTCGCGACTTGGCTCCCACGTCACTGCTGACAGACATAACTTTGAAGTCGTAGATAATTTCGTCTATCTTGGAATCAGTATTAACACCAACAACAATGTCAGCCTCGAAATCCAAAGCACAATAAATCTTGCCAACAGGTGCTACTTCGGACTGAGTGGGCAATTGAGAAGTAAAGTCCTCTCTTCACGAACAAAGACCAAACTCTATAAATCACTCATTATTCCCGTTACTAGTTTTCGAGAGAAAGCTTCTGCGGAAGATTTATGGTCCTTTGCGCATTGGCCACGGCGAATACCGTAGTACGAGATATACGACGACATTGACATAGTTCAGCGAATTAGAAGGCAGCGGCTACGCTGGCTAGGTCATGTCGTCCGAATGGATGAAAATACTCCACCTCTGAAATAATTCGACGCAGTACCCGTTGAGGGTAGTAGAGCAAGAGGAAGACTTCCACTCCGTTGGAAAGACTAGGTGGAGAAGGATCTGGCTACACTTTGGAGTCCCCAATTGGTGCCAACAGCCAAAAGGGCGACAGCGCAAACCAAAATCTCAAAAAGAAGAAATTAAATGGAAAAAAATAATTTTCAACAATTTTAATTATTATTAAACATTGCTTAAATTCGCACTGTTATAAGAAGTCTTGAATTTAGTCATTAATTTGATTTGTCTGTTGATAAGTTATTTGTTTGCATGACTTAATTCCGACGGCAGCTGATTGCGGCAAACGAATGTTCATAAATTTAAACAACTTCCATCCGAGGTTTAAAAGGGCATATCCATCAAAAACTAAAAACAAACAAAAAAAGAGAATATGGACTTCGTGCACACATGCCACAGCGTGAAGACTTAAAGATATTAATACATATGTATGTAAATATACACGTACCCACTTCCACATACATAAGTATCTGGAGACATATACTATATATTTTTGCTTACACACATGATGCGGCACAGCGCGTGAAATGGCGGAGGAAAAGCGTAAAAAAGGCCTGTAACCAAAAATGGCATAATCAAAGCTGCTGCTGCAGTTCATTAGCCATATCGACGGTATAAATTTACCATAACAACAGCCAACAAAATCGTGCAACAGTGCAAAGCCAGTTCAACTCCAGCAGCCAGCAGCCAGCGCATTTGCAATTGGAAGCATAAACTGCAGAAAAGCTGCACAAATACAATGCGGCGCCATTAACATATGCGATACATGCGCGTTAGTGTCCAGGCAGCTTAGAGTATCCACATATATGGGTATGTGCACATGCCGCAAACTGTGGCAAGTAAGTAATTTGCGCAAGCCATCTCCCAATCATTGCTTCTAATTAATAGCTTTTACATTCTTGAGGTAAATAAGTGTCCATTGGCAAATGTCGAGTGATAAATGACATTATCGCCATTTTGTATGGCAGTTAAGGTTCACAAAATGACCATAAAATTAGTTAGAAATCGCTATGAAAATAAGGAGAGAGAAAGAACGAGTGCGGTTTAAAATATATTAGGATATGTGTACATATTACATATGGTAGATTAAATAAAAGTGAGTTAAAAGTCCGAACTTCGCATAAAATATCTAATCATCAATTTAATTAATATTTTAAAAGTATTAGTGCCTGCCAACGCTAAATCCCTCGCAGAAACCTCACCAAGTGTGCCGACTGGTAATAGATGCTCTAGTAACACGCCGGTGGTAAGGCCGTGGGAAAACCATTGCAGTTGGGAGCTATCTAGCTAAGGTTTGACAATATAGTATGATGCTCTTTGCTCCTCAATTGCCTAGCATTAAAACAGGAAATCTTACCCTGCGTGAGTAAATACAAGAAAGGGCTGTATCAAGCAGTCTTGACATTCATTCCGTGGATTTGCACGGCTGGCGGCCTTTAAGTAGCCCAGTCTTAAACGGAGTTTACGGTTACCTGGCTCCGTAAGCTTCACTTGTATAGCTATGCGCAAGCGGACCTGCTGTCCCCACATTCGTGTGTCCAAAACATGAACCAGGAAATAAAACTCTAAAGAATTCCAGCTCTCCTGGACAAATGTCAAAAGAAAATAATTGTTGAAAAGGGAGCGCTTTCAACCGACTCGAAGGCAGCTAGCTCAAAGTCAGGCTCTAAGCTTGGTCCTATACCAAGCAAGCTACAGCTAAATATATTAGGCCTGGCACTAACACTGGAGCGGAAGCTAATCCCAGCTCTAGAAACGCAATAACACTCGCGGCAGCCGGAACCGAATCTTATATGGCTATAAAGCAAGAAAAAAAGAGATGGCAAAAGTACGGTTATTAGTAGTCCATGTTTCAGAGAATGGCCTATTTAATATATAATAATACCAGATGGAGTCTGCTGTCTACCTGAAGCCTGAAGCTGTTTGTGCAAAAGTGGTTTCAAATTTTAAGCTTTAACGCCAGCAGCAGCAGCTAAAGGAAAGAGATTAACTGAAGAGGCTCAGCTATCAGCCAAAACATCAAAGATCACATTATGTGATACCCACAAAATATTTTGCTGACGTGACCTGGAACAGCATTATCATTGATGAGCTGGATGAGGATAATTCGGAAAAAAAATGCCCAGAGCAAAATGGAAGTGAGTGCAGCCGCGCTGACAAGGCTGCCGCTCGAAGTGTTATTAAGCAAACTGGGTCCGCCATCGTCATTCATAAAGGCCGGCTAGTCGTTCCAACTGTATATAACCGCTATAGCCAAGGTTGGGGAGGTATACATGCAGCTAAGCTGGTAAAAACCCCGCGGGAGAATAAGCCTTGGAGACTAAAGAGGCTACGATCTAGATCTTGTTGCTATTAACAAAGCAATCCATCGAACCGCTGGCGAAAAGTGGCTGGAATATCAGTTATGGATTCAAAATCATGACTCACAAGTCTGATACCGATGCGTTCGACCACCTTACGTCGAATAAAAAGATGGGGAAGTCAAAGAAGATCACATGGAGACCCCATGTGATGTCGAAAGTATTGCGCAAGGTGAGTATTCTTCGGAGTCGGAGCCTGTGAACAGAAAAAATTATATACTGAGAAAGTGCTTTTGAGGGGCTCTCAAGAGTATGCAGACGAAACAATTACTAAAGTGTCTTCTCAAATTAATCTCCATCAAAGCAAATTATCTTCCGTAGCCTTATTAACCACACAAAATCACAAAAACGCGCTTTTTCTGACTAGCAAGCAAATATAAGCTCTAAAACTGAGCCAGAACTTTATGAATTAACTCAGCTGTGACGAAGCTTTCTTCACAGGCCACTTCAACTCCGCGTATACAGACCTCTGCAGCCTTACAAATATAATGAAACCAATTCGGCGGTTGGTAGGATTGCGAAACAAATCCCGAGCTGTTGTGAACTAAGCCCGTTATAGAAGAGGGTATTCTTCTTGTGTGATAGTAGTCGTGATTGTATCGGTTGCCAGCTGTTTTTAAACTAACAAAGTACGGATACGGGTTAGGCTATATTATCTAGCTGTCACATCATACCTAGACCTGTTGGTTTTTTTGTAATACCAGATGGCGGTTCAGTTTAAATCAAGTTGAAATATTCTTCACGACGTCAACGGTTTTTGCGAAGTTTAAAAGAGATTTGTCAAATAATTTTGGTAGTTCATCGAGTATTCTGACCTGCGAGCTTCTAAATATCTAAGACGAGTTTTTGATAAGACCGCAAAGAAGTAGAGATGGTGCTCCAGCGTCTCACTCATGCTTTATTCTTTGTATTTTATTGCAAGACCCAGGGTTAAACATGCACATCCGGGTCGCCAATAAGTTGTGGCCTATCACTAGGCCAACAACCGTCTTACAGTCTTTCCGAGACAATGCGAGCAAAAAGCATACCTATTTTCATTCCATGCCCTGGAAAATGTTCTTAGCGATCCATCATGTCCCTAAGATATTCCATCACACCCTGATTCAACTGCCCGTCCTTTCGGAAATTTTGTGTGCCTAAAAGCTGCACTTGCGTATGACCTGTATAAGTTCAGTGGCCAGACGGATGATACTTTTGGCAAACTCAAAAGCTTTTCGATTCCCGGAAAGCCGTTGTGCTCAGGAACTCGTTATATGTATACGTACTTCTGTATATCTGTATAAAAAATTGGAATGCTGATCCTTAAATTGGTCGATACGCAAGCTGCTTTCATGGTATGATAAATAATTTTGTGGAATATTGTAATACTTTTGGTAAGTGGTTGTAGTAGTAGTAGTAGAGGGGTATGCAATCAAGGAATAAACCAGAGAATCAGCAACACTGCAAACGCGTCTGATTAAAAGTATATACAAATATAAAAATATATAAATATGTAATATATGCATGACTTTATGCTGAGTGCCTTTTCTTGCCAACGGGACGCAGCACTTTTTCCCATCGTGCCATTAGCATGGACAAGGCGTGAGGCGCCGTCTAAATTACCGTCATCATCACCATCGCCAGATTATTGGTCTGATGTGTTGTCGTTTCTGCGGCAATTACCAACAACCATATCTTCCCCACCTCTACCATTTCATGCTTCTTATCCTGGTTATTAATGCTACTCCACACACACAATTCCTCGTACGCCGCCCTGCCTTGCCGCGTTTAGCTACCACCTTGCCAGGGGCGCCACAAATCTTACCTTTCAGCTGCACCAGCTCTCCTAAGTATTATATAGAAGCACATACCGAAATGTATACATATACTTACATACATTTATATGTATACATTCTTCGAGCAACACTGATAGTGCGTCAGATGGCACGTCTGCGGCTGCTGCCATCCATTTTGTGGCTCGACTCAATTGAAAACGTGGTTGCCGCCACAAGCGAATCAGCGCCCAAAGCGGGCCACAATAATAAATAAAATAGAAAAAAATTGAAATTTCTACGATAAGCGCCGTTGAAAAAGCAACAACTTTCCATAGCCGTCGCTGTCGAGTTCAGATGTGACACCGTTGCGCTTGAACTCTTTCGCCGATCTGTTTCGTTTTCATCGCATCTTTTCTTTTATTTACGCCGAAGATAAGCGCCGCATCTTCAATCTTCTCGCATGCCTCTTCTTTAGGAGGCTCGTATACCCGCTTGCATAGCTGTTGGTGGCGCATGAATTTATCCATTATATGCTTATGCAACAGCATATAGCATACGGAGTAGCGCGAGCAACAAATGCGTAAGAACAAACATATCATTTGAGCCAGCGAATCCCCGAAACTGAGACCGAAGCAACAGATTGATAATGGAAATTGGTGGAGACACAGAAATAACAACGTGCCGGCCATTGATTACAAGGCATCTCTTGGCTAGGGAATACCCAATAAGGCACACATTCACAATTACAACAATGCGAGACTATACACACACACCTATAAACGTATAAGTGCGCATAGGAGCGTTTTTACCTGGCGTGGCAGATGATTTCGTTTAATTCTTGGAATTTTAGTGATTTTTCCTAGAATTTCGTTGCAATTTCTCGGAATTAAAAGGGCAGATAATTTACGCGGCTGACAGTAAGTGGACGTTGGCACTGAAGTGGTAGTTGACTGTGACTGTGTCTGTGACGCTGACGCTAATGTCGACGCAGTTGTCTGTCTGGTGATGGTGATAATGAAGTTGATGATAATTATTATATAATTAACAACAGTGTTGTTGGTGTTAATTATAAGTTGATGTGTAGAAAGGTAGGAATTTAGTTATTTATGTAAAGTGAATTGGTAATGCCGGTGTTACTTTGTTGCATTGATAGCTCAAGTGGATTATAGAGTCTGTTAAGCATAAAATTAAAAAAAAATTAAGTAAACTCAACTTTTTTTCAAAATGTAAAGAAATCGAAATAAGTAAAATTAGTAAGAAGTCCCTAACATAAATTTAATCTAGTTTTAATCATATTATTAATATTCTTTATTGTAAACTATAAAAGTAATCGAGATCTCTATACACACTTTGGGCAAAAAATAGTAAGACTTTGTTCATAATTTTAAAATTATGAATTTCTTCTTCAAAATCTATGTCGTCAACCTCAAAGTAATCCCTGTTGGCCCTAATAAACTTGTGCCGAGACTTTGTCCAATCCTCGAGATTGTTGTTAAAGTTTCTGGAATAGCCTTCAATGCGTGTCTTCAATTGACTCAAAACGAAAATTCCCGGAGCGGTCATTTGAGTTTGCTGAATAGTCAACAGCCACACGGAGTTAAATCAGGCGAATTCGGTGGTTGCGGCACGATATTGGTTGAAAATTTGGCGTAAAACTCACGAAGAATCATTGCAGTATGGGACGGTGCTTTAACGTGGTGAAAAACCCAAGAGTTGTCGGCGCATATTGTTTACGAATAAGTTCGATAATCAAGGAACAACATAACTTTCATTTTTGACACTTCAAAAACTACGTCAATTTTTTTTACTTTGGCTCACCTTTGCCACGATATTCCGCCGATTGATCGTCTGTTCGGTCGAAAGCATAGATCCAAGATTAATTTCTAGTAATAATACGTTTTGTGATATCCTGGTAGACGAAAAGCATTGTTTCACAGATCTTAACGCAACGCTGTGTTTCGAAAAAATTTAGTAATTTTGGAACCAATCGTGCTTTCACTTTTCTTAGGCCCAAATGATCTTTCAAAATGGTTTTCACCGATCCTCACGATATTCTTTAAGATTTTGGACCGTTAATCGTCGATTCTTTAGCACCAATTCCTTTGTTTTATTGACGTGTTGATCATCAGTTGATGGCCATTCTGGACGTGGTTCGTCGTTAATGCATTTTCGACCCCCGTTGAACAATTTGTACCAATAAAAGACACTTGCTCGCGAAAAAAATTATCACGGAAGGTCTTTTCCAACATTTTGAACGTTTCGGCAACAGAAATTTGATTCCGCGCACAAAATTTAATGCAAGTTCTTTGTTGAAAAATTTCACTCATCGCATAAATCAAGCAATCAAGAAACTAATCAACCAAGAAAAATAATATTTCGTTTTTTTTTTGTGTTTACATTTGCATTGCGCTGGTATACTTACATGATCCGGTTGGCTTGACGAGTCCAATTCCGGTTGAATATGTAGATCTCAGTGGTCATGGCTGACTTTTTTTTCGAAAATTATCTTATTGGGTAATGCCAAAAATCAGTGCAATCAGTCCAGACCTTGCCAATTTGACAATATACCCAATGTAGTGATTGCATACTTCCCTCCTGACCTAAATTGAGAATGACTTTGGTTTAAGGTTGGATGTGTTCTCATTGAAGTTTCGAAGAAATTCGAGCTTGCCGTCTGGTCTAGTTTTCCCTATTACCTTTAGGTTGATTTCTGTTTCATCGGGCTTTAAATTATAGTTGATATTCTTGAGAGCATCTGCATAGCTGTTTATTTGTTGTCTTTGTAATGCTTTCGATTGTCTTTTTAGTCTGCTTTTGTTATTAATCTTTTCTATTGCTGTTCCACGAGCCATCAGTTTTTGAGGTACTCGGTCGTCACTCTGTTCTCTTGCCGAATATTCGCGTTCTTTTGAGCGATAGATCAAGCGTGAGTTGACACAACTCTTCACGGGAGATTGTGTTCAGAGCTTAGCCAGGTTAATTTGGAGTTCTCTCGTCTGAGTCTGCATAGCCATTTTAATGGTGACGTGCACCTTATAAGCTGCTTTAAGATCTACCAAGATTTTACAGAGATGGAGGCAATTATGATATAAGCCTGCCAGCCTACTTCCTAAAGTGGCAGAACACGATTCTCAAAAACACTAAAGTATACCGCAATCGGAATCTTACTGATCTCAATCCTGATGGTTGTGATCTCAGGATAGTTATTTGCATGCATTTGACAATTGCGAACAATTGGAATTTTTTTAATTTGTTTGTTGTTTTTTTGTTATCTGTAGTGGCGTACCGAGTCGCTCTGTTTCCACACTCTCATGGGTAGGTGTTCTCTCACAAGCCAGCCTTTTAATAGCAACCTTGTGTATGTTTATTTTGAGGCTGAATTCATTCACTTCATCACAGGAGATTCCGAAGTTGTTTCAGGTCTTTTATGTGAAACTTTTCTCTTCTGTTGCTCTTGGTCAGGGGCTACTTATTGCGTATACAAAGCTAAATTATGAATTTAGGCCGTCTACAGTTGGCTAAGTTGAAGCCCCCCTTGTTGGACTGAGCTCAGCCAATTGGTTGAGTTTGTGGCCGATCGAATGGCCCAAAATGTGAAATTATCTGCACACCGTAGTGTTTTCTCAATAAATATGGTCAATGCTACGTTGTGTGGGAAGTGGCGGCACCTTGTTGAAACCAAATGTCTTCGAGAACACTTGCTTCAATATCAGGATCAAATAGTCAGTTATTATGACGCAATATAGATCGTTATTGACGGTTACGTGTTCACTAGCATCATTTTTGATGAAATATGGAGCGATGATTCCACCGGACCACAAACCATACCATACCGTTGTTTTTTCCGCATAAAATGGCAGCTCTTGAATCTCTTCAGGTTTCACTTCGTTCCAAATGCCTCATCGCTGAACAAAATATGGCTCGAAGAAGTCGGATCTTTTTGGAACTTTTCAAGAGTCCATAGAGCGAAGCAATTTCGTATGGGAGCTTCGAGCGGCTTCAGTTCTTGCACAAGCTGTATTTGTTCTATTTAAGATCTCGACGTAAAATCCAAACCAGTTCAGACTATAATGAAGTTGGATGGCTAGAACAATTGGACTTAAAAAAATGTCTCTTCCAACGGTTCTCCTTCATTCAAACTTTGAAATATTATATTTTCTTGCTAGCAGTTCCTAAACTTCAACAACTCTTTAATATGAACTCAGCAGTGAATTCAGCCGTTTTATAAGGCACATATGAACTTATATAATGTAATGTATGTAATAATAGAGGTATACTAAGTATGTAGCAAGTACATGTTCGCTTAGAACGCACAGTTTGTTTATACACATACATATGTATTGAATCATAATGGTTTACACGCCACTTATGGTAATTGCTGTTTTCAAATGGCCAGTTGTCATAAAAAGTTTCAACTTTATCACAAATTATGACAAGTTGCTATGGGTTAACACGCTACGCCACGCCACGCCACGACATGCCAACAATCGTGCGAATTAAGACAGCCACGAGTGCACTGGCAGGCGTCTAGCCATTCAACAGCAAGTCCTAATCAGTTCAATTGACGCACTTCATACACACGCTCATTGCTTACTGTGCACCGCAGCGTGTGGCGCTACACTGCGACGGATGAATTAAATTGTCGTCACAACGACTTTTAACTTAATTGCATTTGAGTCGCGATGCGCGCGCGCGCTGACCGAAAGACGCTTGTCAAAAGCGGCTCTGATGGTTGCGCTTTAGCTTCCTTCGGCGAGCACTTTGCCACGACAGCAATTAATTGGCGTGGAGGAGTGCGAACGATTAAATGCTTTGCCCGATGCCTCCACACTTAACCGCAGTATTAATTTGCCTGCACACACATATGTACATACATACATATGTACATAAAATACACGCTCATATAGTGCATGTGTGCATATAAATAGTGGAGAGCTAAAGTGCATTATAACTATTAAAAAGCGTTGTAAAGAGAATGAACTGTCAGCGTTGTTGCATTTCATTAAACTTTTAAGTGACCACCGCGAAGCGCCATAACACACACACACACAAGCGCACATTAATATTGCTTGACCTATGCCTCGTATTCCCTCTTCTACTTTTGTTGTGACTTTACTTTCCTCTACCTTTCCACGGTTAGCGACACTGTCGTCTACATTGTTATTGGCATATTCAAGTTGAACAGTCGCGCACTTAAAAGCTGCGTCCCGTTTCGCCGCTGCTGACACACTGCCGCAACGACCTCAGCCGCACTTAGGCGCCACTTAAGCAACTTAAGAGATTAAACGACAAAGTCTGTAGCTGTTTGGACAAGTTTCGTTGGCAGTGATTCCATCAGGAATTTGCTTACAGACAAACGACAAGAAAATGCGCTTTAAATCCTTCACTCAGCTTAGATAAAACTTTAAGCGATCAGCTCACCGAATCAATCAGATATGCATCGCTGCATCGAAATGCGTACACACGCCCGGTAGCAGACTCAATATCAATATAAACAATGATCATTTGTTATTTACAGAAATATTTTTCAGTTTATCGGCGCTTGGAAGGGGAGGCTAAATATTTCAACGTTTCTAATGGAATCACTAAACTAAACTTCAACACAACGAATGCGTAAAGAACTAAAAAAAATTAGAAAAGTAATATGGTTTCTAAAGATAGGGAAGTCCAAAATTCCGTGCATATTTCCGCACTTCTGTGCCAAAATCAATCAACTGTTTGAGGAGTAGAAAGGAAAAGTGTAAGTCTTGTCTTGTTTCCAACAAATCCAGCAATCGCCAAGTGCATATGAACTATCTTAAAAACCAAACTTTGCTGATGTTCCATGCAAAAAGAACATGTGGTTTTATAAGACTATGTATTTTCCTTCCTTTGGAACCTTACCTTTTTTGGTTTGGCGTCTAGTGACTGTGTTGGCCAATCCAGAACGACAATATCTGGTATTATTTTGTAATATTCTGGTTTCCAATGAGTACAGAGCCTGTTGCTATGCTTCGGGTCATTATCATCTTGCAGTATCCAGTCATAGTTATTTTAAAGCATTTCCGCTAACTTCAGTCAAGGCTTTTTATACTCGTACAACTTTATCATTCTAACTGCGTTCAAGTTTTCTGTGAAGCATTATAGCCGAGTTAACAACAGCACGCCAATCGTATCGTCTTTTAGTAGATCGGCTGATCGTTCCATCGAATGCGATATTCGCCGTGGCCAACGCGCAAAGGACCATAAATCTTCCGCAGAACCTTTCTCTCGAAAACGTCTCTGCACCATATAGCAGGACGGGAATAATGAGTGACTTATAAAGTTCGGTTTTCGTTCATCAAGAGAGGACTCTACTTCTCAATTGCCTAATCAGTCCGAAGTAGCATCTGTTGGCAAGAGTTATTCTGCGTTGGATTTCGAGGCTGACACTGTTGTTGCTGTTAATATTGGTTTCAAAATACATGAAATTATCGACGATTTCGAATTTATGACTGTCAACAGTGACGTGGGAGCCAAGTCGCAAGTTCGTCGACTGTTTGTTTGATGACAGGAGATATTTCGGCTTGCCCTCATTCACTACCAGACCCATTTGTTTTGCTTCCTTATCCAGTCTGGAGAAAGCAGAACTAACGGCGCACGGTTGTTGAGGCCAATGGTATCAATATCATCGGCGTTAGTCAGCAGCTGTACACTCTTATCAAATAAGGTATCTTCTCTATTTAGTTCTGCTTCTTTTCTCCAAGAGTAAATTGAAGAAGTCGCACTATAAGAAGTCGCTTTGTCTGAAACCTCGTTTTGTATCTAACGGCTCGGAGAGGTCTTTCCCGATCTTCTTTTGGAGCTTTTGGTATTGCTCTATGTCAGTTTATAGCTGTATTAGTTTTGCGGGAGCTCCAAATTCGGACATAGCGGCATAAAGGCAGCCCCTCTTTGTTCTGTCAAAAGCAGCTTTGAAATCGACGAACCGGTGGTGTGTGTCGGGTCTTCTCCAAAATTTAGCGCATAGTGAATATCTGGTCGAATGTTGATGTTCCAGGCCTAAAGCCACACTGATAAGGTCCAATCAGATTGTTGATGGTAGGCTTTAATATTTCATACAATACGCTCGATAGAACCTTATACGCGATGTTGAGGAGGCTTATCCCACGGTAGTTGGCGCAGATTGTGGGGTCTCTCTTTTTGTGAATTGGGCAGAACACACTTCAAATCCAATCGTCGGGCAGAATTTGTGGAATGAACGTGAGGGTTTCTTCGATAAAAAAAACTTCAGAGAGTCATGCAAATCGCTTAAATTTATACCAGTTATACTAGCAAGCGTTAGACGACTTTAATGAGGTGTTCATATTATTATACCCTGAACAGGGTATATTAAGTTTGTAACACCCAGAAGTAAGCATCGGAGACCTTATAAAGCATATATATAAATGATCAGTATGTTGAGCTGAGTCGATTTAGCCATGCCCGTCTGTCTGTCTGTCCGTCTGTATATATATACGAACTAGTCCCTCAGTTTTCAAGATATCGTTTTGAAATTTTGTAAACGTCATTTTCTCTTCAAGAAACTGCTCATTTGTCGGAACATATCGGATATAACATATAGCTGCCATACAAAAAGATCGGCAAAAAGTTCTTGTATGGAAAACTTTTGCATTTGACAAGATATATTCACGAAACTTGGTATAGATTATTTTCTGAGCAATATCTGAAGAAATTGTTCAGATCGGTTATAGCTGCCATACAAACTGAATGATCGAAAACAAATGCTTGCATGGGGAACTAAATCATTTGACGATATACATACATATCTTCACGATATTTGGTATGAGTTATTATTATAGTATTATATAGTAGAAATGATGTAATATCGGAAAAAAATTTTTAGATCGGCTCAAGATAGCATATAGCTGTCATACAAACCGAACTTGTAGGGCTTGTATGGAAAACTTTCGTATTTGACGTGGTATCTTCACGAAATTTGACATGGATTACTGCTTAAGGTAATAACATAATTTCCGAAAAAATTGTTCAGATCGAATTACTATAGCATATAGCTTCCAAACAAACTGAATACATGGTTACTGAAAGAAATGCACCTGTGAAGGGTATATTAGCTTCGGTGCAGCCGAAGTTAACGTTTTTTCTTGTTTTTATATTTAAACGTATACCAAAGACAAGGTCGTTCAGAAGCTATTAATTGTGCTGAATTGGTGGAAAAAGTCCATGAAATTATTAGTTTTGGATGCAAATTTTTTATGACAATGTTGACTGAGCATTTAAATACCAGTAAAAATACTATTTGCCGAACTTAAACTGAAAGTTAGGGTAAAAGAGAGGTCTGCGTGCATTTTGTAAGCTTTTTGAAAAGAGAGACAAGAATAGAGAAATCGAAAAAGTGATGTCAGTCTCTTTTGTACCAGTTATACTAGCAACCGTTAGACCGCTTTAATGACGTCCAGATGATCGCACTCTCCTATCACCCTCAATTGGATAACTGTGACCTTATCTTCCCAAGCAAACAAGCAAATCGAACACAAACTAGTGGCGAATCCAAGACGATTACTACTATGTATGTTCAAACAGCAAAAATATTAGTTAGATAAATTAAACAAATACAAGTCATATACCTGTACATGAGCGAGTTAAATTTTATTTTGCTTAACAATGAGTGCATACATACAAACATATACAAATGTAAATATTCCACGCTTATTTAAATGTGCTTTACACAATTCTGGCAGCTCATAGTCCACATTCCATTGCACAGTGTCAGCAAAGCGAACGCGTTCGCGAATGTTAATGCGCTAAATGGAGCGTCTTGACAGACCGCTACGCAGTCGCTCCTTAGTCAGAGCGAGCGGCCGTTAAAACGATCGTAAAACAAGTTTGCCTAATTGATCGCGCGTACGCCACCGCACCATGGCGTTAAGAATACTTTTTGCATCTTTGTTTCGCGATCGTCCTGCAATTGACACCCTTCGCATACCTTAGCTTAACACCCCCTCCTCCGCTGCTTCCTTTGCCCCACCACCACGCAGTGGTCATTGTGCCAATAATTGCGGCATCAAAGTCGGCAAAACGTCAACGGCAATGTTGGTGGTGTCCGCCGTTGATTTTGTCATTGGCGTTGGTGGCGTTATGACGCACACATACACATGCATAAGCGTAAGCGAAATGCCGGTGCAAACGAGCGCAGCTACGCCGCGCCATATGAGGAAGAGCCGAAAGGTATGTGTATGATTTGTTTGTCCGACCGGCCGTCCGCTTGCCGTTATATCGGTTTTACGCCGCGCCAGGCTTTTAAGCGTCTACACCGAATCGCTATTTAGGTTTGCTGTTTTTTATTACGCACCACTCGTCCAAGTGCTCCGCTTCACTAAAGCGCCTTATATTGTTGTTGTCATTGCTCTTTGTCTCGACCTTCTTGAGTGTTTTCCTTTTGTTTCGGTTGTATGGTTGCGCCTCTGTTGACCCTTTTTGTTGTGGTCATTAAAATTAATTTGGTTCAATTTGGTTACTGCCAAATTGTTGACAATGAAATACGAGTATGAAGCCATAGAGGACTCGAGGTTGGTATTTATTGACGGCCGAGCGCCGCATACTAAGCCTGAGAATTAATAAATTATGTCATTAACGATAATTTGGCTTATAACTCATTTATTTTTATATGCCCAACTAAGGTGTCTACAAAATATTTTACTGCCAAGTGAATTCGCACATCACAAAGAAAGGACTCGCTTGTCGGTATAGGGGAATGCGTTGCAAGGAGTAAAATATGTATGTAGAATTAGCATACTTCTTGAACAGCTTTGATAACTGCTCTTAGTAAAAGTGATCTTATAAATTTAAGATGCCAAAAGTATATGGGTAAAATGAATGTGATGACACCAAATAGTTCTAGCTTATGTACTATCTTATACACAGTGTTTGGAAAACTTCAGTTTGGGTAAAACTGAGCATTTCATACTCTTGCAACTTGCAAGGATTAAAGCTAGGGAAGTATCTTCAGGTATATAAGGCCTGTTAGCTGTATGGGGTCTGCGAAGAATTTTCATCCAGTTTCATAGCGGTTATAAGAAAAACCGCTCACTTTTTTCATAGAGATACATAACTCACTTATAGGCCGATATATGCAGTATAAAGTCACTTGGAAGTTTAAAAATTCCCCATAAAAATTCTGGTGCCGAAACATTCAGAATATTGGAAAAGGCTTTCGGTGATATTTTTTTTGTTGCGATGAAGTGTTTTTGATAGGTACAAATTATTCAAAGAGGGTCGAGTTGTACGTTGATGACGAACCACGTCCAGGACGGCCATCCACATCATCTGATGATCAACATGGCAATAAAATAAAGGAGTTGTTCCTTGAGAATCGACAATCAATAGTCAAAGATCTTACCGGCAAAGTGGAAATATCGGAAGGATCAGTAAACCCACTTTGAAAGATCCTTTGGTCCTAAGAAAAGTTAAAGCACGATTGCTTCCAAAATCATTAAATATTTTCAAAAAACTAAGTCGAATTAGCGTCTATGAAATAATGCTTTCCGACTAGCAGGATATCATGAAACGTATTATTACTGGCGGTGGGTCTTGGATCATTGCTTACAAAGACAAAGATGAGCCGACGCCGCGCAAAGGAAGTCAAAAGTCAGATTTTGTTGACAGTTTTATTCGATTTTTGGGGTGTGGTGCACTCAGAATTCCTACCGACCAGCCAAACTGTCAACAAGGAATACTATTTGAGTGTTATGAGTCATTTCCGCGAAGCTATTTGTAAAACGAGGTCGGAATTATGGGCCGACAACTCTTGGTTTTTGAACCAAGGCAATGCACCGTTACTTATTGCATTGATTCTTCGTGAGTTTTCCACAAATATCGTGTCGCATCCACGGTATTCTCCCGATTTTGCTCCGTATGACTGGCTATTTAGCAAACTCAGACGACCGCTCCAGGGAAACTGGTTTTGAGTCAGTTGAAGACATTAAAGTGAATCGCTACGCGCATTGAGAGCTATTCCGGACAAGTATATTGTGGTCAAAGGGGCTTATTTTAAGGGGCGGGACATATATTTTGAAGAATAAATTAAAAAATTTAAAAATATGAACAAAGTCTTACCACTTTTTGCTCAAAATAGTAGAGGGTGATCCATTTCGAGGTTCTCTACTTTTCTAAAGAAGAAACACAGAAACTTCAAATTTAATGGGGAATGTTAATTATCTTTGGCATTTATTTTTTGAAGATTATCTCTTTTAAATATTGGCTGCGGATACGTCTCAGATGGTCCATCCGTTGAGGCTAATTTTCGATGATGTTTTGCTCCAAGGACTGAATCGCAGCGAGATTTTCCGTATTGACTTTAGACTTTGCATATCCCCACAGGAAAAAGTTTAACGCGGTGATATCACACGATCTTGGTGGCCAATCGACCGACCCAGAATCTGAAATTATCCGCTCACCGAAGTGTTCTCTCAATAAATCCATTGATTGATGCGATGTATCGGAAATGGTATCGTCTTGTTGAAACCAAATGTCGCCGAGATTACAAGCTTCAATTTCAGTCATCAAATAGTCGGTTATCACGACGCGATAACGGCCGCCATTGACGGTTACGCTCTCACCGTAATCATTTTTGAAGAAATATGGACCGATGATCCCACCGACCCACAAACCATAACAAATCGTTGTTTTTCTGAATGAAATGGCAGCTATTGAATCTCTTCAGGTTGCTCTTTGTCCCAAAGACCCACTAAGCCCGTGATGGGCCTCTTTGCTGAACAAAATTTATCTCGAAAATGTCAGATCTTCTTGGAGCTCATATAGCGAAATGATGTCTCTTGGAAAGGTCGAGCAGCTTCAGTTTCTTGCACAAGCTGTGTTTCGCACGCTTTCAATTTAACATCTCGACGTAAAATGTGCCAAGTCGTTCTATACGTCAGTTGGAGTTGCTGCGAATGGCGCCGAATCGACTCTCCTCGTGTACACTCTCAGCTACTGCTGCTAAATTTTCTACACTGCGTGCTGGGCGTATTCTATTCAGTCGAATATGATCCAATAATGAATGCTGGGTCTCAAGATGGGTGATGGTGTTGCTAATAGTACGCTCAGTAGGCTGATTGTGTTGTCCATAAGTTGAGCGAGGCGCGCGAAACTCGTTCTTTGCAGAAGGTGAATTTTCGTAATAAAGTTGAACGATTTATAAATGTTGTTTAGACGTAAGTCCTGAAATGCCAAACAATACTGAACAAAAATAAAATGACAGCTTGAGATGACTTACGCGTGATTTGTCGAAAAAAGACTTTTGAAAGAGTACCTCTACTTGGATCATTATATCTGGCAGCTGTACTACTGTAAATCAGTGTTATATACATATGTAAAATTTTAAATTTTTTAATTATTTATTTCTACTTTAATGTTAGTACACAATTCGGATTTTTTAACGGTTGCCTTTCTAAACCTTCTTGCAGAGAACATCTATCATACAAAAGGTTCACGATTCAGAGAACGTAAAAATATTTTTCGGAAACTCGGACAAGATAAGCGTTCTCTGCTTGATGTATTAGTAAATTCCTTAAATTATGATTACGGTATGGTCTTAATTTCAATTTTACAAAATCAGTTTTGATGTGGTTCGAAGGATATTGCAACACTTTTGCATTTTGGATTTATATTATATTTAATTTTATTAAAATTATCTTATAACTTAATATTTACTTTAACAAATTATTGCGAGTAAGTGAAAAATATTCCAAAATGCCCATTTTTTATTAACTACATTTCGTTTCTTTATAATTTAGAGAGTTACAGACAGTTATCTTTTATTTACTGCTAGCTACGAGGTTTATATCTCAGTTTATCTCCACTACATTTTATTTAGTTTAGTTAGTCCAGTAGGCTTACGAGTTAAGCATAAATTAAATTAATAAGATCATTAAAAAAATAAAATATTTTCAAAAAATATTTATGTTTTTTTTTATTTATTCACATATCTAAAACGAACTACTTTAACAAACTAAATTTAATTAATTAAATAATGAATTATGTTTAAGTACTTACACACAAATAGCATTTAATTTTTTAATCTATAATATGGTATATATTTTTAAGCATTGCTGGGATTATGCAAATCCTCTTCTACTTATATTCAGTATAATTTTGGCACTTAAATATATTTACATGTTTGCGCTAAAACTAATTTTAAACTAAAAATATAAATTTCCATGAAAGTAAAAGTAATTTTTAACGACACAAAAATATTATTAAAAATATTAATATTTTTTTTTTTAATAATAAAATACACGTACTCAAGTACAACAAAAGCTTTGGTTTATCTCTTTTTGGCAAATTCAAAAAGTTTGCATGTGAGGGCCGCATGCCGCTCAATTATTCGAGGAACGTTCGGGTAGGCCAGTGCGCGTTATGACGCTGGTCGGTATCTCACCATTTGTTGCACGTGTCGCTTCGATGGGTTGCACACTAAATAACGAAAGCAAAGAAAATCGTTAAAAACAAACTCGAATTAGTATTTATCACTTGTCTGCCACCCACCTTTGTGCGATTGGTTGTCGATTTAGCGGCGATGGATTGGATAAGTGCGGCGATTGACTTTGCGATGGTGGATTGCTATACGGCGAGTGACTGTCGCCAGTCACGTGTTGTACAATCGATACGTTGCGTGGTCCGGTGGCGGTTACGGAGCTCCCCGCGCTACTCGCCACAACGACGCTGCCACCAACCACACCGGAGGATACTGAGCCAGCAGACGCACTGCTGCCATTACCATTTATCGACATATCGCGTATTTCACCGGGCAACGGTTGTTGGCCACCACCAATAATACCCGCGCCAACACCGCCGTTCATCGGCAAGCTTAAGGCGGACACTTGCGAGGGGTAAATCGTACCGTTAGGTGCCATCAGCGTCACATTCTGCGTCATGCCCGACAGTGCTGTGTGTGAGTAGTCATTTACTTTGAGTGAGTGAGTCAGCGTACAAACAGGGTGCATAAAGGGCATAATTTTCATTAAACTCTTACTTACATGGTAGTGGTTTCATGGACGGCATGCCACCGTTATTCTTTGGCTTGCGCTTACGTTTCTGTATGCCATCCTTCTTCATTGATTGCGGCCGATTCGTATTGTGTAGCTTGAAGTACAGGCCGCAAGCGTTGCATACAGGGTTGCCTTCGTTGTTGCGTCGCCAAAGCGTTGTCGTGGTGGTGTTGCAGTTGGCGCACGTGACGCCCGTACGTCGATTATTGGTATTGGCTGGTATTTTCGGTTTGGTTTGACGTGTCGGTACACGCACATGGGTCGGTCGCAGTTGATTACAACCCGTAGGGCAATAGAAATCGTTGCCTTTCCGTATGTAGAGGGCGCCACAGTTCTCACACTTGGGTGACTCGTAGACAGTCGGTACAAGCGATGCCTCGTAAGCCGTGATCGGTCCCGTGCCTGGCCAATGCGTTGCGGTCATATTGCCGGTGCCGTAGTCATCAACTACCTGATGGTGATATGTATTCTATAATATTTCCGTAAGTGTGTGGAAGCAAAAGAAGGTGTAGAATTTTGTTTTTAGATGCATAAACAGTGCCAAATGAATTGTGCCAATATTGTCTTTTTTTCGAGAAATAATACAAACAAAACTACTTATATACAGTCGTAGGTGTGATACTTACATATCCGGAGAATTCGACACTTGATGGCGCCCACATCGACTGCTCCTGTACGCCCGATTCCATTAACGACTGAAATTGTCCCGGCTGTCGCATGGCACCTAAATTCGGATCCGATTTACAAATCAACTGCGTCGAACTCGAAACACTGTATAGACCATTATTCGGCGGTGGCAATGCATATGTGGGTGGACTCGAATAGTACTCGGTATTACCAAGATCTGTAAACGTCTTTGCCTCACCGGGATGTGCGCTTGAGTCGACCACCGAGGGATTGTAGTAAATAGTCTGTACGTTGCCGTTGTCCTGCAGCACATTGCTGTAGCGCTCGTCGGGATCGAAACGCAGTTGCGCACCCGGATGTCCGCCATGTGTCGAGGCATTGATGACGCCATGTGGATTTTGATGTTGGTGTAATGCTGCGGCGGATACAACAATCGTATCGCCGTAGCCACTGCCTGGTGGCGTACAAAGTTGTTGTTGCTGTTGCTGAATTTGCTGCTGATGATGTTGCTGTGCGTCTGCACCGGCCTGTTGATCCTTTTCGATATCTTCGAGTTTGATGGCTGCACCAGTTTCGGTGCAAATAATCTGTTGACCATTCTCAGTGGTTGTGTACGTGTAGACGGCGGTGCCGGGCGGTGGATGCTCTTCGTTGCGCGGTGCCATTACCACATAATTGGCGGGGGATTGATGATGATGAAATTCGGACTGTGAGTCGGGCTGATCAGCGTCACGATTGTCGTTTTCCTCGCTATAGTCGCGTTTTCGGAAAGAACGACAGAAAAAAATTTTAATTAATAAAATAGAGAATTATATGTTTATAAAATTGTACGCTGAACCAGGTACATTATGTTAGCTAAGAGGTAACATAGAAAGATCGGATATCCTATAAACGAGCTGAGTCGATTTAGTTATGTTCGTGTGACCGTTTGTCCACCTGTCTCTATAAAGCAACGATATAATTTCCGAAAAAATTTTTAGACAGGACCACTATTGCATATACATATGTGACCTGGTCTATGAAAAGGGAGCTAACGTGCGAAAACTAGTTTTTAAAAATAACTAGTTGTTAAAAATAAACAACTCGTTTCGTCAGTTTCTCGTTATCTCATTAATTTTGACACTTAAGCCCTCTTTCCGTAGACCAGGTAGTCCCCTGACACCGAAGGGAGGTCGGTATAATACAGTTGTTTTTGAACTTCAGGTCCTTTTTATACCGCATCTGCCAATACTTATGTAAGAAATCTCAATGAAACTCAGAAATAATACCTTTCTAATAACAGTGTATCGTCTTGCCTAAAATGCATAAAATCAGTGCAATAGTCTCCTCAAGTCCCCACATGCCTAATATGCAGATTTTCAAACATCTGCTTGATATACATTGTGACAAAAAAGTACCCGGAATTGCAAATAAAATGCAAAATATTGAATTATTCATCAATATTTATTTTGTCGCCTTCAAAACGGGTACGCGGAGTTCCACGGAGCGGCAATTTCAGTGTGGGCAACAAGAAAAAATCACACGGAGCCAAGTCTCGTGGTTGATATATGGTATTTATTGCGTTTTTGGCTTTCAATTCGGTCACAATCGTACTCTTTTTGTAGAAAATTCAGCTTTATCGGAGCGAGACGAGCAAGTACTCGTTTCATACGCAAAATATCCATTAAAATCATTCGAACGCACTCGCGTGAGATGGCGAGCTCTTTTGCCATCTCCCTAACAGTTGCCTGACAATTTTCAAGCACCATATCCTGCAATTTTTTAATATTTTCGTCAGTTGAAGAGGTCGAAAGTCGTTCACGATTTACAAAGATCTTCCGACCGTTATTGAAGGCTTTGTACCACTCGTAGGGTTGTGTTTTTGATAAAACTGAATCACCGTACGCTTTCTCCAACATTCGCAACGTTTCTACACAAATTTGATTAAAAATACACAATTTTAGACAAATTATTTGTCCAATATTTTTCCATTGTAAAAATCGCAAAGCACTACTGAGGCGTACCGACTTAAGCAGCTGCTGTCAACAAAGAGGTTGACAGATCGCGCTCATATTTGGCTTCGTAATTAATGACAGTCCTACCAACTTAGGAAGATATATTTTTTTGAAATATCGTTTACCTGCGGAATTTTGTTACGATTTCCGAGCGCTTTTTTGTCACAATGTATACCTTATATCTACAATTTGCAAATTGCGAGAGCATAAAATGTTCGGTAACACCCGAAATTAGACCTTCCTTACTGATTTTGATTTTATTTTTAGCAGTCGCTTCAAGCACCTATTGTTCTTGTTGCTTTTAATCTTTGCTTAACATAAATGTAATAAATTTTACTCACAATGTGCCCGCTGTGGTCAATATTCGTCGCTGTTGAGTGTTGCGCGGTAACGGTATGCTGTACTCCTCACTCGATGTTGGTTGAGCGCCGGTAATCGATGCAGCCGATGTGGCCACGCTTGTCGGTGGCTGCTGTAACTGTTGTTTTTGCTCTTGAGATTGATTAGGCGTCAGTGGCTTTGATTGACTAGAGATATGTTGTTGTTGCTGCTGCTGTTGCGCAGCTGTTTGCTGTTGCTGTACAGATTGTGTTTGGTTCAAGTCCTGCGCAACTTGCTGCTGTTCCTCAGCAGCGCTCTTTTGGGCCTGCAATGTTGTTGTGGTCACAGTTGGCAGCTGCGAATCACCGCTATTCACTTCCGTTTTGATGTTCGATAATAAATGCTGCTGCTGTTGCGCCTGTTGTTGTGCTTGTTGTTGCGCTTGTTTGGCAAGTACCTGTTGCTGTTGCGGCAATTGTTGCTGTGCCTGTGCTTCCATCTGCAACAAAGTTCAAAATCGAAATGAAACTATGCTCTACGACTTCTACAAGTGTGATTTTATTTGTATTGATAATTGTCAGGTGGGTGAGGCGACATTGTCGTCATTGTCACAGTCTTCGTTCATTCGTCATCTCTGTTGTGTCATTGGCATTGTTTGTATAGCATTGGTGGTTTGTTACTGTCAACGACGTCGGCAAAGTTTGTTTTCGCTTATTCGAAAGCGTGACCCAAGTTCCGGTCATAAAACAGTCAGCTTGTAACTCAAACAAATCGGCAAACAAGCAAAAGTGGAAGAAGAAAACAAATTGGCGAGTGCTAAGCAACACGATTTCCGATTCGGGGCACCTCAAAAGCAGAGAATCCCATTGTTGACGCATAACTTGCTTTGAAACATACCCATAAACGTACGTATGTCAGTACAGTTCATCGGTATATAGTACGAGTAGCTGCGACAACAGTGCAGTGTTTTTTAAAGGGTTACTAAAACCAAAGCATGGAAAAGAGAGTTTAAAATTATTTTTTATTTTTCAAGAGCATTATATTTGAGGAGTTTACACTGAATCGAGCAGGGTTGGAAGTAAAAGAACAAAAAGAGTAATATTTTTTTATAAGAAAATATTTTTCGAGTTCGAGTTCTCACTGCTTCAGTCATTCCGTTCTTCTCCGTGGAAGACACTCACACTGGATCGAGAAGTATTCGAAGTAAAAGAGCCGAAACAGTAAAATTTTAGGAATATTTTCGATATTTTTTCCCCGTGGATGAAAGTTACACTGGATCGAAAATTATTCGAGGTAAAAGAGCAGAAAGAGTTTTTGGAGGTCGGGTCCTCCACTACTCCAGCGATTCCTCCCTTCTCCGTGGATGAAGCTTACACTGGAACAAAAATTATTCGAAGTAAAAGAGCCGAAACAGTAAAATTTTAGAAAAAAAAATGTTTTCGAGTTCCGGTTTTCGACTGTTTCAGTCATTCTGCTCTTCTCCGTGGAAGAAAATGACACTGTATCGAGCAGTATTCGAAGTTAAAGAACCGAAACAGTGAAATTTTTGAAAAAAATATTTGTCGAGTTCGGGTCCTCCACTGCTACAGTGGAGCCGCCCTTCTCTGTGGATGAAGCTTACACTGGATCGAAAAGTATTCCAAGTAAAAAAAGCCAAAACAGTAAAATTAATACAAAATGGGAGTTCGGGTTCTTCAAAAAAGTTTTCAGACTTCAAAAAATGCTGTTTCGAGTAAAACCTGACTACACTTTAAATAGCTGTAATTGAAAAAATATTTGAAATATTTATTTAAAATTTTAGTATATTATTTTTGAAGGCTCAGACAAGCGATAAATGTAGAAATAAAAAAAAAATTATTTTTTCGAAATTCCACACTAGTAGTGCTCTTTAAAGATTAACTGATATAGTTCATTGAATTGAACCACTAAATTTAGAAGGCTGCAACTCAAGAACTATTTGAGATATCGATTGAAAATTCTAGTATATCAATTTTAAATGTATTTGGTGTAGAAATAAGAAAACATTTTGAAAAACTTGACATTTGCATTGACGAGTTTGACTAAGGATCCAAGGGCACTCAGAATATCAATAGTTTTCATTTACGCGCTATTTGATTAAAATATCAAATTTTTAAAATAACGTTTTCTTTTTATGATATATATAGTGGACGTTCAGATTGTATTTGAAACACTGCATGAACGCTAGGGTGGACCAAAAAAAAATTCTTAAAAAAAAAACATTTCTTATTTTTTGGCTTGGTACTCTGAAAAATATGTTCTTAGACACCTCTAAAATAGGGTCGCTACCTTGCAGTTTTCTATTTTTTTCTGTTTCATAATATCAGATAGGCGAATTCATTTCGCTTCCAACTACTTGAAAATATATCTCGTCTCATAAATTGTATAGACAATTGAATGCTCTATTAAGAGTCTAATAATCTAGTTTTGAAAGTACCAAACGAAAAAAAGTATGCATTTTTTTGACCCACCCTTATATACCCATATATGTACATATAAAGTATATCAAGTACTTTTTTCAAAACCAGCGGTGAACTACAAACACCTCTGCGCGTTGGCGACAAATAAATGCAATTTGTCACCTGCAATAAAAATCATGTCGTTATTAATGCCACACGGGCCTCTTTCAAAAAAGTACAACAACATATTTCACTTTTCATTTCTAGAGCAAGCAAAGGAAAGGAAATCGTTGTTAAGAATTTCAAGCCCGAATTCCAAACACACACACGTCCATATACACCAACAACAAAGTCACTTACCTCAAGGCATGCTCATGAAGTAATTTGCTCGAAGCGCGCTCAATTCTTGTTTTTTGCGAAGTACTAGAACTGACACTGAATGAGTTGATGAGTCGTTGACACAACAAAAGGCAACAACAACAAGCTTATAACATGCATAGCGGAAACATGTCTGAGCTATTGGTAATATTATATTTGACTTGAGCACTGTTAACAACATTCGCACCTACCGACAAGCGGAACATTTTCATTTATGTACAAAAGACCGTCTATATGTTGTTTGTACAAGTCAACGGATGTCGATCGGTCGATCGGAAATTAAAGTTGACAAATTCACAGTTATGAAACGAAAGGTGACGAAGTGTTAGCAACTTTCAGCGGAAACAAAAAATATTGAGCACGAAAAGGCAGACTGTGAAATTGACGAAGGAAAGTGAAGTGAAAAAGTCGACTGGAAGAATGGAACATTATAGGATATGAAAATCTATTTCATAATTAAAAATTTGAAAAGTATTGATTTTTCGAAAAATTATGGTTTTTTTGAAATTTGCTAAAAGTAAAAAAGCTAGAAAATTTGTTATTAAAAAAACTGCCAATAATCGTACTTGCCTAACTTTAACTAACTTTAATTTGAATGAGTCACACTCCACTTACACTATATAGTACTTCACAATCCTGGAATTCCCCTCAATGTACAATGTCATAAAAAACTTCAACGCGTCATTGAATATTTTTAGAAAATAAATATTTATTTGCTTGTGATTTAATTTGTACCACCAGCGCATACGTAAGTATACATACATGCATATGTACATAATGTATTTAACAGTAAATGTACCTATTTGGCAATTAAACGTGCACCAAAGTTCGAAAATGATTGAACGTATTTACCAAACAGCGACAACACCCTAATTTGTCATGAAATTATAAACAGAAAAAATTTTTCAAAATAACCTAAAAGTAAAACAAAAGTAAAACCATCAAAAAAATATTTCTACATATTTTATTTAAATTTTATTTACCACACATATTTCTAACACTTAGAACAAAGATATATTAACTGTTATACGCGGGGTCAAAGCGTTTTAATATCAATATGAGCATAACGATGTGTTTGTTCTTCAAATTTTACTACACCAATGTACATACATACATATGTCAGGACTCACACCCCACTTTATCGCAATCTAGTCAAGGCCGTTGCTATCATCCACAATTTCAACTACTGATATGCTGATTGTAGACAAGAAGTTACTTGATAATCCCTTTTATCATCAGAGTAGACAATTTTAACTGATATTTAGTTGCTTGCTAAGAACACATTTTCCTCTTTTCTATGATAGACCAGCGCGGATAATTCTTCAAATCAAAAACAAGAAAAAATGTTAACTTCGCTTGAAGCTATAAACCGTTTCTTATAAAAAATTGATTCCGATTTTTCACTACAGCGTTTTTTCAACGCTACAAAAGTTGACAAATAGGAACAGCAAAAGACGCCATATTTTTCGCCGCTCTTTTGACATTTTTCTTCAGTAAGGTTTGCCATTTCATCATACATAGAAAGATATACGATCCAACAATGTGCCGAAATTTTTTAAATTTGCTTGAAATTCGGAGTCAGTGGCCTCAACTCTAAGAGCGCTACGCCCAATTTATGGTCGTCATAATCATCCTGTAAGATCAAAAATTGAGCGTCTAATGGACAAATTTGAATCCACAGGCCCAGTACAAAATATTGCCGTGCCAGTGAAACAAAGAAGTGTCTATACGAGTAGTGTCGAGAATATTGCTGCCGCTGGCGCTTCAATTGAGGAAGACCCAAATCAGTCTCTCACACGTCGTTCACAAGAGTTGGGCTTTTCTGTGACGTCGTTGTGGCGAATTTTGCAAAAAGATCTTGGCCTGCATCCTTACAAGATCATATTGATGCAAGAGCTGAAGGCACTTGACCACCAGAATTGTGGTAAGTTCGTGAATTGGGCTGAGCAACAACTTGAAAATGATCCGGATTTTAATCGAAAAATTATTTTTAGCGAGGACGCTCATTTCTGGCTGAATGGCTCCATCAATAAGCAAAATATACGTTATTGGTCAGGCAATAAACCATACGTACTCCATGAGTCACCATTGCCTCCCGAAATAATTACGATTTGGTGCGGTTTATGGACCGGCGGCATCATTAAGCAGTACTTCTTCCGTGGTTTTCAAGACCGGCATGTTACAGTGAATGGGAATCGCTACCGCTCAATGATAACCAAATATTTTTGACACGAATTGGATGATATGGACTTGGACAATATGTGGTTCCAACAGGACGGCTCCACAAGCCACACAGTGAATGTCACAATGGATTTTTTGAAAACCAAGTTTGGTGAGCGTGCTAACTCATGAAATGGCCCAGTCAATTGACCGCCTCGGCGGTGCGATTTGACGCCGTTAGACTAGTTCCTGTGAGGCTACATCAAGTCTATGGTCTATGCCAACACGCATGTACTTTCACAGGAATAAAGAACTTCATTGATATCTCAAATTGTTTTTGTTTTATTAAAAATAAGTATTTACAGGGTTAGTCCGGAAAGTAATAGGACTCAGTCGATTTAAAAAAATTGATAGAACCAATCTTTACAATTCTTCAAAAACTTTCAAAATAGGTTCCTTCTGCGTCGATGCAGCGTTGGCAGCGCGTTTTTCAAGCATTGAAGGCGTCACGGAAGGCATTCTCCGAAATAGCCTTGACAGCCGAGGTGCATGCTGCTACGATCCTCTGCTTGCCTTTCATCGGCCTTTTCAGGCAAGGAAACAAAAAAAGTCCAGGGGTCACATCCGGGTTGTAGGGCAGCTGCGGAAGCGTTGGGATGCCGGCCTTGGTTAGGTAGATCTTCACAGGAAAGGCGGTGTGAGCCGTGGCGTTGTCGTGGTGCAACTTCCAATCGGCTGCGATGTCTTTTCGGACCCGATTGACAGTTTCTTTGAGTCTATTGAGGACTGAACCATAGATTTTGATAAATTTAATATCTGGGCAATTAAACGAATACTTAGTCGACGGTCTGAGTTCAAAACTTTGCGCATACTAGTCACATTGTCGGTGTTTGTCGAAGTCGCAGGTCTCCCAGCACGGTCTTCATCAGCGACCTATTCCGGTTTTCCAAATAGGTCTGGTGCCACCGAAACACACCACTTCTTGCTAAAGCAACATTTGGGTAAGCCTGCTTGATCATATCAAACGTTTCTATCGCAGATTTACCGAGTTTCACACAGAATTTACTCGCGTACCTCTGCTCTAATGAACGCTGCATTTTCAGCTTGCACCACTCATAGAAACACGTCGCGCGAAAATGTTTGTCCTGACTCTACAGGTGCTAGGACTGATTACCCGCTTGTTCATTAGCTAGGAACGCCCTCTACCGAATCCAGTCGGTGCGCGCATGCTCTTAAGTACAGTCGCGGCGGAAGAAAATCAGTCCTATTACTTTCCGGACAAACCCTGTACCTACCTATAGGTTCCGGGGATTCGTAGTCCAGTAACTTATATTCTCGCGGCAATGGCTCTAACCTCCGAACATATTGCTCACAATGCACCACTGTTATATATAGCTGTCATACAAACTAATACATCAAGATCCAAATAAAGACGTTTTTATACCTTTTTATGGTATAATAATAGCACCTGTAAGGGGTATTCTGCTGGTTTTTACAAAATTTTAGTCGCGTGCTGTAATAACGTTTACACCTGTTGTTAGAAAACAGTTACTCAAACACGATTATGTTTATATTTATTTATATTTACATGCATAAATATAGGCGATATCTATGACTGGAAATAAACTTAAGTAGCAAGCGTTTATTTCACAGCTTGGCATATATCGATTTCATTATTTAAATATTGATAAGATATTAAAGAAAAAACGCACAAATCAGCTATCACACAAAACGCTCGAAGCATATCAACGCATACATGTATGTACATACAAACATACATATGTATTAATATGTGTAAGCTGCCTTTTTATCAAATCATATTATCGCACGATATGCGTTAGTACAAATATGAATATGCATGAGTATGTGTATGTGTATGTGTATGTATGCATAGCATATTATTATACAGGCACATTCATATATTGAGAGTTGTACAAATAAGCGTTTGGCGCGCACTCAAGTTGGTCAAATGGTTATCATTCAGTCCGAAACGACACTTCACTCCTCACACAACAGTTAAATAATTAACAACATCATCATGATCATCAGCAGTGGCCGTCGTAGCCATCACATCAACCAGCATTAGTAGCAACAACAAAACAACAACCTGACTTAGTGATTGCCGCACAACGAGCCATCGCGAACGCCAACTTATCTGCATAATAACAACAGTAACCGTTGTTGTTAACAATTTTGATTGGGGGCTGATAGTGGCTGGCTGGTTGGTTGGTTAGACATTTGAACGTGTGAAATAAACTTTTAATTTTATATACCTACATAGATAAATATGTATGTTTATTCGTTAACACATACTTATATGCGTAGAAACTTTTTTACGAGTATTACTCCAATGAATTATTGCTTCATAAAAGTTGCTCAAAGTATTTAGGGAGCAATAAAACTTTGGGCGTTGCGTCTAAACGCTGTTGATGAAATCAAATACACACACGTTAAATATAGTTATGCTTACAAGTGTAGAGTAGACAAGTTTTCAATGTTGAATTAATGTATTATTTTATTTTATTTTATTTTATTTTATTTTATTTTATTTTATTTAATTTTATTTTATTTATTTTATTTTAATTTAATTTAATTTAATTTAATTTAATTTAATTTAATTTAATTTAATTTAATTTAATTTAATTTAATTTAATTTAATTTAATTTAATTTAATTTAATTTAATTTAATTTAATTTAATTTTATTTTATTTTATTTTTTTATTTTATTTTATTTAATTTAATTTTATTTTATTTTATTTTATTTTATTTTATTTAATTTAGTTTAATTTAATTTAATTTATTTTAATTTCATTTAATTTTATTTTAATTAATTTTTTGTTTTATTTATTTAATATCCTACTACCATAATTGATCCTCATTGTGTTTTCATGAAATTTAGTTATTGTTTTTTATAATTAAATGATTTTTCGAACGAAGCTGAATTTTTAGTCTAAACAAAAATAACTCCATCAAAAGAAATAAGACTCTCCCTCGTAATCAACGTTTTTTTTTTTTTAATGTACCTAATATAAAACCAGTTTTATAACAGTTAGAGGAAGGATACTCGTTCTCTTAACTTTCGGTTATAGAATTAACGAAAAATAATAATTTGATCTTCATGAGTGATTTTCAAGGTAATATGAGGCGCATTCTCCGGGCTTGAAACCTAAAAAAAAATCATCTCTACAAGATATTGTTCCCAAAATGACCTATAGTCAACAAAAATTGAAAAATTGGCAGCGTTTTTCATATTTTTTTTCTTATTTTACACAAAATTTTGATCGTCTCTAGGCTGTCAAAGGTCAATTTCTGATCTGGTAGCTCAGTATATGAACATAATGTGGATGAGGCGGAGTCGAAGTAGAAGAACAAGTACAGTGAGCTTTTTCACGGATGGATCGTAGCTGAGGCGGAGCGTTGGATGGGGGTATCTTCAGTCGAAAGCTCTCAATCAACTTTTCTTTCATAATGTCAGACCACTGTAGTGTCTTTCCAGCAGAAATAAAAGTAGCAGCAGATGTAGCTCTCCAAAATGCGGCTTCTTTTAGGGAGGTGTGCATCTACTCCAATGACAGAGTTGCTATGAAATAGATGTGCATGCAAGAAAAGGTACCCACACTTAAATTCCATCAGGATGGGAACGCCAGGCTCTCATACCCGTATGAATAAAAGGTTCCTTGAACTGCGAGTTCTTAGACAAGGCGCACATCGCCACAATGATAGACATCCTAACTAGGCACAGTCCCACAGACGCTAATGCGGTAAAGCTAAAGATGGGAACTTGTCAAAGAGGAAGAGGTGGAAACATCTAAACATTTTCTTCTCCACTTTTCAGCTTTCACTACACTCAAGTTGAAGCATTTTTAAAAAAATTGAAGTTGATTTAAACAAATTATTGAACCAATCGTGACAATTCTTTAAAAACTTTCAAAATAATGTCCTTTTGCGTCGATGCAGCGCTGGCGGCGCGATTTCCAAGCATTGAAGGCGTCACGGAAGGCCTCTTTGTCTCGGGATCATACTCAAAGGTCCATGACTCTTCACCTGTTATTACGCCACTCTAAAACTAGGGGTTACTTTCACACATGGTCAAATTTTCTTGGCATACTTCCACTCGCCTCAATTTCTGGTCGTCAGTGAGCACTTTTGGGACCATTTTCGCATGTTTAAGTGCTACGTCACAATGTCATTTTTCGGCTTGCGCCACTCTCAGAAACACATCGCGCGAAAATATTTGTCCTGACTCTCCAGGTGCTCGGAGACAACTGACCAACCGCTCGTTCGTTAGCTAGTAATGCCCTCTACCGAATCAGTTGTATTACTTTCCGGACAAACCCTGTATGTACGACGGTCCGTTTGATCCATACGAAGGAGTTCTAATCATAACAATGGACTAGCGTCTATGGCAGTCCAAGTAGTATAATCAACCTATTTATCTAACCTAACTTAACCTATTTTATGGAGAACAATATGCAAAAAATCCAAAAGCATGGATCGGGCTCGAATAATTTGAGCTCCGAGTAATCACTGTAGAAAAAAAAATTCGTTTCCAACAAAACGATTTTAGAGATAAATTGGTGGAGCTGATTGGAAAAGAGGCTATAATTTAGAAGTATGTAACTCAAAAAGCTATTTGCGTTATCGATTTAAAATTTGTATGTTATTTTTAATGATATAATCAACTGACGTATAAAATGTGCCTCTTAAGAAATAACTATTTATAGCCGACTTTCAGCAGTTACTTCAACGCTAAGCAGCTTCAAAATCAAATTTAATTATATATCATCACCTCAAATATCATTATGTAGCATAAAATTTTCAGCTTCCGCTGTCAGATATAACGAATATATAACCAATGTATAACCAGTTTATAACCAAAACTCAATTTTTTTTTTAAATGAGTGGTTTCTATTACAACGTTTTTTCTTCGCCAGTGAACTTAGGAAAAGTGATATTACGCTTTTTTGCATTTTAGGTGACGATATATCAGGTAAGATGAACTACAATTTTTATTTATAACACATGCCATAAGTATATATTTGCTGCATGAATATGTCGCCTCTATTAAACTAAAAAAATAGCAATTTCCTGTATTGCTCCGCATTAGTCATCAATGGGCAGGCGCCAACACATGAAACTCACTGAATCGGATAACAAATGACACAAAAAAGAAGTAAGAAGAAAAAAACATTCACTTCGTGTGACACTTTTCCCTTCGGTTGCACAGTTTCACAGCATTATAGCCGCTGCCCATTAAAACTGGAAAGATCCATTATCTTTATGAGCAATTAAATTTGTGCCGCTGGCGTCAAAATTCCTTTCCTTATGTGCTCTAGAAATGCACCAGCACAAAATATGTGTGTGTGTGTGTGTGTGCACAAACCTGAAAAAACAGCCACTCAGTGTGGCTGGAACGGCCCACGTGGAATGTACCAAAATTCAAACTAATAAAATATCCAATAATAACAATACAAAATTGTCCAACAAATTTTATTTCATTATTTTACCGCTCAATTGCAGGTAAATAGTTGCTGGCACTGAGCGCCGACGCAATTCATTCATAAATCGAGCGGCGCAAAGCGGTCAAGCAAACCATTGAAAAGGAGCCAATGGCACTGTACTTCGTATAAGGACACACAGGCAATAGAAATTGCGTAATGGGAATATTATGTCAACGCTATCACCTCAGCGCGGTGAAACGTGGAAAAGCATGGCAATCGATCGTATCATAGGTTGATAGGACAAGCTAACACGCAACACGGCTGATGAGATGTGTGCATTAAGGATCAAAAGTGTATCCTGCATTTTCGTATATACTATATGTGTGTATGTGTGTTTGAGTGAGTTATTCAATGAATGAACGCGCTCGGCTAGCGACGTGTGTGTGACATTTGTTGGCAGGAAGTGCATCAGCCGCACACACGGCCAATCGTAATCGAGTAAATTTAACAGTTGGCCAGGACTTGAACGCTCATCTACTGATATGTTGTATAGATAAATACATTAGACACGCGCGAAGACAGCCTACCATACACCTAGTTATATGTACATATGTATATGTATCGAGCGAGCGAAAGGATACGCAGGCAGACCAAAGGATATGATAATATGTGTGTTTATATGTGCGCGTGTGTGTGTTGTTTATACCCGTCTGCTATGAAGTTATTAAGGATATAATTTTGATAAGCCAATGACAGTGGCGCCCGCGACATTAGCGCGGCTGTGCTGCTTTAAGTAGGCACTCAACTCGGTTATATTATATTACTTGAATATATAGTATGCTTGCTGCACATACATCCATACATATCTGCGTACGGAGTTTAGATGTGCTCGAAATGAAAAATATATTCTAAAGCCTAGGGTTAAAACCATTTCGGGTCATAAAAATTGCATTCAATTGCTGTGAGTGCAGTATGTTCTCAGTTCATTCACCAATTTTGAAAAATACACAAACAATTTGAACATTTATGGTATTGCCACAGGCAAGACAATTGAATTCTACTCACTATTTCACTGGCAATTTACAACCTTATGGCATGAGAATTTTCTATAATGAAATTACTTTTAATTACCGACTCATTTGATTAGTTTAATTATGAAAGTAATTGCCTCTGCATTTTCTTAGAACGAAGCTGAATTTTTAGTCGAAACAAAACAACAAAAACAACACCATCAAAGGAAATGAGACTCCCTCCCGTAATCAATGTTTTATTACAATTGTACCTAATATAAAACCAATTTTAAACCAGTTAGTGGTAACGATACTCCTTCTCCTCACTTTCGGTTATATATGTAATTATAAAAAAATATTCTAGTGAAAAATAATATTAAAATCTTCATGTAAACTCATAAGTGTTAGCAGTTGAATTTGAATACCGTCCCAGCAAATCACGGCCATCGAAACTCTAATACTTTGAGCATACAAAGCATAAATAATTTGGTAAGAAAGGAAAAATCTAAAAAAAAAAAAACTTGAACAGAAATCTCTGGTAGCGCTTTTGGATAATTAACCGGTAATTTAACCGATAGGTGGCTTGCAGCGGGTAGTCCTTATCCCGACAATTACTTTTTACCTTGCGTTGAAAGTCATTTCTTTTAAAGGGATGGACGGTTTCAGTTCAAATTGTCAAATGAGCCCTAAAAAAACTCAGTAAAAATCTAAACAAAGCTTTAACCCAAATCTTTGGTAGCGCTATTGGATAACTAACCGGTGACCTAACGATAGTTTACTTGCACGGCTAGTCCTTGTTCAGACGATGACTTTTTAGTTTTCGTTGAAAGTAATTTATTTTAAATTGCAGACAATATGATTACCGCCGTTCACGGAGTTGTCAGAGGACCCGTATTTTCCAAAAAATAAGTGCGTAGTTCAAAACCAGAAGGCTTTTGATAGATGATTAATTTGAACATGGCTTTAAACGTTGTGATTACCGATAAAAAAGCGTTTTCTCTCTTCTGTAGATTGTCACGAAAACACCGCTGAGCTATTGCCGCTGCAAATTTACCAAATAATGGAAGATAGCCGTGGTCAGGGCTAAATTCAATGAATGTTCATAGACTTAACTAAATAAATAAATTGTTGATAGTAACATGAACAGTAAAAATGATAGAGCGCAAAATCACATCGAACGTAAAACTACAGTACTTTCGCCTTGTGGTGCCCACAAACTGAATTTGTTTGAAGTCAGCTCAGCTGAATGATATCCTCGAGCAATCATTCCTTTGGTGTCGTTCAAAAATGTTTCAATATTTTCATACAAAGTTCGAAAATTCTGAAATCCAAAATATTCAATGCACTTCACTGTCCTTCTAATACAAGGAGGTATGCTAAAATAGAGCGGGTGTGATAAGCCCTTTGGAACAAATCAAAACCTTTCCACAGAAACTCTGCGAGACATTGATGAAATTTTGAAATATTTCAGCAAACTTGTGTGCATTTTCATATGGTTTATTATACTTCAGTCATCTATGAAAGAAACTTGGTTCTTCAAGAGATAAATGCCACCAAGAAGGTGAATACCCAAACTATTATCGAATATTCGCTGTCGCCAAAGCACGAAACGCTCACTTCTAAGAGCCAAGTAAATGAAGATTGCAGGATTTTACTCTGCATATTCAAAACCTTAAGGACGTTAGTCAACAGGTTTCAAAAGCACCGTGTTTTCATTAATGAGTTCGATAAATAAATGTCAGAAACCTTAAAACAAGGCTCAGTTCTTCTAGTCTGTCTGTCTATATATATAATACGTGCAGCTGTGCCTCAGTTTTATAGATATCGATCTGAAATTTTACACACGTACTTTTCTCTTAAAAAAGCTGCTCATTTCTCAAAGTCGCTGAAATTGGTCTCCCATAGCATATAGCTGCCATACAAACTGATCGATCAAACTCAAGTCCCTGTATGGAAAACTTGTTTATTTAACAAGATATTTTCATATAATTTGGTAAAAATTATTTTCTAAAGGCAGGCTAAAATATCTGAAGAAATTTTTTAGATCGGACTACTATAGCATATAACTGCCATGTAAACTGAATAAACAAAATCAAGTTGTTGTAAGGAAAACTCTTTTATTTGACGAGATATCTTCACGAAATTTTGCAGAGCTTATTTTCAAAGGTAACACTACAATTCCTCAACATATTATTTGAGTCCAACAACTACAACATATAGCTGCCATACAAACTGCATAATGAAAATCAAGTTCTTGTATGGAAAACTTGTTTGTTTGATGAGATATCTCCACGAAATTTCGTACAGATTTTTTTTACAAGATAACTTTATAATATCGGCACAAATAGTTTTGCTCGGATCACTATAGCATATAGCTGCCATACAAACTGAATAATCAAAATCAAGTTTTCTTTTTTATTTGACGAGATATCTTCATGAAATTTGGCACAGCTTATTTTTAAAAGCAATACTAAAATCTTTCTAACATTTTATTTGGATCGAATAACTATAGCATATAGCTGCCATACAAACTGAAAAATCAAAACTTTATATAGTATGAAAAACTAACACTATAGCCATATATATATAGAATTTATAGTCAAAATTAACATAATTTTGTTGTTGTTGTTGCCAACCGCCAAAGCCCCGTCGGAGGTTTATGCAAATACGAACAATTGCTTTCGTATTCTTTTACAAAAACACCTTTCCTACACACAATTTATTGATTATCTGCAATATTACATAGCCAGCATAGAAAAGGTATGCAAAAGAAGCTAAGAAATATTGAAAATATGCAAATCATTTTTCAGACTTTTACTTATCCTTCTTACATTCAATAAAATGTTTCATTCAAAACTATTTTATCTAATAAACAAAAACGGCATATTTTTGTTTGAGAACTCTTTTAATTTGATTTTCTTGCACTGCTATCAGGTCCACATTTAGATAATTTTTCCCGCCTAATTCACATTTTGGCCAGATAAAAAAGGTGGCGTTCCACCAAAGATAGTGGCGATAAAGGTGTCGGTATATAAATAAGTGTAAAATATTCTCTGCTGATATGCCTCCATGCCTCCATGCTCATACATACCTTGAGTTGCATTTCGATAGCTAAGCTTTTCACTTGTTTTCATAACACACCAAACTATCTAACAATTGGTTAGATAAAAACGACTTTTACAAATGAAAATTTGGAAAAAGCGTTTTTTGATTTCCAACTGCGGCCGTTAAAACTTTGACACTGTCTCTGTTGATATTATTTAGCACAATTTCGCACTGGCACCGACTTTTTTCCACCACTTATTATTATTATGTCAACTATTGAGCTGGCATTAGATGCGCTACAAAGCGAACCCGGCAACTTGTTACGCGTAAATTACGGTAAAGTGTAGTTTGGTTGTTGGAACACACTTCCTCGGGCGGACACATCTATGTTAATGACAACCCGACGCAGTGCGCGTTTAACACCTTTTCGTTCCAATTAATTTTCTCGAGCGGTACCCAAACCTACTAAACCTCCTCTATGACACAGCCTTACCAATACATAAACAGATTCATACATATTCATACACACACATATACGTATATACACGCATATTCATACCAATACTGGCGCAATTTCGATATTTGTCTGAATATATTTACCTCTTAGAACCGCCGGACACGTTGCAAAGGCACACTGCTACACATATTGCGGTCGAGTAGCGGGAAGCCGCATATTTCTCGCTTGAACCACACAAATTATTTACGTTTGTTTGTTTGTTTGTGTGTGACGGCTGCAAGTGTATTTGTGCTGGAGCGTTGTGCATGTGTGAATTATGATTTATTTGCGACGACGACCACTCCAGGTGAGTTGGCGTGTATGTGTGAGTTCCTTATCTTATCGCTTGATAGACGTCGCCGCCGTCGCCGCCGCCTCTGTCGCTGATATCGTCGTTGGTTGTTGGTAAACTTTGTTGTCGCATCAGCGATAAGCGTGCGTGTGATGCGTCTGTGTGCGCGGGTGTGCAAGCGTAAGCGCAAATGCGCGGTTGTATGCGTGTTCCGTGCATTGCGCATGCGCGTTCAGTTTGTTGGTTTTTACTCATACGTCAATTGTTTTTGTTTATTCACACGTCAGTATGTACAGTATGTATTCGTTTTTTCACAAGCGCATGCATTGTTTTTGTAAACCTCATTATTCCCTCGGTACCAGAAACTTTTCGACCTGTTCGAGTCCAAATGCCTCATAGCCACATGCATGTCGCATGTGTAGCTGAAAGCATATTTACCTGTAATAAAATAGAACGACAATCAGCGGCTATGTGTTTTTCAACATTCACATACATACATATGTACATGTGTATGTTTGCATGTATGCGATAATAGTTTAGAAAAGTACAAAATCATTTTGAAATAATTTAACTTATTTTGTGTTTTTTTTTTTTTCTGGTGGCATTTAAACGTTTTCAAGCGCCTTAACATTTTATTTAATAAATTAAGTTTCGCAAAAAATTTCAACAAATTTTGTTATCTCAAATTTAATAGTAAGCTTCGCAGTCAGTATTTATGCAAATTAAATTATTATCTGAGTGACAGCTGAATTTTGTTGTAATAACCGTAAGAAAATATATACGTAAATACAATGCAGCATTCACCTATGAAATAACCTTTTTATACCCTGTAACACCCAAAAGGAAGCGCCAGAGACCCCTTAAAGTATATACATACTTGTATATATAAATAATCAGCTTGAAGACCAAAGTTGGTTTTGCCCTGATACTTCTATATACATGCATACATCTATACGAACTACTTAGTCCCTCAGATTTTGAGACAACTAGGTGAAATTTTGCACTCGTCATTTTCTCACCAAGAAGCTTTTGCTGAAGTGCTTGTATGTATAAGTTTTTCTTTTGAAGAGATATCTTCATCATTTCATTCATTTGACATTGGTTGTTGTTGTTGTTGTTATTGTAATGGGTACCTATTCCCCAATAGGATGATAAAGATTAGAAAGTTTGTAATCGACGTCATCCAACGGTAGGCCCAGGAAACGTGCTATTTCGACGGGGTCGGACCAAAGGAAGAAGGGTGTTAGATGAGTAAGGCCGGCAGGGCATGAAAAAAGGTGGTTAGTGTCATGCGGGAACTATGCTAGTTAAGTAGGAGTTTAACATGCTATAGTAGCCAGAACGAAGCTACACAACACAACAGCTATTATTTCAGAGACCTAACCCCGTTTAGATCGGTAAGTCTTAGTACAAGTCTGTCATCACTGGAGCAACACCTTGCAGCAGGGTTGCTCCGTACACTCCCGACTCGTGCTGACATTGGGTCCAACACGGGTCAGAAGGAATTCTTCTGCTGCGTCTGCGATAAAAGGCTTAATCCAAACTCCACCTCGGTTAGCTGAAATACATGCAATGGATTGAGCCATCTTAAAACCTGCTCAGGCCTTAAGACACACAAGGAGTGGACCGCGAGTTATGTGGCCACATGCTGCCAACGCACACTGCGACCTTAGCCTCTATGGCTGTGTAATCTGCACCTAGTTCGCGCACTGCGCCGTCACTCCACCAGAGTGGTTTAAAGAGGACCTCCACGGTACATAAGAGCTCAAATAGGTTTACTTGTTGTAGTTTTTGCATTAAATTGAATCCTTAATTTAGCATAGTTGAAATGACCCGGTTATGCAGAATGAATAGAATGATTAAATGAGATTGAGCAAAAACATCAGCTAGGTGAAAATCAGGAAGGACATCTTTGAGCCGTTCAATACCAGGCGAAGTTCAGAAAGATTGATTTCCTCCCGTGTACCTTTTTTCAATGCTGAACAAAGTGATAGGCGGCGTTAATTTTAACCGCGGTTGCACTATCTGCTCTCCAATTACAATACCTTTGGAGTATGAAGAGGCCATTGGCATCATTGGCGTTAACAATAGAGCCTAAGAAAGAAGGGAATAGGTTGGTCTTGTAGTAAACAAGCGCAAGCCAAAGTACCTATAAGACACACATGAGAAGATTCCGTGCATCTTGGGAGCTACGTCACTGTGGCTAGCCAGAAATTCGAAAAAGTAAAGAACTATATCTAACTTAGAACCTAATGCCACCAATCATTTAAGCTTCAAGCCGAATAATACTTGCCAACACGTGCTACTTTGGGATTGTTAGACAAATGAGAAGCAAATCCTGTTCTTGCCGACCAAAATATTACGCTATAAGACTACCTTATCACTCCCGTCCTATTATACGACGATGAATAGAGATGGTAACTGAACCGAAGAATATGGAACCATTGCTCCAGTGGCGAAACGATCGTTCGCATAGAAAATCAAGTGTGGACAAAACAGGTCGCCCATGCATCCAGTAAAAGAACCAAGTGCATTGGGACCAAAAATAAAAACCTTGTGTAGTTGAAACTCAGCTACCTGCAAAAATGCCCAGAGCCCATCGCAAATATGCTTAGATATTTTATTTCTATTTCACCTGGATGTCTAAAAAAGTGAAATCTGATGTATTTTCCCTTTGATTTAGCAAAAAATTAACATTCCTCTCCTTCCAAACAGCTGATATTCCACCTTACTGATTCATGCAGTTTAATCGAAAAGTGTCCAGTTAGAACTCCTACAACCTTTGAGAGGTAAATCTTGCTGAGAGCGAAGCATTCTCCAGAACTTGAACGATTTACTATTGGCTAAAAGGACATTGCAGGGAGAAGAAAAGAGTCAACTGGCTCTCGATTCAGGCCAACTCACGGTTGTAGTGCGAATGAAAAGAAAAGAAAAACTATAACGAACCGATTAAGGTAAAATATACACTGTTTTGTTCGAAAACTTGTTGCTATTCTAAAGAAATTTCATAACGCCACAATCATGGAAACTGGAAGAGCCAATTTTCTCGAGCTTCTCTTAAGGTGAATTTATCATCAGCAAAATCATTCAACATCAATTGATTTGACCGGAGATTCTGGCGAGAGGCTATCGATGTATTTGCCTCGTGTTGTCCTGATTGTACACAATTCCTCTCCTATTAGACAAAGCGATTGCTTTCTTCGGATGATCCGAATAAAGATTGTTGCCGTAGGGGTGCATCTCCAATCCCAACAAACAGAAGTAAAATCTTCTTGACCGTTAATACGGGATTGGTTCACCGTGTTTCCACCACCTTTTTTGCTAGATATTGTTGTAATTGTGCCACTTTTCACTACCACTAGCCATCCGCATCAGAAATGAATCAATTTTGTTGCGATTCACACATAGACTCATTTGGAATAAGTTCCCTCTATAACTGTCTGTTTGAAATAACAACTCAAAGATGATATGACTTAAGGTCAAGTACGACCAAAAATTGTGGACTTAGTATCACCTTATAGGGAGGAAGAAGAACAAAGCTAAATTGTATAAGCAGGTTTTCTAAGTAATAATATATCTGATAAAAAATCGGAAAGACTTCCAAACTTCACATACAATATGCAATACCAAAACTGATGTCTATTTAATTCAAGTCCACACATCAAACAAATTTTAAAATATTGAACTTATAAAATATTTGCTAAATTTATGCGCTTTTATTTGGCATGAGACAAAACTAAAGCCAATCTTTGGATTTTACCTTGATGTAAGCGATTTAAGACTCTGACACTATTGGGAGTAGTAATGTTGAAGTCATGTTACGCCATTTGTAAAATGTCAGAATCGCAATCTGACGCGCAAAGCCCAAAGCCTGTGGAACAAAGCAAAGGGATGGTAGACTTTATATGTACATATATATTTACCGGTAATTTTGAGAAGGCAAAGTCAACAAGGCCATGGCGTTTCGTTATAATTGATGAGCGTAGCCATTGCAACGGACACATATGACTGATGATGCGCTATGCCGAAGGCCTGAGCTGCTGAGGCATGCAAAAACCTAAAATCTGTATGTATGAGCACACAGGTGGCGAAGGAGCGTACATAACTCTGTATTGCTCAAGGAGCGAGCAATGAATTCTTATTGATGTTAGTAATATTTTTTAGGAAATTTTTCTTTTGTATATTTAATTGATGAGGCTCCTCGTGCTCTTTCAGCGCATATCTCAAATGCCACAAATGTGCTTAGATAGATTGGTGGCCGAAATGGCTATAAGCGGCTCACGGCATGGCTATAACAAAGCGATTGTCTAATAGCGAATTTCGATTGCTGCGCTTTGATGCATAGCGCCAAATCCAAATAGAGCTCTAGCAAAGCAACTAACTAAAGTAAAGGCCGCAGCTAAGCCTTTCAGCTGCTGCAAATATGTTTGTATATATGGCTATATGCGCCGCCATCAGAATAAATGCGCTTGGACAGCGATAATTTACCAGCGCACGCTCGCCTGGCACGTAAGTAGCTATGGACATATGTACGTATGTACGTACGTACATATGCGCTTAAGATTTTGTATATGAGTATTTATTTTCCACTGAGTGCTTTTACTTCTCCCATTCAAAATGCAGCGAGTCATTCGTTTTGTCATTTCCGCAATCTCTGTAATAAAATTTAATTTGGTAATGCAGTTGCAGTTGCCACTAGCTGTTGCCGCTGCCTTTGCTGTTATTCTTGTTGCAGTCATGCAACATGTTGCCGCAAAGTATATTAGTTTTGTTCAACCAACGAATTTTGGCCAAACCTAAAACTAAGCGAGATGGATTTAGCGTTAGTTTAGGTTAGATCGTGGAGCTGATTCTCGCTGGAAAGATAGCGACAGATCTCACTTGGACAGCTATAAGCGTTAGTCCTTTGTGATACCCAAGAACCCCACAAATTGGATCACCAGATACTCATAGATCGACGAAGCAATTTGAGTAGACCAAGAAATTATAAAGGCGGCTAATATCAATCTCAGCCATTTACTAGGTTCGCCGAAGCTGTGTCTGCCGAAATCTTTTAATTTTAATGTGACAAAAACTGGGCAGTAGTGGAGAAAGTGTCTCGATGATTCCACCACGTCTTTCTCCACACAGCTTTGAGAAAAAGTCTCCATGAACACTTTCCGATGAGCCTACTGGAACTACTATATGAACGTCCAGTCCATTTATAATTGAAGCGAGATTGACTTTCCTAAGAGCAAGTAGTTCAGAAGCCCGGTTCACACTGAGCCAGAAGGTTGTCGCAGTTGCACAAGTCTAGTCATTCCAAGTCCTAAGCTCCCGCAGTGTCCACAGTCCTGCGCTAAAGTGCAAGACCACAACGGATGAAATTGCGGGAAGGGTGGCCTCTTCAGCAAAGTTATCGGCTTTGCAGTTTACAGCGATTCCTCTGTAACCGAATAACCAAGCTGGTATATTACAAAAGTTGAAACGATTCACACTGAGTCAGAAGGATGTCGCAGTTGCACAAGTCTAGTCATTCCAAGTCCTAAGCTCCCGCATGAGGATGAAATTGCGGGATGCAGCAAAGTTATCGGCTTTGAGTTTACTTCCTCTGTAACCGGATAGATAAAGTGAGTTATAGAGTATGCACTTCTTGACTAGATAGTGAGTTATAACACCATAGCGATCAGAAAGACGAAAGAGGTGTTGAATTCCGCGTTACTGTCTGTTCGGCCGTTTTGCTGCGAAAGCGATAACTTGTGTTCAGATATTATATTTGGATGAAACTGGGTACACGGGTTCCTTGGCATCCAAAGAGATTGATATGGCATATGAACAAAAGTGGTTCATATTCCTCAGCACAAAATGCCGTTAAGCCATAAAATACAACAAAAGCTGAGAAACAAAAAATTATAAAAGGCTAGGGGGAATCAAAGCTAGAAATGACATCAATGAGCTACCTAAAAATGGTCGAAATCGGTCTATAACTTTTAAGCCTCACATACCGAGAGTGGGGATGTATATACGTCTGACCGGAAATGTCGGTCAATCTCCGAGATATCTTAATAAAATTCAGAGGATATATTTTTCTGACATATTTTCCTGGTGTTACCTTGGGCGTAAGTGGCTAAAATCTGATGCCCCATATAGTTAATATAAGTAATCATGGATATACACATAGATATACACATAGTTTGGTGGTGAAAATGTTTGGCATCGATTCACGAATATACTACATATAATGACTATCGTAATTCTTGCGAACTTTATGACGATTATATCGACCAAATTTTAAGTTATAGCCACTTCCAACTTTCTGTTTGTCTTTAAATCATTTATATTGGCCAATCCATTCGTAATTCGGCAGAATTCAACGTTGCAAATCATGAAAATGTTTGGTTACAGCCGAACTTAATCCTTCCCTACCTCTTTTTTCTTGTATTTGTAAGGTAAATTGTGTTGGTAACTAATAGTGGTGCTGGCGTTTGACAGCGCATTGTTATTATTCGTAGTCCCCCCACAATGATTTATACTCGCCATAATGTGCAATTAAAATTATCGTCAAATAAACGCTTCCTCTGCGAAAGCTAGACAGTTGGTACCATTGCGTGAACATGCTCATCTTCGCTATAGTTTATTTGTTTCAATTTATGCAGTCGCTTGTTTTAAATGTGTGAATATATGTAGGTATGTATTTGTTTCTCGTCGGCAATGAATATGCATTTGAATGATAATGATACATGAAACGGTAGCAAATACATATTAACACTTTTCTCAATCGGAAGCTCAGGCACATGCTCACTCCGGTAGTCTATTTAACATAATTTTTTTTATTTAGAAATTCTACTTCATCGAAAAAATTATTTAAATTGACCTTCTTTTTTTCAGAAAAAGAATGGATGCAATAATATATTTTAATCTGAATACTCTCAAACCAGGAGATGAATTTTATTATAATCCAGGTGCCATACACATCTACCACATACTATAATTTCTCCACTTATTTCCCGTTATACACGGTTTCTCTAAACATACTACTTTATTCGATGAATTAAGACGCCAGAGGGAGCTTGAAGGTCTTGAGATCAACACCAACTAGACACAGAGTCACGGCCTAGCTGACTATCCAGAGAAAAAAACTATGCCTTCTCACAAAATAACCAAAATACTTATCTCCCTTCTTTAAGGGTAGCACTATTGCACTCTCGAACTTTGTCAAATATCTCGAAGTTATCCTAGAACAAATAAACTAAACTAATGTGTTCTCCATATTAAAGGCAAGTTATCCCCAACGACCGGCCAATACATATACAAGTGAAGCATGAGGATATGCTTACGGCCAACCGGTTCATGATTTGAGATTTTTCTTGACTAGCTTGCATATATTGGTATACAAGCTGGCAAGAAATAGAGACGCTACAAAAATAGACCGATAGGGGCAGCACACGACGCCATATTTTTCCCGGTCTTTTGACATTTCTCTTCGGTAAGGTTTGGCATTTCATCATGGAAAGATATGCGATCCAACACTAAGTGAAAATTATTAAAATTTACTACTGAAATTCGGAGTCAATGTCCAAAAAATCGAGAATATTGCTGCCGCTAGCGCATCAATTGAGGACCCAAATCAGTCTCTCACACGTCGTTCTCAAGTGTTGGGCATCTCTGTAACGTCGTTGTGGCGAATTTTGCAAAAAAAACTTGGCCTACATCAATACAAGATCAAATTGACGCAAGAACTGCAACCGCTTGACCACCAGAATCGTCGTATCTACTCGAATTGGGCTGAGCAACAACTTAAAAATTATCCAGATTGTCATCGAAAAATCATCTTCAGCGATGAGGCTCATTTCTGGTTGAATTGCTGCGTCAATATGCAAAATATGCGCTATTGTTCAGGCAGAAGTCCACATGTACTCCATAAGTCACCATTACATCCCGAAAAAATCACGGTTTAGTGCGGTTTACGGGCCGGTGGCGTCATTAGACCGTACTTCTTCCGTGATAATCAAGACTGGCAAGTTACTGTGAATGGAAATCGCTACGGCTCAATGACAACCGAATATTTTTGGTCCGAATTGGATGATATGGAAAATATGTGGTTCACTCAAGATGGCGCCGAAAGCCACACAGCTAATGTCACAATCGATTTATTGAAAACCAGGTTTGGTGAATGTGTTATCTCACGAAATGGCCCAGTCAATTGACCGCCTTGGTCGTGCGATTTGACGCCGTTAGACTTTTTCCTGTGGGGCTACATCAAGTCCATGGTCTATGCCAACAAGCCAGCGACGATTGATGAACTTCGTAAGAATATCGAACTTGAAATTGCAGCAGTATCGGCCGATTTATGCTTGAAGACCGTCGAAAATTGGGTTCAGCGTCTGGACTTCTGCAAGCCCGTGGTGGCCATGCAAAAGAAATCGAGTTCCATACATAATGACATCGAATGTGCTTTCACAGGATTAATGAATTTCATTGATATACCCACCCGTTACATATAGTTATTAGATGCTGGCTGTCCATCAGTATATACGCCGACTAAGAACTCAGTTTTTGAGATATTGATCTAAAATTTAGCTGTAGTCTTTTTTCCCAAAAAGCTGCTCATTTGTTGGAATCGCTGATATCGGACCACTATAGCATATAGCTGTCATACAAACTGAACGAACAAAATCAGGTTCTTATATGAAAAACTTTTTTGTTTGATAAGATATCTTCACGAAACTCGGCATGAATTGTTGTCAAAGGCAATTCTATAATCTTCGAATGTATTTTTCAGATCGCACCACTATAGCATATTGCTGCCATACAAACTGAACGATCAAAATCAGGTTCTTATATGAAAAACTTTTTTGTTTGACGAGATATCATTACAAAATTAACCAGGGGTTATTTTCTAAGACATTGGTGCAATATCTGAAAAAATTCCTCAAATCGGACCACTATAGCATGTAGCTGCCATACAAACTAACCAATCCAAAGTGCTTGTATGTAAAACTTGTTTGCTTGTGATGGTTGTTATAGCTTAAGTGAAACCGCAGTTAACGTTTTATCTTGCTATTTATGGTTAATAATTAGTGCACTGCTATTTTAATTAAAATTATGTTTATTATAAATTTAGAAGAAACGTCTTTGAACCACAAAATGCTGATAACGAAAAGATTACCAAAAATGCCAAATACACATACATACATTTATATATAAATCATTTATATTAGTAATTATTTATATTATAAGTATATGTACATATGTATAGTATATGGCATACATAAATATGCATTTATATTTTTTCGAACGCAAATTGCAAAACTGTGAACCATTGCTTTGAAGTATGAGTGCACGAACAAGTGCCTGCTTACAAAGTTAACTTCAACTAAATATTCATATATAAACATAGCTACTATATATGTATTTTATGTGAAACTTTTGTTTTCATTAGTGTGCGCTCAAAACAAAACAGCAGAAAATCAAAAAAAATTCCCCAACCTTATCTGGTACTTCATACGCCCCGTGATATCGAGTGCCTGCGATGAGGTTGGGCAATAAATTCATCAATATTAAATTTTGTGGTCGGCTCGATATTTTCTGTATATTTTTATTTTATGATTACCTTTTTACTGTTACTTTCTTTTTGATTTCCAATTTCATTTTTGTTTTTTTTTGGTTATTTTTTCGATTTGTGCCACTTACTGATAAGCCAAACTTTGACTGTCTAATTTATATTTCATTTCGATTTTATTAAAAGAGTAAGTAAGTAAAAATAATAAGCGAACAACAAAAACACAAACATATAAAAAAAATATTAACTGTACTTATATATAAAAACATATATGTACATATATGCAACTTATAGTTAAAAAGCAACATTTCTCTAAATAAAATACGAAAATACTTTTTCGACTACCAAATATATTCATATTATGTACATATATTTCATTATGTGCTCAATTGTGTTTCAATATAATGCTGAAAAATATGCATTTTATGATTTTTGCTTTTCCTTCACTAAGCAAAAAACTTTTCCGAAGCATACAAACATGAATACGCCATAAACAAACAACAAATATAGCGCCAACCATGAAACACGCCCGTTATTTTGCTACCTTCTCCCTTCCAAATAATTTTGGTGTGTCTTAATATTGTATATGTAAATATAAAACCCTCCTAACCTCAGCCTGCCTGGCAAGCAAATTTAGGGTGACTTCCAACATTACATAAAAGCAAAAGCATTACCTGAAACACGCATCATCAGTGAAATTCAGCCATTATTATAGCTGGCGACCCTACTATTAGTAGAAAAAAAGATAAACCTAATAGAAAACTATACCAAATCAATTATTTTTTGTGAAGGCAAATGGAGTTCAGCTGTAATTACTAACCTTTTTGTATGAACATACTTACATATGTTGCTGCGCACGAAGCTCTCCGTTCGATCGATATCGAGTTCAATAATAATTTGTGTGGAAAGAGTAGGAGTGGAAACCAGAAAGCTGGTAGCCAGCCATATTTAAAGAGATCGAGGTTAATTGAGGCGTGTACAGTTGTGTTGTTGTAAATAGAAATGAGTGCTTTCATGTACTTATAGTGTATACAAAAACTGTTTGTCTGTAGTAGTACGAGCATGATGTGCAACATACGTTGACGGATATGCCAATAAGTGGAAAAAATTGAATAATGATTTTATTTGAAATTTTTTGTTCTCTAGGGAATCACAACTAAGGAGTCGCTGAGAATGTTGCAGATGTGTTTTGGAGAGTCTACTATATCACGAACACAAGTATTTGGTATTTGAGTTGCACAAAGCATTCGGTGAAGGTTGCAAAGTTGTCGAAAACTTGCGAGTCGTCCATCCATCGAAATGACATCGAAAAAGTTAAAGGAACAGTGTCTAATAATCATCGTGTTGATATCAGAGAGATGGCAGTGGATTCCAACATCGCTAACGAAATGATTGAACATATTTTCATTATTGCTTTGGTTATGAAACCGATAACTCCCATCAATAGATCTGAATGCGGCGACACATTCTAGCATGACTGTGACTGATATTTTTATCCAAAGATGCAAAGAGAGTCAGCGCTCAGCCACCATATTCCTCAGATTTGACTTCTAATGATTTTTTTGTTTTATAAAAAAACATTTCGGAGAATGCATCATGAGTCCTTTGAGCCAATATATAAATATTGCCAATTCAGGTACGAAAAAGTTATTAGTTATGGTTCCAATGGGAGATCCATTTCGAGGTTCCAGAAGACACAGAAACTTCAAATTTAAAAGAGACTGTTTATTATCATTCTTAAGAACATTCTTTGGCATTTAGTTTTTGAAGATTATCTCTTTCAAATGTTGGCCGCGGCTACGTCTCAGATGGTGCATACGTTGAGTCCAATTTTCGATGATTCATTCGAGTAAATCGACTGGTAACTGGCGAATGACACACGTGATTATTTGTTCCAAGGCCTGAATCGAAGAGGGATTGTCCGCATAGACCTTAGACTTTACATATACCCCAGGAAAAAGTCTTACGGTGTGATATCATAAGATCTTGGTCTCCAAACGACCGACACAAAACGTGAAATTATCTGCTCACTGAAGCTTTCTCTCAATAAATCCATTGATTGATATGGTGAGAAGTGGCGTCGCCTTGTTGAAACCAAATATCGCCAAGATCACGAGCATCAATTTCAGGCATCAAATAGTCGGTTCTCACCGGCATCATTTTTGAAGAAACATAGACCGATGATTGCACCGGCTCACAAACCATACCAAACCGTTGTTTTTTTTTCAATGAAATGGTATCGCTTGCATCTTTTTAGGTTGCTTTTCGTTCCAAAAGCGGCAATTTTGCTTTTATGGCCAGAAAGGGCCCTCATCGCTGAACAAAATTTGATTCGAAAACGTCGGACCTGCATAGAACTTTACAAGAATTCATAAATCGAACCGTAGTCGCTTGGGAAGGTCGAACAGCTTCAGTTCTTGCACAAGCTTTATTTTGTATGCTTGCAATTTGAGATCTCGATGTAAAATGCGCCAAGTCGATCCATACGTCAATACGAGTTGCTGCGAATGGCGCCGAATCGACTCGCCACGGTCTTCGTGTGCACTCTCAGCTACGGCTGCTTTATTTTATGCACTGCGTACTGAACGTGGTCTATTCGGTCGAATATAATCCAATAATGAATGCTGTGTCTCAAGTAGAGTGATGCTGTTGCGAATAATACGCTCAGTAGGTCGGTTATGTTGAGCAAAAGTTGAACGAAGCGCGCGAAACACATTATTTGTAGAACGTGAATTTTCGTAATAAAGTTGAAGGATTTGTAAACGTTCCTCAGGCCTGAGTCTTTCCACCATGAAATGCCAAGCAATACTGAACAAAAATAACATGACAGCGTGACATGACCCACGCGCGATCTGTCTAAAGAAGGCTATTCAAAAAAGTACCTTCATTTGGATCACCCGCTATGCTGGCTTCATATTTGGTTGTTGTTGTAACGTCAGAATTATGCCGAATTGACAGTCCTTGGTCGGATAAAAATTTGTGTCCGCTCCGGTTACGTAGACCCGACTGTCATGGGAACGGCTTCATATTTGGTATGGCGTTATGGTATACCACCCCTATTTGTATCTTTACCGACTCTGTTGGGCTAACTGAATACTGGACGCGATGCATCGCGATAACTGACACATTAACCGATAAAAGTATAGCCCCATTGAAAACAAAATGTCTAAAAAAAACATCCATTGTGTTCGATAATTGTGGAACTTATATATGGTAAGTTTTTAAATCATAGAACTGTTGTTTTAAGTTCATCGTAGTGACTCATTTCATATGTCATGAAAAGTTGATATGTGAAATTACGACATATCACCAATGTCACCAATAAATGACAAATCGGTCGGCGACCATGACTGTCTATCAATGTCAATACAATCGAAGGCTTGAAAAACGTTCTCAGTATAAAGAAGAAGCAATGGAAATTATAGTTTATTAAATTTTATAAAATATCTTACATTTTCAAGCTGCTTAGAAATTAAATCGAGAGTGGCCAAGTTTTATCCTCATCTGTTACAATATATCAATATTGGTTTGTATGTAACACTAATTTAGTAAAAATCATTTCATTGAATAGGTTTTTTCTTGCGCTGTCCGTAGCTGATAACAACAAAGAGTACTAAATAATGAAATAAATAATATATTACACTCGACATGTGATCAGGGGCGATTGAAAGCGCGTTGATTAGATATTTCAATTTTACCAACAATGCAACACTTTTTCTCTGCAAAATCTCAATCTGTCGAAAAATGGCCGAGGCTTATATTGGAACCAACGTCATGCGGTGTAAAGAAAATCAAGAAACCACTTATTTCACATTTTGTATTTTATATATATTTTTTTTATTAATTCCAAGAAATGGCAGCCATTTCAATTTAATTTGACACTCCAAATTTCACATCGGACATTCACGCGATTACGATCACACAGCACGATCGATATTGAGTTGAGTGCATGCTCAACATACGGTATGTATGATACTGTTAGTGATTTTCACTTCAATTTGTTACAAATCATACTAATTATTAAAAATTCTATTTGCAATTTTGAGCTTTATTCAGCATTACTTCCTTCCGGTAATAAATTATTTCTCAATTTCATATTTTTTAAATTTTTTTTTTGTTAAATTCATCTTAGATATGTGTTTCACTTGCAATTTCACACTAAATCGTAGGAGATTATTTTTAAATGAAATTTTCCACATTTTCAAAAGAAACATTTTCATACGAGTACTATGAACATACGCGTAGAAATTGTACTAAGCTTTCTAACACATTTCAAGCTGATATATTTCCTATCAACAAATGATTTTTTCCTATCGTATTTTCAGAATATCTCAAAATAGATAGTGGCATTAGATAAGTTAACGTATCATTTTAGAGATTTTGACTCCAAGCAAAACCCGTCAGCACACCTATGAAATTCCACTAACATTCAGCTGAGCACGCAATTGGGCTATAAGCGGGTTATATAGGCACTCGGCACTCTAATATATGGTACTAAGTCAACGCATATGTTTCGAGGGAGAAGCATAAGAAATGTTACCCAATAATTGTCTTTATTCAATTTGAAAGTTTTCGACTATGCTTTCCTATCTATGCTTTGTCATATCTCTTTTAGGTTTGATAAACTGCATATTGCTTTCTCATCGTCCTGCCTTTATTAAATTCTTTATTTTAGTTATTAGAAGGGTCATTTCATTTAATAAATATAACATATAAAGAAAATGTACTTTTATAGAATTTAATGTACTTTAATAATCGGAGAGTCATTTTTGCAAATTTTGGATTCCCATGATCACTTAACTGATCTACAGGAGGAACTTCAGAAAAGGGTTTGTGGTGATGAAGCAGATGTTTCTGATAAAATCATGTCAAATCAAAAATCAAAAAAAATATGTATATATTGTTATTATAAATGAATACACCTGCCACTTAAAGACTTATTCGCTGAAAACTGCTAACAACTACTAAAATCGGCGGGACGACTACTGGCTGCAGGTGAATTTCCATATAGAACCTTCGGGCATAGCTCGGTGGGTAATGGCGGTTGGACAAACACTTTTCGACTGGGAAAGAAGGTTCAAAGCAAACATAGAAAAGGGTGGCTGGCGTAAAGATATATTAGCTACGCGCAACACCCTAAACATCTATACGGATGGCTCAGATTGGGAATACACTGTCCAGAGTTAGGTATAAGGCACGCTTTTAAGTTGCCGGACCACTGCAGTATATTTCAAGCTGATGTCTCTGTTATTGCGAAAGCCACAGAGCTGGCCTCTAATGCAACTGCAGGTAAAACCAGAGCCAATATCTACGTAGGTAGCCAAGCTGCAATCAAGGCAGTAACCTCGTATCGCATATCGGCCAGAAGTATCTTGGGAAGCTGGCAGCAGTGCAAAGTTTTTGCAGGAAGTAAGCAACTTCACTTCTACTGGATACCAGGCCACAAAGGCATCGAGGACAATAAAATAGTGGACGATGTTGCCAAGAATGGTGTACGGCTAATATCCGAAAACGTGATCAACATTGGGAAACCCCTGCATTGTCTGTACGACGATCTTGACAGGAGCATGGTAAATAAAATCAAAACCCAATGGAACGAGCTATCGGGGTTCAAAACTGTAAAAGTTATGTAAAAAACGGTAGATCGGAAGTACACAAAATTCCTATTGTCACTCGATTTAAGAGACTGTAGGAACATGATGGGAATACTAACTGGCTACTGTCTGGTGACGACACACGCCCTCAGGATGGGGCTGACAGATTCAGAAGACTACGCTGTAAGCATCTGGGTCCCCACGGTATGATACACTGGCGGAGCTAACGATATGTGCGGCCTCACTGCACAGTCTGTTAAAATCCGCCTCAAGCACAGGCTTCCTAAACGATAACTACTATTGGACTTAGCAACTGAACTCCATCTGGTATCGCAATGATCCAAACTGGTCTACGGGTGGCTTATAACCTAACCTAACCTAATCTAGATGAATATATGTAAAGATCGAAGGACTAGTCAAAATTTTTTAAAAAATTTTTATTTGTTTTTAAAGGAGGCTTCTAAAAACACGTTTTTTTTTGTGAAAAAAATTCTTTAACCTGAAAAAAAATATGTTAAAAAGCAATAAAATATATTTAAATATATTAAATATAAAAATTCATTAAAATTTCACCTAAGTTCCCTAACTCACTAACCCTACTCTCTTTCTCCACATTTACCGTAACTCTCTGCGCTGTAAATAGTTTTACTTTATCAAAATTTGTTAAGCGTCATAAGTTCAGAGGAGCGCAGAGCTGCAGCGGCATTTATTTTGATATGCCCATATCAACCGTGGGTCTCAGATAATATGATTTGTTTATCGATAGCTTCCTGATTAAACGAAAGTAATCTCTGTCATACGTGCACGCTCTTATCCCTATCTATCGACTTGATGACGTTACAAGTTTAAATAAGTTTGTTTTCGGGGGCGAGACTCCAAAGCGTTGTACTTCTTAAGCGTGCCTCCTCAACCTATATAATCACTGCATATCTACGCACACACACATACACGCATTGGACTTTTGTAATCTTATATGCACTTACACAGATATATATATATACTATATGATATAGATATAGATATAGTCCGGCGATAGATAGATATAGTATGTGTATGTATAAGTTTACCGTACGGATTCGGTAGACTGTATGCCCAACTGACCCAGCTAGATAAAAGTATCTAATCTTCGTTTTTTAGCAATATTTATAAGATAATGAAGATTTGCTATCAATTCCGTTTCCATTCATTCAGTTGGTAGGATATCAGTGGGTATCTGTAACATAACCGTATTCCAGTATCAGTAAGTATGGTATGTTTGAACTGATAATGTACCGAGATAATAAGCGATAATAATTTGAATTTGAATTTTTCATTTGCTCCTTTAACTTTGGGCCCATTTCGCTGGTGAATCTAATCACAGTTTGTGAGTGTAATTGGTGTTTTTAACACATAAAAACAGGAAGCAACAGATATTCGTTTTACGACGTCGCGTCGTCGATCGAAAAGAAAGTGGAAAAAAAGTGTCTATCGATCGAGGTGAATAACGGAAATTAACGGAAATTTATCATAAATATATATTATATATATATCTTTATATATCTTTAACTTTGATCTTGTATATTTACGCTACAACTTCAACTGTGTCTGGTAGATAAAAAATAATTATTAATTAATTAGCTTACATTTATAATTAATTATAATCATATGAAAGTGAAGAATGGAATGTGTCACTGAGTATATTTCCATGAGTAAACCACCATAAAAATTAAAGAAATTATTCAGTGCTTTTATATAAAGGAGCATAAAGCGCTTAACAGCTTACATAAAAATATAAAAATTATACATGTTACATAAGAATGTAAAATTTTAATACATTTATAAAAAAAAGTCATAAAAAAGTAATTTATCAACATAAAATCATAAATTATAAACTATTTGCATACGCCGTTACAAATATCTGCGACATTTCAAAAGCATTATTTGAGTGTGATTTACTAAAGATAAAAGATGAAATTTATCTGTGAGCAAAATATACACACTGCATACATCAGTGCTGATGGTTCTCTCAACTTGAAAAAATAAAAAAAAACTCTCGAAATCAATGAAAACTAAGTATAGGAATATTATATTAAATGTAATTTCATGTGCCAAAAAAAAACAATAGAAAAAAACTTAATTTGAGCTACAATATTTGAGGGTTAAAAATCACCTCATAAACAACAGAGGCGTTTCGGCAGTTTTTGAGATATCGAACTGAAAGTTTGCACACACTCTTTTACACTCAAGATGCTGCTCATTTGTCGGAATTGCCGATATCGGACTATTATAGCTTATAGGTGTCATACAAAGTAAGCGAAAAAATTAAGTTCTTGTATGAAAAACTTTTTTATTTGAGATGATATATTTACGAAATTTGGTAGAGATTATTTTCTAAAGTCAGACTATAATATCGCAAGAAATTTTTTGAATCGGACCACTATAGCATATAGCTGTCATACAAAGTGAACGAACAAAATTAAGTTCTTGTATGAAAAACTTTTTTATTTGAGATGATATATTTTCGAAAACTGGTACATATTCTTTTCTAAAGTCAGACTATAATATCGCAAGAAATTTTTTGAATCGGACCACTATAGCATATAGCTGTCATACAAATTCACCGAACAAAATTAAGTTCTTGTATGAAAAACTTTTTTATTTGAAATTATATATTTACGAAAACTGGTACATATCTTTTCTAAAGCCAGGCTATAATATCTGAAGAAATTTTTTAGATCGAACTACTACAGTATATAAAATTGAAGTGAACGAACAAAACCAACTTCGTGTATGAAAAACTTTTTATTTGGAAATATGTATTTACAAAATTTGGTACAGATTATTTTCTAAAGTAAGGCTATAATATCTGAAAACATTTTTTGGATCGGAGCACTATAGCATATAGCTGCCATACAAAGTGAACAAACAAAATAAATTTCTTCACTTCTTTATTAGTGATGGCTATTCTAGCTTCAGTACGGCTGAAGTTAACACAATTTTCTTAATTTTTTTTCAATAATTTTTAGATTTCTCTATTAGCTTCCTTTCCTCTAAAATTTCCAATAATAATTTTTGTCAGTTTGCAATAAGTAGATTTAAGGCAATTAATTCAAGTGGCTTTATGAAATAAAATCAGCAATAAATTTCATTTGTCTGCAGAATAACGCAAGCATATGCTACACATACATATACATACTATATTTCCAGAAAAAAAAAATCGAGAAATGAAGCACATAATGCTAGATATTTAAAGACTTACAGCCTTATCTGAAAGTCAATGAAGAAAGAAAGAAAGAAAATAAGTCAAGAAATACAAGGTATTTTAGATAAGGGTATAACGAGAAATAGACGTGCGTGCTCAAAGAGAGCGGGAGGAAGGCTTGAATATTTTTGAAATACTAACAATATGACTCGTGAAGGCCAAATGCTTAGTTGGACGCCAAAAACAGGCGACTATTTTAAGGGTTGTCTGCCTAATTTAACAAGGATTCACTTAATTAACATTCAGTTTTGAAGAAATGCAGTGGAAAAACGTAGCAATTAAGCCACGTATATAAGTAAAATGCATTTTTCTTAAGGGAGAGACATAGGCACAGGCGAAATGTCACTAAAAGACATGTGTAGCATGCATGCATTTGTTAAGCACGTAAGGAAAAGCATGTAAATATAGACATACGACACAGCTTCACAACTTAACAACTAGATAATTGATAACCTTTTCAACTTCGTACGAAAGGTAGGGATGAAAATTCATTTTATACTTACAACCCCTTTCGCACTTGCATTTACTTTGTATAAATGCGTAGTAGAACGCACTCAGCAGCTTGTGTGTGGCATGTTGCACTTGCATTTTTGCGTCATTATCTACTTGCTTGTCTTACAAGCGCATAGATACGAGTATATCTTTTACATACATATTTATATACATATATCTGTACTTATATGCACGTGGGTGTATGCGCAGCTGCGTTTTGTGAGAAAAGTCGCCCAGAAATACAGTAAATAACTTTATCAAACATATTATCTTATTTATAAGCATTATCGTACCGTGTGTTCTTTTACTTGCTGATTATTATTATGTTTTTTTTTTAAGGTTTCCCTCTCCCTATCTATGAAAATTTTACTTAACACACAACAGCAACATCAGAAACACAGAAATTTTCATTAAAATTTCAGTTATCATGCAGTTGTGGTTTTAGTAGAGAAAGTGTAGGAATTGCCTTAAGTGCTGAGAATGCCGAGAATGCCAAGAAAGGGTGTTGCTTAAAGTGGCGCAACAATTTTTGCAAACGAACAACAAGAAAAACGCAATAAAAAATCAAACAAAGTTTAAGCCAAATGTCACATGACAATACTAATATTAAGCAAACATTTGAAATACTCAAGCAAATTCAAGTAAATTGTGTTATTACATGCATATAACGGTGTATATGTGCTACACAAGTGAAAAAATGTGCTTTGAAAAGTTAGAGCAGCTCGTAAATTCTCTGCTAAGAAGGCTGCTTTCAAAAACATTCATATGTATATGTGCAGTGTGATGGAAATATGTGCAGACTAACGATGAAAAGCTTTTAAAAATTTTAAAATAAATAAAAAATAAATATTTATAATTTATTTAACGAAGTTTTTATAAAAACAAAAAATTGTGTTGGTAAACTTCATAGCAAATCTCATGATTCTATTTACATATGTATGTAATTATGTAGATATGTATATAAACGTATGTACATATGCATATTGGGCAGTCGAAAAAGTCTTTTCGTATTTTGACAATAGATATCGTTGCAGTCATATATGTATCTCCATTATCCAGTGTCATACTATACAGTGTTGGAAAGGTGAGATTTTAAGCTTCATTTAAAATTAAATTCGGGGAAGTTGAAAAAAATTACATATTTGTTTATTTATTTATTAGTATAAATATAAAAAAATAAGTTGAAGTTTGATTAGAAATGCGAAAAGACTTATTCGACCACCCAATATATGTATACATACATATGTATATTCTAAAAGCGATTCGAAAAGTGTTTGTCATGTGATAATGGAAATATTAAAGCGCGAAATGCACCTTAAGATCAAATAAAAAAGCTTCTTAAATAATAAAACATTCACTTATATAAATACATAAAATAATATTTTTAGGCTTTCAATTAACCAAAAAAATTTAATAACGAAAAATAGTTTTCTTTATGAAAGAAGTTAAAAAATATATATTGAAAAAATTTCTTTATGAAAAAAATTAAAAAAAAAATTATATTGAAAAAATCTTGAAATATCGTTAAAATCTAGCAGCCATATCATATATACATACATATGCATGCACATATAGTATATACAAGCTAGCTGCCGTTTACGCTATCGCCAAGCATTCGACATGCGACTCCATTTTGTAAAATAAAACAAAGATGGTCGCGATAAGGCAGAATAAATAACAATCACAAGTAAAAAAGACCTAAGTAATAAAGCCAACAAAATATATGTACGTGCATGACATACGCGTACACCAACAGCTGAAACAAACAATATAACAAAAAAAAAAAGAAAAGAATACCAAAAAAAGGAGAAAAAATAATATATGAAATCAAATAAAAAATGAAATATTGTGACTACTGTTGCCGCAATCGCTTTCGTACATGACGGCCACCTCTGCTTTGCGCCATAGCCAGTTCAAGTGACAGCTCGTTAACGATGACAACAACACGAGAGCATGACGTCCTACCGCGCCCAACCAACGCCCTACGTGCCAGCCAACAACCGACACACAAACACACACACACACATGCACGCCAATAGGTTTGAGAAATTTATGTGCTCAGCAAAGCACCACTTCAAATGGCAACCAACCCCAAATGCGTAGCTGCCAATGTAAGCTCTGCAAATACCTGCTTCGTTGCTTTGTGGATGGTGTACCATAGTTGTGCCGTTGGTAGGCGTTTACGTATGTTGGCGGCTGGCGGCTGGCGGCCGATCCCCTCATCCTGCACGACGTGCTGTTGCTTGAGTGTGCGGCAATAATTGAAAGAGTTTATTGCTGTCACAAAGCACTAACGGACTTATTACATTATGGAATTATGGCATTTCTGTTATAAATTCTTAAAAAAAAATCGGCAAATGGAATTTTCTTTAGAATTATTGCGGAAATAATATAGAGTACGCGGGCAATGGGGTGGAATTAACCAAATTCTAGGGAAGGTAAGTGAAACTATTATAAAATATTTGTATAAAATTCAGCTTATGAACAGGTATGCACGTAGCTTTGAATGTATGTATGTACACATGTATGTACATGTAACAATGTACACTTAAGTAAAAAAAATTAACGAAATAAAATATTGGCAAGTACAGTTACACTCTTCACGTTTGGGGGTAGTTGGCAGCCATATGTATATCATATAGTTCTGGTTAACTTACCCAAGACTCCTTCTTTCGGTAAGGAACCTTTTTTTTTAACAGAACCTAACTAACAAATGGCTGCTAACCAGTTCTTGAGAAAACCGCCTTTATAATGTTTAAGGGGTTAGATAGTTTTTCTCGAGTAGAAAAACAGTTTTTTTTAACAATTTTTTTCTTATATAAAAAATTAAATATTTTATTAACATTTTTTATTGTTCTAAACATACACTATTAACAAAGATATTCTGAAATTTTTGGAAATATTTATATATGTAAAATCAATGCGATACCATTTCCGGTAATCCCTCGGAAAAAGATGTACCCGCGTTGGCAGGAAAACTCTTCAGAGGAGCATTCAAAGTGGAAACTTCAAAATCACGGTTTCGAGAAAAACGCGTTGAAAGACGGCGCACTTAGCCTAGCTAGCCTCGAGCGCACAAGTTCTCAAGGCTATAACTCCGAAAATATTACTCGGAACAACTTGAAAATTTAGGACAATATTGTAGATGTTGTAGAATTTAATAAAATAATAAAAAAAATCGAAAAAACCCGTAAACCCATGTAAATCCTAACTAACAGATGACTGCTAGCCAGTCCTTGAGAAAGCGGTCCTTAGAGCGTTTAAGGGGTGGCTCTTGTGAATTATATCTCGAAGACCTGTATAAAATTTAATTAGAATCGGTTAAGTAATTTCGGAGTAATCTTGACAACCGACTTTGAAAACACGGTTTCGAGAAAAAGCCGCTTAAAGTTTTAAGTGACAATGGTTGCATACGCTCAACTTTTCAAGGCTGTATCTACAAAACTAGTGCTCGGATGAACTTGAGAATGTTGGAAAATATTCTAGAGATGTTATAGAACTAAATAATATAATGAAAACAAATATTTTTTGAAACAGTAAAACCGAAGGAACACCTTAAGCTGCACACATATTGTGAAATTTTGTATATACCGATAGTCTATACCAACAAAACTAATAAACTAAAATTTGAAATGATTATTTCCGATACCCTATACTGGGTTCCAACACATATAGATATTCCGGGTAACTGTGAAGCAGATGAACTACACAGAACAGGCACCACCACACAATTAGACTTCAAAAAAGAAGGATTTTATATGGCTCTGGCTATTTGCAGATGCTTAATCGACAAACATGTTATTTATTTAGCTGAGTTTCGAAAGAATCAATTACTAAATTTTTCAAAAAACTTAACAAGCGTGGGCGAGAATGAAATGTGGGCCTCACATGCCGACTATTAAAAGAACTCTAGTAGAAGTGACAACATACAAAGCTAATAGTTATAGAAAAAGAATCGCAACTATCGGTTGAGGGGTTCTTGACGACGCAAGATATAACTTATCGTACTGATGAACTTCATCAGAAGCACGGGGTGGTTCAGAGATTAGACAATAGAGGAGGGGTTAACCGGTGATTAACAAGGGGCTCTGCTAAAAGCTAAGGTGCGTCGTTAGATAGTTACTCTACCTACCTACCTATCAAATGCCTCCATTTTGTCAGCTTTTTACTTTGGTTTTCTACCGTAGATCATTGCACGAACAATATGTTCTAGTCGGGATTTGTTTTTAGGTTTTGCAGCCAAAGTCACTGTCGCAGCGTGAGAGTTATTTATTAAGGCCCTGTGTGACAAAAAATAACAATAAATCGAAAATTATTCAGTTTTTATTCTAATTTATTATAAAATTTATAATTAAATTGTAAAACATTTGATACAGATTCTCAAAAATTGTCTGTTTTAAGGCTATGGCACTAAAGTGCTCCTTAATTGGACCAGATTTAATAAATAATATGCATTTAAATTTAAAAAGTATACCTGCGGATGGTTTTTTTTTTATGTCAACTTTTGTCAATACATCGGAATAGAATACTAGAACCGAATACCATGTCTCAAAATGTTGATTCAAATAGAACAGACCTTGCAATGTGAAAACCAAAATAATAAAGTTTGTATTAACATATTTGAGCGTTCTTCATGTGATTGAAGATTTTCCTCCGGCAAAACACGTCATAAGAAAGACATGTTTCAGAAATTTTCTCATCAATCTCTCGATCTCTAAGTACATGCAGTACTAAGTGTGTACATTTATAGGCAAAAATGTATGTAATGCTGTGAGTAAAAAATAGTAAAACGTTTTAATTTAAATTTCGGCGAAAACGTTCAGAATGTTGGAAAAGGCCTTCAGCAATAATTGTTTGTCGCTAGCAAGTTGAGAGTGTCTAGAATGCGTTGACGACGTTCCGACTACCAGCATGTCATGAAACGTATTATTACCGGCGTTGAGCCTTGGATCTATGTTTACGACTTGGAAACAGACGATCAATCAGCCGAATATCGTGGCAAAAGTGAGCAGAAGGCGAAAAAACACGTCAACGCAGGTCAAAAATTAAGACTATGTTGACAGCTTTCTTCGATTATCGAGTTTTGGTGCGCTCCGAATTCCTGCCGACTGGTCAAACTCTTAACAAGGAATCCTATTTCAGTGTTATGCATCGTTTGCGCGAAGCTATTTGTAAAAAGAAGCCGGAATTATGGGCCGCCAACTCTTGATTTTTGCACCATGAGTTTGTACCGTCGCATACTACATTGATTCTTCGTCAATTTTTCACCAAATTTTCAATCGATATTGTGCCGCAATCACCGTATTCGCTCGATTTAGCTGGCTATGCAGCAAGCTCAAACGACCGCTCCGAAGGCAGCGTTTTGAGTCAATTGAAGACATTAAAGGTGAATCGCTACCTGAATTGGAGGAATTGGAAAAAAAGTTTAGCAAAAGTCGCCCTTTGAGGAGGATGACATAGATTTTAAAGAATTTTAAAATTATGAACAAATTCTTACTAGTCTCGACTCAAAATTGGTTCCTATCAGTTGTATTTCTTATTCAGTTAAGGACTGATTTAAGACTGTTTGTGGTCTGGTTAATAAGTTTGTAATGTGTGTCAGTACTCATTTCGGAGAATTTTTGAATAATCCCATTATTATAGACTACATTTTAAATAAACAAAACTAAATCACTTCTTGTGAAATCCACAAATCTACCAACTTAAATGAGCACACACAAATTTTTTCTGGTTTTTAGGCATACAAATTTTTTCATTTGTACCCAATTTTGATAAAGCTTTTATAGCACACATATGTACATATATATTAATGGTATATATGTACATATAATTATAAACAACATGTGTAGCATTAATATTGACAGAAGAACTACTATTATAACTGTAATCGAGAACAATACAGTTACCGCACTCTGCAATTCTCAATCCTAAAGAATTTGGATATGAACTAATGTGATTCATATTTTTGACTAATAAGCCCAAATCAAGTTTTTGTGGGAGTTTTTGAATAACTTCCGCTCAATTTTTGTTCTCTACATACTGTGAGCGTCAAAAATAAGTAAACAGCAGTTTTATCAATATTAAAGTGTTTATAACAACGCAGTCTTTATTGCAACAATAAAAAGTTGTATTGCAGAATTCAAGGCTTATATTATAAGAGTTTAACTTAGTATAAATATTAAACAAAAACTAAACACAGCTAAAAATAATTGACATAAACTAAAAATATTCTCATTTTTTCGCGTCAAAAAAAAGTAAACAGAGTTCTGTAAAGTTAAAATCTATGTACGTAAACTAAATTAATATTTATTCTAGTATTTTGTTTACTTTCCTTTGGACTTCTGGACATCACTTACTCTTCTGGGCATGTATTCTGCAAATTTTTTTTGTAAATTCTGGGGAGATTCTTCAATCAAAGCCTTATTTAGGTCGTCCTTGCTTGAAATGTCCTTCTGCCTGATTTTTCGGTCAAGGTGCTCCTACAGATGCTTGAATATTATTAATGTCTGGGGTCTGAGGAGGGTTATCCAGAGTTTTGGTGTTTGATATAACAGCCACTCACTAACAAATTTGGACTTGTGTTTAGGATCGTTGTCCTGTTGAAAGATCCAGTTTCCTGATAGGCCTAATTTTTCAATGCTTTGAGCAAAATTTTTTTTTTAAATGTTGAAATAATCCAATGTGTTAATCGTGGGCTCAATAAAAACCAAATTCGCAACATCAGATGCTGCCATACAGCCCCAGACCATAAGCGATCCTCCACCGTGCTTTACGGTGTGGGTAACACACTTATCACTTATCTTTTGGGAGACTTTTTCGATTCAAATATTTCGAATTTGCTTTCGTCTGCATAAAAAATGTTTTCCCAGAAATTTTTTGCCTGATTTGTATACTTTTTTGAAAATTCCAAGTTCATCTGTTATTCGTCTTTGATGTATAGGCCATTCGGCGTGGTGCTCGTCCATGCAAACCGCTTTTGTGCAAAGTTATCCTGATTGTACTGGCACTTACTGGTTTACTCGATGTCTCCGCTATATCTTTTGATATTTGAGCAGCGTTTGAAGCTAGATTTGTTTTTACTTCCCGTACTATTTATCGCGCTTCAGTGTCAGTAAGGCGCTTTGGTCGTCTCGGCCGTGACAAATTTTCAACAGTCTGATGTGTACCATGTTTATCAATAATTTTTTTTATTGTGCAATAGTGTCTTCCAACTATTTCTCCAATTTCGCGCAAAGATTTATCTTTTTTATGCAAGTCTAATATGAGTTTTCAACCGTTTCAGTGGTCGTTCGCTTACCTATTACAAATATTGATATTTTAGCAACTTAACTTCAAAAAAAAAACATAATGATATAAAAAATATGTTTTACTGCACTTAATTGAATAATAACTGTTTCCAAAGGATATTTGGCGCTTCCCCGAAATAAATATTGAAAACAAGCAACGACGAACAATGAGAGTATTTTTAGTTTATGTGAATTATTTTTGGCTGTGTTTAGTTTTTGTTTATTATTTATACTAAGTTAAACTCTTATAATATAAGCCTTGAATTCTGTAATACAACTTTTTATTGTTGCATTAAACACTGCGTTGTTAAAAACACTTTAATATTGATAGAACTGCTGTTTACTTATTTTGACGCAAAAGTATCACTTATCGGTTCAAATGAGTAATAATTAAAAATTGTTATATTTTATTTCAGCTAAATGAAATATCGCTAAATCCAACGATTTTTTTTTTAATAGTGGTGTAGTGGGTGTCCCCTTGTATGTATGTATAGTATATGTAGTATGTTTTAACACACTATAGAGAGGGAAGAGAAAAATAGCCTTTGCGCTCAACATAAAAAACGAAGGAGTACGAAATTTTTTTCAATTAACCAATGTTTGATATGAACAAAATAACTTGAAACTACAAGGGACCAAAAAATACTTGCTCATGGAGATGGTTGGACTTTGAAGTTACTTTTCTCCAAAATCATTAAAAATTTTTTTTTAATTAATTTTCGATATGTAATTGAAATATACATACATATCTTAAGAATTCACTTCGCTCCACAAAATCAGAAAATTTAAAATAACTCCATTTTCGAAAACAAAAAAAAAAACTTTTCCATTTTACATAAATTGATATTTTAGCACCCTTTAAGGAAAATAATACTTTGCATGTACACAATTGCTCCCTGGTTCACGGTCTTTTATTCATACATAGAATGCACCAAATTTTGTGTAAGTTCAGTCAGTTATCCTCAATAAAGCATCAGCCACCATTTAAATTGATTTTAGCCACTGAGGAAACCAAATTATTTTTAATATTACTAAGTTGTCCATTCTTCACAGAACTCCTTCAATGAAAATAAGGTTACTAACAATGTTTGGAAAATGTGGTGGCTTTATAGCACATTCCATTCAAATGCAAAAGCTGTTGGCGAGTCATCAAACAAGTATGGCGTCTCGCATTATCCTGGTGGAGCACTACACCTAATCTATTGTTCAATGCTGGCCTCTTCTGTTTATGTGCGTGCGTGACTCAATTTGTCCAGCTTATCACAATACACTTTGGAATTAAACGTAGTATTCGGGGACAAAAGCTCAGATCCCTTTGAAATTCCACCAAACAGACAACATAACATTTTCTGCTTTATCCTTAACCTTAACCTTATCCTTTTTATACCACGATCTCTTGCGCTTTACATTCATGTAAACAACTCAGTTTTCGTCGCCTGTAACAATGCGCTTCGAAAATGAATCACTTCTTTGACGTTTGATAAGCAAATCACACTCATTAATGCGATGACACAAACTTCGTTTTCTAAAGCATGAGGAACCCATATATCGAGCTTCGAAATTAATCGTAGATGTTTCATGTGCTTCTGAACGGTCGCGTCAAACAAATTTAATGTTTCAGCAATCTCGAGTTGCTGTTCGTCGATTTGCATCGATCAACTAAACTAGTTTATTTTATACACATCGGCTTCAAGAGTCCTTCCAAGACGTTCTATGTACTTGGTCGAGATCTAACTTGCCGGCACGCAATTTTACAAACGAATTTTGGTATTGCCGTTTGATGATCACATCTTCTTCGCAGACATCACATAGTTTTCGCCTTGCTTGAACTGCATTTTTACCCATTTGATGGAAAAATAAAAAAATAATAAAAATAAGCGGAAAATGCTATTTTCAATCTTCCAGCTTCTATAGGGCACCAAACAAATGCTATTTCAAAACATTTACGAACATTTTATACAAACAATCCTTACCAGCTGTTCAAATATATAATAGTAAAGCGGTTAAGTGTGAAGTTGGCTGCAAAAAAATGCAATAAGATCAGCTGTTGTTATCAAATCAAATTACTTACTTAGTAAACAACGTAATATTGTTTTGTAATGTTTTTCCTAAATAAACGTTCTAATCTTGAAAAAAAAGAACGAATAGTATATGTAGTTATCAACAGTCTCTTTTTTATTTGATAGGCTTAACAGTTTTTTTCTTGAACTGACATGATTTTATCACTTAGTTGCTTTGATGAAAATAAGCACTCTGAAACATACATACGAATTCCAAGTACCCGGAAATTGTAATTTCAACTCTCCAGTTAAATGATATTTCAAAACATTGTATTTTGCTAAGTTCGTGGGACTGTCCTAAATTACTATCCCAAATATGAGCGCAATCTGTCAACCAGTTTTTTTACAGCAGCTGCTTAAGTCGGTACACCTCAGCAGTGTGTTGCAATTTTTCCAATGGATAAAAATATGAAACAAAGAATTTATCTCAAATTTTGTATTTCTAAGCAAATTTCGGGAGCGGAATCGTTGCGAATGTTGGAAAATGCTTCCGGTCATTCAGTTTTATAAAAAAAAAACCACAAGCCTAGTGGTATAAAGCCGTCAAAGACGGTTGAGAGATCGTTGAAGATATATGTACTTCGTTCTGGACGACCGTCAACCTCTTCAATTGATGAAAATATTAAAAAAGTAAAGGAGTAAGGCATGAAAATCGTCAGGCAAGTGTTAGGCAGATGGCAAGAGAGGTTGGCATCTCTCGCGAGTTCGTTCAAATGATTTTGGTGTATATTTTAGGTATGAAATGCGTTCTTGCTCGACTCTCTTCGATAAAGCTGAGTTTTCTTCAGAAAGAGTACCGTAAACAGACCTCTTTAGACATGCTTGATCGCGCGAATTCCGATCCCACATTCATGAAGAGCATTATAACTGCCGATGAGCCACTGGTTTATGAGTTTGATATGCAAACAAGTCAACAATTATCGGAATAAAGGGAAAAAACGAGGCGAAATCAAAAAAAAGCACGTCAAAGGCGCTCAAAAATCAAGGTGATGCTCATTGTTTTTTTTTTTTTTTGATATTCGTGGTTTTGTGCATCATGAGTTTGTGCCGAAGGGACAGACGGTCAATAAGAAGTTCTATTTGGCTGTATTGAGGCCTTGCCGTGAGAACATCTGTCGCAAACGGCCGAAGTTGTGGAAGAACAATTCAAGGATTTTACACGATGACAATGCACCATCGCATTGAGCCCGCTTGTGACCTAATTTAAAGCCAAAAACGCAATAAATACCAACAATCAACCACCGTATTGACTAGATTTGGCTCGGTGTGAATTTTTCTTGTGCCCCAAACTGAAATTGCCGCTCCGTTGTACCCGTTTTCGATCAACCGAAGCGATAAAATAAAATTCACTGAAGGAGCTGAAGTCCATCTCAAAAAAATGTGCTTATGAAAAGTGTTTCGAGGTTTGGGCAAATCAAAGTGTGTTACATTTGGTGGGGATTGCTTTGAAGGCGACAAAAAAAATATTGATGAACAATTAAATATTTTGCGTTGTATTTACAATTTCCGGTCACTTTTTTCTCACAATGTACCATATATAAGTATTTATAAGTGCACATTTATGTATATTTAATATAGTGCTCTATTATTTTTATGATATGAAAATAAAACTTGTCTGTGGTGACATACATACCTCTATTTTTATAGCCACAAAGTAAATATGTACATGCGAATGCTTATGTTTAGGCCGTATAAAATATAACTAGCACATACAATAGTACATATACAACCACATATGTATAAGTATATGTTTGTATGTATGCATGCGTGATTGTACAAATTAATACTTGCGGTGTTTGTCGTTATACACACGTATGCATACATGTATGTATGTATATAGGCATTTATTCATACATATGTATGGCATGTATGTATGTATGTGTACATAGTTTGTTACATTTTCGCCCGACAAAATGCACCTTAATAAACTATTGTGCCAATGGTAAAATCAACAAACAAAAACCACATACAACTCAATAAAGCAGAGTTGCTTATCTTATCAAAGAAACCGTTTGTTGATTGCGTAAATATTATTCAGCAAATAGAACCCTAAAATATACGCCGAGAACACAAATACTTACCTGTACTTACATACCGACAAATGTGTGTGTGTGTGTGTGTTAATTTGTGTAAAAAGCACATGCGTCTGCATATATGTATATGTGTGTGTGTGTGTAAATGTGCCATATCTATTGGAAGAGCTCTAGTTTTATACGAATTTAATTCATGCTCGGAACGTTAATTTCAGGCATTGCTCGCACTTTACCTGTGTACATACATACATACATACATACATATGTATACATACATGTACATATGGACGCAGCATGTGCTTGAGATTGGTAAACAAAAAAGTGGCATCTTAAAACGTAATTGTAAAAAAATGGTTTTAAGGAGAGACATTCTTCACTTGATTTGATGTGTTGAAAAAAAAAAATTTTAAGATAGGTTATATATTGGGTAGTCGAAAATGTCTTTTCGTATCACTAATCAAACTTCAACTTATTTTTTTTATATTTATAATAATAACTGAATAAACAAATGTACCATTTTGGTAGACCACTTTTTGCCATTTTTCCGCTAGAGACATTATTCCATCAGTGTAAAATTCTCATCAGTGTAAATCGAAATTTCAAAATTTCCAGCACAGAAGCGAGCGAATCATTGTTGTGCTACACGAACTGATACAGCATCGTCTCCGTAAACTTCACAAATTTCATTGTTGGCTTGCGTGCCATTCTTCCCTTTTTTTGTACAAAAATTTCAAAATATAGCGAATTTCTTCATTATTTTCACTCATTTTTGAACAATTGTAACTTTTTTTTCAACTTTCTCGAATTTATTTTTTTTTTTTTTTTGTTAAATGAAGCTTAAAATCTCACCTTTCCATTTCTATATACATAGTATGACACAATGTGATTGGTAGCTCCAGAGATATACGCCTGCAACGACATCTATTGACAAAATACGAAAAGACTTTTTCGACAAGCCAATATTATATTATTCACACAACAATCACACGCTTCATGGCACACAATTATCTATTTGGGAAACGAATACAATTTAATTTACCTTTTTTAAGGTTAGGTTAGTCTGGTAGGTTGGTAGACAATGCATGGCTCCTTGGTCTAGTTTTGGTCCTTTTATTTATCAGATGTTGTTCAGTTACGATTTCCATGAGGAGTAGTCAGCCGTTAGGATGCGTGTTTCAATAGACTCTGTGGACTCACTATCGATACCTCTGCCAGTGTCTCATACCAAGGAGCCACCAAATGCTTAGAGCGTAGCCTTGCTAGGCGGTACAAGTGCACAAGAGAAACTCCATATTTTTATTAAATTTAAAAAAGTTCTTAAACCGATTTCTGAAAGCATAAATTTTCTTCCTCAAATTGTATGTATGTATGTACAAAATTTCCAATTGCAATTAAGCTAAAAATAAAAAAACAAGAAAAACCGTTAACTACTGCTGCATCGAACCTCTAATACCCTTCACAGTTGCATTTTTTATGGCATAAAAAGATATGAAAATATCATTAAAGTGATTTCGAGCGATCAGTTTATATGCCGGATATGCTATAGTTGTCCGATCTGAAAAATATGTTCAGAGTTTGTAGCGCTGGTGTAAAAAATAATTTGTGCCGGATTTCGTGACGATATCTTGTCAAATAAAAAAGTTTTCTATACAATAAATAACATGATTTTGATCGGTCAGTTTGTATGGCTGGCTATATGCTATAATGCTATAGAAGTCCGATATTCGTGATTCTGACAAATGAACAGCTTTTGGGAAGAAAAGCAGGTGTAAAAATTTTAAACCGATAACTCAAAAACTGGGTGACTAGTTTGCGTATATATAGACAGAGAGACATACAGACGGACATGGCTAAATCGACTCAGCTCGTCACGCTAAACATTTATATACATATATATATATTCTATACGGTCTTCGGCGTTTCATTCTGGCTGTTACAATCTTAATTTAACATGTTCAGGGCATAATCAGAAGCAGGTCTTTATTTTGCAATTGCTTCAACAGCATGTGTCATATAACGCAGAATTAATTTGTTGACGAAATAGTGTCTTGACTTAGCTGATACAAAAACCTTTGATTATTTCTCAACTGAAAACTGGGAACACTTTGCTGAAATATTGGTTTTTTGTTCCAAACAGTTGCATTCCAAACAGGGTGTTAAAGAAAAATAATTTATTCAATAAATGGTTTGTGACTTTGCTAAATTAATTATTATCGTTTAGAGACGTTCTCTGGAGAACGTACGATATTTGCAATAATTAAAGAGCGTAAAAAACGTGCGCTATTGAAAGCAGAGAACGTAAATTCTCCGTAATATACGTTCTCTGCTCGGTGTAGCTGTTGCTAATGATGAGATATTAAACAACCAACTTTTACAGGTAAACATCAACAATTTTTAAATTCTCACTATTTTATGTACAAATTCTAAGTGAAAAGTAATTTTGTTTAATTTTCAAAGTTCGGACCAACTCTGGCAGTAAATGCGTTGTTCAACGAAAGTTTCGCCAGCGTTGCACTACTCAAAATACGAATTTATCACTAGATTTTGAATTATCAATCACAAACAAAGCATGTTTGCTATCCATAACAGGTCAATTGAAAAGTTCCTGGCCTAACATAGTAAAACATATTTTTTTGACAAAACTTTTTTTTATTCAACATAATGTATGCAGTTCCCTTTAAGGGTGATACGCTAATCAGAGCGATCCTCAAACTTTTTTGCTTCAAAATAGGTCTCAGTTTCGGCGATCACCATTTCATTCGACGAAAATACCTTACCAGCGAACATTGTTTTGATATCTGAGAATAGGCAATAGTGGCAGTGGGGGCAGATATGGAGAATACGATGGATGCGGAATCAATTCGATGCCTAATGCATGTGTTTTTACCATCGTTTTTACAGACTTATGTATGAATATGACTTATGCCTTGGGTTCATCGTGTGCGGTCCACTCGGATGACTGTCGATTGAATTTCGGAGTAAAATGATGAGCCATGTTTCATCCATTGTTTCATATCGGGTTTATTACGCTTGAACATCTCCAAACACGGTTCTCATATCACCACGTCTAAACATAGATCTTTACGGTTGATTTTCACCCACTTTGCACAAGGCAAGTTTTTGCTTTCTTATTTTTCCCTTCACACAAATATTCGAAGATCCGAATGACATTATTTACATGAGGCCCATTTCGGTTGATATCTTTAAACAAGCAGATTGCTTGAACTGAAGAGATGCAAGAGCTGACATTTTATCCAGAAAAAAAAAACATCAGTTTGGTTTGTTTTGATGGGCGGTGGAGTCATCGATCCATATTTCTTCAAAAATGATGCCGGTGAGGACGTAACCGTCAATGGCGACCGTTATCGCGCCATGATTACCGACTATTTAATGCCTAAAATTGAAGTTCGTGATCTCGGCGACATTTGGTTTCAACAAGACGGCACCACTTCCCACACATCGCATCAATCAATGGATTTATTGAGAGAACACTTCAGTGAGCAGATAATTTCACGTTTTGAGCCGGTCGATTGGCCACCAAGATCGTGTAATATAACATCGTTAGACCTTTTTCTGTGTGGATATGTAAAGTCTAAAGTCTATGTGTACAATCCCGCTTCGATTTAGGCCTTGGGATATAACATCACACGTGTCAACCAAAAGCTTACGGATCTAAACGGGATCACTCCCTGCACCGACTCCCTTCCAATGAATGGCGTACTCGGAGTCAAACAACCACACATTGCAGACGAAGAGCTCGAGCTAACGCGAGAAACGAGAGTGACCCTTGCGCAGCTTCGTGCTGGATACTTTAGCAGGTTAAACTCCTGTCTATCCAGACCCCGACATAGCCAATATGCATATGTCTTGCGTGCAATGAGTCTCCGCATGACAGCTCTTTGCATCTTCCACCAACCCTAATCATTTGACACCCCTCTCCCTTTGGTCCAACCCCGTCGAAACAGCACGTTTCTTGGGTATTCCATTAGTTGATGTCGAAGACAAATTAGCTAATCCTTACCATCCTAACGGGAACTATGCACCCGCTGAAACAACAACTGCACAATCAAGTACGATCTTTGGATCTTTGGCCATCAAACCTAATCTTCCACATTGTTTGCACCATTGCACTTGATAATTTTCAAAAACTCAATTGAAAACAGTTATTTAACAATAAATTTTAATTAAAAAATATTTATTTGTATACATTTGTATTTAAAAAAGAAGTATTGATTCTAAGAGTAAATGAGATTTTGGTAAAAATTAAAATATTAAGAAAATTAATTTTACAAAATTAGGACTCGAATATACATACATACATATATGATACTTATAATTAACTAAAATATGGGTTATAAACATTATTAATTTTTTTAGAAATAGAATGTCAATTGTTTATACAAATATTTTTTTTTTTTAATTTTGTTTTTAAATAAATCTCAAAGCAATTTTGCAAAACGAGCTTACAACTAGAAATTCATATAACTATATTTTGGTATGCTAGAAATATTTGTTTTTTTTTTTGTTTTGGAATGCTTTAATATACAAAACTTGTTTAAAGATAACTTCAAGTTAATATTGGCTTAACAATTTTCTGTGCATATAATAATATATATACACATATTCGTCAGACTTTGAGTGAAATCCAATTTTTGTTAGTTTAATTAGCAATATACATACCTACATATTTGGGTACATACATATATTGGGGTACAACTAGGCAAGCATACCCCTTTTAGTCCATTATAAATGTGTTTAAAAATATATTTTCAGTTTTTTTTTCTTTTGTTCAAAATTAATTAATTTTAAATTAAAATAATGATTATTGTACCGTTTCATAATTATTTGCACGACCACTGCGCTCTTTGGAGAATTGGTTTTCACAAATTTACGCTAAAAAATCTAATAAAATTTGCACTAAAATATAAGTACACACATCCATACAATTACTGGTCATGCTTATTGCACACATACACACCCACACACTCACGCACACATGTATATCATATATAAATGATAAAAATCCACTCTTTGGTTTCTCTTTGCTGCTAACGCCACCAATTAACGAACGCTCTCCATTTGCAGCGCCCTCACTCCGACTTCACCACAGTGCCCCGTTCGTATTTACGCTCGTATTCATGCAATTCGAAGAGATTTTGTTGGTGCTGCAAATTCAACGCAATCGATTGGGCGTGTTGCTGGTGATGATGCTGCAACTCCAGCATCAGTTCGTCATCCTCCAGTGAGGGACTGCGACTGAGCGCCACATCTTGTGTAATCAAATGCGAGTTGTGTGTGTGGTGGTGTTGTTGATGATTTGGACGATGTTGTTGCTCCATTTTGATGGCCGAATCGTGCAGCGGCAACAGTTCACCGAAATTCGAATGCGCCGGCGACACTGAACCAGCGGGACTTTGTGGCGCAATTGAGTGTTGCTGATGCTGTTGCTGTTGTTGTTGCTGCAGATATTGTTGGTGATAGTGTAGCGACATGTTGTCCAAGTGTGCCTGTTGTTGGTCATGTTGCAGCTGATGTTGGTGCACCAAATGTTGAAATAGCTGTTGTTGTTGCTGTTGCTGGAGCTGCTGTTGCTGCTGCTGCTCCTGCAGTGGTGACAATTGCTGATGCAATGGCTGCTGTTGGTGATGCGTGGTTGGCGTCGTCGGTGTGGTTGGTGTAGTAGGCGTTGGTGGCATCGATACCGATGTGGAGGGGGACGAATGTGGCGGCATCAGCTGCATAAGTTGCTGTGTCATCAATTGTTGCTGTTGTTGCTGACGCGGCGATTGTGCTGCATGCTGTTGTTGCTGTTGTTGCATATTCTGTAATTGTTGCGTTTGGTGAGTCTGCAGTTGTTTCTGCATAAGATTTAACGTATTGTTGTTATTATTATTATTATTGTTGTTGTTGTTGTTATATGAACGGTTATTGTTATTCAAATGCCCGTTATGTGTCGGTGATGTATATGAGAACATTGTCGGTGAGTTTGCATGCGGCATTGGTGACATTTTCTGATTGTATGTTTGTTGTAGCTGTTGTTGTTCTTGCATTGTAGCAACATTTTCCATTTGCGTTAGCGGTGATGATGGCAACAAGGCCATAAGTGGTGATTTGGTGTCTGTCGGTGAGATGCTGCCATCATTTGTTGTTGGTGACAAACGCGCCGTGTGCGTCAATACAGTGTTGTTGTTGTTGTTGTTGTTGCTTTGTGACTCCTGTTTCACTTGCATTTGCGGCGTTTGTTGCTGCAGCTGCTGCTGCTGTTGCTTTTGCTGTTGTTGTTGCAAGTTAGTTGTTAATTGTTTTAGTTCTGATTGTGATACGAGTTATTTAGGTGAATGAGTACAGTTGATTAGATGAGTGTCACCACCGAGAGCGCACATGCAACACAGACACATAGAGACAGTGACAGAGAGTGCGTTATTAGAGCGATGATCGATGGATGGACGATGTACAAGCGATGAGGCGCACATGTGAAAGAGAGGAAGAAGCAAAGGAGACAAAACAAAAACAATTAATTTCGCATGCTTTAACCAAAAAACCAATACAAGTAAAAGAGAAAATGTCGTTACACTTACCGTTATTGGCAACAGCGGCCGGATTGGCGTTCGCATTTGCTTTGCTGCTTTTGCTGGACTTTTCACCCTTGGCGCCCTTGGCTTTGCGCTTGCGTGTCTGCAATGCGATTTTGAAAGAAAAATTAGTATTTTGAAAAAACGTATTTAATAATATTGTGTATTAGTTAATGAATTGAATTGTATAAGCGACTACAGTCTCTGCTTGCACAGGTCTCTAATACTTTTGCGCCCAGAACTAAATGTCGGAGACCCTTTAAGATCTATATATACATATATGTATAAGTATATGTACATAATCAGCCTGACGAGCTGAGTTAATTAAGCTGATATTTTGCATGCAATATTTTCTTTTCAAGGAGCTGCTCTTTTGTTAGAATTGCAGACATCGGACTACTATAGCATATAGCTGCCATACGAACTGATCAATCAAAATCAAGTTTTTTTGTATGGGAAACTGTTTTATTTGACTAGATATCGTCACGAAATTTGGCACAGATTATTATTCAAAGTCGCGCTATCATCTCCGAAAAAAATGTTCAGATCGGATCACTATAACATATAACTGTCATACAAACTAACTGATCAAAATCAAGTTTTTGTTTGGAAAAGCAACCGAAGTTAATGTTTGTAATTGTTTTTATTGTTGAAAAATTAAACTTTTACTTAGATTTCTCTAAAAATTAAATTCTCTTTTCGTTTGCTTTGCAGCATAACATGAAAGAGGCAATCGTCAGCATACCTGTATAGTGTCCTTCTTCATGTTCAAGGGCCGCTTCACGCTGTGCAATTTGAAGTACAGTCCGCAGGCATTGCAAACGGGCTCACCGCTGGGATTGCGGCGCCAGAGCGAGGTGTGTGTTGTGAGACAATTCGAGCAGGAAAGACCAACGCGACGGGATGCACTCTAAATATGAAAAGTGAAATTAGTAAAAGGAATAATATGAAGTATACAAATATGTACATATGTATATACTCAAAACAATTACTTTAATCAATGCATATATTAAACAATTGCAAATTATTAAAAATATTTTATAAATTTTTGTATTAAATTAAAAAAAAAAAATATTATTTTATTATATTTAAAATTTTAAAATCTTCAAAAAAAAAAATAATAAATAAAAAATATTTTTTTTATTACTAAAAAAATGTTTCTTTAATAAATTCTTTTAAATCTTAAAAAAATCTTTTGATTCTTAAAAAACTGTTTGTTTATTAGAATCTTGTAATTCTTAAAAAAATCTTCTTTCTTCAGTAAAATCTTTTAAGTCTTTAAAACAAATTTTCTTTTATAAAATTTCTTAATTCTAAAAAAATCGTTACGTTTTTAAAACCTTTTAATTTTCCAAAAAAAAAATTTGTTGCTTTATTTAAATATCAAAAAACAAAAAAATAAAAACTTTTAAATCTTAAAAAACCTTCGAACAAGGTTTCGTTATTAAAATCTTTCAAATATCAAAAAATGTTTCGTTAATAAAATTTTTTAATTCTTAAAAAAAAGTTCCTTTATTTAATTCTTAAACCAAAATTTGTTTCTTTAATAAAATCTTTCTTAAAAATTTTTACAAAAATCTTCTAATTAAAAAAAAAATTGTTTGTTTATTAAAATCTTTCAATTCTTAAAAAAAAACTTTCAAAAATTTTTTTAAAACTTAAAAAATTGTCTTCAAAATCTTTTAATTCATAAAAAAAAAAAAATTTGTAAAATTTTCTAATTTAAAAAAAAGAATCTTGCTTAATTTTAAAAGAAATCTATTTAATCTTTTTTCTTCTAAATCTTAAAAATTTGTTTCTTTGCGAAAATCTTTTAATTCTTTAAACAAAATCGTTACGTTTTTCAAATATTTTAAGTGTTCATAAAAATTGTTCACTATTAAAAAATTTCTTTGAAAAATTTGTTTAATTAAAAGAATGGTATCTTTATTTAAATATTTTAATTCTAAGAAAAACTACTTAATTTATAAAGTGTTTTAAATCTTAAAATAAATTGTTTCTTTATTAAAATTTTCAAAATCTCAAAAAAAAAAATAAAATCGTTATTAACATTTTTTAAATCTTAAAAAAATTGTTTGAAAAAATTCTTAGAAAAAATATTTCATTAATAAAATCTTTTAAATCTAAAAAAATTTTTCTTTATTAAAATGTTTTAAATCTCGAAAAAAAATATTCGTTATTTAAATCTTTCAAATCTCAAAAAAATTTGCTTTTAAATTTAAAATTATTTATTAAAATCTTCCAAATCTCAAAAAAAAATCGTTGTTTAAGTCTTTCAAATATCAAAAAAAATTGCTTTTAAATTTAAAATTATTTATTAAAATCTTCCAAATCTCAAAAACAAAAATTGTTATTTAAATCTTTCAAATCTCAAAAAAATTTGCTTTTAAATTTAAAATTATTTATTAAAATCTTTCAAATCTCAAAAAAAATTTCGTTATTAAAACCTTTTAAATCTTCAAAACTATTTTTTACTTTAAAAACTGCAATTTGCTTTTACTTTCAATTTTATGCTTTTTCGTTTTTATATAATTTTTTTTTTGTTTTTGTGTAATAATGTAAGTATGCATGTAAGTATGTTGGTTTGTGTCACCTACCATCCGGCGCGAACTTGAACGAGTGTTCGAATGTTCCTCGGCAGACGCTGTTGCCGTCCGACTCGGCATGTTATACGAAAAGCCCTTATAGAAATCCGCGCTTGACTCTGCGGCCACTGCAATAATTATGAATTTATTATGAGAAGACAAAAAATTAGTTTTGCATTTTTTCCAATATTTTTTTCTTTCTTTCTTTTTTTTTCTTTCTTTATTATTATTCATACGCAAACTACATGAACACAATTAAATTGAGCGTATGTAGCGAAGCAAGGCAAAAACCTAAATTGCTAATGCCTTTCTAAGTAAAACGTGCATTAATTACTTCTAATTTCCATTACGCATTCGGCAATTACAATACTAAATACTCAATTGCAATGTTATTGTTGGAATTGAAAATAGTTTGTTTTTAGTTTGCTTTTTCGAAACGGATTTCATCAACAAAGGAAGCGAGAACGTTTACATAACAACGGCAAGGGATGTATGTATGTAAGTATGTACAGCGGCAATGATGGTGTTGGTGAATGGCGTTATAGGCAAAAGCGGAGGCGGATTTCTATAAGGTTCATTTGAATTTGCATTTTTTTTAATACTTTTTCTTTTATCAAGAAGCTTAAATCACTTCCGTTAGAATAGAGTAAGGATATTTGCTAAATTCTGTGTCGCAAAATACAATGTTTTTGTAAGTACTGTTCAAGTGTTTAATATGTAGTTTGTATATATGTACTTTGCAACAGTTTTTATTGTTCAATATTTTTGCTTTGTTTAATATGTGTAATGACTGAGTAAAGTGTAAAGAGTATAACGGTGTACACTTGTTACACTTTAATTGCTTTTTTTTCTTGAAAGTTTTCATTAAAGTTTACCAATCGTCTAGGCTGTTTTATTAAGGGGCGATTCATGCCGTTCGTTTTATTATAAAGACCGCACGCATTGCACAAATAATGTCCGGTATTATCACGGCGCCACAATGGAGTTGAAACCGCACCACAATTGACACATTCTCGCCCGTCGGTGATAAAATCGGCATCGTAAAATGCTTTAATAAATTTAGATGTTAATTTAAAATTTATATAAATTATTAGTTGAATGCATTTAAAACAATTTTGTTACGATTGCATGTATGAAGCTTGGTATTAGTATAATAATTTTGACTACCATCGATCTTATGCTATATCTAGTAAATAAATTAATTTTTTTTAGTGTAGATGTTAGTTACGTAATAAAAATTAACATTATAGTTTAGTACTAATACCCTGAGGAGGGTATATTTAGTTTGCTACGAACACTCAGGAGAAACACTGGACACCCTATAAAATATATAAATACATATGTATGTACATATGTATGTATGTACATAAGTATATATGATGCCTGTCTCTATATACGCGAACAAGTCCCTCATTTTTTCAGATATCGTTCCGAAATTTTTAACACGTTCTTTTCTTTCCAAGCAGCTGCTTATTTGTGGGAATCGCTGATATCGGACCACAATAGCATATAGCTGTCATACAAACTGAACGATCAAAATGAAGTGCTTGTATGAAAAACATTTTTATTTGGCAAGATATCTTGGCGAAATTTGACATGAAATATTACCAAAATTAAAGAAAATAAAATATTAAAGAATTTTAGTTATGTACATACATACATACATACATATATTTGTACATAACCAAATACGCATGCATATGCTTTGTTGCTGCACAATTTGCGGTGAAAATCACACCACTATTGGAATTTCCAACAGCTTCCCCAATTTGTTTTAAGTTTGTGTGTATGTTTAAACATATTTACACACTTATGCACACTAGCATGCAGAGCAAAAAGGCCACAATCGCATAACACATTAAACAGTGCTTGGAAGCATACACACTTGCGTAAATATAGCAAGTACATATGAATAAATACATATTTACATACATATGTATGTATGTTTAAATGTCTGGATGTACATAATATGTAAGCAGCTATCACAATACATGGCATACAGCGACCTAACTAAACTGCATAGAACGAATAAGCGCCTAACTAACACATTTACGAAATATTTAAATATACATATATGTATGTATATACATAAATAGAAGCAGGGTTGCAGGTAATACATTAAGAAGACAATTGAATTGATACTAAAATTAATTTAATTTTTAATTTTTTATTAAATCCCGAAAATCGTTATTAAAGATAGTTTTAAAAAATTTCTAATACAAAAGCACCGTATTGAAAAATTAAAAATAAATTTTCCAGTTTTTAATGCTGATTTTTGAATTAAAAATTAAATTAAATTTAAAATTTTTAATTAAATTAAATTAATTTAAATTATTTTAATAAAATTGAATTAAATTAAAAAAAAGAATATCAAGATTTAATTACATTAAAAAAATTAAAACAATTTAAATTAATTTAATTTAGTTAAAAAAATTTTAATTTAATTAAATTAATTTAAATTATTTTAATAAAATTGAATTACATCAAAAAAATTAAAACAATTTAAATTAATTTAATTTAATTAAAAATTTTAAATTAAATTTAATTTTAACCCTCAAATCAGATTTAAAATTTCATTTAGTTAATGTAAAAATAAATTTTGGATCTTTAATTTTTAATTCGGAAATCGGATAAAAATTTGACACAACTTTTAATTCCAAAATTAAAGTAACAAAAAAACATTATTTTTCATATCAAGATTTTTAATTAAATATTTCATTAAATTAATTTAATTTTTTTCATTTTAAATTTAATTAAGTTAATTTAAATTTTTTTAAATTAAATTTAGTATAAGTAATATAATTTTTTAAAATTTAATTTAATTAAATTAATTTAAGTAATTTAATTATATTAAATTTTAAATTAATATTAAGATTTAAATAATTTAATTTAGTTAAAAATATTTTTAGTTAACGTATAGTATTAATAAATTAATTTTTAAAATTTTTAGTTCTGATTTTGAGATCAAAAATTAAATTTCCACTTTTTGATTTCGATTTTCGGATTAAGTAATTTAAATTGCAATTTTTAATTTCGATTTTGGGATAAATTTTTTTTAAAGCTTCATTCAAAATTTTGTTTAAATATTCGCAACCCTGCATTTCCTCTATTGACAGCTATCAATATGAGCCAAAATATTAACTACTCAAGTTATGTTAACGAAATATTAGAAGAATATACAAAATATTGATTCTACAAGTTTAAAGTTCTGGTTTACTACTGAACTATTGAGACTCAGACCAGCCCAGCAAGCATTGCTCAACTACCAGCAGCTGCGCAGTCACAAGATCCTTCTGGTCCGGGGTAAATCGGAAAAGGTCTAGGGGGCTCTTCACTCTCAGTACCTTTTAATAGTTGTATGAGTTCTAACTAGATACGGTTCAATCGGTATTCATACAGTAAGATTGAACAACTTGCCGGATTCCAGCACCAGCTGTTTGGAAGAAGATGGGATAGATTCATCTCAACAGCTTATGCTCGAATGTCACGCTTTTGCCAGAACTCGGATCTCATACATTTAGACATTCAGTTTGAATAATTGTAATAGGTTCAGGGCGCTTTGCCGATAACTAATACCCAAAGACAGTAGTTATCTCGCCTGGCTTCACAAAGGACCGTCATAACAGTCTAAGTCAGAGGGATCCCTCTGCCATGCTGAGCGATCAAATGTCTAAGCTAAGCTAACCTAAGTTTAAAGTTGAAATTTGCAACAAAAAATGTTAATGATTTTCTTTAATATGGTGCATAATTAAATGTCTTTAAAACATACGGCTAATGAATAACTAAATAACAACAAAATAGTATTAATAATTAACGGTGTTAGTAAAAAAAATACATTGTACAGTTAGTATGTTAATTTCCACAAAGCTTAGGACTACCTATTTTGATTTTTTTTTTTTTCAATTTGTTTTCGACTTTTTCGACTACTCACTTGCTGACAACGATGCGGATGCAGTCAAATGTGCCGCAGCGGCCGCCAAATTGGCTGATGCGGAGCCCTCCACACCAACACCAACCACGCCAACGCCCGGACCCGCACGTCCATTGCAGCTGCGTATGACATTCGTGTTTCCAACTAGGCCGGCAGCGCTCGTTACGACCGAAGTGGGCGCGTAACCAATTGCCTCATAATGGCCTGCCCATGTGTCGTTCTAAAGCGAAAAAAGCCAAACAAAAACGGAACAAAAATTAGAATTTATAATATTTGTGAAAATATCGCACTGTGTGCAGTGAAGAATAAGTGCAGATAACTAAGCGCAACGGCGTGAGCTTTACTTGTCGCAATACACATTTAGTTAGTGCATTACACACGCATTTACATATGCTTGAGTAAGCAAGTGCTTATGTATATATGCATGTTTATGCATGTAATGAACACACACTGTATTTCAAGCAGTAAACTCGCCCCAATATTATTTTGTATGCATTTAGGTAATATACTCACTGTGCGATAATTTGTCAACGATGTGTAACGATCGGCGCCGCCAGCTGCGACGCTGACATTCGCCACACCGCCGACACCAGCTGCACCGCCCGCACCACCAACATAACTGGAAATGCGTTGAAATGCAGGCAAACGTCCACTGCCACCAGCAATAGACTGGTTGTTGGTCGCTCCACTGCCAGCACCACCACCATTACTACTGGTATTGCTCTTCGGCGAGCCGTAGTCATCGTTGTTGATGGAATTTGAACCGGAACCGGTGCCCGCTACCACTACAGAGTGGGTTGCATGTGCGCCAGGCGTGGAAGCGGCCGAATGTGCTGGCTGATGGGATGGCGAGGCGGACGAGACGGCGCTGATTGCGCTGCTCGGTTGCATGCCATACTGTTGTATACCATTGGTGGCCGATGTCAAGAGGGATCCGGGATAACTGCTGCATCGAGTCAATACGTCGTCGTAGCGTTTATTGGAATTTGGAATTTGGGCGATCACAAGACGGCGATTGATCATCAATAGGGCGTACAAAATGCGAATGTAAATGTAAAACGCATATGCAGTGGAAGAAACAAAGAGAGTACTTGATTAGTAATGATATCAAACGGCAGAGCGTCTGCTTATGAGCATACAAAATTTATAGTAAGCACATTTCTATATATGTATATACACAATGAACTTTAACTATTTATCATCGCAAAGAATTTAAGTAATAAATATTTTTATATCATTATATTTTACTAAACTTACATACGCATATGTACATCTATTTAAATACATGTAAATATATATTTCTAGAATCTGGAACGGTTATTAACACTTAAGTGAATACCTATTATTTCAAATTCAATTATTTAAAATAATTAAATATACATGATTATGGTTAGACATAATTCGTTTTGTTCAACCTTTATATGAATGTATGTAACATCTGATCAAATTTGACCCGGACTCTAAATTTTATTTATCTTTATAAATGCCCTTAAATAGGATACTGTAGTAAGAGATATTTCGTTTTGTTCAACCTTCATATGAATTTATGTAACATCTGATCAAATTTGACCCGGACTCTAAATTTTATTTATCTTTATAAATGTCCTTGAATAGGATACTGCGGTAAGAGATATTCCGTTTTGTTCAACCTTCATATGAATATACATATGTAACATCTGATCAATTTTGACCCGGACTCTAAATTTTATTTATCTTTATAAATGCCCTTAAATAGGATACTGTGGTAAAAGATATTTCATTTTGTTCAACCCTCATCAAATTTGACCCGGATTTTAATTGTTCACGTATTTTAATATACAACTTTATTAACGCCTTCAAAATAGCTTTCTGCGTCAATCCTAGCATGTCAACGATTAATCCAATTTCTCATACACTTGCGTCCGCGGTTGGCATGGCCTTCAGTGGATTCAGTGAATTTCGGTTTTTCGCATTCAGCTCATTCTTGGAGCGTCATTCACTAGATTGTTGGACAATTTCCATGTCGTATTCATAAATCTACATCTCGTCAACAGGAATGATGCGTTTGATTAATGTAGAGACCTCTGCTACATTGTCAAACTGACCTCTTATGTCTCTTCTGTGACCTCTACTCAACGTCGTTTTCGCAAAATATACAAGTCTTGTGTTACGAGTCTATCATTAACAGGTTTCATAACCAAAACATCAATCAAAATGTGTTAGGTTGTTCCATAAGAGATGTTGAGAGATATGATATCTCACTGATGCCAACACGACGATTTGCAAGCATTGTTTTCTTAACTTTTCAAAGTTGTCGTCATTAACAGTGCTCAGGGCGGATCCATTAAAAAATTAAAAGTTATACATTATTTCCAGTGAACCACAAAAATCATCATAGAACAAGAAGTAGTAATTATATCGTTCTCCCCTCCCCCAAAATTCTACTCTGGACCCGGCCCTGATAGTGGTAGATGGACGACTCGCTTAAAGCAAGTCTTCGATTACTTCACGATCTTCACCGCAAGCTTTGTGTCACTCAAATACTTATGTTCCTGATAAAGTAGACACCCTAAAACACTTCCGCAATATCTTGCGTTCTTTTCGTAGCCGGATGTCAATGGAAAAAATGTTCAAGCAAACTTGCTGTTCTATTTTTTTCCAGAGATAAAAGATAATTGGCATATGGATATCGAACTTTACACCTATTTTAAAAAACGGTTGTAACAATCTGTGGAAAAAACCAGTCCGGTTCAAATATGATCAGTCCGGTTCAAATTTGATCAGATGGTATGTAGGTGGTATTTTAGTAATATTTACCCATAGCAGTAGCTCTTGAAGTACATATTGTTGTAGTTCGGGAAAAACATTGTTTCAGTTTATTTTCGTAGAGTTTGAATTTCTGAATTAATTTTTTTTATAAAGAATTTTTTATAAAATCATTTCCACGCAAAATAATATATTTAACACCTAAATTGTTTATTGCTCCGCACTTTTTTATTTAATTTGTATTCTTTAATATTTCGTAATTAATTTCTAAAACTGTTTTGTAATAAAGATTTTTCATATGCATTTTTAGCCTATTTGTTATGTTTACATTGAGTAAATCTTATTTTTCGTGCCATGATTATTTTATTCAAATAATTTGACAAAATATCTGTTCTACAGATATCGAGTTGCGTTTATATATATACCGTAAAAATGAAGGAATTTATATTGCTATACGAAGTTGGCAACTTTTGATAAACTTCCAACTCCTGACCTATTTCAACTTTTATTCTTACATAATACATACACATACATATGCATGACATCCTCAGTGTGCTTATAAAACATACAACTCAGGGATATTGTTTATACAAGAAGTGTTTTCATAACTGCAGCAATTCTGCATACGACACTAACTTGTAGATCGGACCACCCACAGCCAAAAGCAAAACCAAGTAAACACCAACAGTATTGCTTGCAAAAAAAATGCCACGAGACTAAGACTGGGTTTACACACGATAACTTATGTCGCTCGATATCCGGAAATGCACTTTTGGTGTTGCCTATAGTATTCGCATGAGCGACACGAGGCCGCCAACTGGAGTGGGACAATTTGCTGCATTCCCTTTCGTGTTATATTCTCAAATTCTGGTGATCAAAAATATTTTTTTATTTGCTAATTTTTAATTTAAATAAAAATAAATTCTCTTTTCTAAATAAAAATAGTAAATAAAATTCAAGATTCAGAAAATATTGTAAATATTCATGCGAAACCTTGGGCAATTACAACAATGGAGAGAATTTCGAAATGAGCAGGATTGTCGACAAAAGTTCTTGTGTGTGAACTCAGTCTAAGCACGGTGTGTGAATACAAAAAAAAAATATTTTATTATACAAAGTGTCTCAGGCAAAATTTCTGTTGCAAAATAAAAACAAGATTTTAATTAAATTTTTTAAAGAAGGGAATTTCCAATTTATACGGGCTTAAGTAGACGAATCTCTGGATTTTGACTTAAAACCATAAAATTTGCAATGTAAAATTTATTTGTTGCTGATCATAACATTTGCAGCAAGAATCCAACGGGCATACTGACATGCATACATACATATTTACTATACAGTTAATTTTTATTTGCAATGCCTGAAATATTTAAACGAAGCTTTAAATATAACCGAACACTGCAAATAATAACCGACAGTCATTCAAATAAATTTGCCTACGTTTGTTCGCCGATCATTGATCATTGTTATGTGTGTATGTGTGTACTCGTATATAAATCAGCAGCTCAATGGATATTTGTTGTTTTGTTTATACAAGCATTTATGAGCGTCATCTCGAGTTGAATGAAAAGACTGGTAGTCAAATTCAGTATTTTCCTACTCACAATCGACTCAAAACAAAAAACAACAGACATTGCGGCAATGAAAATCGATACTCTGACATGCGAGTGAATATGTAAAACGGTATATGGGTATGTATGCTTCGGTGTGCATTGCTGCAAGTCATAGATCGCGCTGATCACACTTTGGACTTATGTACATATAGAGTCAATGGTTCCAAGGAGCATCTGATCGATAATAAAAATCCAGTTTTTATATTGAAAACTTTTTTTATTTGTCAAGATATCTTAACGAAATTCGGCATGGGCTATTGTCCAAAACAACACTACAATCTCCGAACAAATTGTTTAGATTGGATCACTAAAACATATGGCTGCCACACAAACCGATAGGAAAACTCAAACCCTTGTACGAAAACTTTTTTATTTGACAAGATATCTGCACGAAATTTGGTACAGATTATTACCTGAAGAAACGCTACAATCTCTCATCGGAATAATCAGATCGGACGACCGTAACATATAGCTCCCATACAAACTGAACCATTAAAATCAAGTTCTTGTATGAAAAACTTTTTTATTTAACGAGGTATTTTAACAAAAGTTGGCATAGATTATTGTTCAAGATAATGACATCGTTTCTCAATAAATTAGTGAGATCGAAGCACTATAGCATATAGCTCCCATACAAACTGACTGATCAAAATAACGTTTTTGTATGGCAAACTTTTTTATTAGAAAAGATATCTTGTCGAAATTCAAGAAGTATTATTGTCCAATATAACGGCACAATATCTGAATATATTGTTCAGAGCGGATAACTCTATCATATTGCTGCCATACAAACTAACCGTTCCTGAAAAAGTTCTTGTATGGAAAACTTTTTGATTTGAGAAAAAAACATCACGAAATTTCGCTTAAATTATTTTTCAAGAAAACACTACTGACTGCCAAAATATTGTTCAGAGCGGACCACTGTAGTTTATAGCTGTCATACAAACTGATTGTTCAAGAGCACGATAAAGATTTTTTTTAACTCTTTTCTGTCATAAAAAATGCAACTGTGAAGGATATCATAGTTTCGGTGCAACAAAAGTTAACGGTTTTTTTCTTTTAATATTTTTTCCGATTTTTCTTTTTTTGCAATTATATAATTTTCCAAATTTATCAGATCATTTGTATTATTTTTTTTTATTGTTAATATTTCACAAATCTTAATTTGCATATTTAAATTATTTCACTTTTTTTTTACTTTCATCCGTTAAATAATATTAATCCGTTAAATAAGATCAAATCGTATACCGTTGCTGTGCAAATGTGACACGCTATGAAAATTGCTTGCGCGCCGCCAATTTCGCTCAAACACGTTTCACTTCAATGGGAAAATCAACACTACCATGAACTAAACACCGTCGTTTAGTTGCAAGTATTAACAATGACAAGCATAAATTGACTTAGTAGAGCACTAAAATCCAAAAAAAAAAAAAAATAAATAAATGGATAACCAAAACAACAACAAAGCAATAACAAGCACAATTGCAATAGTCAAAGCGGAACGTCTGATACACGGCACGCGTCTTTGCATAATGAAGCTGCAAATGCGGAAAAACAAAAATCTTATACCACACTGCCCACAAGCTAAACAAAGCTGTGCAAAAACAATCAACAGCAACACACAAACAACAACAACAACAAATATAACAAATATAAGAACGTTGAAAATTTCGTTGACACCGCGAACGCGCCAATATGCAGCATTTCAGTTAGCTGCAATCGGCTAACCAAATCTAAGCGCTCGACAAAGTGTCACATCGCATGCATGCCTGTGCAGCGTCTTCGGCTGATAAGCAGGTGTGTAGCTGGCTGGCGTCCACCATGCCGCCCCTTGGCTGGCGCTATTCTTGTGGTCAGTAGCTGGTGTCGCTGCTGCCATTGTCGTGCGGTACGTCAATTGATGGCTGCAACGGTTGATCACTTGAACGTGCGCTGGAAATTATCTCAGCGTTAGCGCAGCGTGCGAGTGTGTGCCGTTTGCACTTTATTGCACTGCATAGCAGTTTTTTTCATATGTACATATAAACAATTTACGTATCTCAAGAAGTGGTTAGTATGCATGGGTTCTGTTACCATTGCAGCTATAGATATATAAAACATATGTGCTTGCTGCTTTATGTACTCGTACGCGCTGCAGTTTACTCGGCGTTATATAGGAAGTGATGAATAGGTAGTAATGCACATATGCTGTTGTTGTTGTTGTGGTTGTTAGCGTTCTTTTACTATCATCGTATTTCATATTTATGTATATTATGCTTCGATGGTTAGAATTTGGGTAGTGAAAAGTGTTTAAACTGTCAGTGCTTGTAAGAAATAGTGACTACTTGAAAACAAGCGCTAATTTTAAATTCAATGCTTTTACCAATACGTGTTCACCTATTAACAAGGTAAATAATATTTCAGAACTAAATTTATATTTTTTTAATTACTCAAATAAATAACATATGTACATATGTGTATATATTCATTTCTATCACGCTACAGTATCGTCCTGACTGAATTGTTCGAATAAGTCAACTGATCAAATATGACCCGGACTGATCCATTTAAACTGCGCGCGCAAACCGTATCGACCCCTATCACGCTACAGTTACGTCTTTCATCGAATTGTTCAAATAAATGAACTGATCAAATTTGACCCGGACTGGTCCATTTAAACTGCGCGCGCAAACTGTATCAACTTCTATCACGCTACAGTTTCGTCCTGACCGAATTGTTGGAATAAATCAACTGATCACATTTGACCCGGACTGGTCTACTTAAACTGCGAGCGCAAACCGTATCGTCTTCTATCACGCTGCAGTTTCGTCCTTCACCGAGTTGTTCGAATAAATCAACTGATCAGATTTGACCCGGACTGGTCACCCTAAACTGCGAGCGCAAACCGTATCGTCTTCTATCACGCTGCAGTTTCGTAATTCACCGAATTGTTTGAATAAATCAAGTGATCAAATTTGACCCGGACTGGTCCATTTCAACTAAAATTGCGCATGCGGTTTATTTCATGTTCATCATTCATTTTCAGGTGTCTACGCGCAGCAATTTGTGATAAACGACCGGATTTGTGGGCAGGAAATGCATTGCTTTTTCATCGCGAAATTTTAGCATTATTGTGACTGACTTTTTGGTCTAACAAGAAACGAGAGTCATCGCCCAGCCACCGTATTCGTCAGATTTGGCTCACTCTGCATTTTCTCTGTTTTCGAAACTGAAAAATCTGACTCCATGAGTCCCGTGAGCACATTAAAAATATCGCTGAAGGCACCGTATTTTTGTTTTTTTTTGACAGTCCGGGTCAAATTTGATCACGTGATATATGCACATTTTTTAGTTATTTACTATTCCAGTATTTCCACTACCTTACCCCTTCCTTAAAAAAACAAAAAACAAAACAAAACAACTTGACTTGAAAACAAACCTGCACACGTTATTTACCCTGAAATTCGACGACGAAAACTATAAACGATTATTCACTATGCAAAACACGTTTCTAATTAAAATTACTCGTACAAGGAAAATGTAAAAGCCCCAACAAATACTTAAATATTTAGAACAGCGCGCAAAACTGCAGACACATGCACACTGCCACAAACAAATGTATGTGAGTGTGTCTGTATGTGCGTGTAGTAAGTGAGTATTGGAAAATAGTTAAAGAAAATAGTTAAAAGTACCCAATGCTTACACACACATGCGGCGCAAATTTACATACGTGTAATAGTGGAAATGTAAAATTAAAATGTCAGACCAAATGTGCGCCGCTCGCTCAAGTTTGCGCAAATTGTGTGAACTACTGTGTGGCAGTGACAAATTTTCGTCATAAAGCTGCGGGCGCTCATTACACAAAACCGTAAAAAACGCGGTTTCACCCACATTTACTGCATACATATGTATATACATACGAATAGGATGGTAATTTAGACATAGTAGTTGCCTGTATACATACATATATGTGCATGTGTAGTGTGTCTATGTGTGTATCGCCTTTTCTACAGCTGCGTTCGTGAAAATTTGTTTATTACAAGACGCAAGCCTTCAAGTCTAACTGCCAGTTTTGGTGCGCATACCAATGCTCATGCTAGTGAATGTATTAATGTAAAAATATTTAGCTATAGACAATATATATTCTAAATATATAGACATAATATTGCTTCAAACTCTACCATATATTTGTTAAAATATAAAAACTAGCGGTACGCCTTAATATCCTACCAAAGTTATCATTAACTCTTTAGCCTCACCACCGGAAGTCGGTCACACTTCACTGCCATGGCACGTGTAACACGTGTGTAGCTTTGTAACTTTTTTCATAAGAGGAGGGTTTTTTAATTGGCTGCTTGCCCGCATTGCCCAGTAAACTGTTTAATTATACACTGAACAGGATTATGTTGCCACCAAAATGCACACCATCTGTTTAAGCGCGATCTACTCCTTCAATGTTTGAGATACCGAACTGAAATTTTGCACACCTAATTTTCTTCCCAACCAGCTGCTTATTTGTTGAATTCGCCGATATCGTACCACTATAGCATATAGCTGTCATACAAACTGAACGATCCAAATCAAATTCTTATATGAAAAACTTTTTTATTTGACAAGATATCATCACGAAATTTGGTACAAATTATTTTTCAAAACCAAGCTATAATCTCTGAAGAATGTTTTTAAATCGGATCATTATAGCATATAGCTGCCATACAAACTGAGTGGTAAAAATTAAGTTATTATATGAAAAACTTTTTTAGTTGAAATGATATATTCACGAAATTTGGTATAGACTATTTTCTAAAGTCAGGCTATAATATCTGTAAAAATTTTTTAGATCGGACTACTACTACATACAGCTGTCATACAAACTGAATGGTTAAAATTAAGTTCTAGTATAGAAAATTTTTTTATTTGACAATATATTTGCACAAAATTCAACATAGATTATTTTGGAAAGCAGCGCTGTAATATTTGAACAAATCATACAGATCGGATCACTAAAGCTTATAGCGGTTATACCAAAGAACCGAACAAAATCAAATTAAAAAACTTGTTTTCTTATAATCTTACTTTTATTTGACTTAAAGGCCAAAATTTCCTTGCAAATATCTTTTAAAATAACTAATACTCAGTGTGCCATTTTATTTTCAATACTGTACTCAAGCGAATTGTTAAAAACTGAGAATATTTCGGGGAAAACTTAAAATATTAATAATTTTATAACAATTTAGCTAGAAAGCTATGTGTTAATAAAACAAAATATTGCACAATAAAAAAAATATATTTGTATATAAAAAAATATATGTATATACATAAGTATATAAAAATTTAAAGTAATTTTAAAATTTTATTATTAGGCGCGCACCAACTTCTGTCCACAGTCAGCGCTATGCGTCGCATTCGCTATGCTAAGTCGCCACGGCACAGAAAGGCGCAGTAAGCAGTGGCAGCAGCAGGTGGTTATTGAAAGGGTGGTCGGTGGCAGGAGCATGAGGTGGCACTGAAAACACATGAGTTGGCATGTTTGCATAGAAAATGATGCATGTTTTGTGCTGCTCGACTTTTTTTATTTTCCTTTAGTCGTCATACCTTTTCAATAACAAGCAAGCACACTCCCACCAATGCATACACATATTTATACATATACGAGTATATAAAGTTGTATAGTTGTATATACATATATGTATGTATGTATAAGCGTACTACTGTATTTTTACACCTCAGTTTTTCTGCTTACTGACTTATTATTGTTATGACATTATTATATTATTTAATGGAAACACGATACGCACACGGCAATAATGAAAATATTTATATGAAGACGACAAACAAATACATGTACACATAGACAGATGTATATATGTATAAAAAATAGTTAACTTCGGTTTGTAACGTGGCTACAATACCCTGCACAAATAACAAAGTGCATACAAGGACGATTACTTAGTATGGCAGCTATATGCTATAGTAGGCCGATCTAGAAAAAATTCTCGGATATTGTAGCATTATTTTGAAAAATAATTTATACTAAATTTCATGAATACATTATCTCAAATAAAAAAGTTTTTCATACAAGAACTTAATTTTGTTCGTTCGCTTTATATGGCAGCTATATGCTATAGTGGTCCGATCTAAAAATTTTTCTCAGATATTATAACCTGGTCTTAGAAAATAATCGGTACCAAATTTGGTGAAGATAACTTATCAAATAAAAAAGTTTTCCATATAATTACTTGGTTTTGAGCGCTCAGTTTGTACGGCAGCTATATGCTATAGTAATCCGATCTCAACAATTTCTTTGGAGATTATAGTGTTACTTTGAGTAATTTTTTGAGCCAAAGTTTGTGAAGATATCTTGCAATGAAAAAAAGTTTTCCATACAAGTACTTTTGGTTGTATGACAGCTATATGCTATAATGATCCAATATCGACGATTCCAACAAATCAGCAGCTTTTTGAGGAGAAAATAACTTTTGCAAATTTTCAGTTTGATATCTTGTAAACTGAGCGAATCGTGCGCGTTTATTCAAAGACACATATCGTTAAGGCGAAATGGATCCACCTCGCACGCTGAGTATTTACCTGTATGTATATACACAGGTAGGTACTTTATAGAGTCCTCGTTCAGGGTATAAAAACAGCTATACATATATGTATATCCCATTGTCTGTTGAATGAAGTCAAAGCTACAAAGCAAGACAGGAGTATTGTATTTTGTGCTTAGCTGGTGTGAGGAAAGACAATGCAAAATGTCTACTTATTCGTAAGTACTTCTTGATGTATTTCCCCAAATATTTATATAGTTATATATACATACTTATAAGTTTATATATTTATATAGTATGAAGTTTTTTTATATCTTAGAATTTTTATTTTTTTTTTTTTTTGCATGACAACTTAAAAATTACGAATCAATCAACGATCATAATAGAATTAGTCATCGTCATATATGATATGTAGGAGTAGTTTGTGAGCAGACAGGTGAATGTGAGTCGGCAAGCGTTTGCACTGGCACTGACTTGTCACTTGACGTGCAAGCGAAAACAATCAAATTACTGGCCGTTGGGTGAAATAAGCAAAAAAGCACGTGCGTTTTGCGCGCATATCAAAGAAAAAAGTAACCACTCTACTTTTTCAAAATACATACATACATACATATGTGTGACTGTATATATGCATATTATATATATAAATATGCATTGTGAATAAAAAAATATTTATTTATTTACTCGTTTTCTTTTATTATTTTAAAGTTGTTTTTTAACTTTTATTTTGCATTTACTATTACACGCCGTTTTTTCGTGTATTCATGCTTTACTTTTGTGCTTTTGCTTCCTTCCACCGCCAGTTCATTTCAAAGTACAAAAATTTAATGATTTCATCAATCACTCATGTAAAACTAATACAAATTCACTTACAAACAAAATTTCACTGTGCTTCCCGGAAATATCGTAAGTGTCGTAAACTGCGATTTTAAACCGAAATTAGCGTACGAAAATGTGTTTTGCTCCTCATAACTAGATTTAGCCAAGTTGCGAGTCAATTAGTGAAACTCGATTTGTTTTAGACTCTTTGTATATTACTTAAATTTTTTGACTAATTAGTAACAAAGTCGGGACATAAGCCCGTAATTAATAAATTGTACAAACAAAAGTCTAAGCTAAGCAAAAATTGCTACCATGAAAAGTCCCTAGTCCGTACTATTAGAAATTTGTCAAGTGCCTTGAATAAAAAATGTAGAAAAAGTAGTAAATTCATTTCATTACTCAGATATTGATTTGTGATGTAAAAAAAAATATTTTGTTAGCGAGGTTCAAAAGAACGCTCAATTAAATAAAATTGACCTGTCCGCATTTTACAATATGAATGACTAAGATAAACTTAAAAAATCCGAATAAATACTTTTTTGATCTTGCAGCACTATTCTAACTGAACGCTTACTTTTTAACTATCCAAAGTGAATTCGGTAAAGAAAATATGTAAATTATTTGTTGCTGTGTCCAACACATATTCAAAATACGAAAAGATTTTTTCGACTACCCAATATTTATTTGGAGCAGATTTATATTATGAATAAATACAAGAAAAACGATAAATTCTGTTATGTATATATTTTAGTGAAAATTTTTCGGAAGATTGTACCATTGACTTGTATAAAAATACATGCCAAATTTCACGAAGATAACTCGTCAACTAAAAAAGTTTTCCATACAGAAACTCGATTTTGAACGATCAGTTTCTATGTAATATTTTAGTGAAAATTTTTCGGATATTTACATGCTAAATTTCAGTAATACAGAAACTTTTTGAACGATTTTGTACGAATATATGCAATTTTTTTTTTTCATACAAGAACTTAATTTTGAGCATTCAGTTTGTATGGTAGCTACATATATGTTGTAGTAGTCCGATCTAAATTTTTTTTCTGATATTATAGCCTGGCTTTAGAAAATAAACTATACCAAGTTTCACGAATATATCGTGTCAAATAAAAGAGTTTTTCATACATGAACTAAATTTTGTTCGTTCGCTTTGTATGGCTGCTATATGCTATAGTGAGCTGATTTAAGGGGTTACATGGGTTTACGGGTTTCAAAAAATCGACTTTTTTTATTGTCTTATTAAATTCTACAGCACCTCTAGAATATTGTTCTAAAGTATCAAGTTGATTCGAGTAATAGTTTCGGAGATATAGCCTTGAGAATTTGTGCGCTCGAGGCTAGCTAGGCTAAGTGCGCCGTCTTTAAACGTTTTTTCGAAACTGTGTTTTTGAAGTCGGTTGGCAAGATTTCTCAAGAACTACTCAACCGATCTTCATGATCGCACGCACCTTTTTTTTGAGGAGTCACCGCAAATGGTGTCGCAATGGACGAGTTTAAAATATTTTTTTTTTTTTAAAGTTTCAGAATTTCTTTGTGAATAGTGTATGTTTGTAAAAATTAAAAATTTTAATAAAACATTTAATTTTTATATGAGAAAAAAATTGTTGAAAAAAAGTTGTGTTTTACTCATGGAAACCCATGTAACCTCTTAAAATACCCTGTGTACCCTGATCCAGTTAAAACAAGGATCTGAAACGTAAATGAAGAAATAGGAAAAGCGAAATCCCTAGAAATATATTTGAACATAAATATAAATTCACTATGTTTTTTTCTTTCTTTTTTCTACGCTTATTTGCTCTAACCTCCAAGCTAACATAACACTAATCCTTTTGGATTAGATTATTTAAAAAGTATGCATAAATCTACACTGCTCTCATTAAACTAGTTAAAAGCAAATTATATAGTATAGTAATTGACTCACCTTGTTAGAACTGGACTCAGCGGGGACGGAAACAGTGATATAACAGTCGGATCGGTGGCAAAGCCACCATACACGTCTCGGTAGGCCGTCGCATTGGTTAATTGTGTAAAGCTGGAGACGTCTCCAGCCGTACCGCCGTGCGAAAGTGATGTGGGCGACGGTGAACCGCCACCCGAACTCACTGAATTGTTGTGATGTTGATGTGTGTTCACATGCAGCTGATGCAGCTGAGTGGGTGTCAGCACCTGTTGCTCCGCTGCACCCAGCATATGCGTGTGATGATAGGCATCCTTAAGGTCGGGCACGGTGGTCAACGTACAGTAACTGACACCTGTGTGATGATCCTCGAGACACTCATCTTTCAGCGTGTCCTGTATGACCTCGTCAATGCTGCTGGGGGCGGCGCCAGTGCTTGAGTGATGCTGCAGATGATCATGTGGATTGCCACCGTAGGTGTATAGACTGAAATTGTTGCGCATATTGTCGTCAATGAATTGTGGATGATGTGCGTGCGGGTGCGGGTGCGCGTGCGGATGCAAATGCGACGGTGGGGAGTGTACGTACGGCGATGCCGTCGACAGATGTTGAGTAAATAGTAAATGTGAGGGATGTAAAGCAATTAAGTCGGGTTTATCGAGCAACTCTTTTGTGAGCTGTTGTTGTGATTGATGTTGCTGCTGCTGGTGATCAAGTTGTAGCAACTGTTGCTGATTATGACGCGACAGATCGTAGGCACAACTATTGTAAGGGGTGAAAAAATGTTGGTGATGTTGTTGTTGCTGCTGTTGTTGCAGTTCAGTGGCGACAGCCAAATTTAAATTGGGATCAGCACCGTTGAGTATATTCGATGTGAGTTGCAGCAATTGCTGTTGTTGCTGATGTTGGTGTTGCACCTCACCAATACTATCCTGCGACAATTGCTGAGTGTAGCGCAAATACTGCGGTTCAGCCAAATGTTGCTCACCTGTTAATATTTGAACTGTTGTTGTTGTTGATGCTGTTGCTGGTGCCTCCACTGGTGCGTAGTGCGACGTGTTAATTGCGTTGTGGCTGTTGTTGTTGTTGCTGTTGCTATTAAAATTAGCTATAATCACCGAATTGTTTGCACCGCGATAGTTAAGTGGCAGTAGTTCGTCTTGTTGTGGTTCTACAGGTATTTGTTCTTGTTGTTTATCACTAATTTTGGCATTTCTGATTTCACTCACATTCGCATTGTTTACACTAACACTTAATTTACCGTTATTATTATTATTATTGTTGTTACTGTTGATAACGGATATTTGTGCGACATTTGCGGTTACAACCGGCGCCACGGCAGCAGTCGGTATTAGTGTTTGTTTTGTTTTTGTTAACGTCGTAGACGTTGTTATCGCATTACGAAACTTATCAACGTTTTTGGCATTTTTATCTCGCGTCACTAACTGTTGTTGTATTTGTTGTGGATCCGTGTTGACGACACTATCTCTAACAACAACGTCACCGCTCGTTTGCTGCTGCTGTTGCTGAATCGCCGTTTCGTCTTCGACTTGACTCGTCGTCTCTAATTTCACTTCAAAATAAGCATTCGTTGCAAGTGTTGTGGGAGTTTTTATTTGTGTAACATTAGCCGTTTGCTCTAAAGCGTTCACTGCTGTTGATTTCACTGTTGTTGATGATGTGTTTCGGGCTTCACCGATCGTACGTAACACCGTTTGCTTTGATGTTTCGTTGACAACTGATATGAGTTTTGGTGTTGCGGACCTTATTGGCGACGCGGACACAGTCGTCGCTGCCGCCGAAGACGACGTCAACGCCAGTGTAGCAGCAGGCTGTGCCAGCAACGAAGCCAAATGCGAAGACGAAGACGAAGACGAATGCGACGGTATAGCGGCCGAAGACGACGTTGACAATGACGCAGGAGGTTTTTGTTGTTGTTGTTGTTCGGCTTGTAGTTGTGTTGGTTTTGTGTGCGCTTGTGGTAGCGGTGGTGTCGTCGATCGGTTGTGCGTGTGTGAGTTTACAAATGTACAAGGCGAGCGCATTGCATTTGTTGTTGTTGTTTGAGATATGCTCGTGTTTCTCGCCTCCGTACAATTCTCCTCTGTGTGCTGCACTGTCTGTACCTTCTGTTGTTGTTGCTGTGCTGACTGTATTGAGTGTTCGGCTGCGTCAGCTTTGGACGCAGTCAGTTTCATTGTTGTAAGTTCGATCCTTGCACGCTCGCTCAGCATTGGCTGTGGTGGTGATTGGCTTTGCCCTTCCTTTAATATGCCGCCGTTCCCTGTCACTCTTGTGTCGTTGTTGGGCAGCAGATTGAAGTGATCATGCCGTTCGTCTGCTGTTTCTGTTGTTTTTGTTTTCGCCATACAAGCTGACATATCTTCCACCAATAGCTGATCCTGCTGTCCGTAATATTGTGTTTGTTCTTGTATCGGTTGGCACAGCATTTCGTCACATTCACCACTTGTTTTGTGCTGTTGTGTTGTTGTTGTTGTTGTTGAATAAAATCCATTTAATGTGTCTAATCCTTTTGATTCTTCAGAATTTTGAAAATTCGTTGGCTGTGCCATTCTGTGATTCTCATTCAATGATCTGCACATATTATTGTAAAATGCATTTGTTGTTGTATTCGACATAGTCGTCGCGGCTAAGCCTTTATTTCCATTGTTGGAGTTGGCCAACTTGGTGGCATTACACTTTGTAATCTTCATTTTCACTGCATTCGCTAACAGACTAGGCATGCGCCGATCCTTGCCAGTGTCCTTATTGGTGTCCTTGTGCACGTTTACATATTTTGAGGCACGCATGCCGCTACTGGCGCCAGCGTTTTGCACTGTAGCTATTATTGTCGAGCTTTTGCTATTACCACGCGAAGGGAATTTCATTATTTTTCACTGCGACTTTTCATTTGTACACGTTTTTGTTGTAGACAATTGCACACAAACTTTTTTCCGTAAAGAATTTTTTAAGCTTTTTTGTCAGTTAAATCTCAATACCGTCTTTTAAAGATAATTTAAAAACATTTTAATTGTAGGTACGCGCATATGCAATCTGAAAACGTTTAATTTGATTTTCTATTAGAACACTCTGCTGCACACTTGCCGTCAATTCACGCGCCTTCTCGGCTGATATGTACGAGTTTTTTATTTAAACTGTTGCTAATGAAAATCTGTCGCACATTCAAACGAAAAATCTCAAATGAATGTGTTTTCACCAAATAAATAAATAAAATATGAATATAGAAACGAAAGCAGCGAAAACAAAGAGCGTTAAAAATCTCAAAAACACAAAAACAAGAACACAAAACACAGCAGCAGCAGCTTCCAGCGGATTGCCAGTATACACCACACCATCATACATTAAGGAGAGCCTATACACACACACAAAGCGGCTATGCGAAATAAAAAGCCTCTCGCGCACGCTTAGGCGTCAGCTTTAGCATGTGTACAAACAAACAGCTTCCAGAAAACATAGAACCATATGTGGCAACATTTATACAATCATAAGCACAGCACTATTTGCACTCAAATTCCATTAACCGCTAGAGCAAAGCTAAAGTCACACAAACTTATTATTTCAACCACAATGCGCTCTCCCTCTCTCTCGCGCACTCAAGCTCTACGCTCAACGTCTCACTACACTTGCTGCTTATATGTTCAATTAAAATACTGCTTGTTGTTGTTAAGGCGGCACTTGTTAATCCACCTCAGCCATTTCTACAACCGCTATACTATTGCTTGGGTGAAACTCACCACCACTCAGATTTATTGATGGCTACTGTTTCCGTTATTCGCATTAATGCGCTATCCCGCTCATGCAAATGGCAATGGCTGTTCAGCACACTGAGTCTACGCCCCTTTCAATGTGGTTATTTGTACATACATATGTATGTACATATGTATGTAAATAATCTTTTGTTTAAAACAAGTTACTAAAATGACAAGCAAAAAATATTATTCTACAATTTACTTACACATAAGCGTGTATATTCAGAAAAATGTCTTTACGTTTACTTTATAATATTAATAATAAAAAAATATATAATTTAATTCAAAAACAATTACAATACCTAGAACTTTTAGTTTTTGAACAACATTCTTCAAACCATACGCCTTGTATTCACCCAATATAGGCCAGTCCAGAAAATGCTAAAAAAGTAAAAAATAATAGTAGTCGCAGAATGAAATACCTTGGAAAAAATAATAAACAAAAATGAAAGGGAAAATAATTAGAGCGATGTGCGGTCAGGAAGTGGAAGCGGAGGCATGTGGCTGAATATTTAAGGGTAAACAACGTTTTGTCTCGATTTAGATCAAAATCCATCTGAAAAAAGTGTAATGACAAAGCTGTAGGCAATATAAATGGCTAAAACTTTCGTAGTTACACTTGTTTGACATAACCTTAAAATTTATGAGAAAATTTCAAATCACCAGTCTTAGTTTCTTACTTTTATTTTTTACAATTATTTTACGAAATTTAGGGTAAATAATTATTTATGTGTAAAAATTAAAAAGTATACATGTATATATACATATGTACAAAATATTTTCTTTTTTCACTATATTTTGACTTTAATTAAATATTTCTATAAAAAATTATTAAAAACCAAAATATTATAATAAAATAAAAATTAATCTTTAAATCGAAAAAGCACCGCAGTTTTTAATCGAAAATTCTCACGTCAACATATCTGCTTTTTTTAAGGGGTCAGTAGGGTAATCTTTTTCAAATGTTTTTTTTTTTTTTTTTTTTTTTTTTGTTTTTTGCATTTACTGTTCCCTTATGCCCTTAGAATTAATGTAGAAACCCACTTTACCATTGGAAGGTTTCGAAAAAGACCCAAAAATAATAATACCGCTCCTTCGTTCGGAGCGCTCGGAGTTCAGTACCTCAAACTTTAAACGCGTTTTTCTCAAAACACACTTTTTAAACTGGCGGACATGATTCCGGTCGAACTACTCAACCGATTTGCTAAATTTTTTTTTTTAATGTTCACAAAACGCCTGGCTATCGTCCCTTTTTATAATTTATCATTTATTGACAATGTTATGACAAAATTTATGAAAAAAAACAAAGGGAAAATTAGAAAAAAAACATTAATTACTTTTTTATTTGTCAACATTTTTTCATGATTCTAATAGAGACGATAACCATTCACGTACTTTTTAAGAATAATTTGGATTTTCGTGTTTCAGATGATCCAAACATGAGAAATTGTGTCCGCCAGTAAAAACAAAACGCATCTCATTCACCCAGCCATTTCTCCGACAGATGTCATCAAAAAATTCCCAAAAAAATTTGTTTAAACACTCCACAATAAACCTCATGATATGTGAAAAAGTTCTATTGTAGAATAAAAATTGTCTATGAAAAAAAAATGTCAAAAAAACAGGCCAGATTACCCTACTGACCCCTTAAGTTGAAATCTGTATTTTTTGAAGTACGACAAAGAAGGATTCAAAGCTTCTATTCTCATTTCTGTTAAGTTGTATTGAATCCTTTTCTGATGGGTTTCATCCTTCTGTTATTATTTTTAGCTTGAAAAATCATGGAGTTTAAGCCTAATATTGCAACTTCCTGATAGAAACATATTTTATGGTCTTAAAAATATTAGATATAATATAATTCGTATTGAAAAAGAGATTTATAGGTCTTCCTCATATCATTCAATATAACAATTCAAAGTGGTCTCCGAGAACAAAAAAGATTGGTGATATTTTGAGTTTTTATGTGGAAAAAGATGTGATATGTATACATAGTATATATGTATATAGTAAGTAAACTTAACCAGCTATCATAAAATTTTTCGCAGTATTTTAAGCATATACTAGACTTTGAAATTTATTTTATAATTAATTTCTAAGTGTCGGCCATTTTTAATATGTCGTGGTCTGTATTTTTTTCTTCATTGTATTCAATAATGTTTACAATTTCATCATGGAAAGATATATGAATAAACATACATATGTATGTATATCAAAATAAACGTTCTCCAATTGCTACTTTTCGTGCGGTTTGGCCTTTTTGTGGTCGTGTAATCGTCCAGTTGTGCTAAATATTTGTGGAATTGTTGGAAACGTCGTCGAATTGTTCTAAAGTTGGAGCGTACATTTTCTTTATATAATGTTTAAGTGCCATTAAGTCAAAGAACCGCACGAAGTATTGAAAATATTGCTCTGGCAAATGTTACTAAAGATTGCAGTTTGTCGATTCCAAGACGTCCAAGAATTGGGACTGTCTCGAACCAAAACCTGTCGGTTTTTGAGAAAGAATTTGAGCTTGCATTCGCATAAAATTGTTCTCAAGAACTAAAGCCATTGGATGACCGTAAACGCCATGAGTTCGTTGATTTTGCTTTTGGAAAACTTGAAAACGATAACGAGTTTTTTTAAGAAAATCCTCCTCTCCGATGAGGTTCACTTTCATCTGAGTGGCGCGGTAAATAAAAAAAAACTGTCGATTTTGATACGAAAAAAATCCACAAATTATTCATGAACAACCATTATATACACCTAAAAAACTGTTTTTTTTTTGGGTTTCTGTTTTCATGCTCCAATTCTCATTCAAGACATTGGAATTTGTATATTTAGCTTTTAAAGTGTGCTTTTGCCTGATACGAATGGGTATGGTTTGTCCGTACGAACATACATATAATAAAAGAAATACGAAAAATATTAACTTTTAAACATTAAGTCCTACTTATTTTACAATTAGATGCTTTTTGTTTTACAAAAATTAAAAAAAAACGCTGATAAAATATATTCTTATTATAATTATTAAATAATAATAATAATAATTAAATTAATAAAAAAATATGAAAAAATAATATTTAAATTTATAAATAAAATCTGAAATTAAAATATTATATATAAAATTAAATATTAAATTATTTTTGATACTAAAAATTTAAAAATTGCGCTTGTTTCTACAAAATTAAACTGTATCAAAAAACACGTTTCCCATTATTATTATTATTTTTTTTTTGTCGGAGAAACTGCAATGTAACATGCAGCAGTTAGACCCAAAATCGTGTTGACCGATACCATAACTGAATTTTAAATTTTTGGTTCCAACGAATACGTCTTTAATCCCAAAATAAAATATTGAAAATCTAATTAATAGCCAAATTTCTTAAATTAAAATATTCCCAACCCTGTTACTAAATAATATAATTTAGACATGGCATTAAAATTGTCCGTATAATAAGTGACGTACTTCCTCGTCCTCCAACCATATGTGTACACATCCGTGCAAACATGTAAATAAATATCTAAATTAAGATACATATACATGCATATGTACATATGTATGTAAATACCTCCACTCGTATGTCTGCCATTTGTTATGGTGTATTTGTTCCTTACAATATGTCGAGAACGACAAACAAACAACAGGCAAATACAAAAGGATGGAAATGAGAAATATTTTGGCAACACTTCAAAAGCCGCAAACTAGTTACACATGTATGTGTGTGTGTGTAGTTGTATGCATATACATATAGTGCAAACGTGTATTGTTAAATGAAATTACGTACGCGTCGCTTTCTACCTTTCTTTGTAGTTTAAGCGGCTAATCGAAAACCGCCGTACATCCAACATTTTCATGAAACATCCTGCACGGCACGTGTTGAAGGGATCATCGCTAGTTGTTTTCGACTGGCGATTGGCATTGTTTACGCATGATTTCTTAAGTGTTTTCGGTCGCATTGCTTTCTGTGCTCACCTTCAAGGACATCGTAACAATATAAGAAAATATTTGTTGTTTACCGAGGTGTACCGAACCGCTTGTTTACTTTGTTAAATTTTGGAAAAACAAATAACAAATAACAAACGTTGAATTACTTTCAGTAAATACATATTACGTAAATTTAGTATATTTTCTTAACTCTTATGGTAACAAAATTAATTAATATGCAAATAAGCATTGGGCAAAATTGTTTAGGTTTTGCGGTTTTTATAAAGGAAAAGCGAAATTTTTACGTAAATTTATTAATAAATACTGTTGTGGCTTTGAACTTATACGATTATATAAGTGAATATATAAGCTCAGTCGATTTGCCATTGGTAAAATTCGAACATTTTCGCTAGTTGATAGGAAGATCTGGAAATAATTGAAACAGACAGTTTTTTTCGAGAAAACTCAGGCACAGAACTCCATTAAAAGAAAATGTTTAATCTTTCTTAGTAGACCAAAAAGCCTTTAAATATTGAAAAAAGTGAAAAAATTCCACATTAGGAAATGAAATATAAAATAATCAAAACTTAAAGGAAAACTAATTCAAGCGCAATATGAAGCTGGGAACAGAAAGGGGAACGATATTGCATTTTTAAAGGTTAAGAACAGTATTTCTCGATTTCTGGCAGAACTACGAATGAACCTATAAAAAGCATTTTTCATATAGAAAAAAGGAAAAATAATTTAAGGGCAAGCAGGAGGCGGAAAGAGAAAAAGGAGGGAAGTAGTTGAATTTTTAAGAGTTAAAAATGGCTTACCTCGATTTTCGAAAGAAATTCGAATACAATACAAAAAAGTTATATAGCAAAGTTATTGGTAATGAAAGTATCTACAACATTTGTAGTAGCGACTTTTCAATATAACCTCAAAATTTTTGGATTTTTTATTTTTAACTGATGCAAAAAAAATCTTTCACGAGATTTAAACTTAACTTATCTTCTTAGGTATTTTTTATTTAAAATATTAAGAAGGAAACCTTTCTTCGACATAAAAATGAAAAAATCGATAATCTTCAATCAAAAATTCTCACATCAAAATATAAATTTTTTAGTATTTTTTATTTACTGAAATCACTACTCTCTGATGACGTAAAAATATATACATACATAATTGGGGTACTCACAACGTGTCATAAAGCATCGTAAAATCATAAAATCATAAATTTTTATACCAGTTTAAAAAATTTGTTGTTGGATTGCATACGAAAATAAGTTTACGCTAATACAACTCTGAACGCTATGTTTTTGGATCGTTATAACTTATAACTTTATGAGCCTATGCGAAACCCCTAAATATGTATTTATATTATATACATTACATATTATATAAAAAAAATGTACTATAGATTTTTGTTACTATGTTACGCCAACTAAGACTCTGGAGCTTATTCCTGACATCCTACCATGCCATATGAGGCAATGCTTACGAGCAGCCGACTCATGATTTTAGTTCATTGGAGTAAGAAAATAGTAAACACAACGTTTTCATACTCCTCTAGAAAAGAATGAACCAATAGTTTTCTGATCCACAGTTCCAACGGCGAAATCTACTTATTTATATATTCACTGATTGAACTAAAGGTGAAATAGTAACAGAAGCGGGCTTCTTCTTTTGCCGAGGGGTCATCGGAAATGGCATCGCAATATATAATATTTTTTCCAAAAATTTCAGAATTTCTTTGTTAATAGTGTATGTTTGTAACAATAAAAAATTCTAATAAAATATTTATTTTTTTTTATATGAGAAAAAAATTGTTGAAATAGGCTGTTTTTTACCCGAGGAAACCCATGTAACCCCTTAAAAGAGAACCAAATGAACTATTTTCCTGGCTGGAGAAGTTTAATAAAATGAAAATGCAAGTACGTTTCAAAAAAATGTTGAATTACGAACTTTTTTTTAATGAGAAGTATTAATGCATTAAACATATAATTTCTTAACCGAAAATTCTAATATTTATGACTTTATTTTAAGTACCCATTATTCAATATATTCTCTAGGCTGAACAAAAATTCTTTCAAACATTTAATTTAATTTTTAATATAAAGAAAAATCATCAATATAAGAATATACACATTTTTCACATAAATATCGTCTATTTGCGCGCATGTTAATTAAAAAATATAAAAATAAATTAATTAAAAAAAAAAATAAATGAAATAATGTGTAGGTATGTAAATAATAATCACTTGAGCATCAACAGATCTGACGATCTATATTCGACGATTTCACAAAATCAGCGCCAGCGTTATTCATTCACTCATTGAACTTAGCACGTCAAATGCTTATCAATATATTTTTAAACTAAATTTGTAGCAAACTGACAAAGGTCAAGTAATCCAAAAGCTCAATCTACACACACGTGCGATTGAGCACAAGAAAAGAAGAACTTAAGATGGCTGCCCTCAACAGCGTGCTTTTGCAACTATGTAGTAAGCGAATAGCATTTTATATGAGTTATAAAGTCTACGCACTTAGTATTTCCAGCCACGCCTCATGCTTAAACTGTTCTTTAATAAGCTACAATATTTACATGCGAAGGCGGAAATTTCATTTCATGAGACCGAAAAACACATTTTCGCATAGACACAGCGAGCATTGAAATACTAGAAATAAAATCATGTCAATATAATGAAATATTGTACAATATATCGTTTTATGTCGCCAGACAGATATTTTAGCATGCCAGTTTACAGATGTACATACATATATGTATAGTAAATATATATAATTTATAACTTTCGATTTTACGATTTTACGACTTTTCTACTTTTATGCATGTTTATATGAAAATATGGTTTTACGTAACTTGACCACTTGACATTTTTTCATGGCCCAGTGACGCCACCAATGAGCCTCTCAGACAAAGAGTAGAAACTTTTTACGACTTTTCACTAAGAAATTTCTAAAATTTTTACAACTGACTAGCAAGTGCACCCACATGATGCCAATACATCACTGTATGTGCAGTAGAAGTGTGTTTTCATACATACTCACATTAAATGCTACCGCATCCTGGCACACTATTTTCGTCTATTAACTATAAAAATTACTTTCTCACACTTTTTCAGAGTTTTTGGTGACTTTTCATTGAGCGCTTTGCCTACGCTTCGTCTTTTTCGGGTTTAAACTCGCGTTACGCTTGAATATCCTTGACGCAGCGGTCGCGCTGCCTGCCCACTGTTGGCGACTTGGAAACGTTGTATGTAATTCAATGCCTCATAATATTTTATGCGTTTTTGATGAGCGTAAGAATTTTACGAAATGAAAATGCTTCTATGTATGCAAAGGAATGCTAGACGAACGTGTGTACGAAGCGTTTTAACTATTTAGATATTTGTGTGTTTTCGATTTCCATAATTAATTTTCTGCTACTTAATGCTTAAAATGAAATTAAATGAATTTTCACCGATCTCATTAGTAGTGCGGAGGCATGTAATTTTGCTAATGGCTGCAGCAAATTTGAAACTAATTGCAGCAGTCAATTAATTATTTTGTTTCACACGCGCATTTATAGTTTATTTGCATGAAAATTTTAGCGAAAATACTCAACTCAACTTAAAATCTCAGGAATAATCCTACCGAAGAAATAAGATTTTGTTAATAATTTCCATTTTTTATGCCACGCCGAAGTATAAGTTTTGCACATATAACAATTTTTTCTTTGAGAAGAAGTAATTTTTTGAAAAACCAAAATTCTGACTACTCTTGCCATCCTTATGAACCAGCGTAGAAGCCTTTGAAAATGGTAAAAAGTGAAAGACATTCGTAATTGGTTGAAACCTACTGGAAATCAAAGATAATATATTAAGTGTTAAAGGAAAAATATTTTACGCGCGATCTGCGGTCGGGAAGAGAATGGGGAGGAACATGGTTGAATTGATAAGACGAAAAGCAGGTTTGCTTCGTTTTTCAGCTGTTCAGTGGGGTCTTTTTTCGCATTCTCTGAAAATACTTAACATATTAACGCATATATTTTTTATACCAACAAAAAGTAGAGATTACAACAAACATGAAGTCCACCGACTTTTAAGAGGTTATATACTAACTGTATAATGTAGGCCGATAAAAAGCGAATTTTCTAGAATTTTTTCTTAGAAAAGTTTTAAAGTTATTGATCCAAAACTTGTACACATACTGTGGTACCTTCTAACTGTATTTTAAGACTTAGTATTAGCAAAAGTATTTATTTGGAAAGGAGCTACAGCTGAACTCCTTTTAAAAAAGGCATTTTGCGGTGACCACTATATCTCTAAACTGGATCATTTGAAATTATAAAACTAAACAGATTTCGTGGAAGTAATGTTGAATCTAGTCATTAATCGAAGAAATTAGTAAAATAAATTTTTTTTACAAAATGGTGGTTTCTGAAATAAATCGATTTTTCGCCAAAATTTCGGCTTTAAATTTAAAAGAAAAAATATTTTTCCGTGAGAAAAAATCTTCGATTAATTTCTAAAAAGTATATTTAAGAAGCTCGTGTTAAAATTTGAGACTAATTGGTTTAGCCGTTTTCGAGTAATGTTAGTCACCGACTCTGAAAACACCAGTTTGAGAAAATCGCGTTTAAAGTTTACAGTGCACTTCCCAGCACTCTGAAAAGCCTTTTCTAATTTGCGTGTAACTTCGAAAATATTCAACGGAACGTTTTTTACATGATTTTAACTTATTATTAGGTGTCTTTTCGATTTTAAGTCGAAATAAGATTTCTTCCTGAATATTTTAAACCGAAAAATTCAGTATGTTTGGGATATAGGTAGGTAAGTTTACTCAAAACTACATCAAAGAGAATTTTTTTGTACTCGACAAAAATAAAAAGCGCAAAAACTTGCATATTTGAATCTTTCACATACATTTTCAGGTTATGTGGAAAAGATGTTAATACCAAAGTTGTAGATATTTTTATTACCAGCAACTTTCTCATATAACTTACTTCTATACGACACTTAATTTTGCCGGAAATTGAGTTTGACCGTTTTAACACTTAAAAATTCAAGCACGGTCCACCCCTTCCTCTTCTCAATGAGTTTCATACCACTATGATGTACATCTACATCTACATCTACATCTTTATTAATAATTTTCTTTTGTTTCCGATTTCAAATAATTTTAATCAGAAACATCTTTCCCACCTCCAGGCACTTTTTTCAGAAGTACTTCTGGAACAAGGGAATCCAAAAGTTTTAAAAATGCAAAAATACATAAAATACTGTAAATTCACATTTTTATTTAAGTATAAAATAAAATGACTTTTCAAAAAAATTTCATTAAAAAAATTGTTTCTTACTTGAAAGTGGCATGAACCCTTATGCATTCACCACATATGTATATACAAGTACATTTATATTCATATATAGTAAAATACCATACAAATCAACATTTTGCTTAACATATACGAAGCATATATCTTCTTACATATTTACAGCTTTACTATGTACATATGTATGTATATAACCGAAGTAAATCCACTTGTCCTCTCCAAACAATAACTGTTTTCACTTCAAATGATTGAATGCGCGAGAAAATTGTTATCAAAAATCTTAAACCAGTAGAGTTAATTGGCTAATTTACTACTTGATAACGATGCTGATAATAGTATTTATGAATACTTGCATTCAATCATCTCGGCTATTAGTGAGAAGGCGTCAAACCGCAGGCCCTTGAGCTACGACTAGTACTTAAATGCATATGGAAATAACGGCATAGTTGCAGCATATTAATGTTGAATGAAAAGGATTTCTGAGTGCTTGAAGTGTTGCCAAGCATACTTGAACGCGAATTGATAAGAAAATACAAAGAGACATAAATTTACTTACAGAAAGCAAGTCCATAATTATAAATTGAAACGATAACATACATACATACGTGTAAGTGTATTGTATGTACATTTATGCCACCAGACATAATAGGACATCTACATAAGTGGTTACATATATGACTCATTTCTTATCCTCTGTGTACAAAAAATATAATATCATATAAGATGAAAGACAGAAAGTTGAGTTTGCCTCCTTTTCGACTATCGCACCTAGTAGAAGAGTATGCCTCCGAGCAAGGCCCTGGATCTGCTCAAAGAGGTGCGAACTTTCTCTTCCTGGTAATACTTTGCATACGATTCTGAGGAATTGGGATTTATATCTGTCATTGTTAATGAAACAGATAAAGTAGAAGCTCCCTGAAAATAAAACTAAATATGGAAGTAAACGATTTAAAAAACGGACTGAAATATCAGTCCAAAATATAGCAGCCACTTCTCCCCCCTACGAACACAGTGAGCCTACTTTCTTTGTCACCAGCGGTTATAACTCTGATGTGAAGGGAGCAATTTTCACTGGTTATAGTGCTACTGCCAAACCCGCTTTACAACGTGGATGTGTCATGGGCAGAGTGTCATATGTGTTTCATGGAAAGGCTGACTTGAGCTACAGATACAAATTAGAAAATACGGGGTTACTATGCATCGCGACTGCAATTTACATCCACGGATCCGAGATTCGCCCGGAGAAGATTGTGTTTAAAAGGCAGCTGTCTGCTGAAAGTGAATCTGAGAGCCAGATAAACGATCGAAGCGAAAGGGATATCGACGAATATCACGTTCATTACGACAGCGACCAGCCATTCTCAGTAGTCGGATCAAAGGAACCGGAACGGACCCGAATTGTTATCCGGTACCATTCCTTGAAATTACTCCAGGAATATTTTCTGCCCCTACACCAACAGCAACACAGCAGCGACCACCGAGCAAGCCAAGAGGCAACTAATCAATGTCCACATTAATCGGAGCAGACTAAGCTGCAGAAGAAAGCTATGGATCTGACGCCGCTTGAAGCGCTCTTCGCCAAATTGGATGGATATCCAACCACGCCTATGCCAACCTTCGCTATGTTACTTTGGATAAAGGAAGGGCCATCGTGGAGTGACCCGACGCAAAGGGACAAAGGGAGTCCAACTACATCATATCCTTGTAGTGATGAATCCGCTGATGCATCAGTGTTAGTTTTGTTAATCGGTTCCGATAAGGGTTTTGTGGTCAATTCTTGTAGTGTGAACTTTTCTGGGCTAAATGAATATAGGTAAGGAGAGTAAAGGTGCTGCCCCTTAGTGCTTAATTAGTGGTAGATATTATCTGGAGAAACGCCATTTTGATACCTTAAGACTTTTAACCAAATATCACATTCCATTGTTGTGTTCAAACCATTTGGTGCTCTCAATGAAACTCCTTACCCACCTTCGTTATCTTTTTCGTAGATAGACAATCAAAGTATTGCTGATGGCTGATTTTGCTGATCTCCAAAACTTCGATGTCTGATTTTGATAGAGCTTGGCACTGAGAAAGAAAATGTAGAATGGTTTCCTTGCTTCCTTCGAGTTTGCAGCTACGGCTATTGTCTCTGCTTCCGATTCGTCTAGAGAGGCTCCTGACTTAGCCAACTCGTCTGCGTTTTCGTTGTCAAAAATGTTCCTATGACAGAGAACTCAAATCGATTTCACCTATCAGTGAGCTAAAAGCTGTACTTGCTTTGTTTATTAGGCTGGATTTGAACGTCGGCGACGACTTTATTATTATTTGGTATTAATTTCATATTCCAAATTTATGTCTATCCTTTAACAGAGAGCTTCGTATATATTTTCTCTGATATATCATTCTTAAGTACCGTTTTTAATATAAGTACCGTGCATTTCACGTTCTTCATATGGCACTACGAATTTTTAACCGCATGTTTGCGGCTAATGTCCTTGTACAATATAAATATAATCTCATTTGAAACCACAGGTTTTCAATTCTTTGTCCATTCGCGCGGCATTAACCCATAATTTCAGTTTCGTTTGAAAAACCTCAATATAAAATTTTTAGCTCTTCATAAAATAATAAATACGAGTATTTATTTGAGGCTCATTTTTTGTTTTACTGGCGTTTACATTTGCAATCTAAAACCAAAATTCCAATATGTACTAAATACAATCACTGGAAAACGCATAAATACGTCAACGTGACATGAGATATGAGCAAGCGTTTAAGCATATCGCCAATGACACTTTACAGCTCGTCCTCGTTGTCCAAAGGAGCTGACGCTGCACGCAAGTGTATAAGCATGTATAAGTATAGTTCTTAGACAATTAGAAGCGGTATGTATGTATGAATGTACGTTTGTATGTATATGCGTGCGCATACATGTTCCTAGACTCATCAAGTGTCTTTCTACGAGGCGTTAACGCCCGGCTTCAGCCATAAATATGTCAAAACATATATCCTCTTACTGAACTGCAGTAAGATTTTGTTAGGCGAGCAAAAGTTAAAAAATCACAGTTCATATATGAGCACGCACATCAGCACATGAATGTGTATAAGTATGTATGCATATGTACACATAAAATATTAAATGTGGCACACTCTGGGGACATATAAAAATCTTGAGTTGATTTAAAAATGCAGCATAAAAAACGATTTGTATTACATAATTAAAACAAAATCGTTAAAATGTAAATTAAAAAATTGTAGAACTCAGTAGAAGAATTTTCACATATGTAAATATGTAGATACAAATATACAACTTACCTATTGAGGTACACACAGCTGTATTTGCATATCAACACTTTGTGGTCTAGATTTTCATACTGCAAATACATAACTTATAGTACACAGTTGTTTGTTGTTTGTGTATATATATATATATATATATATCTAAAACTCGTCATATGCATATGTCATATGTATATAATTATTCCATCGTGTGACCATGTGACCATGTGACCACTGCCATGCTTCAGCAATAATCTCAGCTCAAGTGTGAAGTTCAACAATTAACCTAACCAAACAAACAACTAATCCAACGACAACAAATCCACAACAAACAACCAACAGCAGCACATTATCCTTTCGTATAATAAATCAAACGATTGACTGGCAAACATGCACCAATGCAAGGCACATCTCGAGAGACTAATCTGCGTCTGCGCATGCGCATACATTTACATGGACATAACTACAAATGTTCTTGAGTATCCTGCTGTAGTTGACACTTTAACATGCGTCACTGATGATTTATTGTGCGCGCTTTAAAAACATATTTTTTGCTATTCACACTTTCTCCTACAAAAAATCAAAAAATTTTACTAGCAATTAGAAAAATATTATATTATTGCGTTTAGTAAGTTGGCCACTGAACGTGGAACAGCTAGCAGGAAGTAGCGGAGACCCCAAAAATTAAATAAATATAAACCTAAATGAACGCTCTACAAGCTGAGTCGATTGAGTCATGAACGTCCGTAGATATGCCAAAGATGAGATGCCAAACTGAAGTTTCGCACACGTTCTTTTCTCCTCAAGAAGCTGCTCATTTTGTCAAAATTATCGATTTCAAATCATTATAAATGCTATAATCTCTGATAATATTTTTTTTTTTAAATCGGGTCACTCTAGCATATAGCTGTCATAGAAATTAATCGGTCGAAATCGACTGTTTATGGAGAATATTCTTTATTTGACAAGATATCTTCACGAAATTTGGCACGGATTATTTTTCAAGACCATGCTATAATCTCCTATAATATTTTTTAGATCAGACCACTTTAGCATATAGCCGTCATAGAAATTAATCGTTCGAAATCGAGTGCTTATATAGAATACTTTTTTATTTGACAAGATATCTTCACGAAATTTGGCACAATTTATTGTCCAAAAAATGTTTATGAGTCCTGAATATATTATTCAGATCGGACCACTATAGCATATAGCTGTCATACAAATTGTCTGCTCCAAATGAATATAAAAACTTTTTCATACCCTTTTATGCAAAAAAAAAATGCACCTCTGAAGGTAATTATAGCTTCGGTGTAGCCGAAATTATAGATTTTTTTTTTTTAATTTATTTTTTGTTTTTTTTTTCTTTTCGTTTTAAATTTTGCTACAATTTTTCGAAATTCATGCCGCCTTCCAAACTATAAACCTTCACAACATCAAAAACCACAAGAAACAAACATACACACATGGTTACGTATAAGTATAAAAACATTCCATATAAAATTAGCGCATACGGTAAAGGTCATTTACCGTTTTGACTACGTTCTCATTACATAAATAAACGTGTTTACATATGTATATCCAAGCTGATAAAGTTCTATTCGCATTCAAAGCGCACACTTAAATACACTATGTATTTGCGTATATATGTACTTAGATATGTCATCTAACTGCCTTTACATTATGTATGCTTATCTGCCTAGAAGTAGGCAAGCATGAAGCACTTGACTCTGCGCATTCGTTGTAAACATTTCAAAAGGCGCGTCCCATTGACTTTAAAATGCCCGTAAGTCGATTAGTTCGGACAGGTATTGTCTCAGTTAACCATTGCGGGCACTTTATATGCTTTTTGGTAATTGAAGTCATGGCTGTTGAACAAAGTGGCGCACCATTGGGTGGCCCCACAGAATGGTGAGAAAAATACTTTGCAAGTGTGCAGTCTTATATATAGAGTATTAAAAACTTTGTTTGTGGGACATTAAATTCTAATTATACTGGATATTTATACTGGTCGGAAGGTACTTATGTATGTCGGCAACTTTTATTGACTGTGGGTCAGCAAAATTAATGTACTTGCTTGCAGCACTCAATTACAAGCTGTAGATTTTTATTTGTTTTCTTAAGCATAATAAATTAGAACCAGCTGTGAATTTGAAAAAAGCAAGTTTTTTTGCATATACTTATATCGAATGTACACATATTTGAGAATATTCTCCAAAATTTGAAGTTGATATGACAAAAAGTTTCCGACCGTGGGCGTATTTATGACAATTTTTAAATTTAGTGCTATCAGTTGCCAAAGCTTTAAAAGCGTTTTTCCACGAAAAGGTGTTTCAGAATCGGCGAGCAAGATTTAACCGAGCAACTTGAAATTTTCACACAATCGTCTTTTATATTTTTGTCTGATATTGAACGAAAAGCAGAATTTTTGAGTTGAATTCAAGTCATACTCAAAACATTACCAAAAAAATTGCTGTTTTTTTTTGGTAGCCACCATTATATAGTATCAAAAATCAAAATATTGACTATTCATTCGATCAATACATACATATATATTCATCTATGGTTTTTTTTTGTTTTTGGGTTTAACATAATTTTAAGCAAAAAAGTCTCTTCAAATTTATATTCCTTTTTCCGGAGATCTTCCTCTAGATTGGCTACCAGATCAAGGGAATCCGAAATTTTTCTCAATTCCTCATCGCTTACTTAAGTACAATCAATTTTGTAAATGTGCAATATTTTTAATTTATTTCTCTTCAAAAACATTCACCAAAACATGCGTTTTTTCTAACTCACAGGTGTATATAAGTTCTTAAAACTGTATATCATGATATATATTTATTAAATTGCTCACATTAAACTTATTGAGCCAAATCTGTTTGTTAATGGAGAATATCGAACAAGCCCCACTAATATTTTACTTTCTATTCCACTTTGAAGTAAAGGGGTTACATGCGTTTCACGGCTTAAAAAACTTATAGTCTTTATTTAATTCTATAACATCTCCAGAATATTGTCATGAATGCTCAAGTTGATTCAAGCACTACTTTTGAAGACATAGCCTTGAAAATCTTAAAACTTTAGAAGAAGTTTTCTCGAAACTGTGTTTTGAAAGTCGATTGTCAAGATTTCTCGCGAAGTACTTAGCTGGTCTTAATGAAGTTTTACACTATACCTCAAAAGTTTACAAGGTCTCGAACGAAGGATTTTTGTGGTGAAATACATACAGCTATCGAGTTTTCCAATAGCGCAGATATGATTTCTAAGTGTCGGCCATTTTTAATATGCCACGATCTATAATTTTTCTTGTTGTATTCAGTAATGTTTACAATTTCATTTCATGGAAAGATATACATATGTACGCAAGAACAACGTTTACAAATTATTAAATTTTATTATAAAAATAGTAACAAATAATGAAGAAAATCAGCTTCTTCGATGAGGCTCACTTTCAAAAAAAAAAAAACTGTCGATTCTGGTGCGAAGAAACCAAAATTTCAAATCAATTTTCACTTTTTGTTTTTCCTTCGTCCAAAACCAAGTTTATGGTCTTAACAAAAACCTATATTTTTTCTCTTTACTTCAGATAACTCTCCAAGAAGTTCTGCTGTCAACGTGGAGGAACAATTTTTTGAATATTTTCCTTTTTTCGCAAAATCGTTTTGAAATATTTCTCTTTTGGAAGTTTAAATAAAATATTTAATTTTTTAAATGAAAAAAATATTGAAAATAAGCCGTTTTTTATCTCGAGGAAACTACCTAACGCCTTAACCGTTTTTATGTTTTTTAAAAATATATGATCCGTTTCATTAGTATATAACAGGTAGCTTTGCGCTGGAGAATTTTTTAATATAAATTTTTTCGTAGGAATGTTATATTTAAAATCCCTTAACTGTTAACCAAATTCATTATACTTGAAAATATAGTAAAGTTTTTGGTGTTGCTTTATATAAAATTTGTTTCTTTAACAAAAATTCCTTTGTCACTGATTTATACAAGAATGGCGCTTATATAATGGACAGCAAGTTCTCACAGCGAACCCTATTAACCTACATCTTCAAAATATTGTATATATTTTTTTGTCAAACTGACTTATTGTCTTTGAAATGTACACGCAGTTAGAAAATATTCCTCTTGGTGTGTAGTAATAACAATAATATAATAAATAGCCACTTCAAAACGTTCGTAGTTACAATAAATTCTGAGTGCATTGCTAATGATCTTAAATTAAATGTGGCCACAAAGCTTTATAAATCATATACCCTACGCATTCTTAGTTGATGGAGGAAAAAATCCATGCATGCATTAGAAAAGCCATAGTACAATATAATAAGAAAGCAATAGATTTTTTTCTCGAAAAATTTGAAAATTATACAGTCATTATATCAACTAACTGAGAACTAAAACGCCGTTGGTGTAATATTTTTCATAGCAACTTATTTGCCATAAACCACAGCACGCCTTGGTGCATACACATATATATATTATATTTAAATATGAAAATTAATATTTTTATTTATAACATTTGTTCAGTGCCATAATGGCATGGAAAACTTGTAAATAATAACGCATAAGACGGTCACAATACCGCAAGGCATTAACCACACATACCATATACATACACGCTTTTACATATGTATTTACAATATGTAGCTTTACAACGGTCAGTGCACAGCAACAAGTCAACCAAATGCCCAATCATACATATTTGCATGTACATTGGAAAATATACTATATGCATAAATATGACATATACATATATGCATAATTATAATAAAAAAAATATTCCTCTCAACCGACTATGGAACTGATCCCCATAAAAGTATTTAAGGGGTTACATTGGTTTCCTCGGGTAAAAAACAGTATTTTTTCAACAATTTTTTTACTTATTTATTTATTTATTTATTTAACAAATTAACGCCAATCGGCAATATACAACAGTTACTTTTATAAGTAAAAGAATAAAAAATTAAATATTTTATTAGAATTATTAGAAATTCTCAAATTTTTGGAAAAAAATATTTTAAACCATGCCATTTCCGGTGACCGCTCGGAAAAAAGATACACCCGCGTTGGCAGCATAACTCCTTACTGGATCATCTAAAGTGAAAAAATACGTGTTTTAGTTAAAACCTTAACTTAGATTAGAACTTGGACGAAGGAAAAACAAAACAGAAAACTGGATTTTTGGTAGACATTTTTACGAAAATATGAAAATTACAGTATATTTTTTACACATATTTTTTTAAATAGTTGTAATCGATAAAAAAATTTCATAAAGATCGGTTGAGTAGTTCTCGATAAATCTTGCCTACCGACTTCAAAAACACTGTTTCGAGGAAACGGATTTAAAGACGGCGCTAGCCTCTAGCGGACAAGTTCTCAAGGCTGTAACTCCGAAACTTTTACTCGGATCAACTAGAAAATTTAGGACAATATTCTAAAGGTGTTGTAGAATTTAATAGCATAATAAAAAAAATCGATTTTTGAAACCCGTAAACGCATGTAACCCCTTAATTCCAAGCCCATGGATTTTTAGGAATAATTTTCGGTATTTCGGTAATCAATGTTCATGCTTTTATCTATATTTTACGTATTATTCGACTTCCTAGTGGTCCTAGAGAGGAATTCACAGCACCTATTCCTTTCGTCTACGTCACTGCCACCATACATATAAATAGTCTAGTAAGTTTAAGTGCACTACATATGTAAATGCAGCTGTAGGTATGTGTGTGTATAGACACACATAAGCGCAATATAATAATTGCTGGTCGCAAGTTTCAGCTTATCACCACAAAGTGTATAAATACAGTATTTCTTAAAGAATCATAGCCGTCCAGGCTTTAGTGAAGCTTGAGTGATTCGCCTTTTTGCTTCGGTTGGGTTTGGAAAACAAAAGAAATTGTAACATTGCGCTTGCCACTAGCGCTGTATATGTATACCCGCAAGCAAACACACAGTTATGTATGTACATTGCTATATTTGTATGTATACATATACATATGTACATACATACACTTAAAGGCGCTTGCTTTCGTATTAAACTTATTTGTCGTGCGATTTCCTGTCAAAGTTCAACAAAAACAATTGCCTTTAAATACACAAGCAAACAGAATTACTTGAAAAAATATATTCATATTTAATAAAACATGAATATGTATTTTATATTTCATTTTAATACTCGCATTTAGTTGCTTGAAATGAACTGTACTGAACTGTAAGCGTTTTAAAAAGCCGAGCTGCGCAGAGGCAGGCAACAGGCGACTGGCTGTTGCAAAACAAAGTGATTTATAATATAATGTTATTTTTTTAAGAATTTTTTTCACGCAAATAAGAATTTATTTCAATTATTCACTTGAAAACAGCATATAAGCAAGAAATACTTTTAAATAATGTGTATGTACATGTGTGTATATAATATATTATATTTTTCCATTTCTTAAAATGGCGACGCCATAATGTACTATAATCGTAAAAGTAGTTCAATTCTGAATATAAGTTATATGTACATATGTATGTATGTAAATACTACTATGAGCAAAAAGTAGTAAGACTTTGTTCATATTTTTAAAATTCTTAATTTACGCTTCAAAATCTATGTCGTATCCTCAAAGTAATCCCCCTTGACCCTAATACATTCGATGCAACGTTTTTTCTAAGGCTCATCGCCAGTAATAATAGTTCCATGACATTTCGGTAAACGGAAAGCATTTTTTGACTGACGTAAACGTAACGCTGCTTTTCGAAAAAATTTGGTGATTTTGGAACCAATCGTGTTTTCACTGTTTCTAGACCCAAATGAACTTTCAAAATGGTTTTCACTGTTCCTTCCGATATTCCAACCACGCCACTAGAAGCTGATTGTTAATCGTCGATTCTCAAGCCCCAATTTCTTTGTTTTATTGTCGTGTTGATCAGCAGTTGACGTTGATGACCGTAATGGACGTGGTTCGTCGTCAACGCGCTCTCGACCCTCTTTGAGTAATTTATGTATATCAATCAAAAGCACCGTAAGCCTTTTCCAACATTATGTAATACGCACTATTACACATACTCGAATGAAAATTAGGATTTAATCAAACAAAAATTATATTCAGCAATGGTGACTCATGGAGTACGTGTGGATTGCTGCCTGACCAATAACGCATATTTTGCTTATTGACGAAGCCATTCAGCCAGAAACGAGCCTCATCATAAATTGGCCGATTTCGATCAGTTTGCCTTACAAAAGGCAAAAGACAGCATAACTAAAACTTATTTTTCTTAATTTGAAAAATAACTGTATCAATTGCTTTCAATTTTTTAAAGGTATATCTATAGATATTTTAAGTTAAATGTAGTAAAATTTTTGAAGAAAGAAATTAAATATTTTTCGAGTGCGCATAAAACAAAGCTCCTCTACTGCTTCAGTGATTCCGGTCGTGGATAAAACCGAAACCTTTCCAGAAGATACATATTGTTGGTACAATGACTAACAGTGGAAAAACTTAATCTGACAATATGGTGACGTCTAAAACAGAATTCTATGCAAATGGCCGTTTGAACAACGTTCGAAAAACTGATGGATTTAATTGAAAAGCATTTAAAGACTAAACTTATGGATCTGATTGAAATGGGCGGTTTCACCCTAGCTATTTGAGATATCGGCTTATCATTTAAGGTTCGTTTCTCAATATCTGGTTAGCAGCCATCTGTCGGTTAAGTTCTGGTTACAAAAAAAAAAGTTTCTTACCGAAAGAAGGAGGTTTCATTAACACTTAAGGGGTTACATAGGTCTCCTCGGGTAAAAACAACCTTTTTTTCAACATTTTTTCCTCACATAAAGAATGAAATATTTTATTTGAATTAAAATCTTAACTTAGAACTTAAACGAAGGGAAAAATTGAATTATATCTCAAAGACCTGTGCAAAATTTCATGAAGATCGGTTGAATACTTCTCTAGAAATCTTGCCAACTGACTTCAAAAACATAGTTTCGAGAAAAACGCGTTTAAAGACGGCGCACTTAGTCAAGCTAGCCTCGAGCGCACAAGTTCTCAAGGCTGTATCTCCGAAACTATTCCTCGGATCAACTTCTCAATTTAGCACAATATTCTAGAGGTAATGAGATAATAAAAAAGTTGATTTTTTAAACCCGTAAACCCATGTAACCCCTTAACCGATAGATGGCTGCTAACCAGACATAATAAACATAATACACTTTTACAGAATTTACTTTAATAATCTTTCATTTATTTTTAAAAATAAAATTGCGTTTCCTTCATTTGTACCATATTTTGGAATCCTTGTTTCCGTAGCCCTTCTATAGTACTAAAAAAGTTATCTGAGGGTACAAAGACTTTTTTTCTTAAAATTATCTAAAAACCAAAAAGAAATGTATTATTATAGTAAACTAATACTGACAATGCTCGAAGAATTTGATAAAATTTTGATTTTTTTGTATTTGCCGTTTTTTGTGAAAAGATTATTTCTTCGAATTTACATCTATCGATCGATTCAGCCCTTTTCGGTGAAAATTTTCTCTTCTTGTTCTTAATTGGCGTAGACACCGCTTACGCGATTATAGCCGAGTTAACAACAGCGCGCCAGTCGTTTCTCCTTTTCGCTACGTGGCGCCAATTGGATATTCCAAGCGTAGCCAGGTCCTTCTCCACTTGGTCCTTCCAACGGAGTGGAGGTCTTCCTCTTCCTCTGCTTCCCCCGGCGGGTACAGCGTCGAATACTTCCAGAGCTGGAGTGCTTTCGTCCATTCACCGACTCTAAAACCAACAGTCCTTCCAACGGAGTGGAGGTCTTCCTCTTCCTCTGCTTCCCCGGCGGGTACAGCGTCGAATACTTCCAGAGCTGGAGTGGACTCTAAAACCATAGAAGAACGCGTTTATAATTTTTGGAGCCGATTTTACTGATCGGTTTCGCTGAATTGAAAAATTCTTACGAATGCGCTCATATCTTCGAAACACTTTAAAGAATCTACTTGAAATTTTCGTGGAACATGTAAACGATACAAATAGAATAATCGATTTCTTGAAGTCCAGAAGTGAGTATAAAGCCTTAAGCAGTAGCAATGTTAATGAAAATTCTGAAAATGGTGTCTAAGAATATTTATTAAGAGCTCTCTATTTCATACGAATAAATAGTACGCCTACGTTTCAATATATGTACATATATCCACTTAAAAAGAAAATAAATTATGGGAAATTAGTCATGAAAATCGGAACTGGGCTTTAATAGTGCAACTCACAAATTCCAAGATCATGATTCATATGAACACTTTGTACACACTTCCTCACAAAACAGTCACAAACTATTTCCGTACCAAAAGCAATGACTTTACGGCAAATCCTTTATAATTAACAACAATTTGGGGTTTTATTAGCTACTGACTTTTCAATGAGATGAAATACTAGTTAGGTCATTGCATTCAACCAAGCCTTCACCACTTAATTTCTGCCGTTTATTACTTGTTTCCTGCATTTGCCACAAGCAGGTCCCTTACATGCAAAAAAAAAGGACACTGCTTTTGTTGTCTTGTTTAAGTAATAACAACAAACAACGCATTGCAAGACACAAACGTCAATTAACTATGACGGGGCGAACGTTTAGTGAGCAAACACAGTGACGGTCAGACAAATAGATAGGCACAAGTGACGGAGGACAAATGAAATGGAAAGCGAACCTGACATATCCTGGCAAATAAGCGATAAACATGGTTAATGACCACAGGTAGAGGCGACACGTGCAGGCGTCGCACTCGATACTCGTTGAGCCAATGCGCAGGCGTACGTGAGTTCATAAGTATGCGTCCGCTATGTGCTAATTATTGTGGTTGTTGGGGTTACTTCAGTAATGTTCCTAAAAATTCTTCGTATAAAATGTTCAATTGCTTAGTTATCCCTATGTACATATGTATGTATGTATTCGTATACATGACACTAGATACATACATATAAGCGTGTAAGCATGCGCACTTGGTAAATGAATATATACGAAATTAGTAAACATGCCTATAGATATTTAGGTGTGTTCACTTATACATAAGTATACATACGTATATATGGATGAATACACATAAGTGGTGGTTGATACTAGGATACGTTTGTTGCGGCAACTCACAGTTTGTAGGAAAGACTGCGAAAGATATGTCGTCAAATAAAAACGTTTTTCATATAAGGACTTCATCGGCCAGCTTGTATGGCAGCTATATGTTATAGTGATCCGATTTCAGTGATTCCGACAAATAAGCAGCTTCTTAGGCATAAAGTAACGTGTGCAAAATTTCAGATCCACAACTCAATAATTAAGGGACTAGTTTGCGCATATTCGGACATGTCTAAATCGGCTGAGCTTGTCACCCTATATTTTATACAGATTCTTCGACATTACCTTCTGGAATCTTCGTCGAAAATTTAAGGGGTTACATAGGTTTAAAGATTTCAATAAATCGATTTTTTTTATTATCTTATTAAATTCTACAACACCGCAAGAATATTGTCCTAAATTTTAAAGTTGATGCGAGTAAAAGTTTCGGAGATACAGCCTTGAGAACTTGTGCGTTTGAGGCTAGCTAGGCTAATTGCGCCGTTTTTAAACGCTTTTTTCTCGAAACCGTTGGTACACAACAAGTCGGTTGGCAAGATTTCTCGTTAACTACTCAACCCATTTTCATGAAATTTTACACAGGTCTTTGAGATACAATTCTTAAAGATTTGGACGAAGGATTTTTTTCGATTACAACTGTTTGAAAAAAAATTTTCACTGAAATTTTGGTTTTTTTAAATGTCTGCCAAAAGTCCACTTTTTATGTTTTTTTTTTTGCTTCGTACAAATTCTAAGTTAAGGTTTTAACTAAAATACGTATTTTTTTTCACTTTAGATGATCCTGTAAAGAGTTATGCTGCCAACGCGGGAGCATCTTTTTTCCGAGGGGTCACCGGAAATGGCATCCCAATGGCCGAGTTTAAAATATTTTTTTCCAAAAATTTCAGAATTCCTTTACTAATAGTGTAAGTTTGTAACAACAAAAAATTCTCACAAAATATTTAATTTTTTATATGAGAAAAAAATTTTTGAAAAAAGGCATTTTTTTACCCGAGGAAACTCATGTAACCCCTTAATATATGTATGTTACCCTGTTCAGGATACAAAAACAGAAATCTTCTAGAAAATGAAGTATAGGAAAACAGGAAAGATACTTTTGAGTTACGTAATATAAAGCGTAGAAAATTTTCAGAATTGTTAGAAGAATGCATGCAAAAAATCGCTCGTATAAACACAATGCCAATGTGCAACAGTAGAAGAGAAGTTCCCGATAAACACTTTGTGTGTGAACACAGCCTAGCGTGCTTATGAACACATTCCTTCTTTTGTAGAACTTCACTTACAATTAATTCGTTTATTTGGTTTGGTTTGCTCTTGTTTGCCTTGGTGTTGTTACGATTCTTGTTTTGTTTTTTTTTTTATTTTTCTTTGACGAACACCCTCGAGTCGTATCCACACAAAATAGTTGGAGCGTGTGTATGCCTCATGTTGTGATTCATTAATTTACTTTTACTCAGCTATTTGTATGCTATTTTTCGGCTTTATTTTCTGTTTTATTTAAACATTTTTGTTTTTGCGGTATATGTTTTTGATTTCTGCTGTATTGTTATATGTACAATATTTTCACATCTTTTGTTTTATTAAATGCGGACGAGAAGACGTTTGTTTTATGTTTTCGCTTAGTCACTATGTCCTTCATATTTGTTGTTTTACTTTCATGCCAGTTTCTTTGTAGTTGTGTTGTTCCTTACATTTAGCATATTACTCCATATGGTACATAAACACTATTTGGAGTGCTTTTCTTAAACAACGCCATGCTTCCGCTGTTGTTCAAGGTCAAAATATACATAAACATATATACATACATACATAGATATAACAGAAAATGCAATTAATTCTATTTTAATGAACTTTGGTAATGCAGACATCACAGCCAGATCCAAATCAGAGCCAAGGAAAATGTTCCACTTGCCGAAAACATTAATATCTACATAATATGTATTGGTCTCGAGAAAACATTTTAATTTATCCACTTGTGAATCAAAAAAAAAAACTTTATGTGGAATTTACATGTATTTTGATCCGGCAAATAGTTTTCGAGATATGAGCGATTTTTTAGAACTTTTTAACTTCGTGTAATCGGCTGCCAAAACTTTAAACTGGTTTTCTGACTCAGTGAAAATAATTTCTCAAAAAGTCTAGAAAGATAGACTAGAAATTTTCTAATGAGCATCTTCGATATTGGCAAAATTTTCAGGTAATGATGGAAAGAATAAGATTTTGACAATATTTTTCGATTTTTTAAGGGGTTACATGGGTTTACGGGGTTCAAAAAATGGATTTGTTTTTATTATCTTATTAAAATTTCAAACTTCTCTGGAATATTGTCCTAAATTTTCAAGTCGATCCGATTAATATGTAGTTTCAGAGATACAGCCTTGAGAACTTGTGCGCTCGGGGCTAACTACTAAGCCTAGCTTTAAACGCGTTTTTCTCGTAACTTTTTCTCAAAACTGTGTTTTTGAAGTCGGTTGGCTATATTTCTTGAGCACTACTTAACCGATCTTCATGAAATTTTATAGAGGTCTATTTAAAAAAAATTTCGAGAAATTTTAATTTTTTGTAAAAATGTTTGCCAAAAATCCAATTTTCTGTTTTTTTCTTCGTCTATCTTCTAAGTTAAGGGCTTAACACGTATTTTTTCACTTTAGATGATCCAGTAGGTAGTTATCCTGCCAACGCGGAGCATCTTTTTTCCGAGTGGTCACCGGAAATGGCGTCGCAATGGTCGTGATTAAAGTATTGTTTTCCAAAAATTTCAGAATTTCTTTGTTAATAGTATATGTTTGTAACAATAAAAAACTCTAATAAAATATTTCATTTTTGTGAGAAAAAAAATTGTTAAAAAAAGGCTGTTTTTTGCCCGAGGAAACCCATGTAACACATAAACCTACTCTGGTATGTGCATGGGGAGAGGTCGCTAGAGTTGAGGCACATTTCATAGGAATAAAAAAGTGCGCTTTTTCAAGGATAGGTTAAAGTTAGGAGGGAATGTTAGAGGGGGAGTTTTCTGTAAGAAGCTCTCCGACAATCTTAGCTTTAGAGTGCCTGTAGAGTGACCAGGCCCCGCTTACATAAGAATGGTATAGAGGCACCTTGCGTTTGGACTTATGGACCTCGCGTGTGCTTATCAGGCACTGGTTGACGACCCGCACAAGATCTACTGTACTTCATGCCTTGAGCAAAGTTCATCTTGCCGCAAATGTAGGAGTTCTTACAGAGCACTGTCCAATAGGCATTCATGAGTTAAGGCTTAAAATCTTGTCGGAGGCTAGTTATAAAAGTTGTAAGGAGTAGGTTGAGTTGGAAACATCCAGACACTTTCTCCTTCATTGTCCAGCCTTTGCAAAAATGACGTTGACGAATCTCGGTATTTCGGCGAACCCTGTCCATTTTCAAGGATCTTCAAATCTATTATATAGCAGTTTAAGATACCACAACGTACCGGCGTTCTAAGCAGTTTCGGTTAGAATCGACCTCTTAACCCTATTGAAGCTTTAAGGCTTAAGTGCCTTTTTATTGCGAAAGCGAAAGATTTTGTCAAAAACCAAAATTTTGACTAATCCTTTGATCATTCTCCCTGTATTAATCTATTGTAATAATAATTTGTTTAGTCCTTAGATTGGCATAATTTGAAGCAGAAAAGTCTTCTTCTTCTCAGTCACTTTTTTCCAAGGTGCTAGTGAAGATCGACTACGGGATCAATTTTTGTAATATTATACCGAAAATTTATTTTAAAATTTTCAACCAAGATATTATATTGGAAAAAAAAATGTCAATTCTAAATTTATAATTAAAAGTAATATAAAAAAATAGTTTTTGAATTTGAATTTTTGAACTGCGTGTTCTACCCCATATATTCAATACTTTATGTTGTCAATTTTTAATTCTGATTTTGAAATTAAAAATTAAATTTTTTTTGCAAATTTTTAATTAAGAAAATGTTTTAAACAATTTTTTTTAAACAATTTTTTTTTAAAAAAATTCGCTACCCTGCTGAGAAGCTTGGAAAAAGCTGAAACCACTGCTTAAAATCGCTTCAAAATTCACAAGTTTAAGTTCGAGTGAACTAATATTTACACACTACAATATCAATATGTACATACAGAGGTGCATACTTTATTATATACATATGTATGTATATATGTAAGTATGACATATTTATATGCATTAAATCAAAACATTTACACATAATTCTCCGTTTTTCACAATAATTGGGGGCGTCTGCGGGTAATTTTGTGGCTTGAGCACCACCACATGTCGACACAACAATTCCGAAGTAATTGCATTTTAGTGGGCATCTGGAGACTCAAAGCAGAAAACCGAACGACTGTGGCACCAAGTAACGTAGCAAAAAAATATTTCACGTGTACACTTTTAAAAGTGCTTAAATACAATACTAGCCGCTTTAAATATACACATACGCATATGTACATGTATATATACATATGTACGTACAAACACACATTTTTTTTTTCATTTCTACATTTATGTACACGCATTTAGAAGGCGTACACGGTGTTTATTGGCAATAATTGTCAACTCACTTCGTTGCGCATCGTCAGTATATTCGACTTGGCTGTCGTATTGGCATTTCCCCACAGCTGTGTTGGTACAACCTAACCACGTGAACGTGTGCCTCATAAAGGGTTAAAGTTAGAGTTAGCGTTAGCCGCCACTGAATTCCAATACACCGCGTTACGTGCAACGCAAAATGAAACATAACTTCACACACATACAACTACATATGCAACGCCTCGAAGTATCAAGGTATACAACATATGTGTGCAGATATGTAAGTGCTTTGATATATTCGCATGAATATTGCAAACATGAGCCCAAAGGCGTTTTCCACGTCACACCCACAAATTAGGTTCGGTTTTACAGCATCACGCCCAACCAGCCGCATTCACACCCCGGTGTGCTCGATAATCATGCGGCTAACCGGGATTAAACACTCACGAATTCCCACTCGAAATCAGTAACACATATGCCAACAGCACGAGGATATGTAGCTGGCTGCAGCATACGCAACAACAACATAAATCTTCACACACGCGATTGGTCTGCTTAAACGGAATCACCGACGAGTACGAGCGCATACAAATGCAAGTTAAATTATTTGGTAGTACGGCGCGACGCTACCCACTTTGCTTACTGTACGCCAACGACTAACAGCAAACACTTATGACCGCCTACCACCCGGGAAAAGAATCTATAAAAAACGAGCACGTTTTCATTTTTATCATCCATACAAACAACTAACTAAGTGACGATGGAGCGCACACAACATAACGAATTGAAATAAAATAACTAATACAAATTCCAATGTTAAAACCGCAGTGCTCAATTCCTGATTAAAACTTATCACAAAAGTTCATATCACCTTTAAAAAGTAAATAAATATGTATTTATACATACATACATACATACTTGCTATAGCCAATAACAAACTAACATTGGCTGACACTTCACAGCCCTATCATCCGTTCAGCCGATAGTGGTTGGCCTATTGACTGATCGGCCATTGGAAGATATCAGTTGCCGGAAGCCCTATTGCCGGCTCATCGTCTTGTTATGTGTGCATGCCCAGACAAGGCGTCGCGTCAAAACGCAGCGATAAATGCTCTGGACTACGCTGGGATTGCACTAATTTCAGCCGACTTCAACAAAAAACCACTATAATCTACCATATGTTCGCCTCGCTCGACGCCTTCGTTCGTCATCAGTGTCCGATGTCGTATCAATTGACTTCGCGCGACTATCCCTATCTTCACGGTATCCTTATCAGAGCATTGGCGCTTATATTGGCTACACGCTTACACACATACTGCGGGCTTGCAATCAAATTGTGACTCAAGTTGGGGGTATGGTACGTGATGCTTGACGCCGAAACCTGATTACCACTATCAGAGCTTGTTCATGTCGAAACTCGTTGCTGGACTCAGTCTTATTTAGTAGCCGAACCTTTAGTAGTCAGTCTAAATGCTTATTAATGGAAACGTTATTGCAATTTGATTTTGACTTACTTAATTTGGACAATCAAATCTTGAGTTTAGCTTTATATCTGAAAGACTCACTTGCTATTACTTCTACCATTACGACACCAAGGGAAGACGATGCCTTAATACAGTATTACTAGTTGCGGGAGAGGATAGGATATGAAAATACTTATATAGGCTTAATAGGCTTTGAAGAAGCTTAAGAGGCCATTAATTTTTACTAAGAATGGTGTAATATTTTATATATTCGTGTGAAGTTTGATCTCTATAGGTCAATTAGTGTGCGTTTAGCAATCTTTGTTTGCGATGTTTATTGTTTGCTCTTTGATTTCCAACAAGAAAAAACAATTGAAAAACGTGTTTGTCTGAGAGTTTATGTTTCCGATAGAATTACGGCTATGAAATCGTTGAAAATGTTCCAGAAGTGTTTTGAGAAGACCATCCACCATGTCAACACATCAATTCCGAAGTAATTGCATTTTACTGGGCATCTGGAGACTCAAAGCAAAAAGGAAGAGACCATCCATAATTGTTAATGACGATGAATCCGTAAAAGTTAAGGAAATAGCGCTTGAAAATCGTTGTGTTGGCACCAGAGAGTTAGCAGAGGATCTCAATATCTACTATGGATCCACTCAACACAACGCAAGAGATTTACTGAACTACTTGCCCTTAGCAAAGTTCAACTTGCCGTAATTGTGGGAATTCTTAGGGTAAGGCTTAGTATGTTGTTGTTGTTGTAACGGCAGAAATCTGTCGAGATGACAGTCGTTGCCCAGATAAATATAAGAGTCCATTTCGTTTACGTAGACCCGACTAGAACGTGGTAAGGCTTAATATCTTGTCGGACGCTGGTTGTTGAAGCTGTATAGAGTAGGATAGATTGAGATCTCCAGTCACTTTCTCCTCCATTGTCCAGCTTTTACAAGACTGAGATTTAAACATCTCGACAATCTTCCCTTCAGCGAATCAGAAGATATAGCCGAGACTAATATTAGCCGTCTTAACGAATTTGTGACAGGCTCGAAGCGCTTTGAGGATCTGTAAGGGTCTTATATATCCAGTTTATTGGAGTTTGTAACTACCAAAAAGGACCAACGTTCTAAACTGTCCAAGTGAGATCCTTCTTAAGATCAATGTTTTAACCCAATCTAACACATTTTTATTCCAGAGAACTTTCCTCACTTGCGTGAATTTCTACACATGACTCCATCATTCAGTTTTCGAGAGAAAGGTTCTGAAGATTTATGGTCCTTTGCGCATTGGCCGTGGCGAATACCGCATTCGATGGAATGATAAGTTGTATGAGATATACGACGACATTGACATAGTTCAGCGAAGTAAAAGACAGCGGCCACGCTGGCTAGATCATATCGTCCGAAAGGACGAAAACACCCCAGCTTTGAAGGTATTCGACGCAGTAACCAGCGGAAGAAGAAGACATCCACTCCGTTGGAAAGACCTGGCTTTGCTTGGAATCTCCAATTGCCGCCACATAGCGAAAAGGAAAAACGACTGGCATGCTGTTGTTAAGTCGGCTATAACCGCGTAAGCGATGTCTACGCCAATAAAGAGAAGAACAGATTTTGATTACTGACTTGGGTATGCTTTGAAAAACTCCGTTGAGGTGCTTGAAAAACCTGTAGAGTACCCTAAACCCTTTTTTAAACGCATCGCTACTTTAATGATTTTATGGATAGGACGTCGAGCTGTCCAATAATATTGTTATTGGTGACCAAAAAAGTCCTTTGAGTACTGTGGTGGGGTTCACCATGAATTGGTATCACAGAGTCGAAAAATTAGTAAGAAATATTACTTGTCTATATACAGACGTCTACTTGAAGTAATTCGTCGTAAATAACCAAATTTGTGGGCAGATAATTCATTGATTTTTCACCAACACCGCCGCACATCCTGGCATGATTGTGATCGTTTTTTTGCTAAAAAGGAAATGAGGGTCATAGCTCAGGCAGCGCATTCGAAGCGCGTCATGAGTCCATTGACGTCATAAAAAGTCATTCACTGAAGGTAATTCCAGCCGAGGCTTATAACAAGTGTACGGAAAATGAATTAAGTATTGTCAGGCGTGTATTGGTTCAAATTTTTTGTATATATTGTATACTTAGCTAATTTAAAGCACTGTTGGCATACCGACGGCCGGCAACATAGTATAATATATTTTAAATAAAGTTGCTGGAAAATTTTTAGATTCAGATTTTTTAATTCCATACGCTTGTCAAGTTAACGTCAAATACCGTGTAGAGTAAAAATATTGCTATTAATATTAATTAGCTTATTTATACATTACTTTGAATTAATCACATAAATCTCAAGGCGTACAATTGTGTGTAACTCCTCTTCGTAGGAGAAACGCTTAAACAATTTATACTTATTTAAATTATACATATGCACATATGTATGTATGTACATATGTATATATTTATATACAGCGGATACGTGTGTGTACTCAGTATATATTATTTTTATTGCTTCACATGAGCTAAATTTTTATTTATGCCATAAAATATTGCTTGTTTTCCACATAAAAAAAAAATTGAAGCAAACGAGCAACTAAAAAACAGCATCCATTTTATATTTATTTTTTGCCTTTGTCGATTTTATTTGGGGCGTTGGAGTCAAGCTTCAAATAACAACGCAGAAATATGAGCTCGTTTATGAGTAGAGAATATAAAACCAACGAAAAGTATGCAGTAAGCACTAAAACCTCAAACCAAAAACAAATATTGCTACAAAGCAAACATGCATACATTTTATTATACCCTAAACAGGGTGCATATGTATAAAAATGAATAGAGTGACGAGCTCGTACGTTTTAGCTATGTCCGCCTCTACGTCTGTCCGTCTATATCTACGCGAACTAATCATCCAGTTTTTTGTGATAGCTGTCTGACACTTTGCACAAGTTTTTTTTTTTTAATTTCAAGGAGCTACTCATTTGTTGGAATTGTGGATATCGGACTACTAAACCATTTAGCTGACATGCAAATTGACCGATCCAGTTCAGGTACTTGGAAAACTTTTTTGTTTGATAAGATATATTGACAAAATTTGGTGTGGAATATTTTCCAAAACATTGCTATGATATTTGAAAAAATTTTCGAGATCGGAGCATTATAGCATATAGCTGCCATACAAATTGATCGATGAATCTTAAGTCCTTATATGGAAAACTTTTTTATTGGACAATATATCTTCACAAAATTTGGCGTAGAATATTTTCAAAGTCAACGCTATAATCTCTGAATAAATTGATCAGATTGGATTGCTATAGCATATAGCTGCCATACAAACTGACCGATCCAGTTCAGGTACTAGTACGGAAAACTTTTTTATTTGACAAGATATTTTAGCCAAATTCAGCCTTGAATATTTTCCAAGTCAACGCTACAATCTCCGAATATATTGTTCAGTTTGAACCACTATAGCTTATACATAGCTGCCATACAAACTGACCAATCAAAATCGAAACTTTTATACACGTTTATGAAGGGTATTAAATCTTTGTTGTCGTTGAGTTAATATTTTTTTCTTGTTTTTAGAAATAGTTTGCTAGATCCGTATTTTTATTATATGACGGCATTAAATAGAGGATGTTTTGAAAAAAATTAATAAGTATTTGTTTTCGTGCACCTTACTCAATGGCATATTGTGCTGAAAAGTTGAGCATTTGCGTGCAAAACCACAATTTTAAATTATACAATTATGCCAATTCTAATTTTTTCCGATCTCTCGATTCCTAAAAAAAATTAAAAAATCAAATTTTTTCGAACTTTCGAATTTGATAAAAAAATATATATATGTATAAATAAATATACATAAAATGTAAATGTATATACATATATGTATATAAAAAGCAGCCGATTACTAAAAAAAAGTAAAAATAAAACACCATTTGCATTTCCCTCTTTGGTTTGCATTCTATCACACATATGTACATACATATTGCCATATCTTCGACTTTAGATAACAGCAGCTACCCACAGTAAAACTCAACAGCCAAATAAACTCATTCCAAAAATTTTTCAAAACATAAGTCATCACCGGTAGGAATCCCCTGCCGTCAACACAAACAAAAACGCTCACTGATCGGATATCAGTGACGACCTTCAGCGACTGATAAAAATATGAGAGCCACGTACTACATACATACATACATACATGTACGTATGTATACTTACAACGGACGATTTTTCATTCATTCAAACGGTTGTTTGTGTCTTTCCGTCAATCCTCCTCCATTCACAAAAAAGTGCCAATATGTCTGCGACAACGTGCAAAATCAAAAAAAAAATAAATAAATACAGTACTTCATGAAATAACAACTGTAACACTAAAACAATAACAAAACAATAATAAAAAAATAAAGAAAATAGAAGCCGGTGTGATAACCATATTATAAAGCGATAAACTTGTCTAATCTACAGACGTGGTGTTGTTGTTGGCGCGACAAGCCTTATTGTTCCTTCTTTTATCGCTTCAGTTTACTTAATGAAATTCCGTCTACTATCAACGGTTGTCACACATTTTTTGCAAACATACATACATACATTCATCCATATGTATGCGCATGACTTTGCGATTATTTGTGACGTCACGCGGCGAGATAAAGTGCAATCGTTTGATAAAAATATTTAAAAAACTAGCAAGCAATTGTTTCGGCAGCAATGAAGCTTTGCGTACCCTACCAAAAAAAATTCAGACTGTAGGGGGTTGAAGCTGAATATGGAGGTATGCTTTAAGCAGCCTCTGAGACAAAAGATTGAAAATTAAAAAAATTGTGTTGCCATATTATTAAATTTTTTTCACAGTCCTTTGACTCAAAATCCCTCTTTGTAGTTGGTATACATATCACTCGTTTTCGATGGCCGATTTGTAGTTAGGCGTCGCCTTAAACTCTACAGTATTGTGCTCAGTGTTTAGCATACTCAAAGGGCGCAGCATTTGCGGGCACTCAACCGCCCCGACGCTGCAAAGTAATAGACTAAACAATGCTAGCCAGTGAAAAAAATATTTAATTAACAACAGAGGATTAAGAACCATACTTATCGCTAGAAAAGTTTGTCCTATCAGTGCACACACGCCTCCAGTTAGAGGAAAAAGTGACTGCATCAGCATAACAAACAGGAGTCAAAAGCAATCAACCGAGGTGACATTGCACATTGAATTACGTACATATATGTATGTATGTATGTATGATATGTAGGAATGTAAGTAAGTAAACATTGCACTCCTGCCAGTACAGGCCGTTAGCGATAACTCACTTACATAGACATATGTGCATACATATGTATGCGCCTAAATATTCGTGTGTAAGAGAGTATTGAATATTCTTTTTCAAATGAATACACCCAATCTCCATTGTATGGAGTATAAAGGGTTTCCTAAGTGCCCTCTACAACAACCACAACCAGAAGGGTTGAAGAAATGCAGTAATCTTGTAGATAAACTGCCCCCATTTTCCGGTGGCCAACGTCTGTATAAAGAAAATGAGCTGGCATAGAAGGAGCAGGCGCTTGGATGAAAGCATACAGCGAGCAGCGGTTGATTTTCGTTGGTTCTCCAAGGCAATTACTGCCACTGATGCAGTCATAATACCGTTACGTGGACTGTACATACATGCAGGGCTCCAAATATAGCCAACGTCGGCTCTGTTATGTTTTGCTGTTATCAGTAAAAATGTTTTTTGTTTGCTTGTGCGGCTGATGACTGGTGACTGGTGGTTGGTGGCCTGTGGCTTGCATTCGGCGCACTGGCGCGACATACAAATAAGTAACACTGTGACCAGGCGTTCAAGTGATAACAATAAATAATATAAATAGGCGTTTAAAATGCACACATACAGCATAAAAATATATTTATTGAAAAATAAAATATGTAGAAAATAATGAAAAAAGCAGAAGTATGAATAAATAATGTATGTATGTACATATATATGCACTGAACAGCTTATGTGTCGAATCTGAAAGAAATAATAAGCGCAAAAGTTGATAAGAAGGCATCAAAACTCACACTGCAGCCACTGGACTGCTGCTTGTATAGCGGAATATATTGAAAGATTGCTCGATTGGGTGGCAAGTGCAGCAACAAGGCAAGTGCAAGTGTATAAGAATGTAAGTGGAGGCTACAAGGAAACACTATATTAGGATGTAATGACATGTTTCTATAGCAGGGAAATCAAAAAAGATATATATTATATTATATATATATTATATATGTTATATATATTATTATATGTTATGTTAATTCTATTTTTTCGAGATGTTCTAACCTTAATCTGCCGAAAGCTGGGCAGTGGAGAAGGTAGTGTCTAGATTTATCCACTACATCTCTATCTATGCAACCTTGATAAGTGCAAAATACTTAGACTCACCGCGAGAGCGATAATAGGACAGTGAATACCTATTAGATACGGACACCGACTATCACTGTGGCGATATGAAACTTGGAATTTATCTTCTGAGGCAGAAAAATTTCGCCAGCGTACAAATGCTGCTGACTAAGCTCGCTTGTAGTCCATAGATCTAGCGGCACCACGGAAGAGGCCAAAAGAATACCGGCTCGTTCTACACTTTGTAGAGATTCCGCTGTGATCACGCAAATCTGATATGGAAGTAGTTTGATACTACTGCTAATGAGGTATTGCATTCCTTGAACAACTCTGGGCGCACCGAACACGCAACCGTTAAACTGTTCACTATGCCACTTCTTCCTCTGCGAATGGCAGGCACCTTGTCGTGGTGCAGAGGTTTAAACTGCTAGGCATTCTCGGCATTTCCCAACCAACATGGCACCACACCTGTGCGTTGTCAGAAGCCGCATGCGTGCAACAACCAAGAGCTGTCACCTCCTAAACCAGGGTGTTATGTGCCCATTGGATGATTTGCAGCCACGAGGTGAATTCGGCTGTATTCGAACGGACCCCAAGACCGTTTCATGGGGCTCTGGTGTCGCGAACTTTCTAGTTCCCCTATAACAGCGTAGAGCCGACCACTCACCACGTTGAGCCAAGGGTCGTAAGACAAAGACGACAGACAACAAACCAACAGCAGCCCAAAAAAGTAAACCAAGGCAACGGACACTAGAAACGACAAAGGACGACGATATGGACTACAACAACAGCACCGCTGCATGTAAGAGGTGTGCAGGAAGTTTAGCTTCCTAGATGCCCTCTCGCCAGAGGAGAGGGCGCTGTTTGAGGAGCATGCCAAAGAGGATGAAGATGGCATGACCCCATGCAACAGCGCTCTGCGGGCGAAGTCAAATTCGGCTGCTGAGAAGATAGCAAGCACCACCAAGGCTCCCTTCAGCAGGCTCAGCTGCTCAGATTCGGGAGAGTCACTTCTCGCGTGTATCGAAGGTGCTCGAAGAAGGATGAAGAAAAGGAAAAAGGGTGGCCATTTGCCCCTCTACCACCAGCCGGAGATCCACACATGGCGGGAAGGGCATGAGCAATGCTATGGCCGGTTAGATTCCTAAGGTGACAGGTACTAGCCAAGAGCCAGGCCCCTGCAGCAAAGGCAAATCCACGTACCATCGCGGGCGAGGCAGTGGGACGTGGATCCGCTGGCCGGTTAGCGCAACCCCAACAGCCAGGCGAGGTAGCAAAAAGGCAGCGCATTTGACTGCCCAAACCTAAACCGCGAAACGGAATAGCGGCCAATTACGCCACAAGCTCCAAATGGTTGAAGCGCAGCAGTGTACAAGTTGTCGTAGGCCAACCCTCCGCACCAAATTCCCACCGGGTGGAGGAGGGACGGCGCAGATATGCGGATGCTCTCAAAGTCATCCAGATGACAGTGCTGCCTCTTAACTACCCGGCGTCCTTCCATGGCGTCCACTTCAGATGAGGCATGCTGCAGGTGGACTGCAAGGAGGAGAGGTCCGAAGAGCAAGCCTTCTTAACAATTCTTTGCCTAAGAACAAAGCACAACTGCCAGTATAAGGAATCCACATGCTCTGTGGGTATAAATCTAGTCAGTTATGACATTTTACTAAAGACCACGACAGCAACTTGTTGGTCTTGTTAAAGAACTGAATTCTTTGCAATTTCTGATCTTTCAACAAAATCACTCATATAGGATGTACAAATATATATGTATGTATATAAGTGCATAAATGGAGCTAATAATCAGCATGTCAACAACGGAGCAGTGAATTATAGAGATAAGGCAAGTACTCGTACACTTTAACGGCATAAATGGAAAATTATGTTATTTCTCAGTTATTTTTAATGCTTTGTACAAGTCATTGGCACATGCGTATGAGCATATACATACATACATACACACATGTATAAATATGAATAAATATGTATGTATGTACATAAATGGATGTTTGCATGTAGCGTTTAATACTCTTATTATTGACAGTGAGACATAAATGTTCTGCCATAAAAACAAAAACAGAAAATAAGTTGGCTTGCTGGTGAAAAGGTCACTTATGTTTACTGACAGCCAACCAACGAGTACGCGGTGGATGCGATAAGCAACAAAATGTACTCGATGCCTACATAAAATATGTTATACATATTTACATACATACATTACATACTTAGGTATTTATAACGTAACCCTATTACACCTCTGCCTTCGTCTTTGGTGGCAGCGATAAGAAAATAAGAATACATACATACACACTTATTTATTTCACTTTGTTTCTTGAAAAGATTTAATTTCCATTCCAAAAATCTGATTTATGCTGCCATAATGACTTAGTTAAAGTAACAAATCAGTGTTCAAAAACATACACACACACATAACGGTGCATAGTGTACATATTAGATGAAATGATATTGCACTTTGAGGCATAACTTTTGAATATTGTTCCAAAAAACCGAATTCAAATCACACAACCGTTTTTCAAAAGATTTTCAATTTGAGATGTGATGAAGAATATGTGGAGACAAAAATTTCAAGGTTTTCTAAAGAAAGCTCTTAAAACAGAAATTAATAAAATGCACGAAGCATCATTAGGATAGAAATGTTTTGCCCATCCTATATCAAACTAATATTATACTACTGTGGGCAAAAAATAGTAAGACTTTTTATTTCAATTTCGCGCGAAAACTCATTAGTCGAAATTTTTTTTTCTAGGTTTGAATGACTGTCAATGACACCTGTGCCAAATGTCACATCAAAATAATCATTAGTGTCTAGTATACGATTTCCTCTCTGAAGTACATAAAGTACATTCGACGATTTTTACGATGAGTGAAACTATTCACCGACGAAGTTCCATTAAATTTTGTGAGCGGAATCAAATTTCTGGTGCCGAAACGTTCAGAACGTTCGAAAAGGCCTTCGGTGATAATTATTTGTCACAAGCAAGTGTTGTTGATTGGTACAAATCATTCAAAGAGGGTCAAGAACGCGTTGACGGCGAACCACGTCCAGAATGGCCATCAACATCAACTGATGATCAACACGTCAATAAAATAAAAGAATTGGAAATTTAACAGTCAGAGATCTTACTGGCATCGTTGGAATATCGGAAGGATCAGTGAAAACCATTTGAAAGATCATTTGGGCATAAGGAAAGTGAAAGCACGATTGGTTCCAAAATCACTTAATTTTTTCGAAAAAAAAAGCGTCGTGTTAACGTCTGCGAAACAATGCTTTCCGACTACCACGATGTCATGAAACGTATTATTACTGACGATGAGTCTTGGATATATGCTTACGGCCCGGAAACACACGATCAATCTGTCGAATATCGTAATAAGATGAGCCGAAGCCGAAAAAACACGTCAACACAGGTCAATAATTAAGAGTGTGTTGACAGTTTTCTTCGATTATCGAGGTGTGGTGAACTCCGAATTCTTTTCGACCGACCAAACTGTATTCGGAATTATGGGCCGACAACTCTTGGTTTTTGCATCATCGGATACTGCATTGATTCCTCGTGAGTTTTTCGCCAAATTTTCAATCAATATCGTGCCGCAACCACCGTATTCCCCTGATTTAGCTCCGGGTGACTTTTGGCTATTCAGCGAACTAAACGACCGCTCCGGGGAAATCGTTTGGAGTCAATTGAAGACAATGAACGTGAATCGCATTGAAGGCTATTCCGGAAATTGACTTTAACAACTGTCTCGAGATCTGGAAAAAAAGTTGGCGCAAGTTTATTGGGGCCAAGAGAGATTACTTTGAGGGGGATAACATAGATTTTGAAGAATAAATTAAGAATTTTAAAATTATCAACAAAGTCGTACTATTTTTTGCTCATAGTAGGATACTGCGAGTTCCCGCGACAGTCGAGTCTACGTAACCGGCCAAGGACTGTGAAGCCGGCAGCATTCCTCCAGAATACTTTAAGAATGTTTTATGCAGCTACAACAACAAAAACTATCATTCTACATCTTTTTTACTATACGTAATACATATGAACCACAAACAACAATAATTTTTTCACTCAAACATGTCCATTTTTGTACCTGAATTTTGTACCCTCAGCCGAAAGTCATAGCGTTTTGGTGGAAGTTTATGGGAAACATGCTCTAGATGAGCTAATGTGCCAAAAGTGGTTTGCATGATTTTAAAGTGGTTATTTTGCCGCTGCTGACGATTTGTTTCGGCCAATGCAGAGCTCCCTCACTGGAATACGGTTCTAACGAGATATCAAAATTGGCTTTATTAATTCTTGGCCGCCAAGCCAGCGCAGTTCTTGTGGTATCGCATTCACAAATTGACAGAGAGTTGGCAAAATTGTTATTTTTGACTTAGTCGTTTTCATTCAAATTTTTAAAATTACCGAAAAAATGTTTGGCATGGCAACCCTAAATTTGCTTTAATGACCATTCTAATGATAACATGTCAGTTTGACTAAATTTTCCTGATAAGCAAATCTTTAGAAAACAGCGAGCTGAGTAATTTGCAAAATAGAGTATTATTTTTAATCCTAAATTAATAACATCAGTAATTAATTCATAGAAAAAGCGATGGCGTCTAAACCAATATTCACCTTTAGACGTGCAAAAATCGACGATATCGGCGCGGTACGTGAAATGATACAGGTGAGTGAAAAAGAATAATAATCAGACATATATTTGATTATAAATCGGATTTGATTCGAATATTGAATTGCATGTAGGCTTGGCAAGTTAGTGATGTGTCTCTTTTTTCCCCTAGGAGTTGGCTGATTTCGAAAAGATGAGCGATGGTCCGAAACTAACAGAGAAAGGTAAGTATATTTAACTTACATTTAAGCTTGATCATAAGCATACATACATATCTGCATTTGTAACACATGTATTTTCTTTGCAGATTTAATACGCGACGCAGGACTCGACGGTGGACAGGAATTTTGTCATATATATGTGCTCGACCAGCAAAGTGCAGAACAACCCACGCCGTAAGTAATTTGCCGTCAAGACTTGCCGGAAATTTTTGCCGTTGAATAGATATTCAAATTTATAGTTGTTATTGTTGTTGCGGCGAGTTCAAACTTATTCTTAATGAATATGCTCACAGCTAATTTCCTCATTAATACTATGTAGCATTTATATATGTACATACTTATGTATGATTGCATTTTCTATAAAACAATAGCTATTGCAAACCGAAACCATTATGAGCGCTCCTCAAATAAATCACAAATCAGAATATACGTAGACACCGAAATATTTATGTATGTATGTATGTATTTATACACATGCTTACATTGTTTACACATAAGAACCCATCAAAAAGGTTGACATAGACAAATACCCGCTGACATAGTCCACCTTAAATATTTGCCATTAGACACCGATAAGCTGGAACAAAATGTATCAATTTGAAAAGCAAGTCACCCATACATGCACGTGCGGATATATATACATTTGTACATGCATACATAAAAGTTATGTGTGTACATTTCTGCATACTTTTCTCCATTCACCTCTGTTTGTCTACTGATAAGTTCGGCACACATTTCAACCATTCTCAACAAATCACAATTTACACACAACAATACAAATCCAATTGGCAATACCTATGTATACTCTCACCATACATAGCTTTAATAACTTAGTCCTTAATTCTTTCTTTCTTATTCGCCCTTAACAGCGTCACCATCGGCTATAGCATTTGCTTCTACGCCTACTCAACATGGCAAGGGAAATCCTATTTTCTTGAAGACATTTACGTGCGTCCCGCATATCGTAAGCTGGGTGCCGGCGCTTATATGTTCAGTGCTGTTGCGGCAAAAGCGAAGGAATATGGCTGTCAACGCCTGGATTTTCATGTGCTTGGCTGGAATCCAGCGCGAAAATTCTATAATCGTATGGGTGCCGAGGATTTGACCGAGAGTGAGGAGTGGCATTTTTATCGGTTGCATCGTGAACAAATCGAGAAATTGTCCAATGAATTATAGTGTTTTTACAATAAAAGAGGTTTTCTAGAAAAATTCAATATACAACTTTTATGCGCAATAATTCTTGAATATGAATTCTGTATGGTAAAAGATAGATAAAACCATATACATACATACATATATATTTTTTTGAGAAATGCAAGTTTATTAGTTATAATATATGTAATATTAATTTGTATAAGCCACCCTTCAATGAAATATATAAAAGAAAAATCCAAAACGAAAGATCACTAAGAGGGCAAAGACCATTAACATATGAGCCCAATCAAACATTTTAACTGTTTTAGAAACATGTCATCAAATTATAAAAGTGCCTGGGCGAACTTTCCATATTACAGTAAGAGTATGCAATTTCAGTACATCTATAATTTTAGCAAAAAATTACAATGCGATGAGTCGTTAGCATTTCCTTACAAGTAAACTATTAAACAAACTAATTTTTTTTTTTTTGAATACAAACACTATTTTTTCCAAAATATTGCAACAATAATACTTTCACAGATTGCCTTTGAATAAAATAACTATAGTAAATTGGTAAATATTCATTCTTTTTCATTTTCCATTTTCCATTTAACTCTATTGTTCACCATTGCTGCTGGCTATAACGTGTATCTGCATGCTTTTGGTGCTATTGTATACTTGTCCTTGCGGAAATGGGGTCACCTTGGAGTGTGTGTCAGTTTTGTTTTTGCCACCGGCTGTATAACGTGACAAGCGTATATTCGGCATGGGTAGGAAACCCGTGCTCAATGGCATCACATCCAAGGAGATTGAGTGACTATTCACATCTTTCATTGAAACGACGCCTGTAACGGTAAAAAATTCATATAAGCATCTTATATTTTATGAGAGTGTGAATGAAAATTATAAATCTAATATGTTTTCTATATAAAACGAAAAGGTTACTCACCGCATACTTTTCGTAAAAGTTAAATTAAAATAAAGAAAAGTTGTTACTATACATGAAGAATATAAAAAACTTAATGTATGTATACACATACATACATACATACATACATAAGTATATAAAGATAATGGCAAAGTAAAGAATTCGTTAACTTATGCTACGCACCGATTGCGGCAAATAAATTTATGCAAAAACAAAATGTTAACTTCGTTTGCAACGAAGCTAGAATACCCCCGCAAATAAATAGTTTCCATACAAAGTCTTTATTTTGATCTTACAGTTTGTATGGCAGCTATTGCTGCAGTGGTCCGATCTGAACAATTTGTTCGGAGTTGGTACGGTTGGCTTGAACAATAATTTATGCCAAATATCGTGAAGATATCTCAACAAAGAAAAAAGTTTTCCATGCAAGTGTCGTTCAAGGATCGTTCAGTTTATATGGCAGCTATATGCTGTAGTGTTCCGATCAAAAAAATTTCTTCAGATTTTGTAGCGTTCTTTCAGTTAATAATTTATGCCAAATTTCGTGAAGATAACTTATCAAATAAAAATGTTTTTCATACAACTACTTGCTGTTGAACGTTCATTTTGTATGGCAGCTATATGCTATAGTGGTCCGATATCGGCGGTTCCGACAAATGAGCAGCTTTTTGGAAAGAAAAAGACGTATGCAAAATTTCAGCGCGATATCTCAAAAATTCAGCGACTTGCGTATATACAGACAGACAGAAAGACATGAAAAAATGGACTCGGCTCGTCAAGCCAATTATTTCTACCAATATAATATTTAATAAGGTCTCCAGCATTACCTTCTGGTTGTTACAAACTTCATGGCAAACTTAATATACCCCGTTCAAGGTACAAAAATGGTGCTTTTCCCAATCGGATGGAATTCTCTTTATAATATAACCAAATATATTATATATTTATTATAATATAACCAAATTATACTTTACTCCAAACAAATTCCTTCACTTTTACCATTTCAAATAAAATCTAAAAATATAAACGTATATATCAAATATGACCAACCTGCGGAACGCCCACAAACGGCCCATAAATTCTGATCACTCAGCACCTCGTACATAAGATCCACGTAGGGATTTTCATGCACCTTGGTTATTTTCAAATTCAAATTACACACTGAGCGTAAACGACACAGCTCGTTCGGCTCAAGTTGAGTCTGCACCTTGAAAAGTGTTGTATAATCCACCAAATCGAAAGCGCAGCCGTAGTTGCGTAACAATTGTGGATTTTCAACAGTTGAGTATTTTGTTATAAAGTGCACCTTGATGACCGCAGGCAGCTCTATCTCCGCCTTTAGAGGCTCCACTTGAATTTCATAAAGATAAGAAACCGTCAGACCTTTATAGATTTGCTAAATAAAAAAGAAGCTATTAATTTCAACTAGTAAAATTAAATATACATAACGCTAGTAAGATGCATACAACACATGACTGCGTTGGTGGATTCAGATCCATTAAACGCACACCCGCCACATCACATTTCACCTTGGCTTCGGTTAGGTATAAATTCGCCTCTAGGCCCTTCATGACGACATGCAAAAACTTTTGCGTGCCACACGTATGCAGTCGACATTGAGCCTCAAGCGCCGGTTGAAAATCAATCGCAATCTGCAGCTCATTGCGTGACCAGGGGCATGTCAGTGTAACATAATGCTCCAAATGTTTCGATATTTTGCGGCCTGGCAAATCGGTTAGCACTTCCAAAGCGATTTCACGTTCCTCAAAAGACTTGAAATTGTGCAAAGACACTTGCAGCACACTGCTAAATGTAGAATCGTCTTGCACAACAGTGTTAGATTTTGTGTCCATGGTGCTTTCTTGAAGAATGCCGTCCTTGTCACTAAGTGGCTGGCTGTTTTCCTTTGAACGCGCCATGCGTATGCGCAGATTTTTTGAGCATTTCAGTGCTATTTTGGCATCCGCTGGAAAAATGAAGCTGCCACCTGAAACAGTTAGGCGTACCGGCTGTTCAATGCCAGCAATTAAGTTCTTGAAGTTCAGCACCGCCTCAGCCGGTTTGGTAGTGATCACAAATGGTGGTACTCTGAAAGGCAAATGCTCGGAGAAAAATTCCAATTGAGATATAGAAATGCGCATCTAAAACAAACACAAAGACATTACTTCATCAATATACTACAATGGAATTCATAATTAGCATACCTGTTTGAAATCCCAAGTGCCCACACGCGTCGCTTTCGATTTCAGTTCGATTATATTAGTGCCAGGTTGTATAGCGATGTTCTCCACGGCTACGAAATTTGTAAAATCCGACTGGACACTGGGCGAAAGCTTGCGTTTGGTGCTACTCGTGCGACGCACCGGTTGTTTGACTTTGGGCAGGTCGCATGCTACCGATGCGCAATCCAGCGTGTTATCCTGTTTGTAGTCTAAACGAAGTGACATTTTCAGACGCGACTCTTTGAGTGGCGATGCCGTTGGTGCTTTAGTAAGCTTTCCACCTTTCGTGCCACTAACCACCAGCATTGAAGGTGGGGTTGTGGCCTCACCAGTCAGTGGCGCGACATGCATCTCGTAGGAGAATTGTATGCTTTCAGCGACTACTTCACGTGGATATAAGCTCTCCAGTTTTAACTGTACTAACACTATGTCATCCTGTATTATTGGTTCAGCATTGAGCACATTTATATCACAAATGCGAAAATGATCTTCCAGCACGCAGTAATTGGCATTCTCCATTGAAGGTTGTGCAGATAAAGTAGTAGTCATTGTCTTCACCGATTTGAGAAACTCATCGAAATAAAAAGAGCGTACCAGCATTTCCAGCTCTTGGCAACAAGAAATGGAACTACATGTTTTCGTATAGGCCAACGAGTCCCCCATTTTGCGGTAACAGTTAGCTAGTTCCAACAATGTTTGAGAGCTTAATGTGTGCCAATTTTCAGCCTTTAATTCGCGCAATAAGTCGGTAAAGAAACCAACAGCCTTGTGTGGCTCATTGAGTGCACAATAAAAATTACCCAAGTCCAAACCCACTAGTCGCGCTGAACGAGTTCGTGAAACGTGTTTGTATGTACTAATAGCTAATTCAGCTAATTCCAGATAAAGTTTTTCAAATGCTTGATTAGATCCTAAAGCTTCTTTCAGTTGATCTGTTGCCGATTTCTTAGGTCGACGATTAGGCGAGCGGTCGCGTCTTTGCTCTGAGATCTGCGGTGTGGGATTCAAAAACTGCGACTGCTCTAGCGGTGAATCACCAATACCCGCTGATAACTGTACGACGATGTGCAATTGTTCGGACGTAGGCGTAAAGCCGGGGAGTAAGCCACACAATTTTCCCAATTCGTATAATTTATCCTTTGCTAGATTCCAGATGGGAGCGCAATGTTGAAAACAGATAACTTCATTCGGTTCCATGGCCTGCTCACACGTTTGTAGAACTTCCAAAGCACAAACGAATTCCCAGCATGACAGAGCACCCTCCGGAGTATCTAATTTGACAAGTTCTATTTCACGTAAAGTAGAAAATAAGAAATTTAACAGTCTTCTAGCGATTTCGGGTGTTTCATTGTTTTGCTGCAAAAGATGCGCTTGACGCTCAAAAAGGTAATTTCGAAATTCCAATATGGATACTGGGCTGTCTTTAATTTTTTTGCGTATTTCAAATTTATCTCGTCGATTTAAACAGATACCATGAAAAGAACATAATGGTTGCTTGAAGTATTCCAACCATTTTTGTTTTTCGCCAAAACCCGAGTTAGTTATAAATTGCGAGAACATGGCGTCCAACTCGTCATATTGTATAAGTGCTTCGGTGTGTAATTCAAGTTTCTCAAATACAAGTGCTAAGTCTTCTTGCATAAAGAAATATTGGCGAAAGTCCCAGCCTTCATGATTTCGTTTTTCTCGTCTACTACGTATGAGTTCCTCATATTTAGCAATATTGCGATTATAACTAGCGAGCATTAAAAACCTATATATAAACACATTTGCTGAGATAATTGTAAGATAATTTATAATATATAAAAAAATAACTAACCTGATGCGTTGGACTAAACAACGGAAAGATTCAGCAGATTTTTGTTCGAATTTCGCAGGATTTAGCACCGAGATACAACGATCGTCATTCTTCGTAGCAAAATCTTGTCGTATTTTATCCAACACGGTCGTACGTGGTAATATGTTTTTTGCTTTGCGTACATCCAGGGTCTCCACTAATAATATCATCCAATCAGAAATACCAAATGCTGTCAACTGCTTTAACCAATTTTTAATTTCTTCATGCGCGTTTGCTTTATAAGTATCCAAATCCTGTAATCAAATGGATTTTATATAGGTGCAAAAGTTAAGAACTAATTTGTTTCAAAATACATTGCACTCCGTAACGAATATATGTAAAATTGGGTGCTCCAGTATACTCCATTCTCCTTTCTTATACTTTTCCAACACGTTTACGTTGAAAGGTTGTGCTTGTGCTTCTAAACGCACTTGCTTGGTGGGGCGATGAAATGTACGTCTCCATTCGCAGGTATCTAGTGGAATAGCGTTGAGAATTTGTGCTTCCAAAGAACGAAATAATGGCCCAGCTCCCGAATCTTTAAAAATAAAAGTTTGATCTTTGAAAAGCAATTGTTATTACATTTACCAACTTACATGTAATTATTGGTTTAACATTCATATTTATGCACACTTTTATTTTATAATCGAGTACAAAATTTATTAATTAAAAAGTTATGTCTACCCATCCAAATTTATTTGTAAACGCAGACAAAAATTTCTCTTTTGCTATCAGCTGTATTTGACAATAGATAAACAAATAAACAGAGAGCGAGAGTAAGAACATACCAGAGAACGTATATTTATATACGTTATATTTATATAAATATACGTTCTCTGATACCAGCCTTTGAATTAATTACCCAGTTAGAAAACAACGGGTTATTTTTTGATCTGTTGTTGTTAAAAAAATGCATTTGAGAGTACAAAATTAAATGTTTTATCGAAGACTAAGAAGTGTTTAATAATACAAAAACCATTAATTCTACTAAGTACTTTTTAATCTGAATGGTTGATATTTCCGAAATAAAACAAAATCTGTTATTTTTTCAATTGTTATTTGAAATACAAACAAGTTGAGACATAATTAAGCAGTTAACGGTAATTCTATTTAACAAATAGTGAGTAAATTTTTAATCCCACAAAAACTTTGTTGTTATTTCTCTCCTAAATTATCATGTACAAAATATTATTTTCCAACACTGTTTACCATTAATCCCATGTCAACAAAGGCACCCACAAGTGTCAAAAACTCTGTCCTATTATTATCGAGAAAAGTGAAATCATTATTTTTAAAAGATATTTGTCAATAATTAATAAAAGTGTAGGAAAAATCTAATTTATAAAATATAAGCGCCACGAGGCTTTAATTAAAAACTATGGAAAGTTTTTTCGGCCGAGGACATGATGGTTATGTTGGACGCGAAGAACATATTGTAAGCAATTTTCAGCTCTCCTTTCACATATTCAACGCTGCTTATCATATCTTTATCTTTTTATCTAAAAATTAAAATGAATCGTAATCAGAAAAAGTTGCAGACAAACTGTTCGGAAGATGACAATTTGGATGAACTGCCACCAATGATGGAAGAACTGTGTGTGGTTGATGGCTTACGACCAAGTCCCGGTGGTCCGTTCTCTGCACTAACGCCATCAATGTGGCCGCAAGAGATTCTTGCGAAGCTGGGCCAACCCGAGGCAGAACCAACTGGTCCGAACGATCAACCTGATTATCGTTTTGACGAATTCGGGTTTCGGGTGGAAGAGGAGGACGGTCCAGAACAAAGTTCAAACAAACTGCTTTCCCAGCCATTCGTAGAAGATGCCCAACAACGTTTACAATGGATTGCGCACTTAGAGTTTTCACACAACAAAGAGGCTACTGAATTAACTTGGGAAAATGTAGATGTTATGCTCCCACGCACTGAAAAATTGCGTAGTATGGTTCGTGAGGGTATACCCCACTCATTACGAGCGCAAATGTGGATGCGATTATCTGGCGCATTGGCCAAAAAGCAGAAAAGCGAAACAAGTTATCATGATATTGTTAAAGGTGACAATTTGCAGCAGTGATGTTTTTGTGATTATTTATTTAATGTATTATTTATTTAGCCTCAGGGAATGATCAACTTATGACCTCAAAACAAATTGAGAAAGATCTCTTGCGTATATTACCAACAAATGCGTGCTTCAGCAACCCGCATGGCACAGGAATACCACGTCTGCGCCGGATACTACGCGGCATCGCTTGGCTTTTTCCAGATATCGGTTATTGTCAAGGTACTGGTGTAATAGCCGCTTGCTTGCTGCTTTTCATGGAGGAAGAAAATGCTTTCTGGATGATGGCGACTATAGTAGAAGATTTGTTACCCGCTTCGTACTATTCCTCAACATTATTGGGCATACAAGCTGATCAACGTGTTATGCAAACTTTGATTGCTAATTATCTAACATCGGTTGATGAAACACTGAAGAAACACGACATCGAGTTATCGCTTATAACATTACATTGGTTTCTGACACTATTCGCCAATGTAGTACATATGAAGATATTGGTGCGCATTTGGGATTGGTTTTTTTATGACGGCAGCATTGTTCTCTTCCAACTCACGTTGGGTATGCTGAAGCTGAAAGAAAAGGATTTGCAAAATCTTGAGAACTCCGCTCAGATATTCAATTCCTTATCTGACATACCTGGCGAAGTGGATGACGTTCAGGTTTGTTTGGCCATTTTTCTAAGTAATCTTAAAGTCTTAAAATGTAAACATATATATTGTAGATACTTTTCCATCAAGCCCTTGAGGTGGGTGGCTCTTTAAGTCAAACTGTCATTGACACTCATCGTCGACGGCATCTTGCCTATCTTATGGCAGACCAAGGTGGACTTGTTGGTAATCCTGAGGCGGTCCCGAATCTACCCAAACAACATTTGGCTCGCCGACAAGTGCGAAAAAGCAAATCTATCTTAGAAACGCTCCTCTTTCGTGGCGAGCCAGATTCTGTGGAACTGAAAAATAAGAATATACGACAGACCGAAATTCTGGTAGACTTACGTGAGGCAATATTGAAAGTAGCGCGCCACTTCATTACCATTGAGCCAAAATTGGCAGCACACATACAATTGACAGCAAATTATAGCACTGATTCGCATGCGAAGGATCATGAAAATTTCATTAATGTGGCGCGTCGACGGAAAAGAAGAGCGAAGGCGTTACACGACTTCGAACGACATGATGATGACGAATTGGGCTTCCGTAAAAACGACATCATCACAATAATTAGTCAAAAGGATGAACACTGTTGGGTGGGAGAACTAAATGGACTGCGCGGCTGGTTCCCTGCCAAATTCGTTGAGTTGCTAGACGAGCGCAGTAAGCTATACACTTCGGCTGGCGACGATGCGATTTCTGAAACCGTAACAGATTTGGTGCGCGGTACATTGGCGCCATCGATTAAAGCTTTTCTCGAACATGGCATGAAGAGACCCTCGTTTCTGGGTGGTCCAATACATCCATGGCTTTTCATTGAAGAGGCAGCCACTCGTGAAGTTGAGAAAGATTTCGAATCGGTTTACAGCCGCCTAGTGCTATGTAAGACATATCGCTTGGATGAAGATGGCAAAGTATTGACACCGGAAGAGCTATTGTTTCGCTGCGTGCAGGCAGTTAATCAATCACACGATGAGGCGCATGCGCAAATGGATGTCAAGTTACGCTCACTTATATGCCTTGGACTGAATGAACAGGTGCTACATTTGTGGCTGGAAGTGTTGTGTTCGTGTCAGGAAGTTGTACAGAAGTGGTATTATCCCTGGAGTTATATTGATTCGCCGGGCTGGGTGCAAATCAAATGTGAACTTCGAATACTTTCACAATTCGCTTTCAATTTGAATCCAGACTGGGAATTACCGCCTAAAAGGGGCAAAGAGTCACAACCACTGAAGGATGGTGTCCGTGACATGCTTGTAAAGCACCATTTATTCTCGTGGGATTTGTGAGTATTACAGCAGCAACGACGGAATGAAATCTAATGCATTTGTATATGAATCTAATTTCTTTTAGTAAAATTTAGTGTGCAAACTTTAATAAATAGTCGTAATAGTAAGTTTTTGTTAAGTTTTAAAGTTGCGAAAAAGTAATGGAAATGCACATTCCCTTTTAAATATCGATGTACTTAAAATAGCGTAATTCGTAACTAAGTATGCTTTCAATAACGCTGCTTATCGATAAAGTGTAAAGTGACTCTCGTAAATTGTAACAAACATTTCTTAGTCAAATTGAAATCATAGTACACGTATAGTATTTACTATATATTTACTCTATATGTATGTATGTTATATAATTCCTTTAAATAACAAGTGTATTAATCAAGTTTACTCTATTAAGACGCCAATTTGTGCTTATTTCCTAAATTGCAGTTAAATTCAAATTATTTTAGAAATTCATATTTAGCTTATACTATATATGTTGTATATTAAAAAACAAAAAAAAAAGAAAATCGCAATATTAAAATATAAATATCTATTTAAACAGCATTTTTACTTTTTAAATTCAATTAATTTTACATGTATTTCGTACATATAAATGCATAAGCATTTGCTCACTATAGTATTTATGGTCAGACTACAAAAGAAATAAACAAAGAAATTAACTGCACACTAAACCTAAGTAATCGTCCATAAGTGTACCGATCGCGAACTGTAAACAAACTACTATTAAAACTTATTTTGTCATTATGCAATTGGTACTTACAATTCCGGTCGCGTCCACACGTGTACCAACAATTTTGAGACGTATTTTGTCCTCACCCGAAATTACCACATCTTCATCTTTTGATTTGTAACATGGTGGATTACCGTTCGGACAGAATTGCATATCAGCTGGGATGGACTGCAATAGAAGAGCCGATAAATTTTCCACTATCCAATGAAAACTTATTTAACACTTACATGGTGTGATATAAAGCAAGAGAGTGGTCCAATTTCCGCGAACATGCCAACCTGCACAAAGCCAAAATAAATAATTGAATATTGCCCACAATTTTTTATTAAATAAAATAAAATTACTTTGTTTATTTGTTTCACAACGGCATCCAATACCTCCCCTTTGAACGGCCGAAAAACGATTGCTTTGTATTTCACAGGATACACCACAAATCCCTGACCTGGCTGTATTACGCCGGAGCCAATTTGATCGATTGTGGTCACAGCTATCACGAAACCATACTTTCCTGTGCACGTACCTTCTACTTCGGTATAAAGTTTCTGCTTTACAGTCTCCAGCAATTGTGGCCCGAAATAACGCGGATGCAAAAGAATCTCATGTTCCAGTGAGATCTAGAAAATAAAAATAAAACATTTTATTAACAGCGATAATAAAATCATGCAGTAACTTACATGGTAAAACATTATAAAATTCCAGATTTTACTTATATATTTATGATTAGTACTTTAGTTTATTTAAAATATTTTGCTAAATGTTAATATGCCGCAAAATTGTTTATCTTAGCAGAAAATTGTAAATAGCGGTGGCATGAATTTCGCTGTAGTGAAATGTCAAAAGTGACAGTTGAATTACGCTTGCTAACAGTGTTGCATTTCCAAATCAGCGGAAATGAATTTATATAAAATAATTTTAGTACTGCCTACCAAACCTATCAATAACTTAATGTGGCGGCACAAAATACCAATAAATACTGCTACTGTTGTATATTTGTATCAAAATGATGATGGCATAATAATTTTGAAGCCACAACACTGTTGTGTCTTAGCGGACCTGAGCGAATATTACAATTATATAATAAATGTAATTCATCGCTTTCTTGAAATAAAAATCAACAAATGTAATTTAAACATTTTCGAGAACAAGAACAATAAACAAATGTTTTTTTGTTTTGCTTAGCTGTAACAACACCAACTGAACCAACCAAAACAGCAGAGAATTAATTTTAAAAGTAGCCGTACAAGTAAACCAATAAATATTGTGCACTTGTCAAGTCTCAGATGCGAGAAAATGTAAAGTAGTAGCTTTTGTTCCAACCAATCCAAAAACAAATACATTCAACTTTTTTGAACACAAATAAAATTGCCGTGGACCAATATTTGTATACATGTGTAAGTAATTATAAATAAATGTAAATGCGGTAAGAACTTGAATCAACGGAGAAAAAGTAAAAACAAGAATGTTTTGAAACGAAATCAGGAAAGTCGTTATTGGGGTCTAAACTGGAGCTGACAGATTAGGAGCTAAATCGGAATGTATTTAAATTAATGTACTTAGTTCTGCCGCCGTAGGTGTTGTTACAAGTTCAGACGCCTATAAAAATTAAACTCAAGTAGATTTAATTTAATAATGAATATATGAAATGAATCGCTCTTTACAAAATTTTATTTGAAAAGGTTACCTTTTGCTTTCACACAAGCGCTCAAATGATTCGGTCATTGACCAATAGCAGCACGCACATACCATTTGAAAGGTACAGACGGGAATGAACTGGTTGATGAGCTCGCCCGCTCCACCTCATCTATTAACATGCTAGGGCCTGAACCTTTCATCGCGGTCCCCATACCATAAAGGAACTGCTCCGCAAGGAAGAAAGAGTAGGCAGAGAGAGATATTGGCAACAACTACAAGGCATGCGCCATGTCAAGTTGCTAATGGGGGTTTACAATCTCAGTATGGGACACTAGGGACAAATTCAGACTACTTTTCGCATTCTAAACTGGCAAGCTGAAAAAGCACTTATACAACATGGGCCTAGATTCTTGCCGGTTCTGCGACAGGGAACCTGAAACACTCGAAAACCGTGCTAATAGTCTGTATAGCAGTCTGCAGACGCAGGTTGAAGGCCCTTGGATCCATGTTTCTAAATAGGGATCTGATCGCTTCACTAGCATCTGTCAGTATATTGGACTTTATCAATATGCTTGGGCTAGGTGAGTCTTTCGCGGTGCATTTCTCGTCTATCAATCTACATAATCTATCTACCATTTGTATTGACGACGCTGCTCGCACTAAAGTTTTTTTGAGACTCTTCAAATTTGTGTGGAGTATTTGACAGGCCAGACAGACTATGCAACTCGGCTATAATCGCGTAAGCGGTGTCTACGCCAATTAAGAAGAAGATTTGACAGGCCATGTTCTCCAACTTTGGCCACTAACTGTACTTCAAGAGATCTGGACTACCAGAAGGCCAATCATCTGTAGTTATCAAACCAGGAATATTACTTTCAAGCTACTGCTGGATGGTTTTTTCCTTGCGTGTTGGAGCTTGCTGGAAGATCCAATGTTTCCCATTGAAAAGAGTATTGCTTAATTGCTTTAGTATTTTCCAGTTTTAACCCATTTTTTTAAAGAATTGAAAATGTGTAACGCTTTCTCAAGAAACTCGCCACCAAACTTTTACAGCACCTGGATGGTGACTCACTTTTTTAACTTTTTCAAAAAACTTTTTTTACATCTTAGAAAGTTTTTGCATAGATTTTCTCGTTTTGCTTATAAAAAACTTCTTCTAGAGTGAAATTGTTTTCCATCTTTAAAAATAATACTTCCTTGTCCTTTTAAAATCTCCTTCAACAGTTTCATGGGCATTGACGGCTTATCCCTGAAGAAACCGTTTGCATCTGTTCAGCCTAATTTGCTTCAAACGCATTGTGAGACCATGTCCTATTGACCGGCGGTAGACTTTCATGTGGAGATCAACTCGAAGAAGTCTTGACATTGATCTGGTCGGTATATCCATTTCCTTTGACTAAAGTTTCTGTTTTTTCGGACCATGTGAAGTCGAAACGGCACCTTTCCTGGGCCTACCTTTGGAGGACGTCGACGACAACTTATCTAACCCTTACCATCCCAACGGGGATTAGGTACCCGTTAAACAACAACAACAGCAAAAAAACAGCATTCGCGAAATATTAGGTTTTTACGCAGCTCATAAATTTCCTTGAAAATAATTTAAACTGTAGACTAGAGTTGGATGGAATAGAATATAATATTCAAGGTAATAAAAATGCCCGCTTAACCATTAGTTGTATCTTCTTCTTCTTCTTCTTTATTGGCGTAGATACCGCTTACGCGGTTACAGCCGAGTTTACAATAGCGCGTCAGTCATTTAGAGATTCCAAGTGTAGCCAGGTCCTTTTCCACCAGGTCTTTCCAACGGAGTGGAGGTCTTCCTCTTCCTCCATTCAACCGACGGGTACTGTGTCGAATACTCTCAGAGCTGGAGTGTATAGAAGACCGCAAATAGAAAACCGGGGTTCGGGTTGTATGTAGTAAATTGTTGTACAAAAATTTGCTTAACACTTAAAACTCCGTGCTCGTGAGGAATTGTCCCCGAACTCACTTCCTCTCTAGGGAATAATAGACCTAAGGTCGCGGTACATTCCTCGTTTATCACTCTCTCTCTATCCTTTACTGGTTGTATGTGTGATGTGATAGAACTGATAGCTCAAAGCTTTTTCAGCTCTCTAGAACAGATTATGTAAATTGTGTATTGCAAAGAGATTTGAGCCTAGCCGGTAGGAATGCTGTAGGGTTTAATTCACCGTCTAAGAAATATCAAAAATCCATCTCAACTTCTAAAACAAATCTGTGTTTGAGATTTTTCAATAGTAACACAGTGTGAGAAGTTGATTTTAATCACCAAATACTGGGTGCTCGTTAAATATTGAGCTACAAACTTGTAAAGCTTTAAAACTGCTAGCCAATGATCAGAAAAAAACCGATTAACATGAATATATCACCCTTTTAAATGTATACCGATTCAAGTTCAAGAAACACGTTTTAAACTCTACTCATTAGAGCGAATTGAGATAATACGAATACGAATTGCAAGTAGCCTGCGACTGAGATTATTGTAAACATGTTTCAATATAAGTACATGCGCATATATATATATATATATGTATATACTTGTATATACTTGTATGTATGTATGTATATATACGGACAAATAGATGAGGTGTTGATTTTTAAACTTCCGAAATGTACGCAAAGTATTGAAATCAGTTTGATTTTAGCCGCTGAATCGTTGAGTGTGCCGCCCAGCGTCTGTTACTAGAAGGAATTATTATTCATATTATATACTAAGTATATACTAATACAATATACTAATACAGGTATGCCATAATTTGTGTAACATTTAATAAAAGTAAAGATAAGATAATTTATTGGTAATACGAAAGAAATATTACCGCTTTTGTTTAAAAAAAAGTGTTGAAAATTTTTCAAAAATACAAACGCTCAAAATTTGCTGAATGTTTGTCGAAAACAGTTACTAAAGCTAATTTTTGAAGTAATTGTGTATATTTTGCGCTTGCTTATCCATGTCGTGAGTTCAACAAATGAAATAATTTATTTTCATTGCCCATTCATGTTATAAACTATTAACAGTTATTAGGGGAAAACCACCTATTCCGATGACATCGTTTGTCAAATCACTTGTTCACCCGCACACAATGAAAATACATATGTACATACGCATACAGATACATATGTGCATATAGCAACATTTTGCAATTAAAATTGAATACAAACTGGAGATGCGTTTGCGAGAAACTTCATTCTATGTAGACACTTACGATACGGCATTTGCTCTCATCTTGTTTACAAGTTTTGGCGCTAATATGTGCTGATGTATATATGTATGTGTGATTAAGGCACTTGCAAATATGAGCACCTTAAGGCACCATCAAGATCATCTTAAGGCTAGCGAATGCGTCAGCGAAATTGGGGTTTTTTGCGGTTTTTTTGCCTCCAATTCAAAGAATTTGATTATGAAACAATTATTTTGGCATATCAAGTCATCTCTTAGTTGGTTGAATCTTTAATCAGTCAAGGTTTAAGCACTTGAAATCTTCATTCAAAAAAATATTTGTTTGTTTCGAGGACAATTTACTCTGTTCTGACAATAAAATTACATACATACATATGTTTATTTAAATATATATATATATATATATATATATTTATATTAAAAAATTTGGGTCACTTATTTTTACTGATAACCCCCAAAGTGGACTGAAAGTAATTATTTAGAAACACTCTCTCTGGTCAGTTTATAATTGTATTATACGAGGTGTGTTCAAAAGACAACGAAAATTTTAGTTTTTTGAAAAAATATTAATTCATTTGTCTACCCTAATGTTGCCGCGTTCAAAATAATTTACATTCGTTACTATGCACTTAAGCCAGCGCTTTTTCCAATCGTCGAAATACTTCTCAAACTCTATTTTTGAGATAGCCTGCAGCTCTTTGCTTGTAAAACGGCGACTCTTTAAACTTTTTTTTTACTTTTGGAAACATAAAAAGTCAAATATACAAGAAGTTGATTTTGATCGTTCAGTTTGTATGAAAGCTATATGCTATAGTGGTCCAATCTAAACTGCGAGGGAGTGCGGGAGGCCTTGCTACTCCTGACCTTCAAGCACCACGTGGGCCTAGCAAACCAACAGCATGGCTTTCGAAAAGTGTACAGCATCACCACAGCCCTTAGCGTCATAAACGCCCAAATAGTTCATGGCCTCAACCAAAAACCACCCTGTGAGAGGATGATCCTCGTATCGTTAGACTTGTCAAAAGCATTTGACATAGTCAATCCCACAATGCTACTTGAGGACATCGAAAAATCTACGCTCCCTCCAGCACTGAAGAGGTGGACTATGAACCACATGAGCGTACGTTCATCATCCGTACTATTTCGAGGTAAAAACTTTAAATTGAGAAGAATTAAACAAGGGATTCCGCAGGGTGCTGTCCTCTCCCCGTTGCTGTTTAACTTCTACATATCGAACTCCCTAAACCACCAGAGGGAATTTCTATCCTCTTGTACGCAGATAATTGCACGATAACGACGTCTGGCAATGGAATCGATGATATGTGCTGAAATGTAAACGGCTATCTCTCCGACCTTTCTCGCTTCCTCGCTGCACGGAACCTAACACTCTCTCCCACTAAATCCTTGACGAAGGAGTACAGACTTCACCTTACATTGCAGTCGATGGCGTTAAAATTGCGACTGTCAATAATCCTACGATTTTAGTTGTGACATTCGATAGCCTGTAGGCCTTCACTCCTCACATGACCGCGATTATTGCCAAAGTAAAATCCTCAAGTCACTAGCCAGCGGCGCATGGGGAAAATACAAGGAAACGTTGTTGGCAAGGCAATCCGCCGGTTCTCAATTATGCCGCACTAATATGATCGCTTGGATGCAGTGAAGCGCAGATTAGAAAGCTGCAAATATGTCAGAACATTGCGCTCCGGACTACAACAGGATGCCTCTTGATGTCTCCCGTCGAACACCTGCACGGTGAGGCTCGTATACTCCCAGTTAAGGAGCATAATGAACTTCTCTCCAAGCAGTTTCTGCTGGGGTGAATTCACAGCTTTTGCAGAAATCATCCCTGCAGTCACCTGCTTGGAGCGAACCGCCTCTAGGAGCATCAAGGGGTTCTTCCTCAACCCCTTCGACTTCGCATCAACATATCTAATACTTGAACTTACCATCATAACGGGATTAGGTACCCGTTACAACAACAACAAATGAACAGCGTTTTGGGAAGAAATGGAAATGTGCAAAATTCAGATCGATAACTATTTTCATTAACGCATAAACATTTCATAAACTCTGGTCTGACTTTTCTGAAATCATACTTAACCATTTTCATTATTTCATTCGCAGATATGTTTCGGTGGCCATTATTACTGAGCATTGTTGCAAGCTTGCTGTTGCACAATCATGCCAGCCCGCAAAATGCTGACTTGGATAAAACCATTAAGGACATTTTTTCACAAAATCCCTCTGTGCCCGCACAAAACACAGGCACAGGTTTCGGCAGAGTTGTTACGCCCGAACCTGGTACGCAACCGCAAATAGAATTCAACTCGACAAGTGGCAAAGCACCATGTAACTGTGTACCCTATCATATGTGTGATCCAAACACGGGCACTGAAACTACACCAGTTGAGGATGGTGAATTTGATGGTTTCGGCTTAATCGACTTGCGCTTCGGCGACGACGATCCTGTGTGTGAACACTTCCTGGACGTATGTTGCGGCAGTCAAAATCAGCATCGCGACAGTCTCACACCGAAACCGCAGGAAGAACGTCCTAATCGGCCTAAAGGATGCGGCATACGCAACGTCGGTGGTATTGACTTCAATATTACTGGAGCTGTCGACAACGAAGCTGGTTTTGGTGAATTCCCTTGGACTGTGGCTTTGCTGCATGCCAATAATTATAGCTACTTCTGCAGTGGTTCACTCATACACCCACAAGTTGTACTCACGGCAGTACATTGTGTAATTGGTCGGCCAGAATCAAGCTTCCTCGTACGTGCTGGTGAGTGGGATTCACAAACAACCAAAGAACGTCTGCCCTATCAGGAACGCAACGTGCAACGGATCATTACACACCCTAATTTTAATCATCGCAATGTTGGCAATAATTTTGCATTGGTTGTACTTACTCAGGCGGTTGTATTGGCCGATCACATTAATGTCGTGTGTTTACCCAGCCAAAATGCGGCACCGCTAGCCGGCGCCCAATGCTTTGCCAATGGCTGGGGTAAGGATGTCTTCGGTGAAGCTGGACGTTTCAGCGCCATAATGAAACGTGTACCACTGCCCATTGTAGATTTCGGCAGTTGCCAAACACGTCTCCGCGGTACACGTTTGGGGCCGAAATTCGTTTTGGATCGCTCGTTCGTTTGCGCTGGCGGTAAGCGCGGTGTTGACACCTGTCAAGGTGACGGTGGCGCTCCACTTGTATGTCCAATTGGTTTGCCAGCGGAGAATCGTTACGAACAGGACGGCATTGTGTCTTGGGGTATTGGCTGTAATGATGATGTACCCGCGGTGTACGCTAGCGTGTCGACGGCGCGAGACTGGATTGACCAGCAAATGTTCTCTTTGGGCTATGGCACAACATCGTATTCCGCGCCTTAAACACGTACTTTCAAATAAAACTGCGATAATGAGATTAAATTAAAGAATTGTCTAAAATTATGAAAAAAACTACTTGTTTTATGTTTATTTTTCTCGATTATTCTTTAAGAAGTAGAAAACAACTAAAAACTGCTACGAACTAAGTATTTATAATGAATGTCAATACAAATTTTTTACAAAATCTAAATTCTCATTTAGTCAGCTTTCAAGTGAAACTCGAACTCATTGTCTCGACCATCCTTTGTAAAAATACGAACGTATGAGTTATTTATACCATACTGCCAGATCGCCAGGAATGGCAAGTAGTGGAATATCAGTTCATTCAGCCAGACACGGAAATTGAGATAACAACGAACTATGCTATACTTGTGTAAGTAAGTCACTATGAAGAGACCATATGTGACGAGCAAACGATCATACCAGCCCAAATCGTAGTAATAAAGTTTCTGCTTCGGATCAATTGTTTCGCCGGGAAGATGGTCAAAGCTAAAGTATTCATACCCTTTTATATAGGTCAGTCGCTTGGTGAAATATAACACTGATCCCGTGGATAATGTTGAGTTAAATGGCCACAATCCTTCAACCAACGCCTTTGTCATTTTCTCAAAGTCCTCACTAGTATTTTCTAAAGCCGGCTGATATACACGTCGCATCACAATATCGAGTCGGAGCTTCGTCTCTGCCCAATCGCGACCACAAATGTTATATTCATCCTTAATGCCAAGCAGATAACCGAGTACACGCCACATGTGCGTTGTACTTTCCAAATACTCTTCGTCGTATAACTGTACACGCGCTGCGCCTAAAGTGGCATAGCCGATAAAACCGAACTGCGTCAATGCGAGGTCCTTTTGCGTAATTTGTCCGGCGCCAAGTTTACTGCACGCGCGACTCGACTTGGAATGCGCTTTGCGTACAGCGCGTAAACTAGTCCAAAATTTTGAGTTTGCTGACGCTGGATGTTCGTACCATGCGTTCGTGTGCAAAATTGTACGCATATAGCGTCGGAAAGCGGTTAAACAGGTGGATGATTGACGTGTACACATGAGCACGCGCAGTATGGACGGGATCGCGAGAACTGCCACCAGACCGTAAAACATGCCAGCGGTGATGAGGAAACGATATTTGGTCATAAACGATTGACCCCTGAATGAGAAAGAAAATTGCTATAGAAAAAGTAATATTTATTATTTTTTTAATATTTCTTCTCCATATATATACATATATGCACATACATACAAACAGTTATGCTGTTCAAATAACACGAAGCAAAGTAAATAATAAAAGAAGTAACATGCGAGCCGCACATCCACTTCTGTTAATGTCGAAAGCACGAGGTTGGCTTTAGAGAGATGGTAGAGGATTTCAACATCTCTTGTGGATTGAGCCAACAGGTTTTGGGTATGAAGCGTGTCCATGCTAGGCTCGCGCCATAAAAACTGAACCAACCTGCAAAAACGACGTTGGATAGTGGTCACAAAAGAGCTGCTTGACAACGTGGCTGAGAAACCCATATCAATCAAGCTCATGATCATCGCAGGTGACGAGATGGGTTTATGACTAGACGTCGAAACTATACAACAATCTAGAGAAAGGCGTTCCAAAAAATGAAAAAACCACGTCAAAATCGGTCGAAAATCACGCTGATGCACATGGCTTTCTTTGATCACTGTGGCCTGGTGCAAGATTAATTCCTTCCACAGCGTCAAACTACTTGGCGGTTTTGTGGGTCTACGTGAAGCCATTCGTTTGTGGGCAGAAAATTCGTGGATTTTTTACCACGATAAGGCGCCGTCATATTCTCACTGGATTGTACTGACTTTTAGGCCAAACACGATACGAAAGCCATCGCTCAGCCACCGTATTCGCCCGATTTGGCGGCATGTGACTTTTTTCTGTTTTCGCAACTGAAAAATCTGCTTCGTTTAACGCACCATGTGTTCATTGAAACTATTTAAAGCCATCCGCTGAAGTCACTGAAAGTTATCCCAGCCGAGGCTTATGAAAAGTCTATGGGAAACTAAATTAAGCGTTGACATGCTTATATTGGCTGAGGAATGAAGTAAAATTTGTAATAAAATACGTGAAAATGTTATATTTCTCTCAGTCTTTGGGTATGTTATCTTATATAATATATGTAGATTTCTAAATTATGGATATAATTTTAAAGGTCCAAATATTTTCAGGGATAAACTTCCAAATGCCCCTTGCTTCATTTTTCCAGAATACCTTTTCTAGAAGTTCCTAAGCAATGTCCAAAGGTTCAATTTTGACGACTTGAAAAAATAACCTACAAATAATTTTTTGGGTCGATTTTTTCGATTCGTTTTTTTTGTGTTTGAAATGTTAATTAACATTCAAAACGTGTTATAAAAATTAGAAAAGTTGTTAAAAATATATTTAGTCAACCGTTTTCATAATATTTTCGATTCAAAAGAACTTTGGACACCCCGGTGTTGAACCGAATAGGGTGATTTTTTTAGAGTACATACAATTAGAATTTTCAAAAAAAAAAAAAACTTTTTTTTAATTTTTTTCTTATTGTACATATATTTAAGAATACACACAGAAAATTTCATATCGTTCCGGTGAATATTTTCGAAATTACACGCAACTTTGGAAAGACGTTTCAGAGTGTTTAGAAGGGCATTCCAAACTATAAACGCGTTTTTCACAAAATGGTGTTTTCAAATTCGGTGGCCAACATTATTCGATAACGGCTAAACCGATTAGTCTCAAATTTTAACACGAGTTTCTTAAATATATTTTTTAGTAATTCATCGAAAATGTTTTCTCACTGATAAATATTTTTTTATAAACAATTTAGGGTCGATATTTTTATTTGAGAAACCGCCATTTTGTCAAAAAAAATTATTTTGCTTGTTCCTTCTGTTTATTATTAGATTTAACATTATTTTAACGAAATTTGTTTTTTTTTTGGTTTTTTAATTTCAGAGGTTCCAATTCAGAGATATACTGGTCACCGCAAAACGTCTTTTTTGAGAGAAGCGCCCGAAGATCAGCTTTTCAAACAAATATTTTTCAGTAAAAATATTTAAGATTTATAATTAAACTGATAACAATTGATTTATGGTTTTTTTATCCAAAATTTTCATTTTTATATGATAAATTTTTTTATTTTAATTTTTAATTTTTTTTTAATTAAATATTTTTTTTTTGAAAAATATTCAGTGTTATATAATAATTGTTTAACATACTTTCTCATGTTATTTTAATTAAAATTTTTTTTATTTCTTTTTTAAATTTTTTATTTATTTTATTTTTTTAAATTTATTTTTGAAATTTTTTTGATTAAATTTTTTTTTTTAATTTTTGTCTTTTCATTTTGTACCATTGTCCCTTATATGTTTTTGGAATTATTTCAGATATGGCAGAAAAATGTTTTTTATAATTAAACTGACAATTGATTTATGGTTTTTTTATCCAAAATTTTAATTTTTATATGATAAATTTTTTTATTTTAATTTTTATTATTTTAATTTTTAATTTTTTGCATTAAATATTTTTTTTAGTCGAAAATATTCAGTGTTATATAATAATTGTTTAACATACTTTCTCATATTATTTAAATTAAATTTTTTTTATCAATTTTTTTATTTATTTTATTTTTTTAAATTTATTTTTGAAATTTTTTTGATTAAAACTTTTTTTTTAATTTTTGTCTTTAAAACTGTTTTTCCGAGCTTGACAATAAAAAATATTCCGAAAAAAAATTTCTTCAATTTTGGCAAAATAATGGCATCGGGTTTTTGAGTGTTTAATCGTCATTTTGGCCGGCCGTGGGATTTAAGTTCGGGCTCCACGCCGCTAGATGACCAAAGCATTGCAATTTATTCGCACGCACACACAGCGCCTTATCGCACTCGATCTCAATTGAATAAGTATTTGCGCGTCGTTTTCATTTAATGTTGTTAACGAACATAAATGAATTATAAAATGCAACAAAATATGTGAGCTTTTTGCTGACTCATTCAAAACATTTATTTACATTTATGTGACTGCTGGTAGCAGATTGTATCTGAGAGCTGAATGAACGGATATGTGTATAATATGGCAGATAAAAATGCTCATAAATATGTAATGAATAATTGTGGTTGTTTAGGATCCAGCAGTACCATCTTTTACTCCAAATAAAAGAAGAGACTTTATTAAAAGTTTAGTAATGATGCTACATTTTAAGGCGATACTTTTTTTTGGTCTCTCTGCTACTTGAAAATCTGACACTTTATAAAAAACTAAAAATTATGTCGCACGGTAAAAGGTTTTAGGTGCATTAGCGGCTTAGCTTTTTCAAAACTTCAATTTTCCATATAAAAAAACAGTAGGAATGTGTAGCACGAACTCTATTTTTAACTTCATTTTATTTAAACAGCGTAAGTATCGAAGAGCTTTTAAGCGGCGGAGATTTCGAATTAACAACAAAGTCTGCTTGTTCAAAAATTAAGTCAAGCGTGAAAAATGTTACAGTGAAATCATCAATATGTACACATACATATGTATGTATGTATATGTATATATGTAAATCAAGATATATGTATGTAAATTCAAAAACGTATCACACAACAAGTGATAGGCTGAAAACCATCGCAATAAAAGAACGGGGAAACTTGAAATTTCTATTTATCCATTAATTTACATATGATTAACAAAGTTACCGCTGTGAAATATTCAGACATACATACATACATATGTACATATGAATTTCCAAAGCGCATAATTTTCATTTTCAAATTTGAAGTTTTAGTGTCAAAAAGAATTTAAATATTCGCACAAATATTTTCATGTATGTATGTATAAACATATGCATATACATTTGTATTATCACATAAAATTATATAATATACCTACATATGAATAATTACATAGTCACATCTACTTACTTCCTGAACAGCGCTTCGTCATACCACGGCGGCATTTCCATTGGCGCGCCACTATCGCCTTCCAGTGCACCATTCTGCAGTAAATGCTCTAGATACGCCTGAGCTGCAGGATTTTCCGACCCATCACTTTCGCCCTTTTTTGCACTACTCACTGTTTCACTACACTTATCCTCGTTAGCACCAATCATTGCTTCCACTTTGGCTATAAAAATCAAAATGATTTAAAATATTCACATGAAAACTGATTTGTAAGCACTCGAAAAGCGTGCAGTTGATTGCCGAGTGGTTAGAAGCTAGTAAAGGCACTTGTTCACAACTATCATTGCTCAACTGTTGAACTATGCCCTTTGCATTGCGAATTTGTTAATTGATTATAATCAATAATTATGATAAAAAAATTTATGAAAAACAAAATACTTTGCATGTAAACAAAAGTCACCTGCCGGCAAACGTGTTGCCATGAAACGCCGAACAAGTCTAGAGTTGTATGCACAAAATTTCGTTAAAGCGCTAAACGAATAAACTGGCACATAGCGACGCAACTCCGTTCAAGTCAGCTGCACGAATTCTCTTGGAGAAAGTGCGATGGCAGTCAGCTGTTGGCCAACACAATATTCAAACACACATACCATACCCACCAACATTAGCCAGATCTTACAGCGGCTTCAAATCGATGGTGCTTTTTGTCTACATACCTGCATATAATCACAGCCACAGAAAACTCAGCAAAGACGTTATGTTAACAGCCTATTTAAGGTCATCAAAATGGTTCATTAAACTCTTCTCATCACTTTGGGTATAAAACCCGTTTGTTTTTTCCATGTAAAGAACTGTAAAACTCATAAAAAATTGAAACAACTTTTATTGCAAATTATACAATTATTTTAAATCAACATGTTCGCTGTTACAACATTGAATATGCTTTCTGACTGAGGACGCTTCACACGATTTGAGTTCTCTGTCCACATTTGCGTGGTTTTAACAGTGAAACTACTCGAAATTATCTCGTAAGCTAAATATAATATTTGCTGTTAGTCGTTTTTTTGTCTCCAGCACTCTCTGAGCATGCGCGTGAGCTTTCGGCAGAGCACAAATGTTTATATTTGTACCGCGTTACAGCTATGTACTATTTTATAAGAAGACAACTAGCGTTTATACACTCTCAGCATTCATCAGCTGTTTGCGACAACATTACAGTGCTGATAAAAATATATGCACACGTACGTTTGATTATTTCAAATATGTAATTAGATAAGTAGAATACATATTTAGTTATTGTATTTGTTGCCAATTTACTTTGTTGGCTCTAGGAAGACAGATCTGTTGTGCAAAGCAACAACCGGCTCTCGGTGTCTATCTGACAAATCACCTTTAGGAGGCTCTCTGTGAAACTACCGGGACTCTTTTCCTGTACAGATCTTTTCATTCGCATAAATGATGTTTTATAGTCTTCTCTTCTTCTACCTCCTGAGAGTTTTTACAATAGTCATTTCATGGTGTTCCTAGGCTGCATGTCTGCCAATTAGAGAGTGACCTGTTAGCACTCCTGCTAGAGTTTTTATGTCATTCCTTTTGAATTTTAATAGTCGGTGTGTGCGACCCACACTCCATTCATGCCACCTTTGTGGGGTTAGTTATTGATTGAAACCGGGCCTGCTTCACAGTTACCAGGGATATCAGTCAGTCCTGGAACCCATTGCAGATTTATTGTGAAATAGGGTGTTAGATCCACTAAGAGATCAAGATCATTATACTTAGCAAGTATCGGCTTTGTCCTCTTCAAAGTAATCCCTGTCCGATAAAATACAGTTTTGACACAGCTTTTTCCAGTTCTCGAAGCAGTCGGAATATAAGTAGCATAGTCTGCAGCGATTCAGTTTCTATCTCCTCAATCGTATCAAAACGACATCCTCGCATTGGCCTTTTGAGTTTGTAGAATAGCCAGAAGCCGCACGCAGTCAAATTAGGCGCATAGGGTGCTTGCGGACCGATTTGAGTTGAGTTTTTGGCAAACAAGTGGCGAAGAACCAATATATTATGACATGGTGCATTTCAGTGATTTTGGCGTAAAATAAGACTTGACGCGTTTGAGACACAAAGCATTCGTCAAAATGTTTAAGCTGAGCCAAATGATACTCAAACGCGGTTTGTCTTTAACGCTTTCTTGGCCCACTTTGAATTCGTTGTATAAGTTTTTTTATCCCATAATTTGATCATCAAAAGCCTTCCTCAATATTTCCAACAAATTCCATCCTATATTAGTCGTAAAGGCTCTTAAGGGGTTACATGGGTTTCCTCGGGTAAAAAACAGCCTTTTTTCAAAATTTTTTTTCTCATATAAAAAATGAAATATTTTCGTAGTACTTTTTATGTTATAAACATACTGTTCACAAAGAAATTTTGGAATTATTGTGGAAAAAAAATATTCAGACTTGACCATTACGACGCCATTTCCGGTGTAGAATTTAATAAGACAATAAAAAAATTCGATTTTTTGAAACCTGTAAACCCATGTAACCCTTAACATTTGTTTGTAAACAAAGAAACATTTAATGGTGTGATTAGTAGTACCGTAAGCTGCATAGTATAAGTACAAGCGGCTAAATCAATTTTTCATAAAAATGCAGAACAAAAATTTTTCCCAAATACTTAGTCAAACGACTGCTGGAGCGCCAAGTCGATAGTACTTCATAAAATTATTCTTAGGTTTTGCCAGTAGAAACAATTACATTAATTAATTTGTTAGATTTATTTAACGTTTATTAATTTCATATTGTGTATCGCACATATTTAGTACTATATTTATTTACTATAAATATTTTGCTACATTTAATAATATGTGTATGTATGTATATTATAAGCTCTTATTTAAAAAATTTATCAATGCTGTTCTATGGCAGACTATTTATATGGGTACAATTCCAATTACATTAATTACTGATTTACATTTTTTTGTTTTCTGCTTTTGTGACCAAAAGAAAAATATTAGATACACGAAAGGTAAGCAGCAATTAAAGTTAACTGCATTTTAAAGTGTATTTAATATTTAATATAAATGATTATTAATAAAAATCAAGCGCAAACGCAGTAAAAATTTTTATAATTTATATTATAACTTTTAATTAGGTGACGTTCTTGACGTTTCGCCGGAATAGAAATAGCTTAGTGAATAGATCTATTATGTATATATTAATCACTAATTTTAAAACGACAAAAAAAGTGTGTACAAATGCAAGCTCTTAATATTTATTTAATGTAAATCCATATTTAATGTCAGTGTGGTATATTTAATGGTAAAAAAAGTGTAATTTACCTATAATTTTTAGAAAATAGTGCAGAAGTTTTCAATACAAGCAGAGGCCAAATATTGTTTAATAAAAATATTGCTTAGGGAACTTTAAAACTCTGTTACGACAGCAATATTCAAAATCTTCAAAAATTTGGTGCAAATATTCTGAATGAGTAGGTGTCTTCGATATGTCAAGTATTAGAGAGCAGCGTATCGAACAAGCTATGCTAGCTGTTCAAACAAACGGTCAGCACTTGCGCTGCAAACCTGCACTAACATGGCTTCTGACGCATGCTCAGTTGTGTAGCATTCCTGTTTAATAAAGCAATTCTCCATTCCGCGTCAACAAGGATTTTAGTGTCTCCTTAGTTCTGTTTTCTATGAACAATTACAATTTATTTAGTCCTACGTTATTGAAAATCCAAAAAAAAAGAATCTTTCATTTTTCATTTTGGAGAATAATTTGTAATTGATGTCATTGAAGATAGCGGTTATAGCACTTTAATGAAGTATCCGCATACTTTCTTGTACGAACACAAATCGATAACTTTGTTACTGCTTTTAATTTAATTTTTATAACAAGAGTTTCTCTCTTCGTGTGCACATATCGCGCATAGAAATGGCGAATCGAAGACAGCTAGTATTTTAAAGACTTACTACTATGAACAAAAAATAGTAAAAAAAAAAAATTTTTTTTCCAATCCTCGAAGGAGTTCTTAAAGTCAATTTCCGGAATAGCCTTCAATGCGATTCTCGTTTATTGTCTTTAATTGACTCAAAACGGTTTCCACGGGGCGGTCGTTACAGTTTGCTGAATAGCCAGAAGTCAGATAGAGCTAAATCAGGCGCATACGGTGGTTGCGGCAGGATATTGTTTAAAACTTTGGCGAAAAACTCAAGATGAATCAAAGCAGTATGCGATGGTGCAAAACCAAAAGTTGTCGGCCAATAATTCCAGACTCTTTATGCGAATCGCTTCGCGCTAAGGACGCATAATACTCAAATAGTATTTCAATATTTCATTCTGTCAACGTTTGGTCGGTCGGCAGGAACTCGGAGTGCACCACACCTCGATAAACGAAGAAAACTGTCACCATAACTTTGATTTTTGACTTGCTTTGACTTGGTTTTATCTGCTTCGGCTCACTTTTGCCCCGATATTCTGGCGATTGATCGTATGATTTCGGGTCGTAAGCATAGACCCAAAAGTCATCGTCAGTAATAATACTTTTCATGACACCCTGGTAGTCGGAAAGCATTGTTTCACAGACGTTAACGCCACTTTGATTTTCAAAAAAATTGAATTGAATTGTTTTCACTGAACCTTCCGATATTCGAACGATGGCAGTAGGATCTCTGACTCTTATTTACCGACTTTTTATTGATTTGCCAATTTCGTCAACGTGTTCACCAAATTCTTTAATATTTTTCATTGACGTGTTTATCATCAAACTTGAATATTTAGAAAATTTTTCGTAAATTAAAATTAAAAAGTCTTACTATCTATTGCCCACAGTTGTATCGCTTTAAAGATCATAATTAAGAATTATTGCGTTAAATTTTGTGGATTTTGTTGTTAAAGTAAGAAATAATGTAGAATTATCATTATATTGGCTTACATAAATCATATAAAAATAGATAAATGCAAAAAAGTAATTTATATATATAAATATGTATATATGTATGTATGTACATTATATAGTTGTTAGTTTACAAGTTCATGAATGCATTTGCTTGCATTGATTTTCTACACTAATTACAAGCTCAAATCGAATTTTTTTCTTTGAGTTTTGCGGTAAATGCTTAAGCTTGAGTGGTACTTGTCGAGTAAGTGAGCTTAATGCATATAAGCTTATGCCTTTAACATATTTAATATATTTGAATTTATTATTTTTTTTGGTAAATTTGTTGCGTCTTATTATTTGTTTCTAACTTAAAATATTATATTTATTTATTTGTTTACTATTTGTAACATTAACAATACCATTAGTCAATGCCAAACAGCTAGCCAGTCATATACATATGTATTTATGCAGTTAAGTTGCAAGCATTTAATTTACAATTAGTTTAGTTTGTGGCAATATCTGTTGCTTAATTATAATGTTAATCTAATAAAACAGTCTTATTAAAAAATAAAACAAAAACTATGACTTATACATTTGCAGTTATACGTATATACATACACATGCACATATAAGACATTAATTTTTATTTGTATATTTATTTGAAATTTTTATTATTCACTTAACATCACTTGCATTGGCTGCATTGGCTATTTCAACGGTTTTAATAATAAATTTCGAAAATAAATATTTCAATAGCCAGTTTATAAGCCCGATATGAGCGACTCGTATTATTAAATTTTAAATAATTTTCATTAATTTAAATATTTTTTTTTAAATTTAAATATTTTTATGTTTATATAAATTTACAAATTTTTATGTTATTTATTGTGTTAAATATAAAAAAGAAACACTGGGTATACATGAAAACTCGAATGTTGTCATTAGCTTATGGCGTATATAGTATGTGTAATGAATATGTTTAGCATTCACGGCGTATTTTGACGACGCTAATTGTGATAGTGTCTGCATATTTGATTAATCTATTCATCCATATACATTTATACATATGTATGTGTCTAGTAAATTGTCTCTAGTTTCCAAAATTGTTGTTTTTTCCAAACACCCCACTGAAATTTAAATCTTTGTTCAAAAAGGATATTATCATTTTAAACCGCGTCTAAACATATTTCTTTACTCACATATTTAACATGTGACTTTTTGATATTTTGCATTAGACAAGTAAACCCACAACCGTAAAAGGTAGTAGAAGACTCGTCACTCTACAAAAAAGTTCCCAATGGTTTTTCCCATAAAGCCACTCCTTTAAAAGTTATGCGCAGTTAAAGTTATGTATCAAATGCACTGAGGCTCAGTAGTTCAGTAACTGAGCATCATGAAGTACCATGGCGTATGAGCAACACAAAATTTATAAGGCGCTTGTCTGAATGCTCAGTACATCTGATGAATAACTTTAATTGCCTATAACTTCTAAAAAAATGTTTTTATAAAAAAATCACTCACACCTTTTTGTAAAGCGAGGAATTTTGAATTAGAAAATCATCTTCTCGAAGTTGTAGGTTTTTTGCTTAGCAGATAAAAATGTATTACAAAAGATCAAAACAACCCATATTAAATATATGGGAAAAGTAAAATGCTTTTGACACGATTTAAATTAAAAATAAAGACCTTGTTTGACAAAATAAAGTCAACTTGAAAAGACACATATGTATGTAGGCATGTATGATTAATATGTGTGGCAATGACATGACATGCAATGCCGTGATCGTTGTTTGGTTAAGGGGTTACATGGGTTTACGGGTTTCAAAAAATCGATTTTTTTTATTATCTTATTAAATTCTACAAAACCTCAAGAATATTGATAAATTTTCAAGTTAATCAGAGTAATAATTTCGGAGCTACAGCCTTGAGAACTTGTCAGCTAGAAACTAGCTAGGCTAAGTGCGCCGTCTTTAAACGCGTTTTTCTCGAGTACACAAACAAGTCGGTTGGCAAGATTTCTGACTTGGAAATTTTCATTTTTTTTTGTAAAAATGTCTGTTAGAAACTAAATTTTCAGTTTTTTACCTTCGTCCAAGTTCTAGGTTAAGGTTTTAAATAAAACACGTATTTTTTCACTTTAGATGATCCTGTAAGGAGTTATCCTGCCAACGCGGTCGCATCTTTTTTCCTAAGGGTCACCGGAAATGGCGTCGCCATGGCCGAATTTAAAATATTTGCTTCCAAAAATTTCAGAATTTCCTTGTTAATTGTGTATGTTTGTAAGAAAAAAAATTTTAATAAAATTTTTAATTTTTTATATGATAAAAAAATTGTTGAAAAAAGTCTGTTTTTTACCCGAGGAAACCCATATAATCCCTTAAGATAAATCAGACGAGTTAAGAACGCTAGAAAAAAATGTGTCGATAATATAAATAAATAGCTTCATTTACTTTTGAGCGTACATCATATGTAAGTAACTCAATAAATCTATATATGTATGCTGTTGGTGTATGTTGTTTAGGGATATGCGATAGATATGCTCCATGCTGCCAATTTTGATTTCATAATTTATATTGCTGCTGTAAGTATGGGTGTGGTTGTTGTTGTTGTTGTAGTCGCTAGTGTTGATGCCGTTGTTGCTGTTGCTGTCACTTTAGTATCATTAACATCTACAACTTTGGTAAAAGTTTGCGCTTCCCCCGACTCTGGGCTGACCGTTGTCGTTGCTTTTTGGTTGGCAATCAATTTTCGCTCCGAGCTATCACTTTGCCTGCCATCATTACTTAGCAAACTCTTTTCGTTTTGTGCTTGCTGCTGCTGCTGTTGTCGTTGTTGCATAGTTGGACTATTTACTTCTTGGTGGAAACGATTACGCCGCAAAGTTTTCACCGGCTCCATTGCATCAACCGCCTCGCTCATGCCTGCTTGTGCTTCGCCTTCAGCATTGCCGGTATGATGACGCAAATGTTGTTGCCGATAGTAGAGCTGCTGTTGTTGTTGCTGCCGATGGTAGTGATGTTGTTGCTTCCATGGCTTACGTTTCAAATTTGTATGCGTCGACCACCTGTTTCCGAAGTTAATTCAATTTCATTGTATTTCTTCTCATTTTCATAGGTGTGAAATTACGGTACTCACTTTGATAGTTTTCTTCGCTTTGCCAGAGGCTCGTCATAGTCTAAGCGACTGGAAATAAATGAACTGACACCCGAGGCACTTTGGGCAAGTCCTGAAACAAAAATTAATGTTTGCAATTTTTAATTGTTTTGAAGTAGTTACAAAACATAACATAAAATTGGAAAACCAAAAAAAAAAAAATAAAATAAAAACAAAGAAAATTTTTGGTCAAATACAACATTCGTATATATTTCAACTCTCTCATTAGTTTTTTTTTTCAGAAAAGTAGCAAACTTTCCTCTAATCTAATTTTGATAACTTTCCATTTTTCAAAAGCTAAATATGTGCTAACCTTGTTTTCGTTTGGTGCCCCTTTGCACCGAGCGCAGCGCACTTTCATTTTGCTGTTGATGATGCTGGGTTTGATGCCGTTTGATTGTACAGCTTTTTCCGCGACATCCTTTCAGCTTTTCCAAAGTATCATGCATATACGATTTCTCTTCGTTTGTTAGTGTTGATGCTCGATTTTGTGTTTCGAAGGGATCTGAAACGATGTGGTTGAAAATAAATATATTTTTATTGAATCAATATTTTTTATGTTAGAAAAAGTACGTTTGATTAAAATAAAGCATTTTGGAAGCAACTAAAGGGTGATCCATTTCAAGATTCCCTAGTTTTTTAAAGAAAAAATACAGAAACTTCAAATTTAATGGAAATGTCTATTATGATTCGAACGAGCATTCTTTGGCTTTTATTTTATGAAGATTATCTCTTTCAAATGTTGGGCACGGCTGCGTCTCATATGGTCCATCCGAGACCAATGAGTCCAATTTTCGATGACTCGTTCGAAATTTCGACTGGTAACTGGCGAATGACACTGGTAATGTTTTTCTCCAAGGCCTGAATCGACGCCGGATTGTTCGAAAAGTCTATGACTTTATTCTTTACATACTCTCCACAGGAAAAGGTGTCAATATGATATCACATGATCTTGATGGCCAATCAACCGGCCCAAAACGTGAAATTATCTGCTCACCGAAGTGTTCTCTCAATAAATTCATTGACTGAAGGGATGTGTGGGAAGTGGTGCCGTCTTGTTGAAACCAAATGTTGCCGAAATCACAAGCTTCAATTGTAGGCATCAAATAGTCGGTTGCCATGGTGCGATAATGGTCACTATTGACAGTTATGTTCTCACCGGCATAATTTTTGAAGAAATATGGGTCGATGATTCCACCGGCCTACAAACTACACCAAACCGTTGTTTTTCTGGATGAAATGACAGCTCTTGAATCTCTTTAGGTTGCTCTTTGTCCAAATGCGGCAATTTTGCTTGTTTACATACCTATTGAGCCAGAAATGGGCCTTTTGGAACTTTTCAAGAGCCCATACAACAAAGCGATATCGTTTGGGAGCTTCAAGCGGCTTTTGTTCTTGCAACAGCTGTATTTCGTACGCTTTCAATTTAGGATCTCGACGTAAAATGTGCTAAGTCGTTCCATACGTCAGGCCGAGTTGTTGCGAACGGCACCGAATCGACTCTCCACGGTCTGCGGGTACACTCTCAACTACGGCTGCTATATTTTCTACACTGCGTGCTGGACGTGGTCTATTCGGACGAATATTATCCAATAATGAATACTGTGTCTCTCTAGATGGGTGGGTTTTCAGAACGTGAATTTTCGTAAAAAACTTCAAAAATATGTCAAAAAAAGGCTATTGAAAAAAGCACCTCTACTTGGATCACCCGTTATATTTGTTAGGATTGCAATTCTAATTGCAAGATGATTCTTAGGATTCAATTGAATTTTAATTGAATTATTTTTGGTTAATTTTTTAATCCCGAAAATCTTAATTAAAAATCATTTTTAATTTTCAATTCCAAATACTCAATACCGATTTGAAAAAGTATGTAATCCCAAGTACCGGCTTTAAAAATTAAATATATATTTTTGAGCCTAAACAGCATTAAGAAAATATATTAACAAATACTGGAGTAACCAAAAAATGTTAATCCTTACTTTATAAGTAAAAAAAGTCTTGAAATTTCAATTTTTCGCGCTGTCTTACAATTTTGAACTAAAGCGCGTACAGAGCCATCATATTCAATACTCTAGAATAGTGTTTGGCAAATTACACATTAAAACGATTATAATTAATTATTTTCTTTCTGATCTTGGGATTAAAAATTAAATTTTAAATTTTTAGTTCCAATTTGCAATTAACAATTAAATAATATATTTTAATACCAACTTTTTGGTTTAAAAAGTGAATTTTTGAATTGAAAATTTTAGTTTTAAATATTTATTTTTAATTCTTATATTTATTTAGATTTTCAATTTCTAATACCTATTTTAGTATTAAAAATTGAAAATTTAATTCAAACTGAAAATTTAATTTTTAACCCAACATTATTTAATTAATAAATTCGCAACCCTAGTTATATGACAGTTTTAATTTTTCGTTATATAAGCCATTATAACTCACCAATTTTCAAATTGTAAAACGTTATCAGGCCCGTCGTGAATTCACAGTATAAATAATTGTGTGTTGCATTTATAGTGCGCACACATGAATAAGTATTGTTGTTGGCATTCATGCAGAAGCAGAAGGGACTATCATTCCAAAGTGGCGCCGTACGCCAATGCATATTGTCATGGGAGAAACAATTCATTTTCTCTGAAAGGCATTCCTTCTCCAGACGTGCCTTCTTAATGCGCTTCCGTTCCTTTTTGCGCTGACGCTCTTCTTTCAGCTTACGACGTGCCTCGCGCGCAATTTCCTTTGAATCCACATAACTGTAATGTGGAATTGTTTTTCGTTAAACATTTTTGTATTAAAATGCATTTATAACTGAATTCTACGCACCTCTGTGTATCCGGCTCACAATAACATTCGGCTGGTTGGCCTTTTTGCTGTTGAAATGGGTCAGCGTTGTGCGCGCTGCCCAAGCCGGTGAAGATTTCTTTTTGGCCAACATTGTTGAGCGACTGTTCGTCCGCATGTGGATCTTTAGTGGTCGCTATGTAAAATAAGTCAATGGAGTCAAAGCAAACAAAATTAATTATGAATGCTACAAGCTTACCCTCACTGCTACCGGAAACGCCATTGCTATCTGACGGTGAATTTGTTGTTGACCACTGCAAACGCGTCATTGTGGTGGATGATGTTGTAGCTACGTCATTTATGGTTGTTTTGGCATTAGTCGCTGTAGTGTTCGCCACTGAATCTCGGTCTCTGCTGTTGATTGTTGTAGTTCGCATGCCGTGCATTGTTCGCATGGTTGTTGGTCGCGTTGTCGACGATGACGTCGCTGATGCTGGCGTTTGCAGTGTGTGTACTGTTTGCGGTACCGTTACATTTGGTGTTTGAGGGCGACGTCGTCGCTGTGTTTGCATCTGACCGCCATTTTGACTGCTATTGCGGCCCTGAAAGCGACTTTTGCCAAAAGGACTCTTACCACTATAACCATTCGTGCCAGCTCCACTGCCATTATCATTGTTAATATCATTGCTGTATGTATTTGCAACACCAATTTGTTCTTGTGTAAAATAATTCATATCAAATTCGCGTCCCTCCAACGGTTTATCGTAGCGCCGTCGACCATTGCCGACAGGCAAATGTTGTCGCTGGTATGTGCGGTGATTGTAGTTTTGGTGATTGAAGCCACCACGCTGATAGAAATTATTATTGCTGTTGGCACCAGCACCGCCGCCACCATTGCGGCGACGTGCTTTCTGCCTTCGCCCCAAGTAATCCGACATATTGTAAGGCAACTCCTCGCCGTGCTCTTGCTCTTCCATGCGATGTCTGTTCACACCACTACCACTTGTGCGTGGCGCATAGTCTCTATCCCAATACCTTCCTGAATTGTAATGCAATTGTTGCTGTTGCTGTTGCTGTTGGCCCTGTTGTTGTTGTTTATTCTCGCGCATCTGCTTCTTAATATCCTTTAAATGTGTTATTTTGTCCTTGAGCACTTTGATTAGCATATCAATTTGATTGCGTGACTTGCGCCATGTCTTTTCATCATCGTAAATAACATCGGAGCAGTTGACCTTGCCCGTTTGCGACTCAATGTAACAACGTGTGCCCACACGACCACCCACCTTGGGAAACTTACCACTGCGTACGAAGCCAGATGCCGACAAGGTAGTTGTGGAATTAGGTTGATGCGCGTCATTTGGTGCGATAAATTTTAATTCGAGTGTTTCGAGCGTATTTTGTATTTCCTGTATAACTTTGGAGATTGCATCGTTCGATGAGTTGTGGCCCACTTTTCCGCCTTCACCGCCATTTACGATGTCAGTGGAAGAAGAAGGTGTTTCGAAGAAGCTGGACATTAGCTCGCGTTTGATACGCTTCGGTTTCGTCAAATGTGCTTCTACAGTGGAAAGTGTGTCTTGAAGATCGAGCAGTTCTTCCATCTCGTATGGCAGCTCGGTGTGGAAGACTTCATTGGAATCAGAGTGTTCATCTAATGAGCGTTTATTACGACGTGAAAATCTTGACTGATTTTGAGTTCTGTGAGCAGATAAGAAGGAAAATTATGTTACTCGAAAATTTTTCTAATAACAAAACAAAATTGGAGTCCGGAATATATTAAAATAGAATTCCCAATTCTAAATATCAATTATTTTCCACATTACATTTTACAAGGTAAGGGATTTAAATCGATAGTATAGAGGGTTTGTCCGGAAAGTAATAGTACTGATTTTACCGACTGGATTCGGTAGAGGGCGTTCTAAGCTAATGAACGAGTGGCTGGACAGTTGTCTCCGAGCACCTGGAGATTCAGGATAAACATTTTCGCATGCATTCCGCGATTAAGTTCTGTGTGAAACTCGGTAAATCTGCCACAGAGACGTTTGATATGATCAATCGGGCTTACCCAGATGATGCTTTAGCAAGAAGTGGGGTGGTGGCACCAGGCTTTTTTGGAGGGTCGGGAGGAGGTCACTGATGAAGACCGGAAGAATAAGCAAATACAAAGTGAAAACGATGCTCATTGTCATTTTTGACATCAAAGGCATCGCCCACCATGAATTTGCGCCTCCTGGACAAACCGTCAACGCCAAGTTTTAGGTTGAAGTCCTCAATAGACTCAAACGAAGGGTCAATCGGGTTCGACAAGTTTTTAAAGAATTCTAACGATTGGTTCAATATTTTTTTATATTTAAATTGACTCATTCTTATTCCTTTCCTGAACCTGTAGCTTAAAAATGGCACGAATTAAGCTTTACCTTTTTCGAATACGATCGCCTTCGAAGTAATTGCGGTTCGTTTTGATTTTCGTGTAAACAACGCCCTCTGGAGTAAAGCAAGCACAATTACGTTTAGTGTCCTTCTTCGAAAATTTAGATATCTCTTCGAGATGATGCTGAAGCTGCAACTAAAGTATGACAAATCAGTTCATAATATTGAATTGTGACAAAAAATGTTACATAACTGACTGAAGCGAAAATTATGTGGACATCTAGTACAGAGGTACAAAAAGTACAATATCATTCGTTACTCACATGAAATTTACACTTGTGTTTCCGCCAACGACCATCCTCGTTCACACATTTCCACTTCTGTCCTGGGCGACAATTTTCCAACAAGGCCGGATCAGAGCATTCGGAGTTCAAGCGCATCATTTTCGTCATATATGGCGCCATCATTGGTAGATTATTGTCGAATTGATCTTGTTGTTCCTGCTCTAAACCCTCTTCCTGAGCTGTTTCCTCTTCTACATCTTCTTCTATATCTTCATCTACCACACCTGAAGAAACGTCATCCTCAGTATCTGTGTCTAAATCATCTTCAGCATCATCTTCTATTTCCGTGCCCACTCTCCCTTCTGTAATAAGCGATAATTAAATATATATATATATATACTCGTATAAATATGATTTAGCTATTTCTAATTACCTATTTCCGCTTCTGAACCCACGTCCTCTTCGAATTCGGTATCTTCATGTGATTCCAAATCGATCAGATCTATTAACGATCTTGCTGTTGTACTCTCGTTGAACGGCGACTCGTTTATAAATGTGCTATTCGCTAGCCTCATATTCTGGCGATCGGCTTGTAGTCGTAAACGAGATTCCGCAATTTGTTCGGGTGTCTCACGCCGGCCGGAGCTCTCAATTAAAAATGTATCTGGCCACTGTTCGCGTACATTACGCTGTCTGCTGAAAAGCAGTGGCAAAATGCTGCGCCCATCCATATGCTGAGGCGTTGAAACGCCACCGATATCTAGGAAAGTGGGCGCTAAATCCACATTCAAGACGATTTCGTCCACACTGCGAAAAGGTGTGATAAGTAATTGCATAACTGCCAGTTCATTAATTAAAACTCACACTCTTGCTGGCTGTATACCTGGTCCACGTATAAGGAAAGGTACACGCACGTCAAACTCAAATGGGAAGCTTTTACCCTTTATCAAACCGAACTGACCCAAATGATAACCATGATCGGAGGTATAGATAATATATGTATTATCAAGTTCACCTAAGGCTTTGAGTTCATTGCAGACACGTTCAACAGCAACATCTACACTCTGTAAGGTTTGTAGTCGCTTTGTCATCAATAGATTCGTGAAACGTTTATGAACTGGTTCCATTGGTTGAGTAACGCGTAGTATCCACTGTTTGTCCGGATTGGGCGCGTGGTCATAAGATGGTGTGCTATTCGTGTAACAAGAATTAATAATTTCAAGAATACGTAAATCTAATAGAGACAATTGAACTCACTGATGTGTCGTTACGTTGAAGAAGAGATGGCTATATTGTGGCGCTGAGTCTTCGGGCCCATGTGGCGCCGGAAAACTCATAGTCAACATCACAGGTTTTCTTTGGTTTTGTTGTTTCGATGATCGTAAAAATGCGATTGAGTCATTCGCTATCAAATCTGGATAATAGTCCTAAGAGGGTTGAGAAATTATTGAAGAATATCAGATAAAATAATGCAAATTGATTAAAAATCGGTTTAGTGTTTTATAAGTTTCAGTCGACGAGTAATTTTGGCGGTAGTCAGAAGATACCGAACACTTGACAAATTTGGATAGGACAATTAATTGTTATTGAAATGACAGATTAGCCTTTAGAGTACCCAAACCACAAGAAATGTGTACGTCGTATTAAACTGAATAATTCGAGAGATAATTGGCTATTTACAAAATCGTGTACACTCACCTTTGCGTACTCGAATCCATGCTTGATCTTCTGTCCGTTCATATTGATGCTGTAATTATAATATTTGGAGTTCATAATGAGACCACCCCATTCCCGCCAGCCTGGTGGTATGTACGATCCATTGTATTTGTTCAGGTACTTGCCAAAATACCCTGTGCGATAGCCGGCATTCGAGAGATATGTGGCAAAGGAGCGAGTTTCGTGCGTGGCCTGCCATTGTGGACTCGAGCAGTTGTCATTATTGGTGAAGACCATGTGATTGTGCACGTACATGCCGGTTAGCAGTGATGAGCGCGCCGGACAGCACATTGGCGTGGTGGTGTAGGCGTGACGGAATTCTGTACCGCCATCTCGTAGCCAACGCAGTGTACGCGGCATAAAATTCAATGAACCCAACTCGACGTCCTGGTCATCGGTGAGTATTAGAATAATGTTAGGCTTACGTTCACGTGCCGGAAATGCCGACGAGTCACGCGAGTCACGTGAGTACCGTTTGGAGTGCGCTGCCGACGAAGCATCGGATGAGAACGATGCAGGATAACTACCGCTGAGGTAACTTGCGGCGTAGCCACCAACCGCGGGATTTTGTGTGTGGCCACGATGCTGGCGATATTGACGAGAGTGCTGCTGCGGTTGATGATGATGTTGCGTATGTTGTTGGTGCTGATGTTGATGTGTACGATGTTGATTCGCTCTATCCGGGCCATCATATGTCTGCCCAACCTGGTCCCCTTCACGCTTTTCGCGTTCGTGCAGCTCATGCCGGCGATGATGTTGCTGCTGTCGTCGCTGCTGCTGATGGTGTTGATGTTTCCGATTTTGTTGGCTATGACGCTCATTTGTTTTATATTCATCTCGCAAATCCTCATTTGCGTATATGCTCGTGGTTGGAATATTCTCTTTGGCCGCAGCTGTCGTCAGCAACAAATTGAGCATAAATATTAGGGATATGGCGGCAATAAGTGCAATTTGCTGTTTTCGCTCCGACTGCATTTTGTTGCTGTTGTTATTTGCAATTGCAGTCTCAAGTATATTTTATTGCCACTATCACAGTTTCATTCGGGAAAATTTGTATTTTTTTATTTGGAGTCGATCCAAATTGGCGTAATTTTACGGTTATTTATCGGACGCTCAGTACTACGTCATGTTGACAGCTTTATGGAAATTTCATTAGCTAGAGCAATTAATAACGGCACAAATGTGTGTAGTACTCGTATTTGTATGAGTTTGTCTCATGACCTCTTCAAACTGGAAAGATTCGTGAGAAGATATGTATGTATTTATATAAAACATAATTAGAGATTTCTGTTAATTTTGTATTAATGACAATATTTGATAATAATTTAATGATGAATAACTAATTAATATGTTTTTGGGAAAAATCGCATGGGATATAGTAGTTGCTGAACAAAGTAAATTAAGTTTGCACGAAGTTTGTAATATGCAGAAGGAAACGTCGGATACTCTTAAAGTATATACATACATATGTAAATGTATAACCTGTGCTGAAAGCGATTGCAAGCGACCTGGTCGGTCGGTCGTGGTCAGCAGTAAAGGGCCAGCAACTTGACTGGGTGTTAGGATCCGCGAAATTGGGTAGATTAAGGGGGTACTTGAGAGGGAGAAAGCGACCGATAGGTGCTACATTAAGTGATTCTCAGTGCACCCCATTGTCGCGACTCCGCATTAAAGGGTCTACAAGCTGGGCATCTTAAGATGTCAGCTGTCTACCCAAAATACTGAGACATTTTTGAGCGCCCTCACCAGACACAGATTGGAGGGATTATACAGTTCAACTGCCAGGAATCGTATACCGTGATGTGTGAGTTGGGAGGTTGTATGACTCCCACCGCCAGTATGATATTGCCTTACCACCACCACTGGTTGATTCAGTTATGGGTTCTTCAACGACCTTGGGATGATTGTCACTAGTAGTTGTGGATTCTTCACAAAATTTCAGTGAGAGGAGATCCAGTATGATTGTCACTAGACTAAAAATTTAGTGAGCCCTAGAGCCTGGCTACCACTACTTCCGAGTAGTAGCGTATTTATCCTAGGGCTGGATGCGAATGCGTCGCGATTAACGATTAGGATTAGCGACTCCTGGTCACCATTTCAGAGCAGTATGGAAGCTCAACTGGTTGGAGTTTCGGCTACGAGGTCTGCCCTGAGAGACCTTGGGGAGCAGGAGCCTTTTTAGTTCACTACAACCTGTTCATAAAGCACGACCTTTCGGGGAGTATCATGGTGGTTGTGGTTAATACCCAAATGCGGGAAGAACTGAAATTTTGTCAATTCAATGTGGAGTTGATTCCAACCGGGTGCCGGACCCAAAGTACGGCAGATGTTTTAGATGGGCGTCGAACCCTACTAAGGTGGTTAGTGTGTCCATTGCACACTGCCAATTGGTACTGAAAAATGTCTGGAATTTTCAGGGCGCTTATCAACGCATTGGTGGGATCCGCTGTGCTTTTAGGCGCAGTCGGCTAAGACTGTCGACAACAGGTATCCACGTTAAACACACCGGTAATTGTAAGTCCGTTTGTCTGCCCGTCTGTACTAGTCGCTCAGTTTTTGAGAAATCGGTCTGAAATTTTGCTGACGTCCTTTTTTCTCCAGGAAAATTTTTCTATTTTACAAAATGTCTCACCAAAACTTGAAGTAGATTATTGCCCAAGATAAGGCTGCAATCTTCAAATATATCCTTCAGATTGGACCACTAAAGCACTTAGCTGCCATACAAACTGACCGATCATAATCAAGATAAAGATCTTTTTATACCCTTTGGCATAAGATGGGAAAGAACAATATTCATGATGGTATCTACCGAAGAATGGTCACTTAGAGCCTGCTTACCGCAAACCAGTATTTATAGTTAAGTGCAACTGCCAAGATTTAGTTTGCCACACTTTAAATAATTCACTTGCGTTTTCAAATTATTTTCGGTTAAGACCTTTAGTTTGAAATGACTCGAAGGAAAGCACATTTTAATTTTGATTACAAAGCGTTTTAAATCTTCTCAAAGCACTATGCCACCCGACCGAACTATCAATTACTCCATAAACCGAATATGCGCCATGAAGTGCACATAGTAGACTTTTCAAACCTTTTAGCACCATTTGCCCACAAACAACATACATAAAAATTTTATTGTAATAGCCCATTAAATGTAAGTACGTGACTTGGTCCTTTCAAATCACTGAATCAATTTCAAAAAATTGCAAATCTCCGTCAATTGACATTGACACTTCCGTCGGGCTAATAACACCCGAAATGGCGACATTGAAAATACTTTAGCGCAGCCATCCCTCTCACCGTTCTACATTACACTTTCAATTTCATGAATTCCATGCCAAATTGTTCACTCCTTTATCATGAATATTAAGTGTCGGCATGTGACCTTGATGCCATCGACATACATATACACATATGTCGGTATAAAGGAATGTTGCTGTTCATTAAATATTTTCACTATGGCAAGCGAACGAGCGCTTAAGCCAAAAGCTCGAGCAGCATTGTACTTGCACAATAGAGTACAGGTTCAAATGCAACCCGACGCCGCATGCCACTTCGTTTAAGTATGAAATTACGTTAACGTAAGTGTGTAAGTTGCTTTGAAGGTATGCGCAGCTACAGCTGGTGAGCAATGAAGTGGAACTAGTAAGATACGAGTAGTTTGTAGACGCCTACGAACAATTTGTTATGAGGGAAGCTTTACTTGTAGGTTCGGGCCGAACGATTAGTTAAACAGGAAGCTTTACTTCGAGCTTCGGCATTGTACGTATGTATCAAAGAACATTTTTTATGTAAAATAAAAGAATAACAATTTTCAACTATTTATATTTAATTTTCTAGGGGTACGAGTAGTAACTCCATTAAAGGGCAGACACGAGTGGTGCCTCTTAGAAACTGTCACAACATTTTTTTCTGCAGTCATTGAGCGTTTTAAATTCAAAATGTAAATTAGTGTTTCTATTTCATTGAACGCCCACTGTATTTTGCACTGTTCGCACAATAAATTTCATTTCATTTTGGTCCAGCACTAACTTTTCCTTTTATTATTACATAACATTCCTTTTGTAGGCCAATCTGAAGTGTGGAAATACTTTCCAAGAGTGTCCGCCCTCATTGTCGTTTCCTGCTGCCAAGCCTTTGCTTGCGGTTCTTGCTGCTAAAGAGTCACTCTGTCACATGGGGACATGCGTTATGGTGGAGGCGTTGCAGTGTCAAGCAATTCACATTCATTTCCCGCCTTTTGCACTAACAAAAACACACATGCGACATTAAATAGGAAATATTATAAATGTGTGTTCATATAATGCAATGTGCACTCTTATGAAATTGCACACCCAGCAATAAATTCAGATTTCTCAACAGAAGGGTGCAAAGAGATAAATTTGCGGGTATTTTGAAACCACGCAAAATAAAAGGTTGTACATGCCTGCATTTGCAGACAAGAAAATAGAGAGGCCGAAATGCGTGAGTAGGAAGAGCTTGACAAGCTGGCCGACAGGGGTAATGCTTAAAGATTCAACGAAAAGATACGGTGGTTTCAAGACCGGAGCATACTCTTGTAGAAACCCCAAAAGTGATCTAGTGACTTATGTCCGAGCATACTGCAATTATGGAGGGAACATTTCTCCAGCCTGCTGAACGACAATGAAAGCTTAACACCAGGAGATGTTGAACCCGATTCCCCAATCGATGAAGATGAAGCAGACGTTCCATTGCCCGACCATGAAGAAGTTCGAATAGCAATTACCCCTCTGAAGAACAACAAAGCGGCGGGGGCCGATGGATTGCCGGTCGAGCTATTCAAACACGGAGGCGAAAACTGATAAGTGGCATGCATCAGCTTCTTTGTAAAATATGGTCGTACGAAAGCATGCCCGACGATTGGTATTTAAGTATGCTTTGTCAAGTCTACAAAAAAGGAGACCCCACAATCTGCACCAACTACCGTGGGATAAGCCTACTCAACATCGCATATAAGGTTCTATTGAATGTACTGTATGGAAAATTAAAGCCCATCGTCAAAAAACGGATTGGACCTTATCAGTGTGGCTTTAGAACTGGACAATCTACAATCGACCAGATTTTCACCATGCGCCAAATCTTGGAAAAGACCCGTGAAAGGGAAATGGACACTTCTTCGCCGATTTTAAACCCACCTTCGACAGCATGAAAAGGAAGTGCCTTTTTGCCGCTATGTCTGATTTTGGTATCCCAAAAGCTCCGTCAGGATCGAGAAGGACCTCTCTGAATCGTTCGATACCAAGCGAGGTTTCAGACAAGAAGACTCCCTATCGTGTGACTTCTTCAATCTATTGCTGGAGAAAATAATATGAGCTGCAGAGCTAAATAGAGAAAGCATTTCTATAAGAGTGTACAGCTACTGGCGTACGCCGATGATATTGATATCATTGAACTCAACAACCGTGCCGTTAGTTCTGCTTTTTCAAAACTGGAGAAGGAAGCGAAGCATATGGGTCTGGTTGTGAACGAGCGCAAGACGAAATATCTCTAGTCACCAAACAAACAGAAGTCGCATTCGCGACTTGATGAGATTTATGGTCCTATGCGCATTGGCATACCGCAGTCGATGGAACGATGAGCTATATGAGATACAACAGGACATTGACATAGTTCAGCGAATTAAGAGACAATGGCTACGATGGCTAGGTCATGTCATTCGAATGCATGAAAACACTCCAGCTCTGAGAGTATTCGACGTAGTATCCGCCTGGGGAAGCAGAAGAAGAGGAAGACCTCCACTCCGTTGGAAATACCAGGTGGAAAAGGACACTTGGAATCTCCAATTAGCGCCAAACAGCAAAAAGGAAGTACGACTGGCGCTGTTGTAAACTCCGCTATAACAGCGCGAGCGATGTCTAGGCCAATGAAGAAGAAGCAGATGTAATAAAAAATATAAATTCTAGTGGTTTTTTGCACATTTAGACTTGTAGATATGGGCAAATGCAATTCGTACATGAAAGAAAATTGTCATATATTGAAAAATATTTTTACACTAACATATTATTTGATTTAACTAGTAATTTTTTTTATGGGCGTGAAAAAACAACTTTTTATTTGTATATTTCTAATGTAGACATAACTAGAAATATGCTATATAAATGTGCTATTAAAATCATATTCGCTTACGAGATATCGAACCCCAAAGCCGACCTTGTGCTGACGTTTCTTTATTTATCTCTAAACGCGCTTCCCGCTTAGTGTTTTTTCAAGTTTTGGGAGAACAATCACAGATATTCGTAATCTGTACATTATTACTGATTAATGAAACATCTTGCTCTCTTTAGACACGAGCAGCTTAGGATCTATCTTTTCGATTTGCAGTGAATATCTTTAGTGAAGAAATAGGTAAGTGGAAAGTTCGACGGGAACGAATAAATAGTGTCCAAATAAGTTTAAAAAAAAAAGAAAAAACGTTAACTTCAGCTGAACCGAAGCCACTATAGCGGTCCCATCTGAACAAAATCTTCGGAGACTGTACCGTTGTTTTGAACAATAAATCATAGCAATGATAAATCTTAAAGATATCTCGTTTTTTCTTATTGTTTTTCATACAAAAACTTAAATTTAATCGTTCAGTTTGTATGACAGCTATATGCCTTAGTTGTTCGATATCGGCGGTTCCGACAAATGATGAATGTACAAACATAATGATCCTGTTAAGGGTACAAAACAAAAAAACAACTGTGAAGAAAAAGAACAGGTCTCATACACACATATCGTCATCTAAAATGCAAAATAACGTAACAACATTTTCGGAAATTTACAGAGGAAAGAATGAAACAAATAATGAAATGAAACATGAGAGCAACAAAATTTAAATATTGGTTAAAACTGTGTTATATCTTACAGCAGAACGTTAAAATGTTAGGCATATGTACTTATGTATGTATATGTATGTAATTTGAAGTAGTGGATCGTTATCAATGAAACACTCAATTTCGGGCGCAACGGCTTGGGGGGCGGCAAAACGATCTTCGCTGTTTTTTAATATTCAGAAAAATACTTCCACAAATTTTTTTACAAAATTTATTATCAAAGATTGTTGTACACTCACAATGTAATAATCTGAATAACAATGAAAAATATTAATTTTTACTCGAATACTCTTCAGTCTTTGAATTTGTCTTATATCTTTTGGCTTATATCTTTCTTAAAAATAGTGATAGAACTTAAAGATGCACTTTTCTAGCTTTGTCTTTGAATGTAATAAATACTTTTATTTCTCCAAATTTTCAAAAATAGTATTTAAAAACTCCAATTCGGGCAAAAATTCCTACAAATTGTGTCAAAAGTGTACAAGATATAGGGCGAAAATGGGTTTTTTCTATGGCTTTTAATAACATGTCTTGTAAATTTACTATCAATTTCCTCAAAAACCGTATTGTGAGAATTTTGGAACTTCAGAATTTGCGTGGCTTCTAGTTCCTAAATATTATATACTTAATATCGAAGGTATTTTGTAAAAATTCACTTTTGTTCGAACCACTTCATGACTTGTAGGTAGGTAGATAAAGGGGGCGGCAGAACATCCTTGGCCCCGGGCGCCCGAAGTTGTAGCTACGCCACTAGCAATCTTTAAAGGCGTTTTTCTCGTAACTGTGTTGGCAAGGTTTCTCGAGAACTACTCAACCGATCCTTATGAAACTTTACACTTTTACCTTTGAGATACAATTATTAAAAACTTGGCGAAGGATTTTTTTTCGATTACAATTATTTAAACTCATATAAATTTTCCATTTTTTTTTTGTAAAATAAGTCTACCGAAAATCCAATTTTCAGTTTTTTTTTCCTTAGTCCAAGTTCTAAGTTAAAGTTTAAACTAAAACACATATTTTTTTACTTTAGATGATCCTGTAAGGAGTTATCCTGCCAACACGGGCGCATCTTTTTTCCTAGGGGTCACCGGAAATGGCGTCACAATGGCCGAGTTTAAAATATTTTTCCAAAAATTTCAGAATTTCTTTGTTAATAGTGTATGTTTGTAACAATAAAAAATTCTAATAAAATATTTAATTTTTTATATGCGAAAAAATTTTTTGAAAAAAGCCTGTTTTTTACCCGAGGAAACACATGTAATCCCTTTATATGCAATTACACTCAAAGTGCGCTGCATACGGCTAATAAGGATAATGCTTGACGCAAAGGCCATATTTGAGTTCTGCGCTCAAAAACGCAAGCATAAACACACTCGAATCAAAAACAAGCTTCCAGTTCTTTATAGTACCGCAAGGACTTTTCACTCGCATGAGCGCCAAAAACAAGTTTTATGCAACTCAAAAAGAACAAAAACAGAATGTGATCATTTGAATGCATCGGTAAAACACTTTTATTTCATTTTTTCTTACATTTTCGGAAGTAGTGAGCCAAAAAAGTAAAAGGCGCGAACGGCACCAAATAAAAAAAAAAAACCAAGACATGGAGCCCACGTTAACAATGAAGCTGCATTCGCTGTAAAAGGCACTGCTGGCAAGAGGCATAGGTGCGCATGCGCCCGTAAAGAAACCGACAATATTTTACTGTGTGTGTTTGTGCGTGTAACTACGGCAACGTTGAATACTGGAACCTGAATTTGGTAAAGGAAACAGCATCAATAAAAACAAGCGAAACCAGATTTGGCGAACTCTCCGCTTATAAGCCGACTCGCGCGAATTCGAGTTTGCAATGCTGCGAGAGTGCATTATCGTGGACAGACATGTCTACCAATTCGCTTGTACATACAGCTTTTAAGTTTTTTCTACTCTATGTACATATATACATATGTGTGTATATCTATAGTGTCGACGCGTCGCGTCACTGCCGCCTAAACTCCGACGTCTTCCTGCTGCTCGAGAAGTCAACTTGTCATTGGCGGAGATGGCCAGTACTGGCGTTACCAAAAAACGTCTAAATCTTCAAGTATTCCCCGATTTCATTCATGATTTTTTTCATACAGTCTTTTTAACTTTTTACTGGACAAAACGACATATCCTTTTCTCATCTTGTACATAAAAGTTGTCGGTCTATTTCGTTGATTGTGGATATGGTTGTGTATTTGTATTTGCATTTTTTTGAGGATGGCACGCATGTTGGTTGTTTGCTTACGAATGCCGTGTTGGTGTTGCGTGAATTCTACTGAAATTCATGACTTGTGGTGACTTCCATCAGCAGTTCTTTACTTTGAGTTTTGGTATTTACTCAACGTGATACAAAGTTGTCTCTGTTTCGTATTTTTTTTTAATCACCGCGCAATTTGAACAGTTCGCCGGTCGTTTGTTGCTAAGACCTTTTAACAATTTGAACTCATTTTAAAGTATCAATTGGTATACTGCGTCTACCAATAGGGATGACGTGATTTTGACAGCTCATGACGGCTATGCTTGTCTATGGATTTGCGTAAAATTTTTCAGTGTTTTAAGTAAGGTTTGCCATTTCATCATGTCACATTTCGCAAAATCACGTGCTTCTGTCGCTGCTCTAAAAGCTCTTCGCGCAAAACGCGGTCTTTTGAGATGTGGCTCATTTCTGGCTTAATGGCTTTGTCAAAAAGCAAAATTTTCGCCATTGAGGTGAGTCAAATCCCGTGCAGTTTGGGAAAAGCAATTCTCTTCTTGGCCAAGATTACAACAGTGACGTGGGAACCAAGTCGTGAGTGCGACGATCTGTTGTTTGTTTGATGACAGGAGATATTTCGTCTTGCCCTCATGCACTACCAGACCCATTTGCTTCGCTTCCTTATCCATTTTAGAGAAAGCAGAACTAACGGCACGATTGTTGAGACCAATAGTATCAATATCATCGGCGTACGTCAGCAGCTGTACACTCTTATAAAAGATTGTACCTGCTCGATTCAGAAATGCAGCTCGAATTATTTTCTCCAGCAGCAGGTTGAAGAAGTCACACGATAGGGAGTCGCCTTGTCTGAAACCTCGTTTGGTATCGAACGGCTCGGGAAGGTTTTTCCCGGTCCTGACGGAGCTTTTGGTGTTGCTCAACGTCAGTTTACGTATTAGTATTCTGGGGATATCGAATTCAGACATAGTGGCATAAAACCAGCTCCTTTTTGTGCTGTTAAAAGTAGCCCTTTTTGTGCATTGGGTAGAGCACACTTAAGTTCTAATCGTCGGGCATGCTTTCGTCCGACCATATTTTACAAAGAAGCTGATGCATGCTCCATATCAGTTCTTCGCCGCCGTGTTTGAATAGCTCGACCGGCAATCCATCGGCCCCCGCCGCTTTGTTGTTCTACAGACGGCTAATTACTTTTTGAACTTCTTCATGGTCGGGCAATGGAACGTCTGCTTCATCGTCATCGATTAGGGAATCGGGTTCGCCATGCCTTGGAGTTACGCTTTCACCGCCATTCAGCAGGCTGGATAAGTGTTCCCTCCATAATTTTATTATGCTCTGGGCATCAGCCACTAGATCACCTCGGGGGTTCTACAAGAGTATTTTTCCCCATTCCCAGGGTTGTGCGTTGAGTTTGGGACCCGCCACGTAAATGAAAGAGAATGCAATTGTATCCAAAAAATTAACCGTTTGGTGCGGATTGTGGAATGACAGCATCATCGAGCCTTATTGCTTTTGAAATGAATCAAGAAATTCTGTTACTAACAATATCAAGCGTTGTAACCCGATAATGTCTGACTTTTTACCGGAATTTATTGAAATCGACGCGGACGATGTCTTTTTGCAATAAGACGCGCCTCATGTTTCCGGCCTAAGCATGGACACATTGCGTGCAAAGTTTGGCGCTCGTTAATCTCGAGACAAATGGTCGCCAAGATCATGTGATTTGACGCCGCTAGATTAGTTTCTCTGTGGGTATGTTAAATCAATCGATATTCTTGTGGAAAATAAAAATACTCTAAATAAATAGCATCGTTATACTTTATAAGTCCCAAAGTAAATATCGTGTAACAAACAGTTATCGCCGTATGGTCGTGGGCTGACATCGAAAAGTTTAGAAACAAGCATTGCGACTGAAGAAGAAGACGAATACAAATTCTATAAGTATGTAATTAAAATAATTTCTTTTCTTAGATATTCCATTTCATTTCCCAGCTTAATGTCATTTAAATATTTTTATTTCGTTTCGAATCGTTAAAGTGTAATGTATGCATGTGCAGATAATCGATGGAGCTATTTCCTAAAAGCCTTGCGAACACAAAAAAAAGCAAAAACAGGAAAACCAACACACCGCCAAAGGTCACGGAAGTTCATGGTTGTGCGTGCGTCAAACTTGAACTAATATAAATTGTAGTTAATCAATAGTTTGGGCGCCCACGCTTCTTTCCAGGCATAAGCAGCGCTAGCAAACGCGTGAACGCGAATTATTAAATGTGTGTGAGTAGCTTAGTCCTTGAAGCACTTGTCGAGAAGTATTCTTGTCGCTATTTTAGTGAAGGTTAAAATAAATAAAGACAAAGGCTTTAAATATGAAAGATATAATTAACGCATATATCATCATAGTATTCGGATTAATTATCGCGTGACATGTATGTAAATATGACATATGACAGATGATTAAGTTCAAAGTGTGGACAAAATAGTATATATTATGTAATTTTTTGTTGTAATAGTTTACTGGAAAGGCGGAAGCAGAAATTTGCAATGCTTATTTATGAGCTGGCAATAAACGGAAGTACTTGCAAGTTTCCCGATTCACATTAACCCTAAAATTCGCAACTTAAAATACAAAAATACAATGAAATTCCTCATAACCGGACATCAACCGCCGCAGTTTTTTCCTCCATCCACACTTTATAAACACTTGTACGTTTATTAGAGATAAGTTGCGTGAAATATAACCAAAATAGTGTTCGTGTCCGGTCATTGGAACTTACTAATGTCCGGTTATAGGAATTGGTTGCTTTGAATATATGGTATTCATGAAAATGTGTTCAACAAATTTGTCCGGTTATAAGGGTTGTCCGGGGAATTTCACTGCATTATTTGTTGCATGTGCCCTTGTCTTCACTTTTAATTGCACTCTTCTAAGCGATGGTGTGCCACTTCGAATACTATCACACTTGCTGGAGTTGTTGCCGACATATCCCACCCACCACATCCAACTTGACCAATAGCATTTCGCGATGAATATGAAGAAGTCAGTCGTAAATTAAAGACTGGGTCACTTTGCCGCATATTAGTAAAATTTGATCTTCACTCGTATGATAACAATTCTTTGCTTGTGTTCCTTCAATGTTTAAGTAGCTGAGCTATTTTAAATGATTGGAATATAATTTTTACTGATTAATATCGACAATATGCAAATCCGTGCATTTTTTATACCCTGAACAGCAAATTTTAAAGGTCAACACGTTGTTTGTAACATTGAAAAGAAATTTCATATTTCGAATCAAATTTCAACTTTTTTTTTTATATTTAATGATCTTTAATGAAGAAAATTTCTACCATTTTGGTAGACCACTTTTTGCCATTTTTCCGATATAAACAACTGCGAAAAACTGCGACAAGTAATTTTCACAGGCTTCTCTTGAAGCCAACTTTACTCCATTATGGTAGTTCTGCATTGACCGAAACAAATGGTAGTCCGATGGTGGATCATCAGATCATCAAAACTTCCCAGCCACAGTTTTTGCCGAGTCATCAAAGATGAGTGTAGTCTAGGGTTGTCCTGATGGAAGACAAAGCCCTTTCTGTTGATCAGTTCAAGCCATTTTTTCCGATTGCTTGCTTCAATCTCATCAGTTGTTGACAATAAAATGTAGACTCGTTCGATCAGGCTGGAGCAGCTCATAGTGAATGATTCCTTTCCAATCCCACCAAACACACAGCATAACCTTTCGAGGCCTCAATCCTAGCTTTGAGCTTCACCACGCTTGGACCATAATCTTTTTCGCACATTATTGTCGTATTTGATCCACTTTTCATCTCCTGTTACCATTCGCTTCAGAAATGTTCGATTTCATTTCGTTTCAGCAAAGAATCGCAGATGTTAATTCGGTCCATTAAATTTTTCACAGATAATTCATGTGGTAGCCAAACATCGAGTTTCTTGATAATTTAATGATAAATGTTAAGTTCCTTAGCGATGTCATGGCTGCTTATGTGACGGTCCTGGTCAATCTTTTCCGTAATTTTATCGACTTTTTCAACGATAGGTCGACCAGAGCAAAGTGCATCTTTCACATCGAAATTTCAAGATTCTAAGCGAGCGAACTATGAGTATTGTTCTATTGTTGTGCTCCACGAACTGATACAGCATCGTCTCCATAAACTTCACATATTTCATTGGTGGCTTGCGTGGCATTCTTCCCTTTTTTATACAAAAATTTCAAAATATAGCAAATTTCTTCAATATTTTCACTCATTTATGAACAGCTGTAACTTTTTTTCAACTTCCCCTAATTTAATTTTTTTTTGATTAAATGAAGCTTAAAATCTCACTTTTTCAACACTATGTGATATGACACAATGTGATTGCTAGCACTAGAGATATACGACTGCAACGACATCTATTGACAAAATACGAAACGACTTTTTTGACTAGCCAATATTTGACAGTTGATTGGCGATATACATATATTGTCTTTGGAGGTGCGAAATTAAATGCTTACTAGTTATAACTGCCTAACTAAAAATGCGACTTGTCAAAAGGTATGAACTTTCAAGCTCTTCTAATTCCATAAAAGCCACTAAATATACCGAAAACCGAATTTCCAAAATGTCACGATATAAGAACAATCAGCTGAAAACCAAAGCAATAAATATGTGTACTTACTAAATACAAAACATTATAAAACATTTCACGTACTCATTTTACCTGCACAAAGAAGCATATTTATTTTAAGTGACAGCAAATAGAATGACAGCTTCGCTTTAAATTAGATTGCCGATAACACCTGTAATTGTCAATTAGAGCCAAGCAAAAAGGTCTACATTTTTCATTATTGCCAAGGTGTTAAAACTGGCAGCTAATAAAAACGCTTTGCAAACGCCAACTGAATACAAAGTATTTCTACAGATTACAATCGACATAAGATATTAACAAACTACTTTTAATCACTTGTCACAGACAGCGCGGCTGGACGTAAAACTTCTGAACCACCGCCGTTGTACGGCATTTCTACGGCTTGTGTCTGTGTATGATAAATACAACTAAACTTTTTACATAATTCTTCGAAGACTACTCAGCAGCTTTATACTTTTATATTTTCTTTTTTCACATTTATTTATTTTATTGTGTACATTTCATTACAATATTACGGATAGTGCGTAGGATGCGGTAATGATACAGCCTTAAGAAGCAGCTTTTGAGACAGCAAGCAAAAAATTTCGAATTCAAGCAAAGTTTTGCAAAGCAGTTCCAGAGATAGTATTTTTAAGCCTTTTTATCTTAGTGTAAGCGGCTCCCAATGATGGAGCTATGTGTAGAAGTTTACACAAGAGGAAAGTTCTCTGAGCGCCACTCACTTGGGAGTGGGCAGAAAATAATCTTTTACATAGCCAAAAACCAGCCACTGAAGGCGAGCTAAAGTGAGAAGGCGAACCATCCCGCCCCAGGGTTGTGCGCTGGGTTTGGAACCCGCCGCGTAAAAAGCCCTACCAATGAAAAGAAGAAAACAGCCTCAGATTTCCCACGTCACTGTTGACAGTTTTAGCTTCGAAGTCGTAGATAATTTCGTCTATCTTATAATCAGTATTCCAACAACAATGTCAGCCTCGAAATCCAACGCAGAATAATTCTTGCCAACAGATGCCACTTCGGACTGAGTAGGCAATTGAGAAGTAAAGTCCTCTCTCGACGAACAAAAAAAAACTCTATAAGTCACTCATTATTCCCGTCAAGTTATAAGATGCAGAGGCATGGACGATGACAACATCTGATGAGTCGGTGTTTCGAAGTTTTCGAGAGAAAGGTTCTGCGGAAGATTTATGGTCCTTTGCGCACTTGCAACGGCGAATATCGCATTCGATGGAACGATGAGCTGTACGAGTTATACAATGACATTGACATAGTTCAGCAAATTAAAAGACAGTGGCTACGCTGGTAAGGTTATGTCGTCCGTATGGATGAAAACACTCTAGCTCTGAAAGTATTCGACGCAGTACCCGTCGGGGGAAGCAGAAAAAGAGAAAGACCTTCCCTCCATTGTAGAGATCAGGTGGATAAAGACCTGGCTGCACTTGGTATCTTGAATTGGCGTCAAACTGTGCAATTAAATAATTAAAGAAGAAGAATAATCGGCTCCCTTAACTTTAAACGCCTGCACCGATCCAAAATATTTTTGTCGGGTATTGTTCCACGAATACGATTTCATATGTTGTATGTTTACTGGGCATTTGCAGTCCATATTGCTTTGGACATTATTAGCAATCACCACTTGTGTCATTTGCAACATTCTCCAGCATTAATGCTTATCTCAATCTTCGACGGAGTCTCATTTTACAGAACACTGATAACATCGGTAAAGACACACAAGTATAAGATTAAAGTTAGTTGGTATATTTTATAACTCAAATAAAGAAGCTTACACCATTGGCATATGGTGTACAAAGCACGGGAAGCCGTGGGACGTGTCTGCGATTGTCCTGACTCGTTTTACATTTGCTATAGTGCGAGAAGAAGGAAGACCAACTCACAGCAAGCGCTACATTAAATTTCTCAATTGCACATGGACTGGTAGTGGGCGCAGTGGGCAGTTGAAAATCATTAAGCTATTTGTAAAAGTATATTTGTAGAGTTGTGATGCGCATGGAATAAGATCTGCTCTAAAGAATAAAAGTAGGAAGTTTAGATGGGAAGATAAAATAGCTTATTGCAGATAAACGTTTATCTCAACAAATTAACGCCTCGACGGTTTCGATTAGAATTTCAATTAGATTACTCTTTACGCAATATCTCAGCACACATGCCAGCATCAACACGAATCTTGAAAGCCATAACAAAATTTAGAAAAAAAACTTAAAACAAAAGAAATGCTATCTTCTTGTACATATGTATGTCTTTAAAGTTATTGCCCTCTGTTGCTTTATGAATCAAGTGTGAATTTTTAATTTATGCCACTTTAAGTGCTTTTGGAATTTTCTACTACTTTTACACTTCGTCTCATCTTCTCTTCATCCTTTCACTGCACATTTGCAGACGTCCAAATCCATGCATTAAATGGAGTGTCTATATTAATTATGCAAATAGTTGGCAATGCATTGCACTCGGTTGCAATCGTGTGGTGAAGTACCTACGTGGGTAGTGTTGCAAGTTATTATACTGTCATCAGTAATTTAGATAGTATCAAATAATGCAACAATAAATGCAGAAGAGAGCGTATTTCAATTAATGGATGGTGGCTACGGCTGAATAATAGAAGGCATTTCAAATTCCCAACAGAAAAGGAAAATAATCAAGAGTGTTAAGACAAAGAAAGATAGAATGCCATCGGTTGCATAACTTGAAATAAACTTAACAGGTGCCCGGTCTGATGGCGCTAATAAAATTAAATCCATATAATTTAGCCCTAAACTTCTACATCATATCGTTCACAGGAATATTTCGGTATGAGAAAGCGCGGGCTCACTTTTGACCAAAACCAACGACATGTTGATGATTCGGAACAGTGTTTGGACATGTTGAACCGTAATAAACCCTAGTTTTTGCGTCGATATGTAACAATGAATGAAACATGGCTCCATCATTTCACTACGAAGTCCAATTGACAGTCATCGGAGTGGACTATACATGATGAACCCGTTTCAAAGAGTGGAAAAACGCAATAGTCGACAAGCAATGTTATGGCGTCCGTATTTTGGCATGCGCATGAAATAGTTTTTATTAACTATCATGAAAAAGGAAGAACCATCAACAGCGACAATTTATATGTAGTGTTATTGGACGAAATCGCCGAAAAACGGTCGCATTTAATGAAAAAAAGTGCTAAGATAATGCACCGTGTCGCAAGTTAGTGAAAACCATGGCAAAAATTCATGAATTGGGCTTCAATTTGTTTCCGCATCCATCGTATTCTCCAGCTCTAGCTCCCAGCGACGAAATTTTCGTCGAATGAAGAGATGATCGCCGAAATTGAGACCAATTTTGAAACAAAGAACAAATCGTACTACAAAAATGATTTCGAAAAGTTGGAGCGTCGATATAATTACTGTATCATCCTTGAAGGGAACTAGGTTGAAAAAAAATACTATAGCAAGCCGCAACCTTTTCAATTGACTTCTATAATTATTTACTTTTGTAAAAACTTAAATATCCAAGTTTTTTTGGAGTTTTTTATTTTTATTTTGTACAATAAAAAAATCAAGAAATTTGGTGCACCTTATTTACTTTACGTCCCAAGCACACTGTATGTTATATTTTCTTTATTTAAAATAATAAGATGAACGCTTATTTTCAATCAGAAATTCTCACGTCAAAATATCAGAATATTTATACCCTAACAGGGTATACTAAGTTTGCCACGAAGTTTGTAACACCCAGAAGGATGCGTCGGAGACCCTATAAAGTATATATAAAAATGATTAGTATGTTGAGCTGAGTCGATTTAGCCATGTCCGTCTGTCTGTCCATCTATATATATATGAACTAGTCCCTTAGTTTTAAAGATATCGTTTTAAAATTTTGCAAACGTCATTTTCTCTTCAAGAAGCTGCTCATTTGTCGGAACTGCCGATATCGGACTTTTATAGCACATAGCTGCCATACAAACCGAACGATCGGAATCAAGGGCTTGTATGGAAAACATTCGCATTTGACGTGGTATCTTCACGAAATTTGATATGGATTACTGCTTAAGGTAAAAAATTATTCAGATCGGATTACTATAGCATATAATTCCATACAAACTGAATACATAGTTGCACCGAAGCTAACGTTTTTTCTTGTTTAAAAAGCCTTTATTAAATAAATGTCTGTTTTGCTTTGATAAATTTTCTCAGAAAATGCAAAGCAAGACTCCTCGTCCTCTTCAGGACCACGGATCAGCCGTAAATTGCTTTTCTTTTAATTTTTGTTATTTTATCTTTCGTTTCAATGTGTTTCATCCTACTTTTTTTTTGATTTTTTTTATTTTTTTTGCTTTAAAAAGTTATGTACCCCAGTCTATTAGGAGCTGATTTGAAAATTGTTTCCAATATCTGTTTTTACTTTTGTTTATATGTTTACATAAAAAACTACTTACGGTTTTCTAGAGCATCTGTCTGCTTCACATTCGTATATATGTAGATATGTCTTAAATTCAAAGAGATTTCCGTGTTTTCTTCTTCTTCTAAAGAACACTCAAAAAGTAATTTATAGCTGTAAAAAAAAGAAAATATAGTAAATCATTGTCATGTAGTCAAATTTGCTGAATGAACAAAATTTATTAAAATATTTATATGTAAGTATACGTATAGAAACGTAAATACCCAGTAGGAAAGAAACATGTGTATTAATATGTCATAATATTCTTAATCTGATATTCAACTAACGGCTCTTAATACGCATTTTAGTGATACTTGTATTTTAATTTAATTTCTCTGCTTGCTGCTTTCTTGTAAAAAAAAATATGAAAGCAAAAACAAAATAATCAAGTATTGAAAACTTTTTTATATGAAAAATTATCATCAAGAAATTCGGCATAGACTATTGACCTAGGCAACGCTACAATCTCGGAACAGACTGTTTAGATGATGCCATCAATGTTTATACATACAGCTGTTGACAGCTTATTAGAAACGCTCTCTTTTTTGTAGGTGGCTGATGAGTATGATGATAATAATTTTTAATATACCGTTTAGTCGAATTTGCACTTCACGGCAGGGCAGCACACAGGAAACCACTTCTGACTAAAATTCATAGTAAACAACGCGTAAACGTTTCCAACGCTTATTGATCTTGGACAACAAATTAATGGCAGTATGTTGTTTGAAGCGATGTAACCAAATAAATCGCATAGATCCCGATGGTCGAAGATATGTTTGCCAACAAATCTATCAAGAATTTGATCCTTGCTATTCTTCACGCGTAGTAAAGCATGGTGAAGGATCAATTGTCCCACACCATGAATTTTTTTCCTGGAATGGTGTAGGTCCGCTCCATATGATTGATGGAATTTTAAATACATCCTAAAAAATGTCATTCTGCCATGTACTAAGGACAATTTGCCTGTTATATGGAAATTCCAAAAAATAACAATCTACGACAAAGTCAACACAAAAGTTTTTTGTTGAAAATTCCATGAATGTTTTGGAGTGGTCTGAAGAGAACACATCTGGGTTGATGTCAAAAAAGCTTTAGGTACCAAAAATATCACAAATATGGATGCCTTTTTGATGAAATTAGGACGGCATGGCAAGCAACACCATTGGTGCGCTGTCAGAGTCTTATAACGTCAATTCGCAATCGATGTGAAGCAGTATTAAAGTAAAAGGGTTAAGTAACAATATACTAACTGAAAGTAAGCAATCTTTTTAATAGCAGTATTTTTTGCTGATAAAAATTTTTCGTTTCTAATTAGTTTTCGCACACAAATCGTTGATTCCACACATTTTTTTTGTAATCTTCAAAAAAAAAGGATTTTTAATTAAAACTTTTACTATAAGAGTTTAAGTTTAATGTAAGTTTCAATAAAATGAGTGAAAAAACGGTAAAAACGTCTGATTTATTCGAAAATAATTTCATTTACTTCAAAACAAGTCACGTTTCTAATTAGCTGTCAAAGGCTGTACATAGCTGCCATAACAACTAAATGATTAAAATCGAGATGAAGATCTTTTTATACCCTTTTAAGCTATAAGAACTGCAACTGTGAAGGGTATTATTGCTTCGGTGCAGTCTGTGCCAAAGTTTTTTCCGATCTTTAATTTTTTTTTTATTTATATTATTATTTTTCTTAAATAGTAGGCTTCACTAATGCCAATTTATTTGACTCAAACACTAAATCCTTCATGCGCACTAAATTGAAAATAGCATAAAACAATCACACCCAAAGACAAAGAAAAAATAAAAAATCTTAAACAAGACAGCGAGACAAGTAAAACAGAAAATGCGTAAAAATACACAGCCGCCCGTTGTGTTGCCGCAAAACGTGTCAAAATAAACTAAAAAGCAATTAAAGCACAAATCATTATTAATCCGTCAAATTACGACACTTTCGCATTCAACTGGTGTCTTGATCGTCGCGCTCAAGTAGTACACAAGCATATATAAAGGCGTTGAATTTGTGCATACAAAGTGGCAACCACAAGACACCGCAAATTTGGCCACAATAGAGATCGCTGCCGACGTCGGCGCCGTTGCCGGCGACAGCATTGGAAACTTTATTAGAATTAATCATGCCATGAAACTTAAATGATTTCCTCCCCCCGTCCCCCATACAAAAGTACTTATGTGCCAGTACATCAAGTGTCGGTGAGGTAAGGCATGCAGACGGTGCGACGGCACTGTGCGCTTGGCGCAGTTATTTGCCGATTCCGGGCAGGGAAAATAAATCAGAGCGCCCAAAAAGACGGCGACAGCAGCAGCCATGGCGCTGACTTTGAATTATGTGCGCAGAATAACAACAATAAACACACAAGCAAAAACTTAGAACAAGAACAACACGCACGTTTGGCTGCCGCAATCAACACATGCACATACATATGTGTATCCATACATACACATGTCGAATTTTAACAAATTTTCGTGCTAAAATAATTGAGTGGCCACCGCTAGCGAAAACGGCAGCGCTATCGGCAACAACAAGAGCAAACATTCAGCACAACACCAGTGTATGTTTAAATAACTAAAAACTGAAGAAAAAAGCAAACAAAACGAAATGAATTGGCTAAATAAAGTAAACGGCTACAAAGTGTTTCCAAAATGCACGCCATAAATCTCCATATGGCAAGTGGGGCGTGAGATGGCGCAGGCGGTACGACGAGGCGCGCGTATTCGCGTGTTTTTTGCTGATTTTTGCGAGTGTCTAAATGAGCCAGCTGTTATGTTTTATTACCGCCAAATGGCGCGTGGTGTGGCCCGCTGAATTGGCCGAAAACTACTCACAACAATGAGGTGCAGCCTTTAAGCGTACATATGTATGTATGTACTGTACGTATGGAAGTTCAAGAGGAAGTGAGGTTACACGGGTGAATGGCTCAGCTCAGTTGGTACCCAAACAAGCCTGAGCAGTAAGTAAGCGATTAGGCGCACCTGAAGTCAGCTAAATACCAAGCTGTCGCCGCATGGTGCCGAGCGTGTGAAGTGTGGCGTGGCATCGCATGTGGGTAGCAATGGCGTGCGCGTGCTTCACTGTGCGCAGACAACTACACCGAGTAATAACGCCAACACTCAAATCAGACGAAATACGAAATGAACATTCATCTGCGTACTTCAATTATTTTGGATAAAAAGATTAAACTTTTTGGCGCTAAAGGCAAATTTACTTGCAATTTAATTCGGAAAAAAGTAAGGAAGAGCTAAGTTCGGGTGTAATCAAAATTTTATACTCTTTCAACTTGCATGAATCAAATCCGATGATGTAGGCAAAGCTTTATATTAAACTTGCTTGACCGATATATGTGAAATAAAGTCAATTGGAAGTGTCATACGCATTGGATCCCACAAATTTGTTGTCTGTGTTCTTGAAAAGTGAAAGTCCGATTGCGATAAATTTTGGGAGCACTGTTTGGACTAAGTTTTATCTAGATACATTGATTGGTTCTTGTTGTATATATTGGAAAGTGAAAGAATTAGATGGAATTTAAAATTGTGTTATATGAGAAGTAGGTGTGGTTTTTGTCTTATTTCGACTATTTTCACACCGTATGATTTATGAATGTCAGGATAATATCACATGTCGAATTTGGTTGAAATCGGTTGAGTAGGTTCCAAGATATAGATTTACGCTTAACTATAGTGGGATGCCGACTGTCCATATTTGACGTCGGCTCCCATAAAGCAGTCGTTTACATCTTGGTTGTAAAATTTTATGTCTCTGAAACATTTATTTATTGATTTATTGCACTTTTAGTAGTTTTTAACAAAACCGTTATATGTGGGCGGGTCTGGAAGTAATTTCATCCATTTTCACAATGACGGTATGAGTGCTTATAGGAATTGTCATTGAATAGGGTGCGTCAAAAATATTTAATTTTTTTCGCTTGCAACTCTGAAAAATAGGTTCTTAGACACCACTAAAAAATTCGCTCCAAGTATAAGCTCTTAATTGTAGCGGGAAGGTTCTCCGCATTATAGCTTTTATTTTTTTCTTATTATCACACAGCAAAATTTTCAAAAATCTCACTTCCAACTACTAGAAAAAATATATCGACTTTGTAGTTAATTGAATGCTTTACAAAATGGTATCTTATGCAGTTTTCGTAAACCTAACCATTTAAAAGATATTAACGATTGAAGTTATTTTAAGACACATTTTTTTTATCCTTTGATTATTATAATTTAATGCGAAAAAAAATCATTTTAAATTGCAAAACTCACAGCTTTGTAGGAAACTTATTACTCTACGAAAATTGCTTCTTATTTTTTATTGCTTTTTTTATTATTTTTATTTTTTTCCTTGATTTTTGACGATGGATTTCTCGTAAATGCTTCACTTAACTGAAAAATTCCCCTCCGTTACAATTAAAAGCTCATACTTATGGAGCTTTTCTTAGAGGTGCCCATGAACTTATGTATATTTCAGAGCGAACCAAGCAAAAAAAAAATATTCGATATTTTTTACCCACCCCAATATAGAAGCTCATATCTTGCCAACCAAAGCAGAAACTAATACATATGACATTCACGTTCCGAAGTTTTTGCCAATTTGCCCATGAAATGAAAAAGTCGATTTGCAAACACAACTTATAGACAATTGATATTAATAATACAATATAATATCATAGTATTATAATACGCCATAGTAAACCCATATAAAGAGCACACTATTCTCCTATTCGTGACTTTGTCTCCAAATTTGTTCAGATATCGCTCAAATTACAATTACTGGCAAAGGAAATATATATACGCGAAGCCAATATTAAAATATAAATGAAGAGCGACACAAGATTGAAATCGCCGGAACTCTTCCACTCATACAACAGATTGAAGAATGTCTACGTTATTTTTTCATTGTAGTGTACTTCCAAGAAAGACGTGAAATATAAACAAAAATATCTGTGTCAGAAATTCACAACTAAATTATTAAAATTAAATTAATTTATGTTTATCCTACAGACATTGAAGTGACATACACGATAAACACATTTCTAAAATCTAGCAATCTCAACAAAATAAACAATTTGAAAAGATCAAAAATCATTATTAATACGGCAATTAATAAAATGAAATATTTTAAATATGCCAACATTTGACCAGTTCGTAAGTACTAGGATTTCATGCACGGTTGCTATAAATTGAAGTGTTTTGTGCAAAAGAATGAGAACAGATTGAAAGTTAAACCTTGACACGTGTTATCCGTCATAATGCTGATAAAGACATAATTTAATTTGTATAGCCTCGGCTCTCGAGTGTCGTTGAATCATTTACTCTATTGGTTTTCTTGTGAGAAGCATTTAGATTTATGTAGAGAATTTTGCAAATTAAAATTAGTAAATTGTCATTCAATTTGATATGCTTTTGACAGTCATCTGTGCTTGTGTGTATGTTATACATAATGTCGAATGTAAAAACTATCTTAAATATTGATAATATTGGTTTTATCAAATACAATTTTTATACATATCTTATATTATACTAACTAAATCACTCATACGCCCTGTCAGCACTTTTCTTTCCTTAAATTACAGTGCAGTTACTACATGTGCTCATATTATTGCTAAGGTTTTAGCTTTGCGTTTTTTAATTATTTTTACTCCGAAATCCAATAAGGAAACTCAGAGATTTGAACACTGATGAAGTAAATTCCAAAAATTCAACTGATTATTAGCCAATGAAAATATGTTGAGATGTATAATAAGACAGATTAATAAAATTTTAACAAAATTTTTGTGACATCAGAACATATACTTTATCAAAAATTACAAACAACAGCTATGCATATTTGTAGAAATTATTGAGTAATATAGAATATATATGTACTTATGATTTTCGTGAATATTTGGCTTCTGGAAGGTATTTTTTAAGTCTGCAACAATACTATGCTATTATTCCTGCGCTCTTCTATTAGAAAATGTCCTGATGGAACTTCTCGCCTATTTCGTCACTTACATCGTTATATGATATTATAAGTTAATTTATTAAGAGATTATATGGTATAAACTTAGAATTTTCAAAAATTCGATACACACAGATAATTTTATACCGTTCTGGTGAATATTTTCGAAGTTACAGGCAAATTTGAAAAGACGTTTTAGAGTGCTTGGACGTACAAGGCCAAACTTTAAACGAGTTTTTATCAAAATGATATTTTCAAAGTCGGTGACCAACTTTACTCAAAACCGGCTTAACCGATTAGTCTCAAATTTTAACACGAGCTTCTTAAATAGTTTTTTTTTTAGTAATTAAACAAATATTTTTTTTTCACCAATAAATATTTTTTTATATACAATTAAAGCCGAAACTTTGATGAAAAATCCATTTTTTTGTCCAAGTTCGTGTGTAACCAAGGATTTCAAAAACTTGCCACTTGTCAGAATCAAATCAGGGAAAATACCGTCTTCCATATATTATTGGACATAGACAAAATTAGTTTTAGGTATAGTACATAGGGGCTAAGGGAACTATTGCTCTGATATTAACCGTTTCTGACATACATACATGCATACTAACGTGTGATCCAACTTTTTTCAATAGCCTTTTTTGACAGATTACGTGTGAGTCTTGTCAAGTTGGCTTTTTTGTATAGTATTGTTTGTCGTTTCCTCATGAGAACACTTATACCTGAACAACATTTACAAGTTGTCCACTGAAATTATGGTCAATATAAGCGGCCTACTCAGCGTACTATTTGCAACACCATTATTCATCTTAGGACCCTGCATTCATTATTGGTTAATATTCGACCGAATATTGAGACTCAAGAGCTGCAATTTCACCCAAAAAAAAGAAGGATTTGGTGTGGTTGTGGGACAGTTGCCTTTGAGAACGTAACCGTCAAAGGCGACCGTTATCGCGCTATGATAACCGATTATTTGTTGCCTGAAATTGAAGCTAATGATCTCGGTGACATTTGGTTTCAACAAGATGACGCCATTTAACACATATCGCATCAATCATTGGATTTATTGAATAAAATCTTCGGTGAGCAGATAATTTCACGTTTTGGGCCGGCCGATTGGCCACGTAGAGCGTGTGATATCACACCGTTAGACGTTTTCCTATGAAGATATGCAGAGTCTAAAGTCTATGCGGAAAATCTCGCTTCGATTCAAGCCTTGAAGCAAAACATCACTCGTGTCATTCGCCAGTTTCAGTCAAAATGCTCGAACGACTCATCGAGAATTGCATTCAACGGATGGACCACCTGAGACGTAGGCGCGTCCAACATTTGAAAGAGATAATCTTCAAAAACTAAATGCCAAAGAATCTTCTTTCGAATGATAATAAACATTACCCATTAAATTTTAAGTTCATGTGTATTTTTCTTTAAAAGTAAGGAACCTCGAAATGGATAACCCTTTAGTATTAGAAAAGGTTTCTCTCCGAATTTCTAACATATAGCTCACAGATTGGCCGATATTTTCGCAATAGGAACTAGGGTCTACATATTCGGCATCTGGGCTCTAGTATAGTTTTTGGTACGATTTGGAAAATTTTAAGCCATAAGGTGACATACCTCAAAGGTACTACTTGTGCAAAGTAAATATTATCCGAATACATTGATTGGTTCTTTATTCGTATAATGAAAAGTAAAAGAATCAGAAGGAATTTAAAATTGAAATATGTGGCATGTAGATGTGATTTTTGTATGATTTCGGCCATTTTCACAATGTTAATATAATATTACCTACCAAATTTGGTTGAAATAATTCGAGTTGGTTTTGAGATACTGGTTTTTACCTAAATCTAGACGGTGCCACACCCATCGTCCAAATTTATTACCGGCTCTTAGAAAGCCATCCCATAACATCTCGGGTGTCTTTAGCGCATTTGGTTTAGTTAGATTTATCGCGCCTTCAGTAGTTTTTGACAAAACTGTCATATGGGGCGAGGTTTTAATCCGAGTGCAATCGTTTTGCACAGTGACTAAAATCTTAATTTCAAAACTTGACGCTAGACAACACACCAAATGCTTTAACGTACAAAATAATTTTGCAGTAATCTAAAAAATTTCAATACCAAAAGCACAATCAGCAGGTAGCTTGTTTGCAATTTCAATAATTCTACGAAATATGCTACACAACTCTTCCATATACATATATGTATGTATATGTACATGAAACAGCATGAATGAATATGTATGTATACCTGTGTCAGAATAGAGTTTGCATTTTCTTATAAGATTCCTATGCAAATGAACGCTGAAACTTGACTATCAGAAGCTGACCAACCAACCAACAAGGTGACAAATACAAACAATTTTGCGGTGTTTCAGAGCAAAAAATGGCAGGAATGTGAGAACGGTGTTGCAGCAAGCACAACAAATAACGACATTGAGCAAAAACACGAACGGTTTATGTGTGCTTTTGATGGTTTTAAAGCGACATAAGCTTGAAGTGGCGCAGTTTAAACCACAAGCCACACAGATTTCGCAAGATATCGAAGTAATCTTGGTCGCAATACCTAAATATGCGTTGAGTGTCAATTGATACTTTATCGTGTAACCAATCTGGCTTCCGTTTTACGCACTACAAATGCCTTTTCAGCAAAGCAGCCCATTGAGCAGCAAAAACTAGCTGACCACAGCTAAGCTAAACATTGAAACTTATAACTTGTATACCTTTTACAGAATAAAATTTGAAATTATTTAAAAAACTGAAGAAAATATGTTGAAAATAATAAGATTTTAAATAAAAATATTTCAAAATTTATATTAAATATTTTAAAATAATTTGTTGTTAAATATTGTTATAATTATGAAATCAGTTCGATAGACATCAATATACAAAAAATAACTTAATTTAATATCCCTTAAATAACAAAATATTATATGATGGAGCTATTGAGAATTTGACTTAAGACCAACAACATTTATACATATATAGTACATATCGTCACCTAAATGCAAAACAACTTATCATCAAAAAAACGAAAATCGCTGTCAGATATAATAACCAATATATAACCATTTTATAACGAAAACTCCCATTTTGTTACAATGTAAGTGAGTGATAACCAAAATATAACGACTTTATAACCAAAACTATAACTATAGCCAAAATTTTATTTCAATATTAGTGTTTTATATTTTATCGTTTTGCCTTCGCCTGTAAACTTATGAAAAGTGATGTTACGTTATATTGAATTTTCGGTGACGATATGCATAACGATATGCATATATAGTAAATATATCATACCATACATACAATACAGATATACATATACTATATATGTATGTCTGTACAAGTATATATAAAGGTATAAAGCGTCAGCAGCATTTATACTCGTCCGGTAATTTGACGCGGTTCACATGAGCAAATATTTTGTGGCCTTTTGGCAGTTGTGTTTCTTTTTTTTTTTTGAAATATCACGGGTGTGCTCGTATCACTGGTTGCCTTTTTTTTGTACACGCTGAAGTTTCACCTTTAGCGCTTCGCATTAATCCGATTTCAGCTGCCGAAAGTGCTGATTCACCTATAGTTTGATGAATCGACGCTTTGCCTGCAGGCACGCCAAGATTGTACAAAGGGTCAAGCAAAAGGTAACACTACAGCGCGCAACTACGAATGAAAATAAAAATACAAACTTTCATGCCTATTTTTTGCATATTAATTTTCGTAATCAACTTAGAAATAAGCATACCAGTCACTTGTAGTACTTAATTTAGTCCCAAAATGAGGAACTTTAGAATACATTGTTCAAAAATTGAGGCGTGTCTACCATTAGTGAGAGAACGCGTCTTCGGTCCGCTGACGGAGTTAAGTACTTAGGGCTTGTCCTAGACAGGAAGCTTTCGTGGCAACCCACAAACGAGGAAAGAGCAAGTACGACACCGTTTTTCCTTTTATTACTGCAGATTGTAATAGATCTACTGCTTCGGAGCGCAGCCGACTTCAGAGTGATGGATAGTAGGAAAGCGAGTATTAGTTCGCTGACTGTGGGCTCCAGACTAGTGAAAGGATTTCGAGTTATTTTATGATTGGACACCTTTGGGTGCCTAGCCACAGCGGTTGTGCAGGAAATTGTTAGGCTATTGAGCTTGCTAGGACAATGAGCATGAGGTATGTTGGCTTCTTTTGGTACACTACTAGACTACTGAACTGTTGGGCCTCAGACCAAAGCGGCAAGCTCTGGTCGAGTATAAGCAGCTGTGCAGTCGCAAGGTATATCTGATCGAGGGCAAATCGAAAGAGGTCCAAGGAATCCTTCATTTTCAATCATATACACCTTTCAATGGTGGTAGGAGTTCTAACTGGACGCTGTTCGATCGAGATTCATGCAGTAAGTCTGGAAAAAATATGAGATAGAATCAACACTTTCTCTATAAATATTCCGCTTTTGATGAATCAAGGCAAAAACAACCCAAATCTCATGCATTTGGACATCCAGGTGAAATAGCGGAATTGTGATAGGTTTAAGGCGTTTTTGCCGATAGCCGATATTCAACTACAGGAGGCATCACAAAAAATGTACATAACAATTTAAGTGCAATCCTGTGGCGATACTGAGAGATCAACCATCCATCCTAACATAACCTAACCTAACCCCTAAAAAAATACTGTTTACGAGTCATTAATACAATAATTGTATATTATAGTATTAAATATAAGTACACTATTTTCTAACAATAATTTAAAAATGAACAAACTCAAAATACAAAAAATATTAATTGATGAAATGTTAATGTACATATTAAGACACCCTCTATTTTTCAAATCATTATACATAAGTGCTGTACTTTTTGTTACTTTTTTTGGGGTAGCTCCTTTTATTACTCAAAAGTCTACCGAATTTAAAGCTCACATTTATCTCCCTGCCCGTCTGTCTGCAGACATCTGTTTTTTTATGACAACTCCCATTTAAATTGTTTCTTTGTTTTTTGCTTCGAAATTATTTTATTTATTTCATAAATCTTTGCAATTTCTTCAGCACTTTACGGGCATTTAAGCGCACGCTCATCTGTTTACTTATCATTTAATGGAACAGTGAGCATGGACCACATTTATAAGTGCAAAAAGAGGATAAAGGAGGAATGCGAAACTTAACAAAAACAGCAAAAAATAATTAAAAATATATAAGAAAAGCACATCAGCAGTCATACAAGCACATATGTACATACTTCCATGCATTCATTGCTTCCATTCACACCCAGGCCGTTCTGCAAACCTTTTCTCCATATCAAACGTGAACGCTACCCTGCAGGAAATGCCAGGGTAGACAATTTTAGTAAAAAAAAGATTATTGTAAGATGAAATCCATTGCAAAAACCGTTAAAATAATAAAAAAGAAAGGAAAGGAGGTCGCGAAAAGGAAGGGGAAAGGATGAATTTTAGTTCTATGAAAAAAAGCTAGCTGGGTTGTTGATATTAAATGAACTTAGGACATTTGTATTATATCCTTTTTCACATCAGCATTTGTATCAAAAATGTAACTGGCCAACTCAGTGGATATGGTAAAAAATTCTGATTTTTTTTCATCCCAGCCGCCCAATGTCTCTTTAAGTTGAAGCATTGAGAGCCGTGGAATACGTATTGTCTCATATGGCTGAAGGCTTATCATAGATAGTAGCATTCCAGTATCCTATCATCATCCACATATGATCTATATTGTGCCGTCCTGTGAAGACTCCTACAATGTTACTGAGCTCACTTTTGAATAGAAGTAGGAACTTTTCAGACCATTGTCTCAAACAACCGTTTAAGGAGCTGAAAATCCAGCTTAGGGGACTTACGTGCCTCAAGTGAACCAGACCGTCTGCCTCTCCATTTCCTTATATTCCTACATTACGAGCCACCCAGATGATGTTAACTGTATTAACTACAGAGTGTCTAGTGACTGCATGCTTACACACTATAACATTTATATTGGTCCCACAGATAGCCTTAATTGCCGCTTAGCCCACTAAAAGATGTATGGAGCACTTGGCACCTTCTGTTATGCCCACAATTTTGGCATGAAAGACTGAATTGTAGAAATTTAGTTTGATGCTTCCTTCTGTGTATTGAATACTGTACTAGAAGCCGACTGCTGTCACTGTTTCACCCTTTGATCTGTCGGTGAATATATACCGTTGGAAATGTCGATCACAGAACCATTGGTTGATTCTTCAGAAGTCTGAGTCCAATGGTCTACAATCATGAGCCGGCTGGACAAAAGTATTGCCCTATAACTCACTTGTACATGTTTTGACCGAATGTCAACTTAGTCGACGTAGTTGTCCAAAAGCCAAAAGATCGAGTCGGGTCGTAAACCTCACTTTGGGGCAATGGCTTTTCTGCAGGAGTTCCAGATTCGAAGGGCTTCGGAAACCTTACTCTCAATGTGTTCTCTCTAGCTGAGATAACTGGCAGTGCTCGAGAGAGCAATAGTTTTACTCCTTAAAGAGCGGAGATTGAATTTCGAAATTTTTGTCGTTCTTATTCTTATAGTTATTAATTTTTAAAGACAAAAACCATATATTAAATATAATGGTTATTAAGATGGAATATTTAGTAATTTTCTTAAAGTTTTCTAAGAGCGTTGAAATTTGATCTTCATAAAAATATTTCAGAAGAATATACATACATACAAATCTGGTTTTCCAACAGGGCATACTTATATATATGTATATGTATACATTATGCATTATATACTTATGTATGCGCAAAAAAGTTAAAATTTAGTCCAAGGTGAGCGACTCATATTGCGGCCGGTCAAGTAGTTGAGGACGGAGGCGCGGTCGGTACCAACAAAGCAGCAATGCAATGCAACAACGATAAGAAGCGCAAAAATGCTAGAAGAAGAATGCAAGACATGCCCGTACGTAAGCGCATCGATAAGCAGCAGCGCGGCACCATAGCAACACTTGCGGCACGCATGCGGCTACGTGGTAAACATTTCGAAAATTGCGAGCTGAAGATGCCACACCGAAGCGCGATGAACGAACAATAAAAATAAGGAAAAAATACGCTATATAAGAAAAAAAAATAATAAGAGATATATTTGTAGGAGTTCCTTATGTTTGCAGTTCTTAACCCGTGACGCACAGTTTCTTTTTTCTATACTTATATCAAAATATACTCTGACTGGATTGACTGGTAGAGTTCAATATCGAACCTCAGATATTTATGTTTAGCAATTTAACATTAATAACAAGCATCGAATGCAGCCAAATCCTTTTCTATTTAATTGAAGAAAGTCTTAAGCCGCAAGGAGAACTTTACCACATCAATTTGCCACGATAGATCTCAAAGTTGAATTGAACTAAGCTCGTATATGAACTTCGTCATAGAACTGTCCAAGCTTCCTTGAGATCAGTAATATTTAAAGGGAGATAATTTCGGAATTTTTGGCACCTAATGATTCGATACGAATTAGAAAGAGACTTTTTAGTAACTAAAGGTAAGTTTTCTCTACGTATTGAAACCATTTGCTTTGGTATGAATATCAAAAATTTTATAATTTTGTTTGCAAGCGAATTTCGAATTTTTGAACGCATTTTACTTATTACCATCCATGCCTCATGGAAATCAAAATAATATAGAAATATAACTCAATCAAAGATAAATAATGTTCTGGACCCAGCAGAGAAAAAGTCTGTCTCTGTCTCTATGAACATTATTTAGACAATTGCACTCCAAAATGCCAACGCACTACCTCAAGGGGTTAAAACTTAAAATCAATAGCCAAATCTACCCGAACAAAAAGCATTTCCCCTTACAAGCGCTTACTTTAATAATACCAGCTGCTTCTATTCATATATTTGCTACGTTTTGTGCTCTTCAATCTCACTCTTTGTATAGTTTTTATATCCATTCAATGGCACTTGGCTTATTTATTTCGTTGCTGGGTTGCTAAGCCTTCCAATTTCGTTGAGATTTTGGAGAAATTCAACGAACTTGACCTTTTGTTGCAGCTGCCAACGAGCCAACGAATTGCAGCCGGTAATCTTTTTGGCAACTGAGGGTGAGAAGCGAATTGCGAAAACGTGCAAAAAGTATTATACGGATTTTCATGAGGCTCCCATATGATTTTGCTTCAATTAAAAGTGTAATCAATAGTCGCCGAATGACTTTTTTTTGCTAAACTGGAACAAATTGCTGAAAAAAAGATTTCTGTGCTCTGGCAAAATGCCAAAAATTACACAGATTTTTGTGCAAAGTTTTTATCCGATTCTCTATTAAATATTGCATTTTTGCTGCTTCATTCCACGCTTCGAAATATTTATCTCCTTTTATTGGGAGGTGCGCAGTTGATGAATATTGAATGATCGAAACTATTTTTTGCTTATTTCTTTTACCATGAATTGTCATTGGTAACCGAATGCTGCAATTTAAATATATAACAGCTAAAGTTTGAAAAGAAGGAAATCGAACTAGTGCAATGCGTAGAATTTGAGTATTTACGACAAAAAGCAGAGCAAATATAAAATTGATTGATGAAAATAAAATGAAATTGCTAGAGTACTGGTATTTTGGTAGAAAATTGCCTTAGTTGGGTGGAATGAATATCCATTCGAAATAGTGTAAATGCATATTTATGAGAGCGTCTATGCAGTTGCCTTCACTTTCTCTCAATAGTCAATTGGCTACTGCTACCAAATACAAAGAAAATGTTCATGCCTTCTTCGGATTTGTCAGCATGGTAAGAAAAAATTCCATAAAAAGCGCTGTTTCGAGTTTGCATTCGCTATGCAACTATTGCTCTATATATACTTGTAGGATTTTATAGAAATAAACAGTTTAGTCCCTTTGGAAATATAACATATTCGCTTAGCATTTTCTTCCATTTAAGACCCTCTAGGTGAACAACGTCAGGAATGAATCTGTAGAACCCAATATTTGATAAAGCTTCACATAGCTCATTACGATCTAACGAGCACCTCTATTGTGACCGCCAAGGTTAGGTTAGATTAAGAGGCCGACCGATCGAACGCCGGTTCGTTATGTTACCTTAAATTTCTTTTTAATAGATCTTAAGATCCTTATGAACGATTTCATCAAAACCGTGTTAATGGACACAGATCATGCAGCAAAATTTGAAAGGGTTTGAATAATTTCACCTTTGAGTAAATACTTGAGCCTGGGGCCTCTCTCCCCCTCTCATGCACCGGTGTCACACAGCTATTGTTAGATCAATTCTGCTGTACGGTGGAGGCGTACGGAGTCTATCGGAAGCCAATGAAAAGAGTACAAGGGTGCATAACGACAGCTTTAAGAGCAATTCCATCGGCGGCTCTTGAACGGGTACTAAACCTGCCACCTATAGACATCTTTGCTGAAAACTGCGCAGCAAAATCGGCGGGAGGACTACTGGCCGCAGGAGAATTTACATATAGAATTTTCAGGCATAGATCGGTGGGTCATAGCAGTTGGGCAAACACCGACTACATGACCCCACTTTCAACTGGGAAAGAAGGTTCAAAGTAAACATAGAAAAATATGGCTGGCGTAAAGGTATGTTAGCTTAAAATAGTGGACGAGGTTGCCAAGAATAGTATACGGCTAACATCCCAAAACGTGATCATATACGACGATGTCGACAGATGCATGGTAAAGAAAATAAAAACCCGATGGAACTAGCTACCTGAGTGCAAAACTGCAAAAGTCATCTACAAAATTCCTATTGACACTCGATAGAATAGACTGTAGGAACATGATGGGAATACTAACTGGCCACTGTCTGGTGGCGACACACACCTGCAAGATGGGGCTGACAGATCGAGAAGACTGCAGGAAATGTCTAGAGAGGGTACCAGGGTGCACCAGGGAAATACTGGAGCATCTCTTTTGTACACTGTAAGCATATGTGGTCCCCACGGTAGGTATCTGTTAAAATTCGCGTCAAGCGCAGGTATCCTTAAGGATGACTTCTCCTCTTGGACCTAGCAATTGAATTCCATCTTATCGCAAAATACCAAAACTGGTCTATGCGTGGCTTATTGGCCTACCAGATTAACCTAACCTAACCTAAATAATTACTGAAGCAAATCTGAAAAATGTGGTTATGAGAAAACACGTTTAAAGCTAAATTGAAGGCGCTGATTGAACGCAAATGCCTGCACTTTTGAAGGCTTTAACTTAAAAAATATTAAAGATATTTTATTTAAATTTATGTATGAAAATTTGAAAGGCATAGACTATCAAAATACGCAAACAAGAAAATAAAATATTTAATTATTCGAAATTTCACACTTAACTAAACCAAATACCAAAAAATTTTAAAATAATCTATGGCTTTCCCTCTAAATTTGAATGAATATTTCTCTAGAAACTTTTTCAGTTTTTGCGCAAAAATATTGTTTTACCGTCAAATGGTCGCCTTCAAATTTAATCATAATACGCTTTTGCTTTTTACTTGCTAGCTAGCTAGCGGTTGTCGATTCCACCCGCGCCGTGCAATGCCAACTTGGAAGACATGCCAGATTCACTTACCCCAAAGGCAGCAGTGGCAACAGCTGCAGCTGCTGGCTTTGCTGCATTTGACTGTGATTGCGGTTGCGGAAAACTGTGGCGTGAACGGTATACTACGGTATGTGTTTGTATAGGTCAACATTGTATGAAATTTCTATTTTTTCCTGCTTTCTAGATATTACCAAAAATGCTACACACCAGCAGATTTGAAAACACAAAAATAAAAAATGATAATAATAAAATAAAATAAGCATGGCACAAAGCAGCACAGATTCAGAAACACAAATTTGTACGCTTTCTAATATTCGTGCAAATATGTTACAGTTAGTTTTTTTTGCGTACTTGCAACATGCAACTGAATTCTCTTACAGCGTAACATGGGCGATAGACACACCTTCTACGTCCCCTAACAAATCCGTGGTCTCATATGTATAAGTAGCCCATTTACCGCTTACAAATTGCCCTCAATTAGTTGGGGTGTACGAGAAGAGCACGTGACTCACTGTGCACGAGCTCAGTCTATAAGTGGACCATGACTTTTTAATATGCAAGTGCTAAGCTGTAGAAAAAAGGTGGTTCGGGTGGTAGGACTATTGCATGAGCAAAATGTAAATATTTCAACATTTCCTTTTGTAGGTTAATTGTTAATTGCACCATTGTGTATTTATGTAGGAACATACCTTTATATATATACATATATATGTATATACTACCAGTCAGCTAGTGCCGAGCGCAGAGCAATATTTCGCCACTATTAGCAAAGGTAATCGAAAGTTCAACGTTCTTTAGTGACAGCTTTGCCTGGTACAAACATATTTGTGAGTATAACCATAGAAAGAGTATTAAAAAAGAAATGAAAGAGGAAAACGCGAATGGTTTCGTGGCGCTTTCAAAGTGGAACAAATTTTGTGTCGCCAAATGACATAGAAATTATGTCAACGGTAAAAGTCAACAAACCAGATTAAATTTATTGCATTTTAAAATTTAATGTGAAGCATTTACAAATGTCCTCAATTAACTGTTTTATTTGCATATACGTCTCGTTGGTTAAAAGCTGTGTTTCCTTGACACCTTGGTTTGGGTCTGATACCCAGAGGATACTGAAATTATAGAGGGAACACTTCTCCAACCTGCTAAATGGCAGTGATAGAATAACATCAGGAGATTTTGAACGCGATTCGCCAATCAAAGACGGAGAAGCTGACATTCCAAATGAGCTATTCAAACACGGCGGCGAAGTACTGAAAAGGAGCATGCATCAGCTTCTTTGTAGAATATGGTCGGACGAAGTGTGCTCTGCCCAATCCACAAAAAGGGATACCCCACAATCTGCGCCAACTACCGTGGGACAAGCGTCCTCAACATCGCATATAAGGTTCTATCGAGCGTTTTATGTGAAAGATTAAAGTTCACCGTAAAAAAACTGATTGGACCTTATCAGTGTGGCTTTAGGTCTGGAAAATCAATAGTTGACCAGATATTCCCAAACTACAAAAGAACCGTGAAAAGAGGATTGGCACACACCACCTGTTCGTCGATTTCAAAGCTGCTTTTTACAGCACAAAAAGGAGGTGCCTTTATGCCGGAATGTCTGAATTTGGTATCGCCGCAAAATTAATACGTCCGTGTAAACTGACGCTGAGCAATACCAAAAGCTCCATCAGGATCGGAAAGGACCTCTCCGAGCCATTCGATACCTAACGAGGTTTCAGACAAGTCGACTTCCTATCGTGAGACTTCTTCAATCTACTGCTGGAGAAAATAATTCGAGCTGCAGGGCTGAATCGAGACGACACAATCTTTTGTAAGACTCTTGCCAATAGGTGCTATATCTGAGTAGGCAGTTGAGAAGTAAAGTTCTCTCCAGACGAAGAAAGGCCATACTCTATAAGTCATTATTCCCGTCCTTCTATATGGTGAAGAGCATGGACGCTGACAACATCTGATGAATCGACATTGCGAGTTTTGGAGAGAAAGATTCTACGGAAGATTTATGGTTCTTTGCGCGTTGGCCACGGCGAATATACGTATCACATTCGATGGAACTATCAGCTGAATGAGATATACGACGATATTGGCATAGTTCAGCAAGCCAAGAGACAGCGGCTGTGCTAACTAGGTCATGCCGTACATATGGACTCTGAAAGTATTCGACGCAATACCCGCCGGGGGAAGCAGAGGAAGATGAAGACCTCCACTCCGTTGGAAAGACCAGGTGGAGAAGGACCTGGCTTCGCTTGGCATTTCCAATCGCGCCACGTTGCGAAAAGAAGGAACGACTGGCGCGCTGTTGTTAACTCGGCTATGATCGCGTAAGCGGTGTCTGCTAGAACTATTTTCCACACATCTCAGGCCCATCCGTTGAAATCTATTGTGTTAGGGAACCTTCTAACTTTTTAGCTTTAATAAAGTTCATAACACAATTTTCCGATTTTTTACACATAAACCTACAAACTAAATACCTACAGTTCTCCTAGCTTAACTCAATTATTACACCAACTTTAATGGTTGTAAACTCACAAACTTATCAAGCTAAAAAGTGCAAAGAAAAAATTCTATTTTCAATTATAACCGACCATGGAAATTTCGTTATTGAAAATTTGCATTTCATGCATCAGGTTTTCCTCGTTTATTGCTTAAAATCTCACGTCGTTCCAGGATATGCATTGAGCGTCACACGGAAGTCATATACATAACTCAAACAACCAGCAATCGTTTTGAAATACAACAACAAACAAACTTATATTTTCGCACACATTTCAGTGTGACGAATGATAAATCAGAACGTGCAAAGTTAGTTGCTTTAACTTTGTGTTGAATGTCTCTTTGTTGTGGTAGTTAAAGAGTGTTGTCAAGTGTTGACCCAGAAACAAGAACCCAGAGTTGCTGTTTTCACTGACACTGTCATACTTGTCCCACACTCACATGTGTCACATATGTTCATTTTACAAAACGTATATTGATGGAGGACAAAGTTGCTCTGTTAGTTGGACGACATGCAACAAATATCCTGTATGCGACTACAAATTTAGCACACTCGCTGTATCCTTCCTCTGCCATGTGCATAACTTAAAAACTCTAATGGCGACATGACTAGGGCAGCGCAGGGTTTTCTACACATTGTTAACATGCTGTGGTGGTGCTGCGTATGTCATATCTAGTGTGACTAAATGCCAGAAATCAACATAATGACATAACGGCATTACGCGGAGGACTGCAGTGAAAGCTTGTAGCGGTGACAAGTTGAAAATCAAATTAGCATAGTACACGCATTCGTAAGTTTGTTGGTATATCATACTTTCATACCCCTGATAATTTGGGAAGTAAGAGTTAAAAGCGTAAATTGTATAAATTGAATATCAAACCTTCGATATTTTTTGATTTATTCAATTAATTGGTTTTGCGAATGCTTTGAAAAGCAATAATTCAGTATTGCTTGAAAGCTCCATTACTAAGTATGTATGCTTATACACTTATATCCTCATACAATGTCAACCAGCTTACAGCAGCAAAAAGCTTTTTGTACTTAATAGCATCTACTCAGATTACTGCATTACAACTTAATCCAATTAAAAGAGAGAAAAGTGCAAAAAGTGAGATTAAAAGCCCATTAACTGATTGAAAATACAATGAAATTATATGTAACAATGTGTGCGTAATAGCGCAAGTCATATTAAGTGGCAAAATTAATATTAAAGATGAAGTTAATATTTACAGTTGTTATTAGCAATATAAGTATATGCTCCAATAGAGGACTTGTGGAGAATTGTCAAAGAAAAGATGGGAAGCGTTAGGTCGAAAAACCAGTAAGAATTGTGGAAAAATATTCAAAAAGGTTGGTATTCCATACCCCGCACTGCTTGAAATTTTCATTGGCTGAAATAGAATGGTTGGTTTTTGTTTTTAACAAAGACTGTTGCTACTTTTTTGTCCGACACTGTATATACAGAAATACCATGTCTTTTTAGCACCAATAAACCTAAAATTCACCTCTACTTTGTTCATATCCACTTAAAAGTAATTTATCCGTTTAACGAGTTTCTTGAACTGTGCAGGCAGACTAACCGTTAACAATCACAATATATATAATTAAATTATTCAAAATGCAAATTATACAAATGAACTAAGAAAAGATGAAAGCAAAGCGCAGTGGTGGGTGTTAAAGCGCAATTGAATTAGACAAAAATTGATAAACGAAAAATTACGTGCGAAGACAAATTTGCTTTAATAGATAATATGAACACGCCCTTGTGGTGTCATACATATATGGGACGGGCGATAATATGAAATGCTTTGCAATATTAATTTAATTTTTTTGAAATGTCAATGGTAAGATTATGTGGGGCGCACATACACATGGCGATTCGACCTTTTGCTTTTGAATAAATAATAATTTAAAGTGGGATGAAGTGAAGAGAAAGCCTCATATGGATACTATATAGTACATTAGGCTGGGCAACAAAAAGAACACTTTTTTCCACATGGTACTCTAAAAAATATGTTCTTAACCACCACTGAAAAAGTTTTTCCAAATAAAAAGTTTTAAATTCGTAAGAAAAAATGTTGGCTTAAAATAATCAAACTTCAACCGTTAATATCTCGGTTAGGTTTACTGAAAAATCATTAGAGACCTTCTTGTAGAACATTCTTGTAGATTTGAATTTTTCTATCTGTTAATAAGAAAAAATATAGAAAACCGTAAATTGGTGAACTTTCCCGTTACAATTAAGAGCTCATACTTGAAGAGATTTTCGTACAGGTGTCAAAGAACCTGTTTTTCAGAGAACCAAGTGAAAAAATATTCGTTTTTTTAACCACACTGCTATACATATACATACATATATGTATGTACTAAGTGCTGTGACGACACTGTTGTTTAAACTGAAGTTTTACATTTGAATGTAAATATGGGTAAATAATAGTAGGGCAAAAAATAGTAAGACTTTATTCATAAATTTAAAATTCTTAATTTATTCTTCAAAAGCTATGACGCCCCCCTTAAAGAAATTCCCCTTGAGACCATTACACTAGACCCAATGTTCTTTCTTTTTCATTTAATGTCTTCAATTGCCTCCAAACGGTTTCCTCAGACCTGTCGTTTGCTGGATAGCCAGAAATCACACGGAGCAAATGAGGTGAACACGGTGGTTGAGGCACGATATTGATTGAAAATTTGGCAAAAGTTCACCAAGAATCAAACGCAGTATGTAACGATACATTGTCGTGGTTCAAAAACCAAGAGTTGTCGGCCCTCTTTTTACAAATATCCTCGCGCAAACGACGCATAACACTCAAATAGTATTCCCTGTTGACAGTTTGGCCGGTCAAAAAATATTTGCAGTGCACCACACCTCGTTTATCAACGAAAACTGTCAACATAACCTGGATTTTTGACCTGTTTCGACGTGATTTTTTCGGCTTCGGCTCACCTTTGACGGTCGATTGATCGTCTGTTTCGTGGTAGTAAGCACGAACATTCTGGTACTCGAGAAGCATTGTTTGACAGACGCTGTTTTTTGAAAAAATTTAGTGATTTTGGAATTAATCGTGCTTTAACTTTTCTTAGGCCCAAATGATCTGTCAAAATGGTTTTCACTGATCTTTTTGATATTCCAACGATACCAGTAAGATCTCTGACTGTTAATCGTCGATTCTTTAGCACCAATTCCTTTAATTTATTGACATTTTGAACATCAGTTGATGGCCGTTCTGGACGAAAGTTGTGGTTAACGCGTTCTCGACTCTCTTTGAATAATTTGTACCATCAAAAACACTTTTTTGTGACAAACAATTACCATCGAAGGTTTTTTCAAACATTCTTCATGTTTCGGCACCAGAAATTTGATTCCGCACACAAAATTTAGTGGCACTTCTTTGTTGAATAATTTCATTCATCGCAAAAATCGCCGAATGCACTTTATGTGCTTCAGAAAAACAAGCGCATACTAAACACTAATGATTATTTTGATGTGACGTTTTACCAACCTAGAAAAAAATATTTAGAAGAATGGTGTTTCGCGCGAAATTTCAATTAAAAAGTCATACTAAACAGTACAACCTAATTACCACAGAACTGTTTCATATGGAGTTAAATGCATAAACATTTGTACACAAAACGCTGAGCATATTTTATACGAATATTTCCGAGGGATTAGTTAAAAAGCATTTTTAAATGTTTTTCATCTAAAGCCGTTAATCTCCAATAAAAAAGCTCCAAATTAGAGGGGGAAGTAGCTTATGTTTTACATATGTATGTTTACGCTGACTTAATACAGACATTAAAGGCGATTTATAGTATAAGTTAATTCTTGTTGATTGCATGGGTACAGCAGTTTCTAAATGGAAAGCTTAATGTACATATACATAGTATGTGCCTATGTATGCGTATATTTGTATATACCAAACGTCACGGGCAGCCTGCAACGAAATCAGACATCGGCGCGTAATTCGTGTGACAGCCAAAAGCATCGCAGTTGCACATTTTGTATTTTATTTATTTAATTTAGACATTTTTTGGTGTTTGGTGGGAAACGGGTGCGCTGGGAAGGCCGCACAGAAAATAAACGCCATAAACGTGCCACATGCGCTATTTATTTGTATGGATTTTATTTTTAATTTTCATAAACAAGAAAAACAAAAACAATTAAGTGCAACGGCGTTGTCATAAAGCAACAATTCTAAAATTAATGAACAACTACAAAGAGGCGAAAGCGCATAAAGCACATTTGCGGCTGCAGGCGGCAGAAGAAAATTATTTCGAAACTCAAATTTCGGCAAATTAAATAGATCTTTTGGTACACTACATGCAATATTATATACACACACGCTTTCATAAGTTAACTCCTGAGTATGGACTAAATAAATTTTCTGATAATTACACGCCTCAATTATGGCTATAGGCGACTGGTGGCCGGCAGGCGCTTCTGTCAGTTGTTGTGGGGATTGAGTTGGTTTTTAGCGACGTGTATACAAACACATGTATCTACTTACATATGTATATGAATCCATGTAGATATACTTGTACGTTTGGCGTATGTGGAAAGCCTTTGCAAGCTGCCATTCGGTGCCGTTGCAGTCGTCAAAAATAGGAAAATTAAGTGTGGAGAAAATGTATAATTTGGGAATTACGCTTCGGCAAATATGAGTGAACAGTAAGTGAAAGCTCTATATATATTTACAAAAATACAAAAAAAGTCGTACTAGTAGAGACGTTTTAAATAACGAGATATTTGTGTGTGCAACAGCTGTCGTGATGGTCAGCTAGTGACGTAGAGTGGCACAATGATTTGACAGAGTTATTTTTTAGCTTCTTATACTACACAATAATCCAATACCTGTTTGTGCAAAAATAATTGCGCGGGTATAAATAGCACTAGAATAAAAATAAAACACTTTTCAATTTCCAAAACTTTAATTTTTGTATTCTGACAGCATTTTTCTACAGAGTATGATTGTTTTGTTCACTTAAGCGGTTATACACAGTCAGCATTTTCAAAACATCGATTTTTTCTTAATGTATATAACGGGGTTTTCAATAGGACAGCAAACGACGCCAAATTTTTTGTCGCACTTTTGACGTTTCTCTTCAGTAAGATTTGCCATTTTATCATGGAAAGATATACGATCCAACAAAGAGTCGAAATTATTAAAATTTACTAACGAAATTTGGAGTCAGTGGGCTCAACTTTAAAAGCCCTACGTCCAATTTATGGTAGTCATAATCGTCCTGTCAGATCAACAATTGAGCGTCTAGTGGAAAATTTTGAATACACAGACATGGTACAAAATGTTCCCGTGCCAGGGAGAAAAGTAGTGTCGCGAATATTGCTGCCGCTAGCGCATTAATTAAGGAAGACCCAAATCAGTCTCTCACACGTCGTTCTCAAGCGTTAGGCATCTCTGTGACGTCGTTTGTGACGAGTTTTGCGAAAAGATCTTGGCCTACATCTTTACAAGATCAAATTGACGCAAGAACTGAAGCCGCTTGAGCACCAGAATCATCGTATATTCGTGAATTAAACTGAGGAACAATTTGAAAATGATCCGGATTTTCTTCGAAAAATCATCTTCAGCGATGAGGCTCATTTCTGTCTCAAGGGCTTCGTCAATAAGCAAAATATACGTTATTGGTTAAGCAGCAATACACATGTAATCCATGAGTCACCATTGTATCCGGAAAAAATTACAGTTTGGTTCGATTTATGGGTCGGCGGCGTCATTGGGACGTACTTCTCCCATGATGATCAAGACCGACATTTTACTGTCAATGGGAATCGCTACCGCTTAATGATAACCGAATTTTTTTGGCTCGAATTGCATGATATGGACTTGGACAATAAGTGGTTCCAACAGGACGGGGCTACAAGCCACACAGCGCATATCACAATCCATTTATCCAAAACCAAGTTTGGTGAACGTGTTATTTCACGAAATGACCCAGTCAATTGGTCGTCTCGGTCGAGCGATTTGACGCCGTTAGACTATTTCATGTGCGGCTACGTCAATCACTTCGTACGAATATCGAACAGGAAACTGTAGCGGCCGATTTATGCTTGAAAACCGGCGAAAATTTGGTTCAACGTCTGAACTCCTGCAAGCGTGAAGGTGATGGCCATGCAAAAGAAATCGAGTGCCATTTATAATGGCATGGAATGTACTTTCACAGGAAAAAAAATTTACATTTGGAGCACTGTAATTGAAAAACCCTTTTCAAACTTCCCGTTGACATTATACCATATATACGAATTACTCCCACTCCCATATAATAAGATCAAGAGAATTCAAATTTTTTTAAAAATAAATCAAAGATTGTTAAAGTACATTTCTGTAAATGTGCATTATTATTTTCAGTTATGAAATAAAACGTGTCTTCAAAAAAATGTCTCCCTTAAATGTGTTTTTTTTTCAGTTTAAAATGAGCATAAAACTATTTTGTTGTAGAAAATAACCTCACTTTTGCTCAATTTGTTATTTCTAATTTTATAAGCATTTTAGATGCATAGTACTAATATGAACTCGGATTGGGGTGGCATATTCCCTCCACCACCTTCTAACTGTTTCGTCTGCAATTGTATGTGGCTTGCCACATCATGTAGTTACGTAAGTGCTACATATGCATACATGTATGTATGTTTGTATGCATGTATGTGCTCTGTGACATAAATCTTTTTAACCCGGCAACGAGACCGTCACATCATAAACTAAATGTTGCTCTTGTTGTTGTTGTCACTTTGTCTGCTTGTGCAAGAGCAACTCCACCAAGTGTTGTTAATGAGTTCTTGTGTCAAATGGCGTAAAAATAATGTCAACTTGAGTAATGGCAGCAGGCAGCAGGCAGCCGCACGCACTTGACGCCATAAAATATACGGAGCGAGAAAGTCAAATAGCAGAACCCATGATCACAGCGCAATAGCAACATCTTCATTATCAGAAGACATTTTTATCATTGGCGCGTGAGTGAGCTCGTAATTATCATTAACACTAAAAATACGCGACGTCTGCACAAACTACACTGGTGGGTATCGAAACCATCTATAGATTAAACTACTCTTAGATTTCTACATACATATATTTCCCACTCACGATAATATTCTCCTATTTCATGGCAACGCTGACATTATCTGCAAGGCGCATCTTTTAAGTTAATTTTTCAGCTATCCTTTGTAACAGTACAGTGCACATATGCAATGTACATCTCTTTCAAATATATAATTATATATACATATGTATATGTACATATATATATGTATCAGCTCTGCTCGTCTGCCACGCAGCGATCTTATCTGTCAGCCTATTGCCTCCCCAAATCAACGCTACTTTTTCATATTTTTAGCCACTTGGCAGCCAGAATGAAGTTTAATTTGCAAAATTAGCCAGAGACTCGTATTTTAATAAAAATAATGCCTTATTCCAATTTAAAAATAAATATTTGCAGTTGTTGCTGGCTCATCAACGCTTTCAATTTGCAATGGTCGCTCTTCAGGCAGCCAAGAAAATCAGGAAGTCAACTTTAATGACGGTGTAAATGAAAATAAACTGCTGCTGCTATTAAGCGACGGAGTGACACAAAATAAGGTAGCTTTTGGAAAGTTTCTCCTTATGGTTGATATACTGCTTGGATGTTCATGGCCATAAAAGCAAAAAAAAGGAAAAATATTAATATGACAAAATTAACTATTCTGCAAATCTTCATCAAAATTCTGAAGTAATCTGGTTAAACCTCTTATCCAAGCAATTTGATTAGAGATTATTTAAACAGAGAAGCATCCAATCATCGCATTTAAGTTATCTGTCCATCATCCTACACTGTAGCAACGGTTGGAAAATATGCTCCCGGAAATTGTAGTTAAATTCCTCGGGTAAATGATATTTAAAAAAAAAAATTATTTTGCTAAGTTGGTAGGACTGTCTTCAATTACTAAGTATGTCAAATATGAGCGCGATCTGTCAACCAGTTTGTTTACAGCAGTTGCTTAAGTTGGCACACCTCAGTAGTGCCTTGCGATTTTTACAATGAATAAAAATATCGAACAAAGAATTTGTCTCAAATTTTGTATTTCTAACCAAATTTCGTGTGCGGAATCATTGCGAATGTCGGAAAAGGCTTACGGTGATTCAGTTTACCAAAAACATAAGCATACGAATGGTACAAAGCCTTCAAAGACGTTCGAGGGATCGTTGAAGACATACCGTGTTCTGGACGACCTTCGACCTCTTGAACTGAGGAAAATATTTAGAAAAAAGTGAAGGCTAAGGGCTTTAAAATAGTCAGGAAAGTGTTGGAGAGATGACCAAAGATCGCAATTTTTCGAAATTTTGGGTATGAAGCGCGTTCTTGCTCAACTCGTCCCGATAAAGCTGAATTTTTTTAAAAAGAGTACCGTAAACAGGTCTCTTTGAGATTGCATGATCATGCGAATTCTGTTCTCAAATTCATGGAGTGCATTATAACCGATGAGGCATGGGTTTATGAGTTTTACATGCCAACAATCATCGGTATGTACGGAAAAAAACCACGCCAAAGCCGCTCAAAAATCAAGGTGGTGCTCATTGTTTTTTCGGCTTCGGAGGGGCAGACGGTCAATAAGGAGTTCTATTTGGCCGTATTGCGTGAGAGCTTCCGTCGAAAAAGGTCGGCCGTGTGATTTTTTCTTGTTCCCGAAACTGTAATTGCGTTCCGTGGAACCCGTTTTCAGTCGATCGAAGAGATAAAAGGAAATTCGCTGAAGGAGCCGAAGGCCATCCCAAAAAGTGTTTATGTTTCGAAGACTAAAAAAATATTTGGCATATGGCAACAAAATAAATATTGATGAATAATTAAATACTTTGCGTTTTATTTTCAATTTCCGGGTACTTTTTTGTCGCAATCTATGTAGATAGTTTTTTCACATTACATAAAAATATGAAGAACGCTCACTTACCAATTTTCAACTTTAATTATGTATTCAATAGGTAGTGGATAATCTGGAAATAAAAATATAGAAGAATTTAAAAATTTAAATTGCAGAAAAGAAGATTGAAAGCTTAGGATAACATATTTTTGTATAGGTTTTCATGCTCGTACTTAGTGATTGCTGAGTTCGTTGCAGTCATAATTCACGTTCTCTTCTTCATTAAGAAAATTGATACCTTTCCTTCCAAGTGTATAAGCCATGCAGTTGCCTACTTAAAAATTATCAAACACCGAATTAAAGTCTCAATTGCGTTTAGAATTCAGACCTAATTTGAGCCGAACCTGTCCAATTAAACTGCGTTTGCAAACCGCATGGTTAAACATTTTTTCTGAGAATGGAGCAAGCACTTTTTTGTTCATGTGAAGTTTTATCTCCCCATACTTATTAGTGTTAGCGTGTGTTTGACAGCTGTTTATTTGCAATGCGAAAAGTTTGAATTTCGATTTTTACCATGGAAAAAAATTAACAACGAGTATGCTTGATATTTTTCCTTTCCACTGGAATCATGGCTACGGAATCGTTGAAAATATTGCAGAAGTATTTTGGTAAGTTTACTATATCTTGAACACAAATATTTGAGTGGCACAAAGAATTCAGTGATGGTGGCGAAGGCATCAAAAACTTGCCTTGCCTCATGCGAGTCGTCCATCCAACTCTGTTAAAGACGATAATAAGAAGAAAGTTAAAGAAACAGTGCTTGAAAATCGTCGTGTGAGCATCAAAGAGATAGCAGAGTATATCAACCTCTCATATGGATCGACTCGACACATTTTGGTTAATGTTTTGGGTATGACGCATGTCAATGCTAGGCTTTTACCAAAAGACCTGAAACGTTTGCAAAAACAACGCCGAGTAGAGCTCGTAAAAGCGATATTTAGCTAAATACGTTAGATTCTTCGAACGTATCATGACTAGCCGTAGGTTTATGAATATGACGTCGAAACAATCTAGTCAATGGCTTTGAAAAAATTAGCCAAAATTCGCTGAGGGCATTGAATACAAAACTTAGGTTTTTTTTGTCATACCCGGACTGTATAAAGTAATTTAGAGAACAGTTCATCGAAAAATATCTTTATAACGCTACAAGATTTTCATTTAAGCCATATGAAAGAGAATTATTTGGTCTGACTTTCATTAGCACACATATTTAGATACAACTTGGAAATACGGAGTAGAATTAATAAAATTTCAGTGGCTCACACATCAATTTCAATATAACAGTCCTGCAAATATCTCCACGTATTACTTATTATGGCAAGGCCCCGAAAATAATACATTAATATGAACGGAGAACCTGCCGCTTAAAAATACTTAAGTAAAGCCTGTTTTTGGGAGGATAGTGTCATGTGCAGAAGTTCACGCAGGTCCGAAAAGTTCTCTGAGCGCCAATCGCTTGGTAGTGACCAGAAACGATACCTTTAACTTATGGCTCAAGCAGCTCCCTACTTCCGATCTTAGACCAAGTATCCTCTGGGTAGCCAAAGAACAACCGTTTGAAGGCGAGCTAAAGTGAGAAGGCGAACCATCACCCCAATGAAAACGAAACAACAGCCTCGGATATCTCATTCAATGGAACGATGAGCTGTACGAGTCATACGACGTCTTTTATACATAGTTTAGCGAATTAAGAGACAGCGGCTGTGCTGGCTAGGTCATATCGTCCGTATGGATGAAAACACTTCAGCTCTGAAAGTATTTGACGTAGTACCCAGCCGAGGAAGTAGAGATAGAGACTGGCTGCACTTGGTATCTCGAATTGGCGCCAAATTGCGAAAAGAAGAAACAACTGGTGCGTTGATGTTAACTCGGCTATATGATGAAAGAAAGCCAGTTTTACACACTCTTCGCATAATACATATCTACACTATTCTGAGAAGCTCGCGACAAAATATGTATTAGTCAAGAAATGCAATTGCTTGAAATTAAGAATAACATCGGAAACAATGTAAGCCCATTTGGAAGTAATTGCAATTCTAATTACTTTCAACTTTTCCAGCAACTCACAATCCAATAAGGCAAATGCGCTGCGGGACAAATACAAGGCAATTGGCAACTGCGACAGCCAGCGACCAAGCCAACGGTGCCGCCAGACATAAACAAACCATAAATAGCGTGAGAAGTCAAACAAAACGAGAGGCAATCACAACAATTACTATACACAGAACTTGATCAAAGACAGTGGAGCACAATTTACTAACAATCGACTAAGAAATGCAGCAGCCGAGTGCATTGGCAACAAAAACTAAGATTGGAGTTATTTTGAATTTCAATTAAAATTGCAGAAAATTGCAGAAAACTGCGCAACAACTGAACAGGATAGTCGTAGACGAATGAAATAATAATAAATAACAGCGAACGACATCAAGTACAAGCACTTGAAAATAAGGCAATTGCAGACAAAACGGGCCACACAATGTGGAGAAGAAAAGACGTCAAATGAGAGGCCACAACAACGCAACTACAGCGATTGCAATGGTAAATGGCAAACGGCAATGGCAAGAACAGCAGACGCCTTCGCAGCAAGTAGATGGATAGGGCTGGCGATTTTTTGCTTGCAAGCTGCAATTGCTGGCATAAAAATCCAAATCAAATCTTCTGACAATCGAATAATCACACCGATAGCAGCAGCAGCAGCAGACTCAGCCACTTGCAACTAACCGAATGCAATGCTGACAGAAAGAAAAGTAAAATGAATGTATACCAAACAGCGACGGAGCGACAGATCTTGTAAATAATGGACGAGGCAATCCGTTTCGAGAGACGGCTCACAGCAACCCACCAATAGCAACAGACTCACAGACAAACAAATCTAAAGGGGAAGTTGGAAAGACATAGACAAGCTTGCTTTTTTTTGCACTAAAGCACTTCAGTACATTTGGCGCCCTTTGGCATAGCTAGATCGGTAAGATGTGCGGCGAAGTGTAGAATACTTTGTGACTATTTCGCGTTTTCTTTTTGGAAATAATGCCGGAAAAGTGGCTGACGGAATAATAGTCCATTCGCCGCTTGGCGTGACGTCGGTTTGCCCAGCCATCCGCCTAGCTGACCGAATGAGATGGATGTGAAAATTTGCACGCGCCTTAAGCAACGCATTAAAATTCTACTTAAGATTCCGCATTGTGCGGAACGCGCGCGAATTGCAAAATTGCAGCATCCTTTGGTGCAAATTTACGATGCACGGACCGACACAAATATAGTACACACATAGTTGCGCATTTTATTGGTAGAAACTTTACTAAGTGCATGTATGTATGACTATAAAAGTGCAGTAAAATGTTCTATTTTCAAGCGCTCAAACATGTTGCCGGATTTACTTTGTGAATTGAAAAAATATCTTCCAATTTTGCAGAAAATGAAAGTGCAGGGTCACAATTAACTTGTTAACTTTTAAAACTAACACGGGACCTTATATTTGCAGTAGCTAATTCATAATACTATCTGATCAAAATTGACCCGGACTGGTTCATTTAAACTGCGCTTACAAAGCGCATCATTAAAATGTTTTCTTAAATTGGTACAACCTTTTTTATATTCCGGTGAACTTTGATCTCCAAATGTCAATTAGAGCGTGTTTGCGAGTCGATTTTTACCATGGAAAAAGATAACAAAGAGCTTGCTGGAAATTTTGTGTTTCCAATAAACTCGCGTTTACAAAATCATTGAAAATGTTAAAGACGTTTTTAGGAGTCTACTTTTCACGAAAGATTTGAGTTGCACAAAGAATTCAGTGAAGGTCGTGAAGCTATCGAAAACTTGCCATCCAACTCTGTTAATGAAGACGTTTTTAGGAATATACTTTATCACGACCACAAGTATTTGAGTTGCAAAAGAGTTCTGCGAAGGACGTACATAAAGTCATCAAAAACTTGTTTTATCTCATGAGAGTCGTCTATCCAACTCGGTTAATGACGATAACAACGAAAGTATTAAATAAACAGTGTTTGAAAATCGTCGGGTTGGCATCAGAAAGATGGAAGAGTATCTCAACATCTCTATCTAATCGACTCAACACATTTGTGTTACAGCTTTGGTTACGAAGAGTCTTTTTTGCTCAACCAGAGATGCTTGACAAAGTTGCTGAGCGTCCTACGTTCATCAGATACATTATTAATAGTATAGTATGGCTTTATGAAAACATATAACGTCGAAAACCGACAATGTATCGAATGGCGCTCCAAAAATCAAGCCACTGCTCAATGTTGTCTTTGATAATGGTGGCGTGGTCAAACAATCACTAAGGATGAAACAAGGTTCCATCATTTCACTCCACTAGGAAATTCGGTCGGATGATTAGATGGAACTCGTTTTCGAGCGGTTGCAAACAGGTTTCCATCCAGTCATCCGAGTGGAGTGTACACGATGAACTCGCTCCAAAGCGTGGAAAAACGCAACAGTCGGCAACCAAGGTTATGGCGTCTGTATTTTGGAATGCGTATGGAATAATTTGTATTGAGTAACTTGAAAAAGGATCATCAACACTGACTATTACATACCGACGAAATCGCCGAAACTTCGGTCTCATTTGCAGAAAAAGAAAGTGCTGCTTCAGCAAGATAGTGCGCAGTGTCACAAGTCAGTGAAAACGATGGCAAAAATCCATGAATTGGGCTTCGAATTGCTTCCACATCCTCCATATATTCTCGAGATCTGACCCCAGTTACTATTTCCTGTTCTCAGATCTCAGAAGAATGCTCGACGAAAAGAAATTTACGTCCTATGAACAGGTGGTCGCCGAAACTGAAGCTTATTTTGAAGCAAAAAACAAATCGAACTAAAAAATTGGTTTCGAAAAGTCCGAGGGCCGCTATAGTCAGTGTATCACCCTTGTGGGGAACTATGTTGAATTAAAGCGACGAATTTTGCCAATGTTTGTTTTGCTATGGTAGGCCGGGGATTTTTCAACTGACTTGTTATAAGAAATTTTTTTAATCATTGGCAAGCCTATATTATGAGACCACATTTGTATAACAAAACATGAAAATGTGATTTGTTCATATCAATATACATACATTGCTTTTCTATATATTGTTTTTATAACAACCTTCAAGTTTCAGTAGTCTTCATTCAATCACACCTTGTCTGCAGTTTCATATTCTCAATATGACTATTCGACCAGTTGGTTCGAAATTGGTAAAATTTTCATACTCTGAACTGCTCACAAAGAGGAATCGTACGTTCCTCCAGGGAAGAAGGCAACACATACATACATAAGTATATTTGCAAGTGCTTGTATAATTAGTCTCACACAAAGACTCCTACTAAGAGAACAGCACATAAGTATATGCTAAATAAAATAAAGTTTTTGAAGCTTGTAAAATTACTTATACATAAGTATGTGTGTAAATATGTAAGCTATGAATAACAAATCAACTTTTACCAAAAAATACAAAGCGATTTTCAGTAATCCTGCTTGTGGCTTGCTCTTTCATGCTCTTATGTACCTGTAGTATACTATGTAGATGACCTGTATGTATATGTGTGCAAGAATAATTTGTGTTTGTGGGTTTTTAGTTCAAACCGGCTCGGTAAAGAGTGCAACGAAAACTAGGCAAAGCGTCCAAATAAAATCAAGTTTTTTCATTACTTTGGCATATTTTTTTTTTTACTTTTTTGGCGCTGTAACACTTTAAACTTTTTTATAAAGCCAACAGAAAGAGCAAATTTCGTCTGCATACTAATTATGTGAGGTTTGGAACAATATTTTGGCCGCAAAGCAAGTAAGGTTTATATTTTTAAACTTTAAGTCACAATTTTAATGAATAGCATAGCTAGATGTACTCTGATAGCTTTTGGCCAAAATTTAAGTCTTCATGGAGCTGTGTTTCTCTCAAGCAAATTCGAATCAATATTTTCTACGCGACTTCCAACAAATCGAGTGTAAAACCCGTTTGACTACTTGCTAGAACGAAAACTGTTTGTTACTGCCATGCTGCATGCAGCAAACTGTTAACACACGAACATTCGACACTTCCACTTGCTTAAGTTGCGTGCAACGTGCACTTTGCGCCAGGCAACAATCTTTGTGCGAATAGTTTATGATTTGCTCAAGTCTGCTGTTAGCTGCAGTTCATCCATAACAATTTCCCCCAAACCCCAAAGACACGCCGTTGTTTAAGCGAACTTTTCAAGCTCTGCGTTGCACATTTCAGTGGAAGTTGAAGTGCAGCACTTTTGTGCAGCATAGCGCACTTTTCGGCAGAAAGCAGAGAACAGCAAACGCATAGAGTGGCATGTAGAAATGGCTGTGCAACTGCAATTTGCACTTGAAAAAGTTTTGCACTCCACTCAAACACCCCTCCGAACCTTTAGGTTGGCAGCCTTGCAGCATCGCTGCACATAACGATGAGAAATGCCGACTGGTTGTGCGTATGTACTATCGAAAGTTTGGGCAATTAGAGGTACATGCCTACATTCAGCTGTGTTATAGCGAAATGACTCCCCGCATTCTTTACCTCAACAAGCATATATGTATGAATGTGTATTTTGCACATTTGCATTGGTCCCGTTGCATTGAATTTTACTCCTTTGCCGTTAAGGTTGCACTTGAATGTCTCAAAATTTGTTTCGAACTCATGAAAAAGTTCGAAATTCTTACGGCATATTTTGACTTTATATATATTTTTTAATTGTTTATGTTTCGAGTGTGCTTACTGAACTTTTAAATCTGCTTTGTAGGTAGGTACTCATGCGAGACAGTGAGTGTTGACGTCTGTAAGTGGTCTCTCCATTTTGTATTTGCCATTTTATCGACCAATGCTTGAGGAATGAAAAGGTAGTATAAAAATCTATATTTTATTCTACTCAACCACTTTGAAAACCAACTTATATCACTTAACCGAAAAAGGAAATGAAACAATTTCCACTTGAACGCATTTTGTAAATTTATATCCGTAATTAGTTTCGTGTTGGCCAAAAAATTCAGTGAAGCTTTGGTTGGCATAGGTTCCCGATACGTAAGACTAACAGACGGTGTCTCGCACTGATGATAAACTCCATGCTGACTGGAACATAGACTGGGTTCAAGAAAGATCGCAAAATTTCCTCGCACCACTCTCATCTCATCCAAATCTCATAGCAGTGATAATTTAAAAAAAGATCAAAATTATTTCAGAAATTTTTTCTACCGCTAAAAAAACAACCACCGCTTCTAGAGATCGAAAATCCAGCAGCTGAACATCAAGAAGTTAGCACATCCTCAGAGAGAAAGAGAGTGAGAGGGAGAAATGTGGTTCAGACCATGGCATAATAGGTTCAGTTATACTTTTCCTTTATTTTGTTGAAATCGATAGTGCTGGTCTCGAGATATGTGGTTTCTTCTAAAAGTGGGCAGTACCGTTGGTTTTTCTTGATGAAGTGGCAGCTCTTGAATTTCTTCAGGTTACTCTTGGTCCTTGATGTGGCAATTTTGCTTGTTTACATACCCGTTGAGCCAAAAATGGACTCATCGCTGAATAAAATTTAGCTCGAAAACGTCGGATCTTCTTGGAGCTTTTCAAGAGCCCTTAGAGCGAAGCGATGTCGCTTGGAAAGGTCAAGCGGCTTCAGTTCTTGCATAAGCTGTATTTTCAGCGCTTTCAATTTAATATTTCATAAAACGCGCCAAGCCGTTCCATACGTTAGTCCGAGTTGCTGCGAACGGCGCCTACTCGACTCTCCACCCTCTTCGTGTACACTCTCAGCTACGTCTGCTATATTGTTTTCACTGCGTACTGGACGTGGTCTATTCGGTCGAATATTAACCAATAAAGAATGGTGGGTCTCAAGATAAGTGATGGTGTTGCGAATAGTACATTCAGTAGGCCGGTTATGTTGACCATAAGTTAAGCGAAACGTGCAAAACATTCTTTACAGAACGTGAGTTTTCGTAGTAAAGTTGAACGATTTGAAAACGCTTTTCAGGGATTAGTCTTTCCACGATGAAATGCCAAACAATACTAAACAAAAATAATGTCAAAAAAGAGCTATCGAAAAAAGTATCTCTACTTGGATCACACGTTATCTTGACAAGCAATACGAAAACTATGAATGATCAAAAAAAGACAAATCATTAGTTGAAAATTCAAGTAAGTTTCTCTGCATATTTTCGAATTAGGGTTATAACACCTTTATTGCCATGTACATAGTCCGTATATGTAAAATTTGAAAGTAAAATTATATCTGAAAGTACAGAACTAGAGGCGACCGCTTTTCCAAATGTAATGTATTGAGGACATTACATATGCACCACTAAAGAATTTAGCACATCATTGCAACGCTCGTTCATAAAAGTTAATGTCGCTATGAGTCGTGTATGAGTATCATCACCATTCTGTGACGCATTGCAGTAACGTCTTATTACCCAACCGGTGGGTGCATTTCTAATGCCCATAAAACAGTAGCAATAGCAAGCGCAACAATAGTGCATAATAATGAGCGTAGGTCCAACAACAGTCATGGCAGACGGTATGTACCATCGTGTACTGGCCAAAAAACAACAGCAACGCGCTCAACCGAATTGTTTGTTCAATAAAAGCAAAAACTAAACCTCTAGTCAACCAAAACAAAGCTAAAGTAGCAACAAGAATACACAAACAATTAATTAAGCACAGTGGCAACACAAAAGCAAAATAAAGACAAACATTAACAATTGCAGTAAAAAACAGCAGAAGCAACAACAACACGTGTAGTAAATAAACAAAAGTGCACACATACAACTGTGGAGAGATATACTCGTAAAAATCCTCATTAAATAGTGAATACACGGTGTTGCCACAATTTTATGGCGCACCGCAGGCAACTAAAACACACCCGTTCTGAAAAAGCTTGTACAGTGGGTTATTTTCAGTAAAAAAGGTGAACAAAATTATATTGCGTAGTGTTAGGCGCATTTTAAAGTGCAATTTCATAGGTTAGTTTTAGGCTCAAAACCGGTTTAAATAGAAAAATTATAGTAATTAGTTTTTTGAAATTTTTCGAATACATTTTTGTAGAAATATGGGTTTTTCGGGTAGCACGCTGCAATTTTGTATGGTTAGTAACCTTAAGTATCTATGAAATCTGGAGTAATGCTAATCCATACGAAATTCTAGGTTCTCGGGTCTAGCAAACTGACATTTTGTTGCACATTTTCGGGTGACAGATGAAATCTGACATTTCCACAAGTTCATCGGCTAGATCACGAACTGAAAAAAAGTTAACTTCGATTGCATCGAAGCTAGAATACTTTTCACAAATTAAAAATTTTTCTACGCAAAAACTTGAGTTGGATCAGTCATTTCACATGACAGATATATGCTCTAATGGTCCGATCTAAAAAAATTGTTCAGAGATTGTGGCATTGCCTTGTAAAATAATCAATGCCGAAGTTCGTGAAGAAATCTAGATTTTGATCGTTCAGTTTATACGGCAGCTATATTTCTTTGCCTCAATAATTTCTTCGGAGATTAAACCTCTCCCTTAAGCGTTGTTCTGTGCTGAACTTTGTGAAGATTTCTCTTCAAATAAAGCAGTTTTCCATACAAATATATGACATAGATCGTTCATATCACGCAGCTATATGCCATAGTGGTCCAATGTCGGCGATACCGACAAATAAGCATCTTCTTGGAGAGAAAAGGGCAAAGTTTCAAATCTTTCTTCTTTTCGCAATTTGGCGCCAATTCGAAATACCAAGTGCAACCAAGTCCTTCACCACCTGATCTGTCCAACGGAGTGGAGGTCTTCCTTTTCCACTGCTTTCTCTGGATACTGCGTCGAATACTTTCAGAGATGGAGTGTTTTCATCCATACGGACGACATGACCAGCCAGCGTAGCCGCTGTCTCTTAATTCGCTGAGCTTTTCAATGTCGTCGTATATCTCGTTAAGCTCATCGTTCCATCGAATGAGTTGCCAATTAAAAGGACCATAAATCTTTCGCAGTACCATCCATCGTCCATGCCTCCGCACCATATAGAAGGAAATAATGAGTGAGTTCTAGAGTTTGGGCTTTGTTCGTCGAGACTACTTATCAATTGCCTACTTAGTCCAAAATATCAACTGTTAGCAAGATTTATTCTTCGTTGTATTTCCAGACTGTTGTTGTTGTTGGTGTTAATACTGGTTCCCAGATTGACGAAATTAACTACGACTTCGAAGTTATGACTCTCAACAGTGACGTGGAAGCCAATTCGCGAGTCGACAGGAGATATTTCATCTGGCCCTCATTCACTACCAGACGCATTTGCTTCACTTCGTTATCCAGTCTTGAGAAAGCAGAACTAACTGCGCGGGTATTGAGGTCAATGATATCAATATCATCGGCGTACGCCAGCAGCTGTACACTCTTATAAAAGATTGTGCCTTCTCGATTCAGCTCTGCAACTCGAATTATTCTCTCCAGCAGTAGATTGAAGAAGTCGCACGATAGTGAGTCGCCTTGTCTGAAACCTCTTTTAGTATCGAACGGCTCGGAGAGGTCTGTTCTGATCCTGACGGAGCTTTTGGTATTGCTCAACGTCAGTTTACACAACCGTTATAATTTTGCCGGGATAACAAATTCACATCCGAGACTGTTCTTTCCTTCTCATAGGGGACGGGTCCCAAACCCAGCGCACAACCCTCGGGACGAACGGTTCGCCTTCTCACATTAGCTCGTCTTCAAACGGATATTCTTTGGCTACCCGGAGGATACTTGGTCTAAGACCGGAAGTCGTGAGCTGCTTGTTCTATATGTAAAAGAATCGTTTCTGGGCCCTTCAAAGTGAAATTCATTCAGAAAACTTTCCCCACTTGCATGACACATGATTTCATGGCCAACGTTTCCATCTACAAAAAGTCTCTATTTGGTGTGTTCTATAGGCAGGGATGTTCATGTTTCTTCAAAAAGTAAAAAGTCATTGGGGAAGCTTTAGAGCCATGATTAATCTCGGCTGGAAATTGTTAGAGGCAGCCGCTGGAATCCCTTGTTCGGAATCCTCTTTAAAATATAATGGCAATTATATATAATTACCTTTATATATATATAGAGCTAAATTCTTGACCATAACATTAAATTATATGTGCTTTCTTCTTGAAATGTCTAAAAACAGGCCACTATATGTTTTTATAGGGCCTCGGCTATTTTCTTCTGTGTGTTACAGATTTCATACCAAACTTGATATACACTGTTCAGGGTATAACAAAAGCAGCAATCATCAAAAAATGCAGAAAGGTAAAGTGAATTTTACAAACGTTGTTGTTGTTTACATACTTTGCATTGTTTTTGTTATTGTTTACAGGTTAACGCTTTGTAATCGCCCCACTGGATTTAGGCTGCGCACTTTTCAGCAAAAACACAAGTCTCACCCACCACTAACCAGTATGGTTGGGAAAGCAGAATATGCGTGAGTGTGTGTGTGTGTTGATGTATGTATGTTTAATAGCTGTAGTTGCGACAGAGTCGTCAACGCTCAACTACTAGCGGCACAAAGCGGTAATTCGAGCGACACATAGCACCTGCCACTATTCGTTGCGTACATAGCTTGGGCAGCGAACCAGAAAACGCGTACACACACCCACCTACATATGTATGTATGTTTAAAACAAACAAGCTAACAATGCTTCATTCGTCTAAGCGACAATAACGGAATGTCGCAAAATGGCAGCAACGGTAAATCACATTTCCTTCATTTCCGGCTCCGGCCAGCAGAGTGCACGCTAACCGCGCTATAAAGGTGCCACAGTGGCATAACCCTAAAGCGAAGCAACGTTGAATTTATCATTTTGCAAAATGGATTGCGCGCTAAACCGCACCTTTTTGCCCCGGATCGCTACACCCCCCACACTTCTATATGCCCGATTCTGGCTAAAAGCACATTCCACTTTGTTGCTTTGTTTTTGCATGCTTGACCCGAAACAACGCCATCAAGCCGCTCGTCAGTCACTCGCCACCATACCGTTCACACGCCCATTCCACTTGCACTTGGCTGCGCTTCAGTCACTTTAACGAGCTGTCAACCAGCATAGCACATTAAAAATCTATAAAATGCCAAAGGCTATACGTGCATACAGGCATCCATACAAACCTCGCTCATCTAACGTTAGCCCACGGGTTGTTTAACAGTTTGCTAAGTACTCTGTGTGTGTGTGTGTGTGTGGGTATGGGCAAAACAATTCACTGGAAAAATCAGTCAGTCAGCGAGTCACGATGATTTTTTGGAGATGTGGCACTCGACTTTTGATTGCTGGTTTCTTGTCACTTTGTATTTAGTCGCTAGGTATGGTATTCGTAGTCGTAGACTTAAAAGGTTTAACCTTTCACTTTTGTTGCAAAACACAACATTAGTATTTTAATTATTTATTTTAGCTTGTCATATATCATATACATATATGTAATATACATTTGTTAATGTTCGTTTAGTAGGTATTACATTAAATGACAGTTTTTGAGTGCTCGTGTTAGTCATGGTCATACATTTTGTTTGACAAGTATGTTTTTGTTTCCACAAATTTCATTCAACCGTTCAAGCAAGGGTTATTAATAACTCTTGAAAAGTGGTGTTTGGGGATGATTAGTAATTTTTTTTGTAAGGTGAGTATTTTCGTTATGAGATCTTTCAATATAATTTTCACTGAAATTTTTTTATACTTAATTTGTTTGACAAAAAACTTTATGCAAAAAATTATAATTCAGTGAAAACTTCGTGTCGAAGATATGCTTTGTATATGGATTACTTGCAAATTAAGAAACTTGTGTTTAATATACATTTTAAGTAAATTAATTGAAGTAAAAATTTTAAAAGCAAACTTTAAGATTTGCATTGCAACATTTAAGAAAAGATTTTTTATGTTTAAGCACTTTGGCTTACCAATGATAATGTCGCACATAATATTCCTACAAACAAAAAAATATATAATTAAAATTAAAACTACGCTAAAATTAAAAGTAATAAAAAAAACAAGAAAAAACGTTAACTTCGGCTGCACCGAAGCTAAATACCCTACGCAGGTGCATTTCTGTTAGTAACTATGTGTTCAGTTTGTATGGAAGCTATATGCTATAGTTAACCGATCTAAACAATTTCTTCGGAGATTACATTGTTGCCTTAGAAAATAATATATACCGAATTTCGTGAATATATCTTGTCAAATGTGAAAGTTGTCCATACAAGAACTTGATTCCGATCGTTCAGTTTGTATGGCAGCTATATGCTATAGTTAACGGATCTGAACAATTTCTTCGCAGATTACATTGTTGCCTTAGAAAATAACATATACCGAATTTCGTGAATATATCTTGTCAAATGTGAAAGTTTTCCATACAAGCATTTGATTCCGATCGTTCAGTTTGTATGACAGCTATATGTTATAGTGGTCCGATATCGGCCGTTCCGACAAATGAGCAGCTTCTTGAAGAGAAAATGACGTTTGCAAAATTTCAAAACGATATCTTGAAAACTGAGGGACTAGTTCGTATATATACAGATGGACAAACAGACAGACGGAGCTCAGCTCGACATACTGATCATTTATATATATACTTTATAGGGTCTCCGACGCTTTTTTCTGGGTGTTACAAACTTCGTGACAAACTTAATATACCCTGTTCAGGGTATAATTAATATTCCAAAATCATTTATGCTCAAAACCGGATTGAAAAATCAAAAATAACGTTTTTAATATGAACAAGTGAGGAAGAGCTAAGTTCAACCGAACATATTATACTCTTGCAACTTGCCGAAATCAAAGACAGGGAAACACCTTCAGATGTAAAACATCAACCAGAGGTTCGGAATCTAAGCAATTTTATATATACAAGTGCTGTATATAACTTATACCGACATACTCGGCATAAGATTTGTCAGAAAAACGAAAATTATTATACGTAATATATGGGAGTTGGAGTAGTATTGACCCGATTTTATCCATTAACTATTATCATGCCACATACTAAGTAAAAAATATTAAGTGGGTTTCATTAAAATACCTCACATACAATCTCCAATCACATGGAGCAAAGTCAGCCGGATGTTCGAAATTCCTGGTAATGGTGGTTATATGTGGGATAGGTCAAGTTTTTAGCCAATTGTATCTATTTTAGGCACAAAACTACAGTGTGATGAGTAAAATACGATCTATCATTTTCATTGAGATAACTCAAATATTGGCCGACATATCCAGCATAAAGTCACATAGAAGTTCGAAAATCTTTATATTAGGTGTTTGGAGGCTCAGGAAACTATTGGCCCGATTCCATACCCATTTTTGATACATAGATTTATTATTACCAGGAAAGGTTTCTCGCTGAATTTCAATTATATATCTCACACATTGACCGATATTTTGGGTCAAAAGTCAATTTTAGATGCTGGGGTCCACATATTCAGTACCTAGCAGCTTGAACAGTTTTGGTTCGATTTACGTAATTTTAAGTCATAAAGTGGCACACCTCAAAGCACTATTTGTGTAAAGTTTTATCCTGATATATTAACTCGTTCTTGCTTTGTGTGTTGGTAAGTGAAAGTTTCAAATGGAATTTAAAATTGTGCTAATGTCTCTGGCGTAGTTATTAATTTATCGTGCTTTCTGTAGTTTTTAACAGCACTGTTATATAGGCACTGTTATATTGGTAAAGTTCTTACAAGGATCATCCTAAGCGAATTTGGTCTAGGAGATATTTACATTAAACCTACATATTAGAAGGCGGGGCCATGCACACTATTTCTAAGTTTATAACTGCCAAATTACAGTTCTACTTGTACAAGGTGTGTGATCACCGGAAATTCCATCGAAACTGTGCGTGAACTCATCAAAAATCAGCCGAAATCATCATTGAAATTCATGGAAATGGAATTGAACATCTGCAAAACATCGATTTATCGCATTTTGACCGAACATTTGGGCTTACGAAAGGTGTGTGCACGGTTTGCTCCGCAAAAATTTACTGACAACCAAAAATTGCTAAGAATCCAACATTCGAAGGACGATTATTTGACCAAAAAACACATTTTAACCAGTAACCACTCCCCGTACTCACCTGATATGGCACCGTGCAACTTCTTCCTTTTCGGAAAAATGCATTTGCCCATGAAAGGAAGGAGACTATTTTAAATAAAATAAATTGATTTTGCCGAAAAAGCCATTTGTTCTGTTTTTTTTTTAAGTCCTGTTTACTTTAGAACGCACCTTGTATATCTTATTTTAGCGCTAAGTTATGTCACTTTATAGGTTTTCCTTTAATGGCGTTTTATAGGCATGGCAGTGGTCCTATTACGCCCATCTACGAACTCCGGCTTACTGTTTAGCCAAGGAACATATATAAATCTTCCTTCTTTATCACTTTTCCTTCCGGCTTTGTTTTGAAAAATATTTTTTTTTTTTATTAGAGACTTTCAAAAATGTTCCATCACTTACAGCTGTTTTTGTCATTTTATTAATTGGTGGTGATTTAACCTCTTTACTACAATACAAAAAATCCTACATGCTAGCATGTTTTTAACATCAATTTCGGTATTAGCAACCATTAGCCAGAAACAAGCTCTAACATCACAGTCGAAAATAACAGTAAACTAGTGTTACCAGTTGAGAATTGTTGCCAAATCGTTGCAATTTTTGACTAACTAATCGACAAATTATAAATAATACATATGTAAATGTAATGGTTTAGCATTAATTGGTTTTATTTGCAATAAACTGTATTTTGTTAATTTTTAAATCTCTCCTTTTATTTAGAAAATAAATAAAACGATTGTGAAACAATAATAATTGCCACAGATTGGTTGAACACCTATAAACCAAATTCATTGAGGCCAAATAGCGTGGGGGCAACTGTTGTTATTGCAGCGCAGGTACACATATGTACATACTTACATATATACATGCATATGTACTATATATACACATACGAATGCTTGTACCACCATATAGATGCGATATTCAAAGCAATATAAAAATGTTCTCAATTAAATAAAATATTGTGTAAACAATAATTCAACGTATGAACATAAATTCCTGTGAATTTTTGAGGCTTTTCAAAGTCATACAATTAATTGCGCAAATATTATTGCTACACTAATATTTCTAAATATTTTTATGTGCTTACACAAATATACATAAGTATGTTTTCGAACAGAATCATGAAAGCACACACATGAATAGATATTCCTAAATATTTTTTAGTAAGAAAAAACACAAATTTTATTTTAGTGTGTTAGCAGCCGAAACAAGAAAAAACACAAACGTCAGCTGCACTGAAGGTATAATACCCTTCATAGGTGAATTTTGTTTAGCTTAAAAGGGTATAAAAAGGTTTTTATGTTGATTTGCCTCGATCTGTTGGTTAGGAAGCTATAAGCCATGGCAGTCGGAGCTCAACGATTTGTTTCGAGATTGACAATTATACACAAATTTCGTGAAGATATCTTGTCAACTAAAAACAGTTTGCCATATAAAAACTGATGTTGATCGTTCAGTTGGCATGACAGCTATGTACATATATACAAAAGTGTTCCGATATCGACAAATAAGCAGATTCTTGAAGAGAAAATTTATTTATTTTTTTGTTTATTTTTTGCAAATTTTTAGATCAATGTCTTGTAAACTGAAGAATTAGTTTGCAAACAGTCACATATGGCTAAATCAGCTCAGCTCGATACGCTGATTATTTTATAGGGTCTCCAACGATTCCTTCAATATGTTACAACTTCGTGGCTTAGTGTGTCGTCAGCCGAAGAAACTAGCTTACAACTATCGGTCCAAAACTGAACTCTAAATATTTGTGCTGCATGCTTTCGACAATAATCGCATAAATTTAGGTACATGCAGAGTCTACCATCTACACAGCTCGTGGCGGCCATGTTTGATTAAAGACATGTTTCAAATTTTGTTAGTGCAAATTTTGCCATAACGTCATGTTACATTTCACCAAAACGATTCTTACAAAACTATGAGCTTTGCAATTTGAAATGATTTTTTTTTTTCATTGAGTTATAAAATTCATATGAAAAAGATTTTTTTCTTTACAGTAATCAAATTTTAACCGTTAATAACTTTTAAACGGTTAAGTTTACGAAGAACTCAACATATTTTTTCTTTTCTATATTTGTATAGAGCATTAAATTTCCTACATAATCCGTAAAACGAAATATTTTTTCAAGTACTTGGAAGTGAGATACAATTTTTTCTATCTGCTAATAAGAAAAAATAAAGAACATTTAAACGGAGGATCTTCACGCTACAGTTATGAGCTCCACTTTGAGAGTTTTTCTTAAAGGTATTTATCAACCAATTTTTCAGAGTACCAAGCGAAAAAAAAATACTATTATTTTTTTTTACCCACCCTAATACACATATTAAGTATATGTGTGTAAGTACGTGTGTATTGTAATTTTCCCACGTCAATCGCAGCATGCACGGCATAAAACCACACGTGCGCAGCTGCTTTCTAATCACACAATTGTAATCACTCGAACACACCGCACACTTAAAACCACAACACCGAGAATACCCGCACGCATTAAAATAAACATTCACACCCAGAACAACCCGCAATGACACAAAGCTTCCGTATATTTACAATGTGCATTTCCAGAGCATTTAGCCTTAAAAGCATATAAGTGTGTGTAATGGATGCCTGCTGTAGGTGTGGATGCCTTTTGACATCGTCAGCACATGCTTAAACGTCTGTAACTGCGCAATCATCACCAGTCTCAAAGGCAGTGTTTGCCATATACAAACACAAATACAAACGCCAAACAAACACATGCACGCGGTTAAGCTTTACACTTCATTTAACTAATATTGAGACCCTTCGGTTGCCACTTGCTTTAACCCAGTGAGAAGGATTAGTGAACGCGTGCCAAGACTTCATAAATAAATAAATATTATATCAATAAAAATTAATCTTAATCTCGACCTCTTGTCACTAATGTTGTTAAAATGTTAGCAACTAGAAGGGGAGGCGTTCAGTTGTAATGAAATTCTCAAGCGAGCAAAATGTGGAAGCAAGTTTTAGCGAGTTGTAGCTATGTAAGTGTTAGCGTTAGTGTGGATTACACACGCTCGTAGGTATCAGGTAAAGATGAACTGTAAAGTGATGTACATACTATATGTGAATAAGATTTTCGAACAACTTAGATGTCTAAGTTCTGGAAAGTAGAGAATTTTAAGAATATAACAACCCTAAGCAGAATGACGTAAACCAGTTTTCGTTCCAGATTAGCAATGATTCTCAGTAAAACTGGAAATTTGATGTGATTTAAATATATGTATGCATCTCATCTACGAATACCAGCTGTTAAAGGAAAACAAAATTTGCACATATTTTAACAGGTCCCCTGAAAAGTATCTGGTCTGACACATAGATGGCGCTAGTAGAATTAAATCCATTTGATTTTCAGTTATCCCTAACCTTCAAAAGATATAAATTTGACGGCTGATTAGTAATATAAGTATATCATCTTGAGTGAAGAAACTTTTGTTACTCTGAAAAAGGTTAAAAAAGAATTTCGCGTGTTAATAAAATATTGCTTTTTGAAGGTAAAAAATACATTTAAAGCAAAAAATTGTCTTGATAACGAGTTTCCGGACACTGCCCTAGGAAAACGAACCATCAAAGTTTGATATGCTAAGTTTAGACGTGGTGATATGAGCACCGAATACGGGAACCCAATGGACGCCCAAAAGAAGTTGCTACCGACGAAAGCATCAAAAAAGTCCAAAAAATAATTTTGGTTGACTGCAAGTGAAGTTTTTCGAGGTAGCAAGCACTATAAAGATATCAACTGAAAGTGCACATCATATCATTTCCAAATATTGAGGTATGGGAAAGCTCTGTGCAAAGATGGTGCCGCGCGAGTTCATTTTTGATCAAAAACAACGATGAGTTGATGATTCGGAGCATTGTTTGGAGAGATTTAAGCATAATAAACCCGAGTTTCTGCGTCGATATGTAAACATGGATGAAACATGGCTCCATCATTTCACTCCGAAGTCCAATCGATAGTCATTCGAGCGGACTGCACACGATGAACCTGCTCCAAAGCGTGAAAAAACGCAACTTACGGCTGGCAGGCTTATGTCGCCTGTATTTTGGGATGCGTATGGAATAATTTTTATTGATTACCTTTAAAAAGGAAGGACCATCAATAGCGACTATTATATACCGTTATTGGGCCGTTTGAAAGACGAAATAAACGAAAACAAAAGAAGAAGGACTTGAAGAAAAAGTACTGTTTCACCAAACAATGCAACTTCAGTGAAATTGGGCTTCGAATTTATTCAGCATCCACTGTATTCTCCAAATCTGACCCTCGCTGGTGAAAAATTTTCATCGAATAAAGTGGTACCGGTACCGGAAGTTGGAGGGTCGCTATAATCGGAGTATCATTCTTTAAGGAACTATGTTAATACAAATCTTTATCATCGACTTCAAAATAGGCCTACTTCAATTCAATAAAAGCATGTCAACGCTTAATGCAATTTTCCATAAAACGTATTTTTTTTTAGACGTGTGGTTTTCAATGACGCATTATATTTTTCGGACTTGATCCTTTTGACAGCTGTCACTCAATTTATGCTCAGTTTGTTTTGCCCAACAAAGGTGATAATTCGAGCAACCATTGATCGGTTTCATTCAAGTTTCCTATAGTGGATAATGCGCATCCTCAGAGATGCCGCAGAGTGAGCAACGAAGGCGCTATTGAGAAGAATATTAAAGAAGGCTCAAATGAGTTCATGCGCCATCGCGCGTAACAATCAACCTTAGCACGGAAGGATCTTGCTTTGCGTGCTTGCAAAATCAAACTCAACAAGTCACTATTACGTGCGCTCTAAGGGCAGAGAAAAACATTGAAATGAAATAATAAATTTATTGAAGAAGACTTTGGAAGAAGAACGTCAGATTTAACACCGCTGAACTATTTTTTGTGGGTTTATGTGTAAAGACGATTGTCTACGGAGATAAGCTCGAGATGACTTGTCGGAAATTGAGACTCTCAGCTGGATTTTATCTAGCCCACTGCGGTGTATTCGTTTTTCGCACGACATAACCTAGCCAGCTATAATTCACTGAACTATCTTTTAATTCCCTGAACGATGTCAGTGTCGTCGTACATAAGTATATCTCGTACAGCTCATCGTTCCATCGAATGCGATATCGCCGTTGCCAATGCGCAAAGGACCATAAATCTTTCGCAGAACCTTTCTCTCGAAAACTCGTAACGTCGACTCATCAGTTGTTGCCACCGTCCATGCCTCTGCACCATATAGCAGGACGAAAATATTAAGAGACTTCTAGAGATTGGCCTTTGTTCGTGGAGAGAGGACTTTACTTCTCTATTGCGTTGGCTTTCGAGGCTGACATTGTTGTTGGTGTTAATACTGGTTCCCAGATAGACGAAATTATCTACAACTTCGAAGTTATGACTGTCAACGTAAATTACATTCATTAAGTTATATGCGTTTTATTTCTTCAAGAATATCACATGTCTGAAAAAGTTACAAGCGTCCAATCCAGGAAAAACATTAGTCCGAATCAAATTTGATCTTAAGTAGCACCGATAAACATATGTACACTATATGCGTTCAATTAAACGATTAACATTAAATTTTTTAGAGACAAACTAACCTAAGTGCAAAATTATGCTTGTCAATAGCTTTGTGGTGAAATGTCACTACATAGATAGACAGTTTGACGCCATCCAAATTTATTTTCTTCATTAAGCGAGAAAACATGTACGTTGAAATTTCACTTTTGACATTTTACGGATCTTTCATCAGGTAATTTGACATAAAGAAGACCGCGAATGAGATAATACAAAAAACTTTCCAAACCGGGCCAAATGGGTCGAGAACTTTTAGTAAGATGTATGTAAGTATGTATGTAGAGATAATCAAAATGCCATGAGCGAGTTGTTACTCATTTTCCGATGCAATGTTTGCCAAATTTTACTCAAGAAAAACCTATCTAAATGGCGCTTCAAATTTTTTTTTATTTTTCCTTAATTAGGCATGACTTATAAAGGCCTTGGCAAAGAATTTAACTTTTTTTCGAGTTAAGAAAATATTACCACTTATTTAGCTATAAAATATATAATAAAATATATAGATACATATATATGTGTACACATATGTGTCTGCATATACATACATATGTACATACATACTTGTATATAATGTAGAAGGGAAAAAACCAATTGACACCAAAAATAGGCGAAAATATTTGTGCCGCTTGGCCAAAAACGATTTTTCTCAGCGTCACAGTGGAGACCAGCTGACTTAAATGGTCATTATGGATAAGGGAGGTATTCATATAGTATTATGGCTCGTTAAGTTATTTTTAGCTTTTTTCACAGCACCACAGCAATTTAAAATTTATTTTAAAATGAAATGAGCAACTTTTTTAATTCAATTAGCTGATGGACGGTGCGCTCTAACCCAAATCTCTATTCACAACATCACTCTTATTTCCATTATTAGTTTTCAAACGGCAACACCAACAGAGTTCACACCAAATCAGCGCTGCATTTACTAATAACGCATAACCCGCATTGCCAATCATTGCATCAGAATTACTGCTTTGCGCTTTTCCTTAAAAAAATAAAATAAATAAATAAATACTAACCTGCGCGGCTTCTCTTCTTGCGTTATTGATGAAACAAACGAATTCCAAACATTGCACGGTTCTACGCTTGATCGCATCCATGCGCACTGCACCCCAGACCAGCGGACTGCACTCGGTTCCACAGTTTAAATTACCATTCAAAGTTACGCTTCAATGAATTGCACTTATTTGGGCTTACAGAGCGTGTACGAAGTGTAAAAAACACGCCGACCGAGAACGGGCAAATGAGTTTACGAGATTCATGTGGCGCGTTGCAAATATACTTCTAAATACATACATACATATATGTAGTAAGAAGTAAAGTAAACACACTCACAAGACTTCGCGCTGTTTATTGTTTGTCAATTGAGGCGGACAGTGGCTCGTCATTACTCTAATGAAGAGTCCATCAACGATATGGGCTGGCGGCAAGACAAGGCGGAAAGCCAAGTCAGCTGATTGACAGACAGACAAATAAACAACAAATGGCAAGTGAATGCCTGTCACTTGATTAGCGGAATTATTGCTGTTTTTTCCCCTCTTTTTACGTATTTCCTTACTTTATTTATGAATTGATTCTTTGTATTTCATTGGTGATTGAGTAGTGAAGAGTTTGGTATTAACGCAAATTGTAATAGATCTGTATGGCCACTTGTTGGAATACCTGCGATCCCATGTCACACATACGTTGTGAAGCTATAAACAACTTTATAGGTTGTTCAATTATAAACTACGATATAATTATATACATACATATGTTCTATATGTACATTTAGTTCATTATGATGGAATTTACTATCGACTTAGTTCCACGTTTCGGATAGTCAAGTTCTCATCAACTCATAAAAAGCCTGACTCACAAAATAATGACTGAAAAAGAAATGTTATACTGTTTACTCTTTATTCTTTTATTATTTTTCCATTTTATTCCTACCATCCGAAATATATTAATATATCTGTACCCTCCAAATACAGCCAAACTCTGGCGGCTCCTTCTCTGCACATACATATATAAAACGAAAGGGAGCTATAGTTGTTAAGAATCCTTTGGAGGAGAGGGACAGTGAGGTGCACTCTATCAATGCCAGCTTCAGACTTCCTGACTATTGCAATATATTCCAAGCCAAGGTAGCAGCCATTAAGGTAGCTGTAGATCTGCTGCTCCGCAGTTGAACTTCCTTCAGAGAAGTGACCTTTCACTCTGATAGCAGAGCAGCGATTCTAGCCTTGAACTCGTTTACAGTGCGTAAATGAAGTCACTACCAATAGCATCGAGTGTCTTCGTGATACGACTGGTATGGGTACCTGCCATAGCGGAATCGCAGGAAATTGTAAAGCTGATGAGCTGGCAAGGAAAGACCCCCCAAAACCGCTATCTGCAGAATGGGAGCCTGTCGGTGTCCCCGTTTCCTGTTGTGCTCTACTACTAGATAGCTGGGCTTCAGTTATCCAGCGCTGGGCCCCAATATTGTTGTGCTCTACAACTCCGGGTCCGTTCCGGTTACGTAGATAGCTGGGCTACGCGGAAGCTTATCCAGCGCTGGGCCCCCATGTTGTTGTTGTTGTGGTAGCGGCAGAATTCTGCCGAGTTGACAGTCCGTGACCAGAAAAATCCGAGTCCGTTCCGGTTACATAGACTCGATTGTCGTGGGAACGAACTGGGCTATCATCAGTACTTGCGCTAGCCTCTCCCTAGTTGTGAGGCTTTTAACAGGCCATTGCGCTATAGGATCCATGATGTAAGGTTAGGAATCTTCCCAGACGCCAGAAGCTGTATGGAGAAGATGAGGTGGAAACAACTCAACACTTCCTTCTTGACTATTCGGCGCTTGGGAGTTTTTTTGTAATTATAACTTCAATAAATACTAAAAAAATTACAAAAATATGCATATATTTTTCCAAAATTAAATCAAATGCTAAAGCTCTATGCGTGAATCGAACATTACAAATGGTATATATCCCACGCATGTTGGAAGAAATTAAAGAAGAATATTTCCAAATCTCGAGTCACGCTAAAAGTCAATTAAAAACTCGCAGCTAAGTAGCTAGCAACAAGAAAGAAATTTACTAGCAAGCAAACTACTTAGACAGCAGCGTATTGATAATAAAGCATAGAAATGAAAATCACGGAAGCATCCAGAAATTATATACATCAAGTAATCAAACACCTTGTCTCTATTATCGCTAATATTTTCAAGCCATTTACATAACTATAAAGATAAATAAAAATTCATGAAGTGGCAAAGACGTAAGTCTTACAGGTGCCACAAAAAACATCAGATTTACTTTACCAAACCACGAACATATCTAAAGACAAACAGAGATAAAGGCAGCTCATCGACTATCATTGGATCCATCGATATGATAATTTATGCATAATTATGCAGATATCACAGTAGCGTGCATTAAATGTGAACAAGGCACAGTGTATGGTATATGATACGATTATATGACAATCAGCTTAAAGCTCATGTTGATTGGTACGGTAAAATTCAGCCGAAAAAATTTAAAAGGTTAGAGGTCCAATTGTGAATTTCAAAAAATCCATGTTTTCAAAGTCGGTGAGGTAAATTTCTGCGAAGATATCACTAATTGTCAGATAATGATAAAAGGATTAATATTCTTGTTAATAATTTCGATTTTTTATGAAAAGTTCATTTTTACTAAAAACGACTTTTTATGGGAAGCCACTATTTTTACTGGTCGTTCGATCATTACTTTTATGCATCTATTGAAATAATACATTGGAGATAATTTTAAGCAGGAAAATCATCCTCATTGTCAGACAACTTTTTTTGGTGGTCCTATCAGAGATTTCGTTTGCCAACTTTGAGGGAAGGTGTTTATGATTTCAAAATTAAGAAATACTTCTCGTAAAAGTTTACACATCATTTTTCTTTAAGGGGGTATTCTGGTCTAGGATTTTGAAAAAATCGATTTTTTTTTTGCATATTTTGAAAGTTTTCACTTCCAAAAATATGACCTTGGAAGTATTTTTCAAAATTCGACTTATTTTCGGAGATACAGCCGATTTTGTGACGTCGCGTCGGTGTTCACTAGAATTGTCTCCTAAACTTTAACGCGTTTTTCTCGAAACTACTTTTTTGAGGTGGTTGACATTATATCTCAAGTTCTACTAAACCGATTCCTTTGAAATTTGGTATATATCTTCTTTATACAATGCTCTATCGTGTCTGCCTTGGATTTCCAAAAATTTTGATTTGAAGTATTTTTAAAAAATTCGAAAAGGTCGAAAAAATCGGGTCAAAAAAATTTTTTTTTTTCAAGTCGACGCCATTTTGTTATTTTTTGTTTTTTTAATAATCAAACCGATAGCGACTTACTAATGAAGGGTTGAAATCACGTCAACCAGGACGCACCGTTTTTTGAAGCCCCCACTCCACCGGCCCGTATCTCGACGAATTTTGGTTTTTTTCTTGCAATTTTTTTTTATATTAATAAAATGTCAATAAAAAATATATAAAAAAATGGATAGTAAAAATGTTTTCCATTTATTTTTTATCTTAGTTTAAAAAATGCCTAAAATTCATGCGTCTAGACCAGAATCCCCCCTTAAACAAGTCAGCCCTGAAAAATCAATTGCTATACACGCATTTAAGCTTTCTTTAATAAATTACTGTAATTGCACTTTTTCAACTCACCACTGTATATGCAATATTCACACCAGAGCCGCTACTTTACAGTTAACATTTGCATAAAACCATAATAGCGTATATACAGTATACATGTGTGTGGATTGTGTTATGGATAATAGAAATTAATTGTCAAGTTGACAGCTTGATTGCCAATCAAAATGTGGTGATACAAGTGTAAGCCGCAAACAAATGTAGGCGCACAAAAACACAATACATACACACATATGCATAGTGTATGTATGATGTACATATGTTTTAATTATTTCTATATTCGTACAATGAAAAATTGTCATTTGATTGCCAGTGAACGCGTACTAAATTTATGGCTTCATTATGGGGCACACCTAATGTAAAATTTCGCAAAATTCCAAATTTTTTCTTCTTGCATATATCGATAGTCTATATTTTCACAAATCATATACTAGAATTGTAAATGAATATTTCAAATATTTTTTGAGTTATAGCCTTTTAAAGTGTTGCTGTCAATGTCAATGTAGGAGTTTATCTTTCAACGCATTTTTCTCGCAACAGCATTTTTCAAATTTGCTACAGCGATTATAATCAATAATTATTTGACAAATTATCTAATCACACTTTCATATTTTTTTGCATATTCTCTATACAGTTCTCTGTGCAATGACCAAATATTTTTTTGAGCTGATCAAAAATCGAATTTTTACAGGCCACGATCAAACGATCAAAATTTTGTCTAATATTCTAGAATTTTCAAAAACTCGATTTTTTTTATTTTATTTTCCTAATGTACATATATTTAAGAATACACACAAAAAATTTTGTATCGTTCCGGTGAATATTTTCGAAGTTACACCCAAATTTGAAAAGACGTTTCAGAGTGCTTGGAGGTACAAGCCCAAATTTTTAACGCGCTTTTCTCAAAATGGTGTTTCCAAAGTCGGTAACTAACTCGAAAACGGTTATAGCGATTGATACCAAAGTTTAACATGAGCTTCTTAAATATATTTTTGTGAAAAATATATATTTTTTTTAAATTAAAACTTTTTTTTTTTAATTAAAAATTTTATTTTGATTATTTATTACTTTGATTATTTACTACATTTAATATTACTTTAGCGAAATCTGTTTGGTTTGTTAATTTCATAGGTTCTAACTCAAAGATTAATGGCCACCGCAAAACGCCTTTTTTGAGAGGAGCTCCCGGAGATCAGCTGTAGCTCCTTTGAAAATACATATTTTTGTTAATACAAGTAGTAAGTCTTAAAATACACTTAATAGATACTATAATATGTGTACAATTTTTGGACTAATAGGTTTAAAAGTTGTCTCAGAAAAAAATCTGGAAAATTCGCCTTTTTCAGCCTTCTAACAGTATATAACCCCTATGTATAATATCCACTTATATTCTGGTTAGAAATTCGAAAAAATCGATTTTTTTTTGCATATTTTTATAGTATAACCTTTCAAGAAAATGTCCCTAAGAGGATTTTTCGAAATTCAAATTATTTTCCGAGTTACAGCTCATTTTGTGACGCGCCGACAAAACCGTTTCGCAGCCTTTCTCAAGCTTAAAACTCGTTTTTCTCATAACTACTTTTCTAGAAACGGTGTGCATGATATCTCAAGTTCTACTCAACCGATTCACATGAAATTTTACACAGAGCTTTCTTATACATTATAGTATCGCACTGCGAAGAGCTTTCGAAAGAATTTTTTTTTTTTTTAAAAAATTCCGAACCACAAAAAAACAGGGAAAATACGAAACTTTTTTTCAAACCTCCACCATTTTGTAATTTTTTTTTTAAAAACGTTTCGTAGTGCAATAACTACACTTTTACTCTTCATGGATTTCGCATAAATTTTCTTTTTAGGTCACGGAAAGGATTTATATCCTGCACACCAGGACAAGCTATTGTTTCATCAGTCTCTACTTCGCCGACCTGCAGTTTTTTTTAATTTACTTTTTTTTCTTATATTATTATATTTATGTTTTGTATTCTTAGAATATCAATAAAAAGCATGTAAAAAAATGGATAGTCAAAATAATTTTTGATTTTTTTTATCGCGTCCAAAAAAATACCTAAAATTCGGGCTTCTAAACCAGAATACCCCTTTAAAAACCCATATTTTATCAATTTTTGTTTTTTTTTTTTGTCGACGGTAGCTCTTTGTACGGACAATATTTGCTAAAGAGAATTATTTTTTAGATCCCATCTACGGAGGTGGCTACAATCATTGTGACAGTAGAAGACCTTTTCTTTAGCGCAGTCGGAGAAAAATAATAAATTTTTCTTCAAACATTTTACTGTGTGTTCTCAAAACATCTATAAATGTACGCTTAACATTTTAAAGCAATTGACATAGTTTTTTTATTGTTTTTTTTTTTTTTAATTTTAATTCCTAAAATAGCCTGTTTTAGCCTGTGGCACAAGGAATGCCCCTTAAGTCATATGTTAAAGATACAAACATACTTATCATCACCTAAAATGCAAAATAACGTAACATCACTTTTCATAAGCTTACGGGCGAAGGAAAAACGATATATAGAAAAAACTCATATAAGAACAAAATTTGAGTTTTGGTTATAAAATGGTTATATATTGGTTATAATATGGTCATATATTGGTTATATATTGGTTATATCTGACAACGGAAGCTGAAAATTTTATGCTACGTATATGTCATATGATGTAATTTATGATTTTACGTTATTTTGCAATTTAGTTGACGATATGTATATATGTATGTGCATAGATCAGTCTACACACCAATTAAAATTTTAAGTATGTGAAGACGATCTGTTGACGCCTCACAATTGTAGCAAGCTAGACTGTGATAAAGTGCAGTTTACTTAACATTTGGCACTTCAAATTTTAAATATGCGCCACATATCCAATTACACGTAAACATATGTATATACATACCATAAGTATGTATGTATTGTATATAAATGTGGCTACTAAGGAAGCATAAAAGTGCGCGAACGCCCATAAAAACATTTGTACGCATTTATATTTGCTCGTTGTGTCTGTCTAAAACCACTCATAATTTACAATTTTATAATTTACAATTAGTTGATTCGTGCCCGCTTCATATGCATTAAGCTGAGCTCGCAGAGCAACACCCGACACTAGCGCTAAATGAAGTCCTAAGCGAGTCATAAAGAAATACAAAATAATTTGACTTTGTGACCAAGCGGACACTTGATGGCTTTTTGCGCCATAATCGTAATTTATAAACTAATAGTAGACACATGTTACTACAAAATACGTCACATACAATACACACATATATGCGCATGAGTATGTGTGTGTGTGTGTGTGTGTGGCGTACAGACATTTGCCGCCCGCACTATTTATTCTCTAACGTCCGTTGGCGGTTTGAGTGCGCTTTTATTGTAACACAATTATTATTCGTTGTTGTTGTAGTTTCTATTTTTCAATTTCCATTCAATTGTTATTACTACTGCTGTGTAATATTATGGTAATTTGTGTCGAAAAGCTTCAGGCGCTAAACATATGATTTATGTGGCATGTACACTTGTCTAGCAATGTGGATGCATGTATGTGTGTAAGCGCAAATTTATGCAGGCGTTGAAGTCATTCACGAGAATAACCAAGAAATAGTGAAAATAACCACATTTGAATAACATACTAAGTACTATAAGCGAACTATATGTGGAAATGGCAATAAATTGTTTTGTGATTATCGGGTTTCGCCTTGTACAATGTGTTGCTTCATAAGCTGAAAATTGCATAAATCAAAGTGTAATAATTAATTGACTTTTTAAGTCAAGGCGCTTAGATAGTGAAGACAGTTGGAATTTCATAATTTATGACGATATTCAGTTTACGGCAATGTTTTACAATTTGTTTAGCTCTATGAAGATCAAGAGTGGGAACAGAGAAATGAAAGTAATATTTTAGAGATTTTCAATTATTGAAATGTTAATTTATCTATGAACTTCTGGTTGTAGCTGGGCGCTTGAGTCGCAATCAGTGGTAGGTGAAAATATGTCTTAGTAAATATAAAGTCTCGATATATTAATTGATTTGTATACTGGAAGGTGAAAGTTTCAAATGGAATTTTAACATGTGTTATATGAGAAGTAGACGTGGCTGTAGTGTGATTTCGCACTGTAACATAAGACTGTCAGAAAAATGTCACGAACCAAAATTTTTGTTGAAATCGATCAGGCGGGTCTTGAGATATGTGATTTCACCTAAAAGTGGGCGGTGCCTTGCTCATAGTACAATTTTGACCCCAACTACATTAAAGGCCTCTCATATAATTTCGGGGGTTAAATTTACTATCTCTGGCGTGTTTAGTTATTAATTTGTCGCGTTTTTTGTACTTTTTAACAGTACCGATATATGGAGAGTAGGCGGGGTTATCTTCCAATTTCATCCATTTAAGTTTCTACAAGTATAATATTAGTGTTAGACGAATTTGTTTGTTTTAGCTTTAGTGATTTAGAAGATATATACATCAAAGATAAAGTGGGCCACGCTCACTTTTTCAAAATTTTTGGCCCTTTGCTACTGCGATTCCCTGTGCCAAATTACAGTTTTATATCTTAATTTAGTGCTTAGTTATGGCAGTTTATAGGTTTTCGGTTAATGGCATGTTGTGGGCGTGGCAGCAGTCCGGTTACGTCCATCTACGAGCTTGTGCTTTCAAATTTCGTCAAGATATCTCAATTTTTACTCAAAATGCAGCTTGCATGGATGGACGAACGGACGGACAGACAGACCCGACTTTCAACTCGTCTCGTCACCCTAATCATATAACATATGTACATATGATAGTCGAAAAAGTCGTTTCGTATTTTATCAATCGATGTCGTTACAGTCGTATATCTCCAGTGCTACCAATCACATTGTGTCATGCCGTATAGTGTTGGAAAGGTGAGATACATATCTTTGATGACTCGATAAAAAACTGGGAGAGCTTGGCTGGAAAGTTTTGATATATCCACCATATAGCCCTGACCTTGCACCATCGGACTATCAGAGAAGCTGTGAAAATTACTTCTCCCAGTTTTTCGCCGAGAAACCAGAAAAGTTTTACACTGATGGAATAATGTCTCTAGCTAAAAAATGGCAAAAGTCGACCAAAATGGTGCATATTTGGTTGATTAAAGTTCATTATAAATATAAAAAAAAAATAAGTTGAAGTTTGATTAGAAATACGAAAAGACTTTTTCGACTACTCAATATAACCCTATATTTCGATTAGTATTAGGTGATACATACAACCGTGGGGTGAACAAAACTACTATACTCTGTAGCATTTTTTAATTTATCGACTCATAACGGCAAGCACCAGTATTTTAATTAATAGCTCTTTTTTAGAAAATACAAAAATGCGTCATAGAAAATACAGTGGAACCAAAAGTAACCGAATTTTTTCGTTTTTATAATTTGAAGTGTCTTCTTCTTCTTAATTGGTGTCTATTCTACCAAAATAATGAAACTTGTTGACTTGAAAAGTCCGTATATGTTCGGAAAGACTTTTAAATATAAGGCCCTGTTGCACTACTATTTTTATATACATTACTGTATCTACATATATAGCGTTGAAATGAAAATGATGAATGAAAGGACAACCTTTAGGAGTTACTGCCTCATATCAAATCAGCTTCAATTCAATCAGTACAATATTATAATATTATCAATTTTGATTATAATATCTTAAAATTTAAAAACTTACTTTATTTAAGATAACTTAAGCCAAGTCTCACAAATATATATATACCTGCAGAATAGAGAAGATTTATTAAATTTATTATTTATGGAGTAATTAAAGCATACATTTAAAGAACAAAATACAATTAACTAATATGTGTATTCATTTAAATGAATATTTTCTTAAGCATAAAATGGTATTTCCACGAATAAAAATTGAAGTCGAGCAAATATGTATGTAAGAAAAGTATTTTTATACCAACCCTCTATTTTGGTTCTATTCTACCTCAAAAACACTAACACCAAAGTATTGCACATTTCGCAAAGTGGTCACTGTATGCAACAGGAATCCACACACCTGCTCACACGTTTAATGGAAAATCCTTTTTCAATCTCCTTTCACACATGAACTGCAAATAATGCTTTTGGCATATTGACACACTATGGTATTTCTACGAATCGAATGCCGATCAAAAACTGCACGCGCACACGTTATTGTGCTCAGTTGTAGTTGCAAATTATCCAGAATACCCAAGGTACTCAATGAAATTGAACGAACAAAAGCAGTAAAAGTGCACAAGCAGATTTGGCGAACAAAGGACTTGGTATGGCTGAAATGCAGGATACAAATCCTTAACATATAATTGTATAATTGTAGCTCGGAGAGTGTTTGAAGCGGCGCAGTGGCCAATACAAAATGAACGCTGAAACAGGTGCAAATTTTTATGACTTAGTTTTACGATAGCATATGACACTCTATTTCATTGCATTTACATAATTATATTAAGGGTCGCACGTAGTGTGAAGTTTAAAAAATCATTTTTACTCATTTCGAAAGCTTATACTTTTGAAAATAACATATAAAAATTTAAAATGGATATCTCAAATCGTTTTTGAGTTATAGGCTACTAAAGTGTAGACGCTCAGTTCCATCAACTTCAACTTTGGACGTGTTTTTTTTTTCAAGCAATTTTAAAATTTGCTTGAGTAATTACTTGCAAACAATTGATCTTATTTATATCTATATCGTTGTCCGATCTGGTCGATTTCGACAAATGATTAATAGAATATTAACAGACACTTATGTATATTTTTCTAATCCCGAAAAATTAAATTTAACCTAAAAAGTCGCTGACTCGAAACTGTTTTTAGACCCATAATCTCTTGGACAAAAATGTTCAGCATGTTTCGAAGAACAATTCACGCGCACACGGTATTAGACAATTCTTAGTTTCATTTGCGAACCTTTTCAATGAATATTATCCGCTTAAGCAAGCCTTTAGTGTGAGTAGTAGGGTCGAAAAAAAGATCGCTTAAGTCTTAGAAACCCGAATTGACAATGTACTCTGTAGCCATTCAGGCAGCACCATAATGGAATAGTCAATCATAATAATAGTGATAAAGAGAAAAAACTGAGAAGCCCTCATATCCTTTTTTGTTGTTTCATTTGCCATTTAGCAACCTGAATAAATAGTGTAGAAGTTTCAGTTTAGCTTACTATAAAAAAATATTATCAACTGCATGAAAAACAAAACCACATATATAAATACATATGTACTTATTTACCGAATCTTTTGTTCGAGTGATGCTTCGAATTCGACACCACAAGCAGGTAAATCAGTATTTATTTTCATACACCTCTCTACATATTTATACACTGTGTATTTATATTTGTGAACATATGTACATCTACAGAGGTACATACATATGTGTACCATTGACCCATGTAGATAGCTATACACATGTTTGTGGTTTTTGGCTTTCGCAACAATGGAACGCAAACACCCGTATAATATAAATTCCAAGCAGCACAAAGGACTGACATGTATCTTAGCCACTTGTTGGGCATGTAAGTGAAATGTATGATGCTTTCACTGGTAATGACGCCTATTTGTATAAGACAGCCTAATAGATATATATGTACTATACAAAGTGTTTCAGATGTTCAGGATTGAAAATTAACTAGTCCAAAAATGACTAGAATTGAATTTGCGCTGTTTCATACTACTTTTACAAGTCATTGAAAACGATGACTAAAATCCATGAATTGGGCTTCGAATTGGTTCCACATCCAACGTACTCTTTAGATCCAGCCGCCAGCGACTATTTCCTTTTCGCAGATCTCAAAAAAATTAATGAAATGAATGTTGGAGAGAAAGTTTCGTCGAATGAAGTTGGGATCGCGGAAACCGAGACCTATTTCGAAGGACAAGTTGTACTTCAAAAATGGTTTCAAAAAGTTGGAGAGTCGCTATGGTCAGTGATACTTTGAAGGGAACTATGTTGAATAAAAAAAAAATTTTCCAACAAATTTTGTTTTATGGTATTATGGTAGGCCGAGGACAAACGGTGCAAAAAAATATCTTGCAATTGTTTTTTAAAGCACAAATGTCACCTTTATAGACGATCACACTAGGTGGGTGGGTGGTCCCCTTAATTTTCCTAGCATTTACTTCTTTTCGAATTTCAATTACTACTTCTCGAAGTAGTATTAGCCATTTAGGGTACATATGTATGTGTATTTACTATATACATAAATTTAGAAGTTTTCACAGTATCTTGAAACAGTTCGTTCTGCCTTCGACATATCCTATCTATACTATTATAGACATCCTTGTACAATATTTGAAGCTTTACATGTATTCAGAAGTAAATATTATACCAGAGCATAGAGAAATACAGTAAATACATATTGGCAGAATTCCAATTATTCATCGATATGTATTTCTTAAATTGGAAATGATGTGAAAATTCGATGGAATGTGTACTATAAATGATGCTGGAATTAGAATACGTTCATATCTGGTTAATATATAATCAAATTCAAATTTTGAATGAAAAAATTCGAAATTGAGTTTTTAATAGCTTGCCATTCACTACACCATATTACATATATGATGAATATATATAACGAATATATAACCAATATATAACAAATACATAACCAATATATAACAAATAACCAATAACCAATATATAACCATTTTATAACCAAAACTCAAATTTTGTTTCAATATGAGTGATTTCTGTTCTATCATTTTTCCTTCGTCTGTAAACTTATGATAAGTTGTGTTGCGTTATTTTGCACTTTTGGTGACGATATACATATACATACGTTTAGCTTAACGCCAGCACAATTTCAGAGCCAATCTATCTGCGCAGAAATGTCTTAAGATATATTTCGGCAGTTTATATTTATGCTAAAATATTTTGTTACTTTCAACTATCTTTCAGCAATTTATATCTACTCGCCTTCAGGCTTAAATGTGACTTAAATTCCCTCATGCCTAGTGTAAATGTGCAATAAGCTCCATTTTTATACCTCTTAAAGGGTAGCAAAACATATACTCACAGGATTATAAAAACTGGCACAGTGATTCAGAGTATCTACACGCGGCAAAAGGATTAATGTGAGCAAAAAATGCCGAGCAAACATGGTGTTGGCGATGGTGGTAATGTGACTAATGCAGAGTGCTTTATTGTGCCCTTCGGCACACTTGTGGGCCGTACGACGGTTGGGCAATCAGCAGGCGGCAAAGCCGAAAACCCAAACGACAAAAAAAGAGGGAAAAAAGTGTGAAAATCCCAAATACCGAAAGCGATATTATATCTCCCAACGCCACAACTGCAATGCCACTTTTTGCGCACATACACATTTCTCTTTTCAATACCTCCACCATGAAGCGTAAACACCTTAAGCGCGCACAAATTGGCCTTGAACCGCAAAGACATTTCCTTCCGCAATTGTTTTCTTCCGCTTAACTTTCCAAAAAAATCTAAAATTGATGCAAAAGATGCGCAAGCAAAAATTGTTGTTGCTCGTACTTGCTGCAACTTTCACTGAATTCCGGTTAGGCCACCGGAATGGGGTTATGGTAGGATTTTTAGCTAGCTTATTTACAGGTTGAAATATGTATGTATATATAGGTATATGTTGTAAGGATCCGCAGAGAATTAAGAGCCGAACAGCTGTGAATAATTTATGTTGTAAATATTCCAGCTAAAGTACACTCTTTATCGCTTATTTTATAGACATGCTTAAAGTACTGAGCCCTTGCGTTAAATTTTGTGTACCATATTCCATTACAACAGTTAGAAAATTGAATGAAAAACAGGAGCTGTGGGCAAAAAATAGTAAGACTTTTTAATTTAAATTTCCATTCGTCCAAATATTTTTTTCCTAGGTTGGTATGACTGTCAGTGACACCTGTGCCAAGTGTCTCATCAAAATAATTATAAGTGTTTAGTATACGCCTGTCTTTCTGAAGTACATAAAGGGCGTTCGGCGATTTTTACGTTGCGATTCAACAAATAATTTCCATTGAACTTAATGTGCGGAATAAAGTTTCTGTTGCTGAAACGTTCAAAATGTCGGAAAAGGCCTTCGGTGATAATTGTTTGTCGCCAGCAAGTTTTTTTGTTTAGTAAAAATTATTGAAAGAGGGTCGAGAACGCGTTGACGACGAGCCACGTCCAGGACGGTCATGAACATCACCTGATGATCAATGAGCCTGGGTCTCGGCGATTAACAGTCAGAGATCTTACTGGCCTCGTTGGAATATCGGAAGGATCAGTGAAAACCATTTTGAAAGATCATTTGCGCCTATGAAAAGTGAAAGCACGGTTGGTTTTTCGAAAATCAGTGTCACGTTAACGTCTGTAAAACAATGCTTTCCTACTACCAGGCTGTCATGAAACGTATTATTACTGACGATGAGTCTTGGATCCATGCTTACGACCCGAAAACAGACGATCAATTGGCCGAATATCGTGGCAAAAGTGAGCCGAAGCCGAAAAAAATCACGTCAAAGCAGGTCAAAAATCAAGGTTTTTTTGACAGTTTTCAAACGGGTTAAATCGCTGACGGAGGGTTGAAATATAAATTAGTTTGGTGTACGAAGGTACGCAATTTAGTTTGACAGTTATTGTTTTACAGATGTCTAAAAAGCGCTTTGATTTAATTTCTGAAAACTTCCCTCTGAAAAAAATATAGCAACTTAACCCCAAATCGAATTTTGCTGAGTTGTATCAGCAAGGATGATTTACATAACCTTTTTCTAGGTTAGATTAGTCCGACGTAAATTTTAATAGGTTCTTTGGCCTCACTAATAATATCTCTTCCAGTATCTCGTACTACAGGCCAGCAATGCTTGAAACGTTGACTTGCTACTTAATGCGGGAAATGTGCACAGGCAGACAGAGATCTTCCATTGCTTCCCTGGTGTCTTGCTCTTGACTTATCCGTGAGTATTCTGAACCTATTTCTACAGTCCTCTCTATCGAGTGCCAGTAGGAACTTTGTGTTTTTCTAATCTACCGCTTTACACATAACTTTTGCAGTTTTTCACCGGTAAATCGTTCCATAATGTTCTGACTTTTCTTGCTGTGCTCCTGACCATACCGTCATATAGACAATACTAACGTCGGTCACGTTTTTGGTTGACAGCCATACTCCACTCTTGGCAATCTCGTACACTATCTTTTTGCTGTTCATCACACTATAGTACCGTAGAGCAGAGTTGGTCTCACTATTTATGTGTGACACCAGTGCATGACAGAGAAAAAAGTCGCAGATTATGCCGAGCAACTATTAACATGCATATAAGGCGTTGCTAGACTAGCACTCGAACTTTTTCTGACACATTGTGCTACCACAGCAGTTTGCTCTCCAAGACTACCTCAAGGTGCTTGGTGCAGTCCTTGAGCGATGGCTTTGTTCCTTTTGTAGAAGGAAGTCTCCATGCAGGGGTTTTGTGAAAACAAAACTGCTTGTTTCGGATTCCACTTGTAAAGTACAATTATTTTTTTAAATACTATATACAAATACTAGGTACCCAATAATAGTTACAAATTTAATTGCAACATTCTTTGAAAAGTTTTAGTTACTTGCCAAAATATCATCTGCCATTATTTTCTTAAATATAATCTAAGCTGTTAATAAGTAAGTGGGCAACTTTGAATTTGTAGCTGTGTAGCATTTTAACAAGTCCTTCTTACTGCTGTGAAATTTACAAATCTGTTGGTGATTTATTTGGCTTGGCACTGCGCCTGTCACAGTTGCCGTAAAAACGGATTAAGGCTTCCGGCGTGCTCACACCGTAAGTTATATGCAATGCAAGCGACATGCAAATGGAAAACGTCAACAAGATGTCAAAATATCATTTAGTTGAATTTACGACAGCAATTGTGGCGTCCAACTCGGAATAAACTTAATTTGAGAGTTAAGAATGAGGTTTTAGTTAAAACCTTCACTAGTCCAATATATATAGTATGTCAAGTTGTTTGCGATAAATGCTGCATAAATTTATACACATGCATATATAGTATATATACCGGAAGCCATTGGAAAGGGTTCAGAGGCTCGCTGCGCTGTGTATAACGGAAGCTTTAAGAACAACCCCAACAGCAACTCTTGAACTGGTATTAAACCTGTCACCTATAGACCTCTTCGCTGAAAACTGCGCAGGAACATCGGCGGGACGACTACTGGCTGCAGGAGAATTTGCATGTAGAACCTTCAGGTATAGTTCTGGCTGGCGTAAAGGTATATTAACTACACA